>NC_080659.1:3362425-4017425 GCF_027579445.1 Ammospiza nelsoni
AAAATCCTTTCTTCAGGATTTTTCATCTTAAGAAGCTGAGAGGCTTCAAGAACAAAATGTAAACAATGGTTATCTGCTGCTGTGGAATGCAACAGGTGGAACTGGGATTGGTCTCATGTGGTTGTTTCTAATTAATGGCCAATCACAGTCAGCTGGCTCGGACACAGAGCCTGAGCCACAAACCTTTGTTATCATTCTTTGCTTTTCTATTCTTAGCTAGCCTTCTGATGAAACCTTTTCTTCTATTCTTTTAGTATAGTTTTAATGTGATATATATCATAAAATAATAAATCAAGCCTTGTGAAACATGGAGTCAGATCCTCATCTCTTCCCCAATCCAAAAACCCCTGTGAACACTGTCACATTTACAAAATTCTGTACCTGCACAACTGCACACAGAGAGATAAAATAAAAATAAACCAACCCAAGCTTCAAGTGTTTGCTTGAGAATTCAAGTTCCCCTGGGTCTCTCAGCTGAGTCTAACATTACCAGGTTGCCTCACAGATGCCTCAGGCAGGGTTGCAATGCTTTGGAGCTGCAGCCTGAGCACACCAGGTCACACCACGGCCCCATTCAGTGACCTCAGATGTGCCACATGTCCCAAGTGTCACCAACTTGCATCTATAAAGCAAAAGGCCACTGTCCCAGCTCTCTGGAATATATTTGCCACTCTCGCCTCCAAGGCTGAACCTCGATGGATACACAAAGCATTTTAACCTCTTCCAAGAGATCAAACCTATTAAGTCCTTTTCAAGGCATGCATTTAGAACTCCATTCTGATTACATATTCACTGTGTGGTTTTGTTAACCAAATGTTGCTGCTCAGGTTATTGCATTTCAGTCTGAAAATGTGATTTTTTCACTTGTAAAACCAGCACCTGCAGTGTGACCATGTCACCTTCCCTGTCGGCACCTGAGTCCCACCAGCCAGCTTAATATCAGGTTTTGTCAGCAAACAAACAGAATAAATTCAACAGAATTAAGAAACATGCAAAAATTTCATTTTCTTGGCAAGAAAAAAAAAAAAAAAAAAAAAGAAGAAGAAGGGATCAGTACCAAACCAAAAGTGCTCAATCTAACACTCTCATGTGCTGCCACATATTTGCCACGGGGAATTCCAGGTCGGGAACTAACCAAGGTGGTGAATCAGTAACTGTATTCAGTTACACAAAAGGAATTAATGCCAGTTGAAATCCAGACCATGTATTTTAAGGGGGTGATGATCTTTTTGTGTGTGTGTGTGTGCATGTGTGTGCAGCTATTAAAGGGTACAAAGAGTGACCTGATCTGAACCCACACTTGAGGCATCTCCAGGCTCTAAAAATGTAACAAGCTGTTGAAGCAAATCTTTGCTGCTGAACTGAACTTTCCACTGCCACCTCTGACCACCAGGCCATGGCCAGCCCCAGCCCCAACAGGGATTTGCTCTCACAGGTCTCTGCCACCTTCCCTGGAGCTGTTTCTCCTCCTACAGCAAAAGGCACCAGCCAAAAGCAGAGTTTGAGATGTCCTCAACCTAAACACCGCACACAACACAAATATTCACATTGTCATCATCACAGAATGGTTTGGGTTGGAAGGGACCTTAAAGCCCATCCAGTGCCACCCCTGCCATGGCAGGGACACCTTCCACTGTCCCAGGCTGCTCCAAGCCCTGTCCAGCCTGGCCTTGGGCACTGCCAGGGATCCAGGGGCTGCTCTGGGCACCCTGTGCCAGGGCCTGCCCACCCTCACAGCCAGGACACAATATTCATCCACCTGATGGCAAATAAGGATGGCAGGTGTTGGGGAAGATGAAACAGGAAAGCCTTATAAATTATGATTGCCTGGCAAAAGATTTTGAGAATATGGAAACTGAAAGCGAGATTGAAATGAAAGCAAGCTTTGAGATCCCTCAGTTAGTGAACAACAGGAAAACAATGGCGTGGCTGGCTGAAGGTAATCCCCTTTTGATGGAACAACACCCTCTGCTTGCAGACAGCTCCAAGGTCCAAGCAGACCCTACAGCTTGGCAGATGGGGCCCAAAGAGGAGTTTTTAGGGTTTAAAATGTAACACAGTGTGGTAATGTAATGATTCTTATACGCTGCATGGAAATGCTGTAGGATTTGTATATTGTACTAGATTGGTTAGTGAGAATCAGAATATTCAACACAGATGATTTATTGTATTGTAACGGGAACTTTGCTCTCTTAGCTCTTACCCCTTTTACTCTCTTTCCCTCTCATCCTCTCTCCCCCTCTCTCCTCTCAGGCCTGCTCTGAGCTGTGGCTGGAGCTCCCAGCAGGGCCCTGCACCAAGGCCTTTGCAATAAACCTCAAGTTCCAAGACCAGAAGAAGATTTATTGTATTGTAACGGGAACATCACCCTCTGATCCTCTCTTTTACTCTCTCATTCTCTCTTTACCCTCTCTTTATCTCTCTTTTCCTCTTTGGGGCCTGCTCTGAGCTGTGGCTGGCAGCTCCCAGCAGGGGCCTGCATTTGGCCCTTTGCAATAAATGCAATTTCCATGACCTGGCTGCAGAGATCTCTCGTCTCCGTCCGTCCCAACTGTGCTACCCCCATCAATCCTACAGGCAGGTTCAGCAAACACATTCCAGTTTTAAGTTTTCTCTTTCTTAATTACTAATTAACTCCTTTCGGAGCTGCTGTTCCCTCAGCCTGTGTGATGCAGTGTCCCCTCAGGATGGGGCAGAGTTCAGGGACCCAGCTCTGGGTCATGCCACCTCCCTCCTTGGGAAGGATTCTTTATGGTCAAACAGGACCTGGTTTGCATAAAAGCAAAGCTACACCCTCTGTTTATCCAGTGTGAATTCAGCTGATCCTCGTGTTCAAGGGAATTTTGTTTTTCACAAGTAAAACAGTAATTTGACCACTGATGCAACACACAGTAAAATGCAAGAATTCTTTCCTTCTCAAGTCACAGTAAGTTAAGAAAAGCTTTTGAAGCTGTAAATCCCCAATCTTCCCATATTTATTATCCTGGATTTGCAGCAATTTTCTTGCCAAATTCTCTGTGTTTTCAAACATCTGATTTTTTCTCAGAGTTGTTCCAGTGTAATTTGCATTGAGGCCATCTCAGCAGCTCCAGGGTGAAACCCTCAGGTCCAGGTTCCTCCTGTCCTCACAGGGGTGTGAGGGGGCTGGAAGTGACATCTCAGCACACACAGCATGGCCTGTGCTGGGGGATTCCAAAAATGTCTTTGGTACCTTGAGCCAGGCTTTTCCACACCTCTGAAACTGCCCCAGGTCAGCTGGCCTGGCCAAAGCATTTTAGATTTGTCTGTACAATTAACTGAATTGGGAAACACAGAGGAAAATAATAACTTTTAAAGTGATTCATTCCTCAGATCTTGCTCCCCAAGAATACTGGGAATGGCACAAACATGTGTGATAGAGAGAGACAGAACACTGGGGGTGCTCTTGCTCCTGTGGTGAAGGAATGGAGGGAATACCTGGAATGACACCCTGAACAGCAGCCACTGAGCTCCTCTCTGCCTCTCAGGACTTTTTCTGAATCTTCCCCACAGAACTATGGAGGGCTGAGGCTGGAGGCACTTCTGGGGATTGTCTGATTGTCTGTCTCCAGGGATGGAGACTCCACACATCCATCCCTGGGCAGCCTGTGACCAGCCCTGAGCTCCAACCTGAGCAGAACTCCTCCAAAATGAGAGCAAATAACCCAGGAAAGAAGAAACAAAGCAACAAACAAACAAAGATGGCCACTTTGTTCAGCCCCAAATGGACCTGGAGTGAGGCACTGCCAGCTCTGCCTGAGCACAGGAGCATTCCTGAACTTCTAGTTTGGCTTTTTGTCACTGCCAGAGAAAGCTGAGCCCCAGGAGGTGTGACAGTGGCTCCTGGAGTGGGTAATCAACGTGCCCAGGGGGAAGGAACTGTGATTTCCAGAGGGTGAGATCAGCCCTGCACTGAGGCTGGATCCTGCCCAGGGATCAGATCGCTGGGAGCAGGGCAGGAGGGCACAAATGGCACATGGAAAACAAGAAGATATCAGGGAGAAACTGCTGTGATTCTGCTGCCCTGGCATCTCCTGCTCCCTGCTGGCCTCACCCCTGACATTCCTCCCGTGGCTGGCAAGCTCCTGCTCTCCAGGAGAGGCCACACAGCACCTCAGGAGAGGTCACTGAACTCTCAGGAGCCACAAAAAAAGCACCTGAAGTAAATTAAACCACACTCCCTGCTCCCTGCCAGGCTCTGTGAGCAGGTGATGGCAGAGCATTCACAGGAAGAAGAATTCTGATTTATGTGCTGACAGCCTGGAGCTGCCAGGGAGGACAAGCAGGGCACGTGGCAGCAGGGAGGCCTCTCCAGCACTGCCTTGTTTTAGAGGATTAGCTGGCCATGGGATGTGGGGATTTCTTCCTCAGGAGGCTGACAAGGTGGCACATCCTGGTGATTGGTTTCTTCCTAAAATACATACCCCAGAAACTGGCCTGGCTGCACAATAAAACTGGGGGTGAGGGGAAAAAAAAAAGAAATCAGAGTGTCAGAATTGTCTGCCTGCATCAGGAGGAGTTTGGCTCTTGCATTTGGCTTGGTTCTCCTCTGCTTTAGAGTGTGTCATGTCCTGGCATCCTGTGGCACACTGAAGCTCATCCTGATGGGCACCAACAGCAAAATGAGGGGTTCTGCTCAAGCTTCCAGGTGAGGAGTGCAGGCACCAGGGCAGGGAACCCCAGGGAAAATGCTCAGTGCAGTGACCCAGCTTTTGTCAGGCAGCTGCAAATGCAGCTTTGCTGGCTGAGGGCAGCAAGCAGAGAATAAATTCAGAGCACAAAAGGCATGAGAGGGAAGAGGGTAAATCACCACAGATCCTACCCTGCTCCCCAGCACTTCCTCCCCAAGGCTGCAGATGAAGTGTGAAGACATTCAACACCACTTAATGTGACACCAAGTGTGCCACTGCAAACAGGACATTCACCACCCAGGCACTCACATTCCTCATGGTATTGGAGGCATTTCCCACACTAAGTGAAGGGAGACCACAAATACCACGCTGGAGGACGAGGCTGTGGCCTGGTACACTGCCCTTCTCCTTTCTTTGCAACTCAATGAGAAACTTGACCACAAAATTTCACGACAGGAAAAGAAAATCGCTATTTTTGGCATCATCTGATGCCAGATGAGCTGCAGGCTGTTTGTTAAGGATTCTCACTTTATTCTTGAGCTGAGGAGAATTCAGGGACAGGAAACGAAAGCAGGAGCTTCCCAATCTGCAGGAAGATCTGTGGTAGGTGCTCTGCTCTCCCGATTCCAATATCCCCACCCAGCTGGACTAGACAGGCTCATGGAAGCCTGGCAATGTGGCTGTATCCAAGCTGGTATTTTTATTTAATCCTCAATTACAATTTCATTTAATCCTCAATTACATTTCCCTGCCCCTAAGCCCTGTTTGATGTTCTCACCTGGGCACAAAAACCTCATTGTGGAGATAATTCTCGAAGGTCTTGCGGAAAGCAGATTCCTCCAGCTCCTTCTGGATCTGGGAGTCTGTTTTAGGACAGGAGCAACATTCCCCACTGACATCCTCAGCTTCACTCTGGTTATACTTCTGGGGGTCTTCAGATTCAAAAGGAGGAGACCAGGTCCTTGAGGGCAGCTTTAATCCTGGGACAAAACAGTTTTAGTGTCACTTGTGCATGGCTTGGCAGAAGATGTTTGATCCTACACAAAGATTCCAAACCAGTGTACACAGGATTCATGGCACATTTGGGCATCTCATATTTCACACCCAGGCTGAACAGTTCCCTCCTTTCTGACAGGAATTCAATTCAAAAGTGCTGGTTTTGCAATGGAGCTTGGATGCTGCTTATCCTAGTTCAGGTAACACAGAGCAGCAGGTGAGATTTTGGAAGTCCTCAGTGCAATTCTGTGTTCTCAAGGAATTCCAAACCAGGCACCAGCTGCCTTCAAAAATTAACTTGGCCCTAAGCTCCAACAGCACCCAAATTTTTAACTTTACTATCTCCATTGTTGCTATTAAACTCATAATTCAGTTTAAAAGGAGCAAGGGCAGAAGGGACATTCCCCAAAAGAAAAAAACATGTGATTACTTTATGAAAAACATTTTTAGACCTTTTGCACACACCTTGGCAGCAGCACCTAATGCAAGAGAACAGGGACAGAGCTGATTCCAGAAAAACAGTCCTGAATCCAGCAGGACCCCAGAGCAAGAGAAAACCCCAATTGTGGGAGAGACTGAGAGAAAGGGCTGGAGGGAGAAGCAGGCACTCACCTTTGAGGCAGTAATCGAGTTCATAGAGCTCACTGTCCTCTGCCTGCTGCTGCCAGTACACCAGGTAGTGTGTGATGTTCCCGTTGGGCTCTGAGGGAGGCTTCCACTTGAGGATGATTTGGGATGAGGAGTTGGAGACAGAGATGGGATCCAACGGGACCGATGGAACTGTGGGGTGGGCAAGAGGCAGAGTCACTGCACTGCCCTCAGAGCCAGCACAGGAAAATTCCCATTTCTATGGCAAATTCCCATTTCTATGGCAATCAAGCATTCCCTGGCACCCAGCAGGCTCCTCCAGCCTGGGCTGGATCATCCTGGAGGTCTCCTCCAGCCTTATCTTAATGAGGCCACACAAACTGGATGGAAGAGGTGACCATTAGCACCATCTGGAATCACATCTCTGGTTTAGAAATTCCTTCCTACCAAAGCAGGACAATGGGAAGTTTCCTGAATAATTCCTCCCTCCCAAAGCAGGGCAGTGGGAAGGAAGTTTCCTGGGTAATTCCTCCAGGGCAGTGGGAAGTTTCCTAAATAATTTCTCTCTACCAAAGCAGGGCAGTGGGAAATTTCCTGGATAATTCCTTCCTACCAAAGCAGGGCAGTGGGAATTTCCTGAATATTTCCCTCCTACCAAAGCAGGGCAGTTGGAAGGAAGCTTCCTGGATAATTCCACCCTACCAAAGCAAGGCAGTGGGAAGTTTCCTGGATAATTCCTCCAGGGCAGTGGGAAATTTTCTGGATAATTCCTCCCTACCAAAGCAGGGCAGTGGGAAATCTCCTGGCTAACCCAAGCAGGCTCAGTTAGGCCTGGCTTTAGCCCAGGGGTGCTGCACTGACCCGTGGCGTTGGTCTGCACGTAGATGATCTCGCTCTTGGCGCCGTACGTGCGTCGCTCGTCAGAGAAGGTGACCAAGGTTTTCACAAACACTGCATACTGTGTCCAGGGCTTCAGGCCCCTCAGGAGCCAGCCTGGCTGGGCCTGGGCTTTGGGCTCGTTGGAGCGTGGTGGGGGATCCACATCCACAACTGTCCAGCTGTTGGAGCCACAGGCGTCCTGGCCATCGAACTCCGTCACGTTCTGGTAGGGACTTGAGGAAAGAGAAGGCTCCAATTAACAGAATCCTCAATCAGGCTCTTAAAAACATTTCTAAAGACACACTGGAAGTTATCACCCTTTACCTTTCAGATAAAGTAAAATTATCTCTTTGTATTTATTCTGAAAGGGAGGCATTGCGAGCTTGGTCACCTGGGCCTCCAACAGCATCACAGAGCAGGATCTGTGCCCAACATGACCCCAACAACTAAATCCAGACTGATTATTGTGAGTTTTATGAAAATCAGCTTGGTTACCTTGATTCTACAAGAATCCTTCTCACCTCAAAGGGGATAAAACCCTCAGCATTCCACAGAGAGAGTGGGGAGATGAGAAACTCCATGGTTCGAGTATGTGTGTCTAGAACAGCAGGAATAACTAAAGTTTGGATTGTTCTTAAATGAGGAACTGTTAGGAGATGAGAAACTCCATGGTTTGAGTATGTGTGTCTAGAACAGCAGGAATAACTGAAGTTGGGATTGTTCTTAAATGAGGAACTGTGACTGTGCACAACTCAGGGATCTCAATGAACACTTTTACACAAGGATATCACTGGAAACTTTAGTGCAGGAGCCACAAAATCAGAGACTGAAGAGCTTTGCCCATCCAGCAGGTTTAACATCCATCTCTGAATGGCAGCTGCTGCTGGTGGCAGCCCAGCAAGGCCAATGAGGGGGTCACTTACGCCTCCTTGTAGAACAGCATGAACCCCAGCAGGTCACGGAAATCAGGGGGCCAGTAGGGCTCCCACTTCAGCAGGATCTTGTCATGAGAAGTCCTAATGGAAGAAAATTTCAGCAGTTCGTTTTCACCTGTAACAAGTGAGAAAAGTGACAAGAGTTTTATTGATGCTGGAAAATGAAGCATCAAACATAATTTAAATTTTGTTTTTATTTATCTTAGAAGTTTAAGATAAATGTGAGAATGTTGGCACTGAGAAGAACTGCCCAGTAAAACCTCATCTTACTTGGCAGCCATGCCTACCTCAAATCAGTGGCTGGTATCAATGCCCTCCTAAGGTTAAATTTTTCTACGATTTCATGAAAATGACTCTGAAGAAGAGCTCAACTAAATTCTACAAAGTGAGAAATCTAAAGGCAACACATTTCACAATTGATGATGATCTGCACAGCAATATGGTTTGCACAGAAGGCAAGAGGCCACAAAAATGATGCAGACAAATTTCCAGCCTTGCCCAGGAGCAGTGAGGTCCCTCTGCAAACAGGAGGAGTTTGCAGGAGGATGGAGCTCAAGGGTATGACATGTTTTGTGCCCCCAGCTCAAGGGGCTCTGACTGAATTTGCTATTCCTGCAATAGCTGCAACAGGAGGAAGAACATTTCTTTCACTGGCACCACATCCAGAACAAACTGGGGAGCTTTTTTTTCCCCTTTCTATTTTTTTTTTAGTAAACAGGATGCTGCCAGTGTGAAAGCTGAGCTTGAAATGTAAAAGCAAACAAAAAGCCAAACAACCTGGCAAGCTGTGGTTTGAGGTGGGGGTGGCACAGACACCAGCTCAGCAGGGTGAGGGTAAAGCTGGCAAAGAGAAATGCAAAACTGTCTCCTCCAGCTGCCTTCACACCAAACACCAGTCCAGGAGCCACAGGCAGAGCTGGATCTACCCAAATTCAGGTTCATCCCCAATGTGGGAAGAGTTTTTCAGTGTCCCATGGGAGAAGATGAACTTTACAGACAGCTGATTCCTTGTGCTCCTTGCCTGTGCCTGGCTGGAGCTGTGGTGCCCCAGAGGCTCCGTGTGTGTTTTTCACTGCTCCTGCCAGGTTTCAGGTCACAGCCATTGCATTCCCCTCTCTCTCTGTGCTGGCCTGGCTGCCTGTGGTGATGAAATGTGGGAAACCAGACCAGGAAACTGAGTCAACTGAAAGATCTTCACTTTTTAGGTCTGTTCACAAACAGCTGCATCAATGAGGGGCAACGAGGACAGGATCAGAAATCACAGAATCCTGGAATGTTCTGGGTGGGAAAGGACCTTGGGCTCTTCTTCCAGGGCTGTCCCCAAAAGCAGAGGGACAGTGAAGCCACAGGATGCCCAAGCTGCCCTGCAGGTTGTGAGCCAGGATCTGAAATCCCAGTTCAGTCAATGCTGGGCTTTTTTGTGGTTCTCCCAGAACCACAACCCAACTGCATGGATGGGTCACTGCCCCTGTCCCCATGTCCTCCACAGAATATCCTGAGCTCCAAGGGGCCCATGACCACCTGCACATGCTCCTGTTCCTGTGTGCAGGTGAATCTCTGTGGGGCTGAGAATGAATCAGAGCAGAGAGACACCACCAGCTCAGAACACAGCTGGATTTTCCTACCCCTGATTACTTCCACAACAGAGCCCTGGTACAAAGAGGGAAAGGGGATTGTTGGTGGCACAAAAAGGGAACAAACAGCAGGACTGGGGGTGCAGAAGGACTGCATTTCTTGCAGTATAAGTGTCTGCAGAACCCCATCTTCAGCAGCAGAACTTCAAAGCCCACCCTGTGCTGTTTGCTGACACAGGACCTGTCTGATTGTTGTTCCTGAAGAAAGCTGTTGGGTGAAAAACCCCAGAGAGGCATTGCAAAAATTGTTGGAAATTTTTCCCTGCCTGTTGTCATGGCAATTGCCTCACGTGGCTGCAGGGATGGGTGGAAATCCTGTTTCTCC
Source organism: Ammospiza nelsoni (assembly GCF_027579445.1). Lineage (NCBI taxonomy): Eukaryota > Metazoa > Chordata > Aves > Passeriformes > Passerellidae > Ammospiza > Ammospiza nelsoni. Next base: position 3,372,432 of record NC_080659.1, read on the forward strand.
TGTGTTTATTCCATGTTGCCTCATGACATGGGAAAAGCAGATTATGACTATTAATCAGGTACTCAGCAGTAACACAAAGTCCCAGCCTGGGCTGAGGTTATGTTGTGCTAAACTCTTCAAAAAGACAGAATAAAGACATTCCCAGCCCCAAAAACCTCCCATGGTTTTGTGGGACCAAGGGTGCCAGAGGGAGATCTCATGGGGAATTTTACTTGTGGCACAGTGACAGTGAGTGCACAGAAAAGGGGCACATCTGCTGCTTTATCTAAGGGATGAAAAGGAATGAAAAACCCATGAAAAGCATCATGGGCTGGGCTGGGAGAGGGAGCAGCATGAGGAGAGCAAGGCAGAGGGACAGGAAAGGGAAGCAAAGCTTTATTTTGAGGCTCTTACACGAGGCCTGATCCCCGTTGGTCTTCAGGGCTATGTCATTCCTCTCCTGACGCCCCTTAGTCCCAGAGATCTCCTCCATCTTGTGGATTTCTGACAAGCACAGCTTGGGGTTGTAGTGGAAGAAGAGTTTGCCCCGTGCAATAGTGAGGTTGTGTTTGCTCCAGTCCCAGAGCTGGCGAAGATTCTGGTTGTCCAAGGCATAAAAGGAATAATTCCTGAAAACAGAAGAATGAAAAGATGGGTTGGGAGGGGATGCATGGAAAACTCTTTTTGCACTAATTCAGGCACCAAAGAAAAATGAATGCAAATTGTTTGCCCTGGCAGGGCACAAGCCACGGGCAGAGGAACATTTAAAAATAACTTGGGAATTGTTTCCCAATACAAATAACCCTGATAGAAGTGGCACTCCTGGTACTTCAAAACATTCAAATAAAGCATCTTTTGAGAGAACTCACCCAGCTTCAAGTGTCTCTCCTCTGATCAGATGGAGCTTCCGAAAAAAGGAAAGGGAAACCAAGGCGTAAGAGCGGCGGATTTTTAGGTAACCTGAGATTTCTTCTATCAAGCCAAGGTTTGCTTCCAGCTCAGCTGCTATGTTATCTACAGAGAGGAAAACATTGGGAAGAGTTTTCTGGTATCACAGAGAGAAACATCCACATATTAAATTAATATTAAAAAATTAATATGAAACAATAAACATGAATATGAAACAATTAATATGAATATTAAACAATTAACATGAATATTAAACAATTAAAACCCAAACATTAATATTTAACAATATTAATTATTGTATTTGCTGAGATCCTCATGGCAGGGAGGAATGATGAATCTGACTCCGTGTTCTCAGAAGGCTAATTTATTATTTTACGATACTATATTATATTAAAGAATACTATACTTTACTATACTATACTATACTATACTAAAGAATACAGAAAGGATACTTACTATGCTAAAATGCTAAAAAGAGTGCTAAAAAGATAATAATGAAAAATCGTGACTCTCTCCAGAGTCCTGACACAGCTTGGCACTGATTGGCCAAAGAGTAAAAATTACACTAAAAACCAATTAAGCAATCATCCATGGGCAAACAATCCCCAAACACATCCCACATGAGCAAAACAGAGGAGAAGCAAATGAGATAAGAATCATTTTCATTTTTCTGAGGCTTCTCATCTTCCCAGGAGAAAAATCCTGGGCAAAGGGATTTTTCCAGAGAACGCGAACGCGACAATTAATAAACATTAATATTTAATTTCTTTACGTTAATTCAGGAGAACTGGCAACAATCAATTAACAAAAACAGTCAAATGAAAGCCTTTGCTTTGTGCTGGTTTCTCTGGGTCCCTCTGAGGCTGAGGAGGTTTCCCTGGCTGCCCAGCCGTCCCCACTTACTTCCCCCACGGATGTTGATGACCAGGCTGCCGTTGACCACGGTGCAGCCCCGCAGCTCCTGCGCCGATGTCACCGAGTCGATGGTCTTCTCCTTGCCAAAGTCACACACCTTGGGGCAGGGCCCTGCACAGGGCGTGCAGTGCAGGCTGCAAAACAGCACAGGAGGGGTGCAGGGTCAGGCAGGATGGCCCCAGCAGTGCCCAAAAGCTGAGTGAGCAATCATCGTGGGGTTTGCTTTTTAGGAACTCCAAAGAGAGGCACAGAAGCTTGGAATGGTTTGGGTTGGAAGGGATCTTAAAGCTCATCCCATTCCAACCTCTTTCCACACCAAGCCCCATCCAGCCTGGCCTTGAAAATAACTGCTAATAAATTCAAACAGTCTTAAACTGCCACTTCCACACTTCAAAGGTGAATCATTCCATCCCTTCCTACAAAACAAAATGAAGTGACCTGAATTATTATGAAGAGGCAACTGGCTAGGATGCTGCCCAGTGCTCTCCATCCCAGGGCTTTCAAGATAATAAATCCCAGCACAGTATTCATCTCAAAATCATTAACCAAACGTGTAATTGATGAGTGGAGAGCTGGCCCTGCATCTGGGAATCCTCTGATTGAGGACTGCACACAATGTTGCTTTAAAAAAAGGCAAGAATGTGCTTTGTGCTCTGGGGAAATACTGCTTAAATAGCACGAGCTGATGGCTTGCCCTGGTCACACCACCACAAGAATGTGTTCCCAACTAGTTCAGAGAAAGAAATGCTCTAGGAAAAGCAGGGAGCAGAGCTGTGAGGTCCCACTGGCAGCAGCCTGGAACAGCACAGGGGAGGCCACGGGGCTGTTGCACAACCAGCACAGCCACTTTGGGGGCTGCTTGTTGGTTCTTTGGAAAAACAAAACAGGAAATGGCATAAAAAGTCCTGTTAAGAGTGAATTCCCTGAAATTATTATGGCAGGAGCAAGTACATGCAAGCACAAAGTGACCAATATTCATAGGAAATCTGACTCACCACAATCTAGAATGGTAATGCGGGACAAACAACCAAGTTTTCAGTGATAAACAGCTCAGTACCATAAATTATTTAATTCCTTTGTCAAAACCCCCTGGGAATAGACAGAATGGCTGTTCCCTGCTTTGATTCGTGCTACACTTGTTTGTTACATTGTGCATTTATGTCTGGCACAGCTTGAACCTGCTCAATGAAAGTAATTACAGGGATGAGGGACTGATATTCTGAGAACGAGCACTCCGAGGACGCTGTGCTCTCTTCATTAGCCACGGCCTCTCCCTGCTGTGCTTTTCCAGCCTGGCTCCCTGGCCTGAGGCTGCTCCAGAGGGGAGGGAAGCGGGGTTGCTAAATCCACTGCCCACCTCCCTCCTCCCACGCTGTGGATGCTCTTCCTTGTCCTCTCTCCATCTCCCTTTCTCGCTTTTTCCAAACTTGACAGCAAGCAAGGGAAAAATAAACTACCAGCCCATGGCAGGGAGAGCTTTTAATGGCTTGAATTAGCAAGGTATTAGTTTGTAAATCATATTAAAGCAGGCCAGGTGATTGTTTCAACTCCTGTGTGGATGCTATGGGACAGAGAGAGAGAAACAGCGAGTGTTTCTCAGAGTGGCTTGTGACAATTTTTAGGGGGTTGTAAGGATGTGATAACCTGTTATGTATAAACAATCTGCAGGTGGTGTCCTTCTACTTCTTCTGTCTGTTCTTCCCAAGGATGATATATGAGGAAGATTGCACTAAACAGTTATTTAGTTGTTTGCACTGGATGTTTGATTGTTGTATTGCACTAAACAGTTATTTAGTTGTTTGCTCTGGATGTTTGGTAATTTTTGCTTTGCACATGATTTGTATCCTATGACCACATGTTCTTCCCCTTTTCCCCCCACTAATTATCAGCGTTGGTGGTCTCTTCCCTGGTCAGTCCCTCCCCTCACCCCTCCTCACTGGTATCCCATTGGCCATGGTCCTCTTCCTCCACCCTCCATTCCCCCATGTGTAAAAGTCTCCTGCCATGAGCCACGAGTGCTTCCCATGTGGGTTTTTCCATCCCAAGTCAATAAACAGAGGACATTCATCCCCTGCCTCATCTCCACTTGACAAAACAAATTCTGCTTCATCATCCCCTTTCAGTGCAAAATCTCCCTCATTTCCATTTGTCAGTGCCAATTCTGCCTCATCTCCACCTTTCTGTGAAAATTCTGCCTCATCTCCCACTTTCAGTGCAAATTTTGCCTCATCTTCAGCTTTTACTTTAAATTCATCCCCATGTGGAGAAGAGCACTTCTTGTCTTTTGCTTTCATCTATGTGAGACCATGTGGGCTGGGGTCCCCAGCCAGCTGGGTTGGACCCAAACAGCCCATCCAGACATGGATTCTTACACTGGCGCCCAACGTGTGGCTCAAACCCACAACTCTGAACTCCTACAGGTGGTGCCCAACGTGCGGCTCAAACCCACAACCCTGAGATTAAGTCTCATTTTTACTTACAGAAGATGTTTTTGTTAGTTAGCCAATCAAATAGAATGTATCCTATCATTCTATAAAAACCACGTGGTTCTCTTGAATAAAGAAGTTTCAACTGCGTTTCCTGGGGAAGCCTGTGGTACAAGAGGGACTCCTCTCTTCTTGATGAGCTGAGAATTGATTATATGAAGGGTGGTGATGAACTGTCAGTTGGCTATCTGAGGGGTGGTAAATTGATTGAGAATCCAAGGTTTTGTCTCACTGTGCTGTGTTGGAAATTTGGTGGGGGGAGGAGGAATGTTTTTGTAAAATTTTTATTCTGAGTTCTGTTTGTTTCTTTTACATATTTTAAGTTAATAAAGTTTTTGTCCCTTATTCCTGAATTGGAGCCTGTTTTGCTCTATTTCTGGTCACATCTTACAGCCGCCACTGGGGAGGATATATTTTCTGGGGGTACTGTGTCAAACCACGACACTGTGTCACTCTCAGCACAAGAGTGACACACCTGCTCTTGACACACCACCCAAACCCCGTGCCCAAGGAGGAGAAAAACCCCAATTTTCTCCCTGCAGCCCAGGTACTCACTTGCTGGAGTTCATGATGTACCCTGAGGGGCACTCGTGCACGCACTCGTTGTTGTGGATGACGTGGCAGCCGGACTCCCGGGCGTTCTTGCACTTGTTGTGCAGCTCCTGGCAGAAGCTGAAGGTGACGCAGCGCCAGCCCTCGAAGCGGTAGTGCCCAGGGGGACAGTTCTCCACACACCTCCCGTCCAGGTAGAAGTTTTTGCAGGCCACACACCTGGTGGGGTCATTGGGCTCCGTGCAGTCGCCCAGGCACTCGCTGTGGCAGCACTGCCCGTCCCCCGTGCAGCCCTGGGACTTGCAGGCAGGGGGACACACTGGGGAGAAACACCAGAGGCAGGTGAGTGTCACTGAGAGCCTGCACACGTGGGGCCTGAGAGGTTACAGAGGTGGCACCTGGTCCTGCTTGTCCCGGGAGCGAAGGGGCAGCCATGGAGCATCTGCCTTATCTACAGCTCTCAGTGAAAATTCTGCCTCATCTCCTCCACCTTTCAGTGAAAATTCTGCCTCATGTCCAGCTTTCTGTGTAAATTCTGCCTCATTTTCACTTGTCAGTGCAAATTCTGCCTCATCTTCACCTTTCACCGCAAATTCTGCCTCATCTCCACCTTTCAGTGCAAATTCTGCCTCATCTCCACCTTTTAGTGCAAATTCTGCCTCATCTCCACCTTTCTGTGTAAATTCCACATTTCAAGAATGTTTTTGAGGAGTCTTACCATTCATCCTCACAACTCATCAATGCTTATCTTCAAAAGAAAACTGAGCTTTCCTGCTCCCTCAGTCCAGCAAAGAGGCTCCAGGAGAGCCTTGGTGTCATTTCTGAAGCTCAGGAGTGATGAGACTCCACACCAAGAGCTTCCCAGCCTGGCACAGCCAGTTTAAGCCAGAAAATTGTTGTTTCTCAGTAAAAAACCGAATTTCCTACAGCAGTACTGCCAATAACACATGTCCAACAACACTTTTACACAACCCTCCATGTTAATCAGGATTTGCTTCCCATCTGTCTATCACCCTGTCCCTAGTTTCCTGAAGGAAACCATGGCACCAACACGAGCTCTTCAGCGGCTCTCCCAACAAGTCCACATAGAAGGGCACCCACGAGTGTTATTGCTTGAGGTTTTTATGGTTTTCTGTTTAATTACTCATTACTTAGCACCCCACAACTGCTCTAACGAGCGGTTTGGGCTTTGAACTCCAAACCAAGCAGAGCAAACACCGTGAGTAACTCGGAGGGCAGGATGAACAAACCCAGGGAAGCTTCAGGGCAAGGTCAGTCCTGCCCCTCAGCATCTCCACGCTCACTCTGAGAGGTCCAAATGAGGCTGAAATGGTCAAACCCAACTCTGTAACCCAGAACACACCAATAACTCCATGTCAGGAAAGAGAACAGAGCTGAAATCAGCACTCCAAGAGCCAACACCAACACTGAGCAGGGCTTCAGAAGCAGGAAGAAGGGCTTTAGATGGGGAACAGGGACCTAGATTTATCCTTGGAGATCCAGCTGTGAATTGCCAAGATGCAGATCAAAACATCCCTTGTCCCCACCAAACCAGAGTGTTCTGTCTGAGGGAACACCTGAGCATCTCCTGATGTCCTGCCTGAGCCCCCCTGGAGAAGGGAGACAGCAATAAATCCTGAATTAACACCATCTGCCCCAACATTTCCCCAGCTTTCTGTCCAATACTCAATGTCCAGGCAGGAGGGGCTTTACTAATTTATTATTTATTTTATCCTGACCTAGTGATGTCCAGAGGTGAAATATATTATCTCTCTTCTGAAATATTATCTCTAAATTCTGGTTAAGGCACCTGAGCAGACCAACATGGAATGTGGTCAAGTTTTATCCAGCCAAAGGAGCAGCATGTGGGAGCCACAGCACAACATGTTGGGATGATCCAACCCCCAGCTGCGTTAGGAAGAAAATCCCCCTCCGGCCCATGTCAGGGGATTGCAGAATTAAGTGTGTTAAAGCTGTTAATGCCATTCTTGGAATAAGCAGGACTAGATGAGGTAGTAAAGATGAGCAACCTCTGCTCTGCTCCAGCCTGATAAATCCCTTGAAGAAATATGAAATGGGAAAAGCTGAAATTCTACCACAAATCTCAAATATCTTACTGCTTCTGTGTTAGTCCTTCAATGCAGGTGTTTTCTCTGTGCATCACTCATCCATTACAAAAAGCACATTACAAATTAATTTCTTTTCCAACTTTTGGCCTTTTTCTAGCAACAGGTCTTATTTTGTGAACCTGTCACAAGCAGAACTTGATTGAAATGCAACAGTCAAATAGCAACCTGCAGGTAACACCTTGTATTAGACTAAATATAAAATGAGAAGCTTGCTTTAAAAGCCAGGTTATACATAGATATTTTAAATGGTTATACATAGATGAACAGAGTCTAGCAGCAGATGTCCTGCCTGCAGTTTATTAGAAATATTTGCAACAGAAAATTCCAGATTTTAGTCCAAAGCACTATCAAATTTACTAATTCCAGCTGGAATATCAAGGTTTGTGAACAGGGGGAAAGCCTGGGCTGTTTCTCCCACAGCTCCCCTCAGACAGAGATGTCCTGCAAGGAATCCTGCTCTCAGTGTTCCTCACCAGCATTTTCTTAAAAAGGGACTTTTCCCCTGCCTCTTTCACGCTCAAAGTTTAAAGTATCCAAAGTATCCAGTATTTGTTTTCCAAGGAGCAGCCAGGTAATTGGGAAAAGCCAGCCCTCATGCAAAGCACCCGGTGACACATGGCACCTACTTAACATTCTGTCACACAATATTTTTATTTAATTTGTTATGGAAACTAATCTTCAAAGCCCTGTGCTTATTTACACATTTTGAACTCAGCTGCAAGTATTCACAGGGGCAGAAACCGCCTAAAGTCCCCACTCCAAAGGTTTTCAGAAGATACAATTAAAGTATTTTTAAACCATTCTTAACGTTTCTCTTTTTCCTGTTCCGCCAGCTTTTGATGTCTCAAAGACAGCTCGAAGAAAGCAAAGCACCCAAGGCAACAGTTCTTTTTCCATTAAGCACTCAAGACCAGAAATTCAATCACCATTTTGTGCAAATCCTCATTACCCATGATCCTGAACAGATGCCATGACATTATCAAAGTCTGCATGCTAGAGAGCACCTCAAGTTGTGTAAAACCCCTCCAGAGCATCTTCACTGGGGCTTCTTACAACTCTTACTCCAGGTTATGTCACCCAGATGGGCCAGAAACATGGGTTTTGTTTGGGATTTTGCTGCCACTTTGTGCTTTCACTGCAGGTCAACAGTGAATAGGTTTGTGCACCTCATTACCCTTCTCCACTGAGGTCTGCAGACCCCAATAATTGCTATGGCATACAGAGATTTGCCTTTTTGCACAAAAAAATTGGCTCCTCAAGGAATGGTCCCAACCCCAAGGCTGCCAGAGCTTCAGGAATGTTTGGACAAGGCTCCCAGGGATGCTCAGGGTGGGATTTTTGGGGTGTTTGTGCTCCAGGATCTTTGTGGGTCCCTTCCAACTCAGGACATTCTGTGACTCTAAGGTGGCTTTTGGGAGCTCTGGCAGATGGGGAGGCTCAGGAGAGGTTCAGCCACAGCCCCCAGCCTCTGCTAAGGCTGTGGGAGACTTTGGACAATCAGCACAGGGAAAAAAACTCAACTCCCTCCATTCCTAACAGAAAGCCCAAACGGAACTCCACAAACCCAAAAGCAAGGGGACAAAGGAACAGCTGCTCTGGGTAGGGGCAGAACCCACCATGCTGCATCACAAAAACTGCTGTGGGGCCATGGACCAGGAGAAAGCTGCCCAGCACAGCCATGACACCTCCTCACCACATCTGGAGGAACTGGGTGTTTAAAACCCCTGTCCAAAAGCTGACCAAGACCACAACACCTGTAGGAACTGGGTGTTAAAACCCCTCCCCAAAGCTGACCAAGACCATGACACCTCCTTACCACATCTGGAGGAAGTGGATGTTTAAAACCCCTGTCCCAGAGATGCCCAAGACCACGACACCTCCTCACCACCTCTGGAAGAAGTGGGTGTTTAAAAACCCTATCCTAAAGCTGCCCAAGACCCCAACACCACCTCATGACATCTGGAGGAACTGGGTGTTTAAAAACCCTATCCCAAAGCTGCCCAAGACCATTACACCTCCTCACCACGACCTCTGTAGGATCTGGGTGCTTCAAACCCGTCTCCCAAAGCTGCCCAAGACCACAACATCTCCTTACACCTGTAAGAACTGGGTGCTTAAAACCCCTGTCCCAAAGATGCCCAAGACCCCAACACCTCCTCACCACACATGTAAGATCTGGGTGTTTCAAACCACTGTTCCAAAGCTGCCCAAGAGCCTGACATGAACAAACCCGTGGAGAAACGCAGCGCCACGAGGGGCTCCAACCTGTCCAACCTTCCAGGGGTGTATAAATATTTAACTCGCTGCTAGCAGTGGCTCCCAAGACTGAGGGAACAATGCCTTTCCCAAAGCTCTCTGATTAGAGATTCAAACAGACATTTCTTGGTGCTGCTGGGGCCCGGCTGGGGGGGACAGGCGGCCGTGGAGTCAGCGCAAAGGAATTTCCACCTCCGGATGGATCGCTGGGTGTTTCACCACTTCCCCGTGCTCCAGGTGGAAACAACCCTCCCCGAGACTGTAAACACATTCCCCAGCCAGCACAGGTAACCAGGTATTTAACTGGCAAGTCAATTAAGCGTTAAGCTGTTAAAAACTTTGGTGTTTGGTCATTTTTCTTGTTTTCTGTTGATAAAATGGTGAGTTGTCTGAAAAAGAGGGGGAAAACACCATTCAGGATAAGTTTTGCTGTTCCTTTGGGATTCTCTGTTTTTTTTTCCTCTGGGATTTTGCTGTTCTTTGGGATTGTTTTAATAGCAACATCCTGGGTGAGCTGAAGGGGGTGTTCACACAGGTTTGGGTTGGGTAAGAGGAATATGGTTCATTAAGGACAAATTCTGAACCACACACACAAACATCAGGATGTTGCACATGTGCTGTCCAGGCACCACATGGGTTTGGGACTGATTTATTGTGAATAAAGGTGATTTTTTTAGGGTGAAATAACAAGCCCTGTGTGTGTGGATGGGGTCAGTGGAGGCAAGCTGGGCCACTGTGAGTGTCCGGCGTCCAACTCTCCTCGCACCACCAGCTCCTCTCCTTTGGCTCACACAAACTCTCATTTTGATTACAGACAAGGCAATTAGGAGGCTCCAGATCCAAGGGAGTCCAGGACACAAAACAACTGCGGCAGGAGAACCGCCCTCAACCTCAGCCAATGCATTTGCTGCCTGAGCAGGGGAGGCATCCAAGCCAACCGCCCGCTATCTGCACAAGGCAAACAGCCTTAACCCTGCCAGCTCCCCAGCCTGCCACCACCACCACCCAAAGCACCACCAGCCCCATGCATTTCATGCCATTTCATGCCATTTCATGCAGCTGAAGGGCTGCCGTGGCTTTTGTGGTGTTTAATTGGCACGGGGTGTTTATAAGCGTGGCGTTGCCACGGCTGAAAATGGCTTTTTTTTTGGCTGGAAATGGCTTTTTTTTGGCTGAAAATGGCTTTTTTTTGGCCGTGCCACGGCTGCCCTGGTGCCAGGGCTGGGTTGGTGTCACGTTAGATGATGGGCACACACACAGAGCCCCACAGAAACAGGATCTGCACGTCCCCGTGGCTTTTTTTCCCCGTCTTACTGTAAATGGCTGCGAGACATGACACATAAATTTATCCCCACACACACACACACAGAGTCCTGCCTGAGTTAGGGCTGCAGAGGGAACTGTAATTTCATTTCCTAACGGTACAGTCCCAGCAGTGACCTCTGCAGCAATGGGTTCTTGTGGTTCTAAACAAAAACAAAACCAACAAGGAAAGGGGAAGAAAAAATAAAAAGGAAACCCAAGGACTAATCACCCCCGGCAGCAACTCCTCAGTGTGTTGCAAGCATGTGATCTTAATTTAGTACTACAGAGCCTGGGCTTGCTTCCTGCTGCAAGTGCTGAGCAGCACTGCTGCTATGGAAATCCATATGGGTTTTCCTCCTTAGAAAATCATGTATGAAATCCTGTTGTACTTACACTGTATTTTTTACTCTATAGCTTTTGCTGTCTCACTCATTCTTTTCCAGTCAAGAAGACCCCTAATTCAGGCAGATGTAAAGTGGCATTTGTCCTATAAACATAATTTTTATCCCTAAACCTATTTTTAATTTTTTCACTCATTTCTTGTGAGCATTGATTTGATATGATCACAAAACTGACACCACATCTTCAGGCAAAATATTGTATTTCATTCTGTACAGCAGAGGACTTGTAATTTAGACCAAGACCAGAATCTAACGTTAATTTGGGGCATTTCTCTGTAAGGCTTTGATTGTAATTTTACTCACAACAAGAGAATAAAGACAACACCTAATCCCAGTGCATCAATGTATAATAAAGCTGAAAACAGCTATTAAATTAAGCAAAACTGTGTCTGGTGAAAACTAAGTAAAAAATAAATCTAAAACCCACAGTGGACTGGGTAGACAGAAGATTGCTGCAAGAAAACCAATGTACTGCAAACCCCACTGCATTGTGGCCTATTCCTTCAATTATTTCTTCATGTCACAGAGGCCAAAAAAGGCAGAAACCTAAACCCCAAACCCCACTGCATTGTGGCCTATTCCTTCAATTATTTCTTCATGTCACAAAGGCCAAAAGAGGCAGAAACCTAAACCCCAAACCCCACTGCATTGTGGCCTATTCCTTCAATTATTTCTTCATGTCACAGAGGCCAAAAAAGGCAGAAACCTAAACCCCAAACCCCAGCAGGAGCAGCAGAAACGTGCCTGGGAGGGAAAGGGCTGGAGAGCTCCAGTGGACTGTAAAAAGCACAAGGACTTTAGATCGCCTTGGTGACAAACAACAGCAGCTCCCCCAGCCCTTCCTGAGCCTACAAAATAAATGGAGTAACTAGAAGAGCACAAAAAATAGGAAGCTGACACGGTGATACCAAAATGCTGCCGGCAACGCCCAAGCAAAATTCAGGAAATAATCACGAGATGCTCAAGGAAATTTAATGTCACTTCTTCCCCGAGCTCAGCTGCTCTAACAACACTCACTCATCCCTTCCTTTTCCCCAAAAACAACCAAGGAACAGCCCTTCCAAAAGGCATTGACTCAAGGGCTGTAACCCACAACAAAGGGCTGCAGTTCTCAGCACCAGGTCGGGAAGGAGCAAGTGCCAAATAAATCCCAGATTTTACAATCAGAACTAAAATAAAGTGTTATTTATAAAATAAGATATTACAGTACATAATGCCATGACCCCTCTGAACTGCGAGCTGGGAATGTTAGGAGGTCTGTATTTACACAGGAACAGATAAAATTAACTGCAGGTGCCTCCCTTCCCATGGACAGTGACTTCCAAAAACAACACACTTACTACAACGTCAAGGAAACTCTTCCCATTGACATTTCTCAGGACAACATTACACCTCTTATCTCATCTATCAGTAAGGACAAGGAAAAAAAAACCAAACCGTTTCTCCTCCCAAGCCTTGCACAAATTACGTGCTCAACTGGAGCTACACAGAATGTCTCAGATATTCCAACCCAGCACTTCCAGCCAGGAACAGATGAAACCCATGGGGATGCTGGAGGATCATGTGAGGATCAGTGAAGGCACTTGAGATGGTAGTTCACGTTGGGACTCAGGTGTTTATTGTTTCTTATCAGTAAAACAGTCTCACTGCTGTGAGTTTGGCAGCAAGGCACAAAATGGCCAACAATGTCTTGTTACATCTTAAAAGACTAAACTATCCAATGAAGAACTGATACCTGGGTTATTTTCCCTTTTAACCCAACAACTGATCCCCAAAGAGCTGCAATGTGGAATTTCTGCCTAATTACAAAATGCCACCCAAACCCATGAAGAAGAAGGAAGAAGAAGCATGGAGAAGAAACCCAGGATGACACCCTGTGCCCTCCATCTTGCTTCCATTCACAACACACTAAAACTCCCAAAACCTCAATTTCTCACCAAGTGACACACCTACACTACTCTCTATAATCTATTTCACACTTTTGTGGATTCTAGCCTATCTTGAAGTCTAAGAAACTTTATCCATGAATGAGGGTCAAAGTCAGAGCTCCCCTGGGGTTCAGGGCACTCCAGAGCAGACAGAGAAATATTCCCAATGTCCTGGGTTTCCATAGATCAGCAAATGTGAGTTTAGACCAGATAAAAGAGTTCAGAGCCTTGTGCCACCTTGTCCTGCCATGATAGTGGAAGAAGTTGCTGAATGGAGATATGGGAAAGGTTGAGCTCAGTTGTTTACAGAGGAAAGGGGCAGATAACAGGAGAACTCTCCAGAAACAGCCTCCTCTGTGCCAACCTTCTGCTGTTTAAACTGAGGAGTAATTATTATCTTCTGCACTACACCTGCTGCTGGGGCATTTCTTTGGAAATACATATTTGCTCCTATGTGAGTTATGACAAGCAAGATGGGAAACGGGGTAAGAGGAGCTCACACATATGTAAACACACACATTTTGCTTATATAATATATAAAATATATGTAAATAATTTCAATATGGTGAAACTTGGAGGAGTCATCAACCTCAATGGACCCACGATGCCTTTGGTCACTCATTCTTCATCTTGTCAGTGAAAACCTTTGCAAATGAGCTTCTCCAGCTGCACACTGAGGCACAAGGCACAGGTGTGCCAGGTCCTGTGCAAATTCAGATTTTATGGATGGAGATTGACAGCCCAATATCATCTCTTATTTTTGGGGAACAGCAATACCATCTCTTATTTTTGGAGAACACCAATATCACCTCTTATTTTTGGAGGACACCAATATCATCTCTTATTTTAGGGGACAGGACTTCTTGGGCTACAAACCTCAGCTATGGAAGGCTGTCATCTTCTTCCACTGAACCCTCAGGGCAGGCTCTCACTTTCATGGATTTTTTTAGACCTTTCTGTTTCTCTCCCTTGAAGGTTTCCACTCCTGCTCTCCTCTCTCACCCCAGCTATTTACACAGAGAACTGGATGTTTCCCACCCAAGTATCCCTAATATTGCCCAGACAAAACAAAGATCAAATGAACATTTTCTTTTTGTGCATTTTAAGCAGTGATGTTCACACCATGGCTGCAAGCCTGGGCTTACAGAACAAAGCACCTCACACTGAAAAAAAAAAGAATTAATAAAGAAACTAAAATTCAAGACTAGGTCTGTTTTCATTCTCTGGCACCTTTCAATCAAGCTGATTCCCCATGCAGGTACAAACAACTTGCAGGAATCAAGCAAAGCTGTTGTCAATTGAGCCCCAAGTGCCAAAACACAGAGTTTGATTTGAAAACACAGCAGCAACTGTTAAAGGTGGGACAAGTGTCACAAAGTGCACACCAGGATAGAGACCAGGAGCTGCAAATACTTCACCCAGGGTCTACAACAGTGCTGTCGTGCCATTCTCTGGCAAGCAGGTCAAGCCTGCTCCTTGTACTTTGTGTTCAAAATTACATGGGAGCTTAGTGTAAGGGATCAGAAATAACCACCCACCCACCTCTGCTTGGCAGCTGGGGTTTTTTATTTTTTTAATCTGCCAGCCCCAAGACTGACACCTCATCTTCACGCAAAATATTGTATTTCATTCTGTACAGCAGAAGAGATGAGTTGTAATTTATACCAAGACCAGAATTTTTAGTGTTAATTTGGGGCATTTCCCTGTAAAGCTTTGATTGTAATTTTACTCACAACAATAATGTTGTGGTTTTTTTGTTGTTATGGTTTGTTAAATTTCAATCTTTATTACAACCCAAGGATTTGGTGTTATCATCCAACGGTTGATGCCACCTGGGAGCCTCATGAAAACTTCCTGTTAATATTTAACTATTTATTACTCTCCAATGTACAGCATCTTGTAAACATCCCTGTTCACTTTAACCTGCTCCTGCCAAACCTGCTCACTCACTGCAACCCCAAACCACAGGAAAGTGGGCCAGGAATATCCTAAAAATAATGATGGTCCTTCCAGCTCGGGATATTCCATGATTCTATGGTTCTATGTGAGAAAAGAGACAAATGAAGATACACACAAGGACTTGGTGATGGTTTAAGAGCAAGGTCCATCTGATTTTTCCAAACCCAGGTTATTACTTTAACCTACAAAGCCCGTCCTGAAAATGAGGAGTGATGATGGGATCAGGGCACGAGGCAAAACATCCAAGCTCTGCTTTCTGCAGAGATAAGGGAGGGACAAGATTCCTTTCCTCAAGGCCAGGGGGAAGGATGTTGTAGTAAACAAGGCATGAAAGAACGAGAGCTATGCTGCCACGTGGGGATGAGGAAAGATGGAATTTCAGATACGTTATATAAACGTAATCTCAGCACAGAAAACAACAAATCCACACCAAAACAGAGGCAGAGCTCCCAGCAAAAATGGAGCTGTCCACAACTGAGAAAGGCAATGGAATGGGAGGAAGTATAAGATTAACCACAAGGAGATTATGCTGATAACTAATGATCTACACAGAAATGTCAGGCAGAGGTTAAGATTTTAATCTGGGCAGATTTCATGGCGCAGTCATGAATTGTAAACATCGATACTGAAACCAAATTTGTGTTTGTGGGTGACGAGACTGAAAACAAAGAGAGAAAAGGAAGGGGATCACTCCAGATCCTCCTTCCTTGCTCCAGATCCCCATTCCTGCCTCACCTTCCAGAGAGGATGAGGAGAGAAAGGCAAAGCAGCACCTGAGTGCAAAGAAAAGTGAATTTTACCAGGAAGCAGAGTTAACTGGTTCTACTAAAAATATTTTATTTTTTTCTGAAATTATCAGGGTGCACAAACTGTTCAGTGCACAGTCACTGCCCAAATTTCAGCTCACCAGGAGCACTGACACACAGGATATCCATCCTCCAATGATTTCCTCCTGTGCCTTCACACACTCTACAGGCTTCACTTCAGCTTCCCCTGACCCTACAATAATTTTTTCCAAAGCAAATCTGAACTGTGGAAAGGAGAAACAGATGCAGTAACTTACTAACCAGTAACAAATCCATCAATTCTGTATAAAATCGTCTCCTCAAGTTGTGGCCTCCTGCCCATTCCCCTGCACACCCTCCCCTGTTTGCCCAAAGCTCCACACACGCTTGCCACAGTTTATTTCTAGGCATAAGAATTTCCTTAGCAGGACTGAAATAGATACTGTTTGCCTGCAGAGCCAAGCAATGTGCAATGTATTTTTATTTACTACTCGCCCTCGTCATCCTTGGCATACCAGCAATGCCCATTTTCAAGTAATTCACTGTACACCAGTGTGGCACTGCACAAATTCTCCAGCCTGGCTCTTCCCAGAGCTTCTCCTTACAAACACACTCATCCCTGGAGTTTTTTGTGACTGTGCCACATCCCTCTGCTGCTCTGACCCAGCTGCCAAATGAGAAATGATAAAAATGACCAAAAGTCACACAAACACAACCCTGAGGAAAACCAAACGACTGGAGATGAGTACAAAAACCATTAGCTGCATTGCACAAGCCACCCTTGGAGGCCATTAATCTATCTCTCCTTGTAAATTACGCAAGAGAAGGTTGTAATCTGAAGGCATTTAATGCCAAACTAGTTGTGCCATCTCAACAAGGCCAACAACAGGGGAACTGAATCATCCAAAGTTACCCTGAACTCAGGAGATTTTGGATTCTCAATCCTCCTTCTACAACAGTTGATGGGTCCAACTGTCAATGGTCAGAATTGTGAAAATTCTGCTTTATTTCACAAATTCTGCTTTATTTCACAAATTCTGCTATATTTCACACACTGGGAAGCTCTTAAAATAAAACTGACTGTCACTGAGGTCACAGGGAAGTGCAGGAGTAGTGAAAATCCCATTATCTATGCTGGCCCAGCGGGAGGAACAGGATCTGCTGACATCCCCCACCCCTGCAGGCGTGTGCCACGGTGCTAAAAACCTTCACTTTATCAGCACAGCACTCAGATATGGTCTAATCACCAGCTGCCATCAGCATTGTCCACTGCAGAGCAATTAGGATTATTCAGAGCTCCCTAATTGATGGCACAGCCACACACCTGCAGATCCCTCATGGGGTAGGGACTGGGGAAATCACCTTACAATGGAGAGAGCCCTCTGGGAGAAAAAAATTACACAAATCAGCACTACCAAGCAAGAAAAAGGGATGGGACTCTCCTCTACAAGCAACCTGAAGCCATATCAGTTTCTCCAGGGACAAAGAGCCTTTTTCCTCACCAAACTCCAGAGGTTTCAAGGCTCAGCTCAGAGCGGCTGGCTCTGAAATCAATCTGCCAATGGAAGGGAGCCCAAGGAGTTTTGGAGATGCCACCCAGCCCATCCACCTGGTCCAAGGCCACCTCAAATACTCTACCTAAGATACTTCTGCTGGTTGTTTGTCTAAATCTATATTAAAGTTAAATTTTGCCTTGAATCCCTTCCGGCATCATCTGGCTGAAGTTTACGGAGGTCACAAAGTGAGGCAGTGCCAGGAAGAGACTGACAGCACCCCAAAAAACATCCAGCACTCAAATCCTCTGCAGAACACCCCAAAGGAAAGCAAATCCATGGTTCCAGCTGCTTGCTGGGTCCTGCTCAGCCTCCTCCAGCAGCAGAACAAGGCGTGGATCTGAACCAGAGCCACTCCAAATCAGGCTCTGGGTGCACAGACACACAGCAGAGAGAGCCACAGGCAAATCTGAGCGCTGAGAGACCCACAGCGCCTTTGAAAAACACAATCTCAAGTTCTTTTTGTTATCACAGATTAGAGCATGTGGAAAAACAACTCTTCCCTGGTGCTGGTGAGCAAAGAGCATCACGAGGCTGCTCCTCCTTTGGCCGCCGGAGCCATGCAAAACACAGGGACGTTTTTCTTATCACACCCACCAAATTCACACACTGTACAGGCCCTAAGCAGAACATTTCATGTTTACCAGAACAAAAACTGACACTCCATGCAGATACCCAGCTCCAATGGACTGGTTTTGTGGAGTAGAAACTCGATATCCAAGCGCTGAGAGAGCAGCCAAACGCTACACAAATTATTTAAGCAGCTCTGGAGATAAGGTTATTGGAGTGTAGAGGAGAAGCCTAAGGAAAATCTACACATGGCATTTATTTTGCTAATTTAATTACTGTAAAGATGCTGATGAGGTGAGAAGTTGTTTCATATAAAGCACCAGTTCATATATAAATTGTTTTATCCTTAAGTCTCCAGGTAAAACTGTCCTGTGTGCTATGCTCCCCTTGCCAGAAAGAGAATGCTCAGATTCCCAGAGCCTAAAATCCACAGAACTGAATGAACAGAGAAATAGTTTATTGAGCTTTAAAGGCTTCCCTTCAAGTACTGTTTTAAAACAAAAGCCTTATTCCTTTAAGCCCTGTTAAGGCTCCACTGGGCGAGACTTTCAGACACTCAGACATCACACTGAGGAGCTCCATTTCCTCTCTGGCTTTTGGGAGCTTTTGAGGGGTACTTAGAGGCAGCTCTTGGACTCCTCCATCCCAAACAGAAGCTGTGTAAACACATCAGCCTGACTTCAGAAAGATGACATTCAGAAGAGACCAAAGATCAGGAAAAAACCAATCCTGTTCATTTCATTAAATCCCTGCTCTATGCTTGCACTACCCAGAGAATATAATTGGATTGTCTTTGCAGAAAAGACAAGAAGAACATTTGTCTGATATTCAAATTTTAATGAATCCTTTCATTGCTCATGAAGTATTAAAATCCTTGCAGTGCTGTAACACAACATGGATGTGCTTAATGAAGTTGCAAATGGAAACAGAAAAATGCTTTGTTATCCTGTGATGTCTGTGGGATTGCACATGCCTTACTCCTGGAAAACCAACACACAGGGATAAGGCTCCCTGCACAATTCCTGAGATTTTCTAATCAAGCCCACCTTCAACTGCAAACATTCTTTATGAACTTTATCAATCACAAAACGCTGCTGATAGGACAGAGTTTGTCTGCAGCCTCTGTGTGAGGGATTTCCCAGTGCCCAGCTCAGTGCAAGAGCTGCAACTTGACTTTTTCCCTGCAGGTTGCTGAGTGAACTCTCAGTTCCTGCAGATATTTCAGAGCAAACAGCTCAGAACTGATGTTGTGTCACTCACGTTATGAAAGCGTCAATGCCAAGTTCAGCTCTGCCACAGACCCCAAATAATCCATCCCTGCAAGACCAGTATCAGAATTGGGGTCTTCACATCCATGGGGGAAAATCAGGCAGCAAAAGTCAGCCAGCAAACAGCCCCATTTTGTGTTATTAAAATGCTGTGTGAGAACATCACATCCCAGCACCCTCTCCACAGAGCGTCTGCTCCTGCCCCTCTGGAGCTGCGGAGAGCCCAAACTCCTGCCCTGGACCCCAGCTGATGGGGTTAGAGCCTTGCAGTGCAATAATCCTGTGTGCTCTCAGCATAATTCAACTCCCACAGCTACAAAACCAGAGAAAAACATCCAAAAATTGGGCTGGAAATTACGGCTGCACAGCTCCAAACCTGCCTGCTCCCTTCCCTTCCTCACACCCTGCAGTCCAACAGGCTTTGCTTTGATGAACACACTGGGACCAAGCTCCTCCCTCCCTGCCCCAAACAATTCACATTTTAAAAGCCACTAAATGAGGAATTGTGCCCAGGGGTGAGAGCAGAGTGAGCTGAGAGGAGCAGGAGGGAGCAGCAAGGCAGAACCACAGACGTCACAGGTGTTTGCTCTGAGCTCTGACAAACCTGCTCCCTAAATTCCTTTCACTTAAAACCATTCCTCTGACTTAAAACCATCAGTCTTGTGCTGTAAGCTGAGCTCAGGCTCAGCTCATCACATCAGGGCCCTGAAATTCCAGCGTGGCCACACAGCAGCACTGATCCTGTGGGAGTCCAAAGTGACTCAATGTGTCCAGAAGCCTCCAAACTGCACTGAAAACTGACTAAAAATACCTTGAAAGTTACACACTATTTATCAGACCAATATTGCTAAATATCTGCCACCCTTTTATGCCTATGAATGAGGGACAATTCCTGAGAGGGGTCACAATTCCTGACAGCTCACCCGGTGCATCAGCAACTGCAGAGTGGGAGCTGAGCTCTGCAAAAGCTGAAAGTGCCTGAGTTACAATTCCAATGGAGCAGCAGCTCTTGGCATCCTTGGAAAAGGGCACTTCTGGCCTGAAACACACCATTAAAATCACATTTCTCTTTCTGTAGTGCACCACAAGCATGCACACCCTGAGTTCTTTAGGAACAAGCTGAAGAGCATTAATCCCAACTTTCTGCTGAGTGCTATTCTAACTGGACTTTCTTTCCAACCTTTAGGTCAAATTTCCTTCAAAGCATCATCTTCCTCAGAGCCTTCAGGGACCACTCAAGGTGCCCAGGAGGCAGGGAAATAAACACCATCTCAAATGAAGGAATTCCTACTGAGGGTACAGAAGCTTCTCAGTACAGAGCATCCAATTCCAGCTATAAAACTTTCTGGACAAGAACAGGAGCCGAGTGTCCTGCCCTGTTTTGTCAGTTTAAACCCAGATTCACAAGGAACCCAGACTCTTCACACAAAACCATTAAAGCCCTCAGCCAGCACTGGAGCACTGCAGGAGCCAAAGTGAATTCTGTGTTTGTTTTCCATGTCACAAGGCAAAAGGAAAGCCAGGCCCACAACCTGCAGCGACGTCAGCCCGTGCCCCCCAGTACCCTCAGCCAAAAATCCGAGATAAAGACAAGGCAATGGCTGGGATCCATATCTCCCTGCACAATTATGCAATGCCAGACAAAAACTGGGCTCAGAGCAGGAACAGGAATAACTACAGGCTCATCCCAAGCAGGCAATCCCAGCCACAACTTCCCCTGACCCACTTTTCTTTTTTTTCTTTTTCTTTTTCTTTTTCTTTTCCTTTCCTTTCCTTTCCTTTCCTTTCCTTTCCTTTCCTTTCCTTTCCTTTCCTTTCCTTTCCTTTCCTTTCCTTTCCTTTCCTTTCCTTTCCTTTCCTTTCCTTTCCTTTCCTTTCCTTTCCTTTCCTTTCCTTTCCTTTCCTTTCCTTTCCTTTCCTTTCCTTTCCTTTCCTTTCCTTTCCTTTCCTCTCCTCTCTTCTCCTCTCTTCCCTTCCCTTTTCTCTTCTCTTTACTTTTCTTTTTTCTTTTCTTCTCTTTTCTTTCCCACCCACCACCAGCCTTAATTAAGCAGCATAAACATCCCAGCAAGTTCATTCACATCCCTCAATGGGAATTTGCAGACAATTATAGGATATAATTGGGAAGCCTAATCATTGAACTTGTACCCAACTATTGTTAGAAGCTGAGAGGAGGGTGAGTGTTGCTTCCTCCAGGACACGGCTGGTTATTCCCCAGCTCTGTAATTAATCAAAAGGTCCTGAAATCCTCAACCTTTCAGTTAGAAATAATCTTTGTGCTCGTCACACCTGGGGGGTTTTGACCTTTTTTTTGGGTTTTGTTGGGATTTTTTTTTAAGCGCAGCAATTATTTACAGAGGCAATCCCTGTCAAATCCAATTCCTGATAGGAAAAGATGTTTCAGAGAGCTTTGCCAAGTGACATATTTCAGTTGGTCTGCTCACACACTCTGAATGCACTTCTTTGTACAGATCCAACAGTTCACAATCCCCTCACAGCCTTGAACAACAAAGATTTCCAGTCCCTTCCCTGTAAAATCAGAGACTGTTGTCCCATCACACAGATTACATTTATTCTGCTCATTTTGCCTAAATCTGGGAAGCAGCATCTGAATTGCACACAATTTAGAATACTTTTACAATTAATGAAAAGATTTAAAATGCAGAATTTCATTGCCCCGCCTTCATGAAGGAGGTGTAAAGGAAAGAAAACACACAGAACACACAAGCACCCTGAACATCAGCAGGATGTGCTCTGAATGAAACACATCTCCTCCTCCTCCCTGAGCAAACACATCACACCAGGTGAACCATTTCCTGCTCTCCCATTCATGCACTACCAGCACATGTTAACTCTGTCACTCACTATCATTATTATTATTATTTTTATTTTATTTTATTTTTACATTCTCTGACTTTCCCCTTGCACACCCAGCCAGCAGCATTTTCCAAAGTTTGTGCCTGCCAGGTCTCCTGCTTTTTATCTAACAAGGGGTAGTGCAGGTTCCATTGTTTAAGTAAAAAAAGGTAACTCGGAGCTGTTGTTGAAGGGGGAAAAGTTCTTCCTAAAGCACTCCTGGAACTCCCAAGGAGCCAATGCCAGGATCAGACAGAGATTTAAGAACACCTTGAATGTCCTCAATGCTGAACCTGAAGCCATTTAACTCATTTAACACTGAGTTAAACTCCTGCATTTAACTCCTCTCAGCCTCCTCAAGGGCCCAGACACCAACCCAAATAACAAGTGGTTTTGGGAAAGGCTAAGGTGAAAGAATTAAAATAGCAGCTATTTTTAATATTTTATATATATATATATATATATAATTTGATATATATTTTATATATTATACATATATAAAATATATAATATGATATTTTATATAATTCTCCTTTTTAACTCCTCAAAAACCTTTGCCTTGACAGGATTTTTGTACAGGAATTCAGACCTCTCAGCTATGGGGAGGAATCCTCTGTGTATTTACATTTCTAAAGATGACATGGGTCAGACAGTTCCTTCTGAAGTGCTGGTTTGGAACTGGGGCAGGAGCAGGAAATCTTCACTTCCCACCCCAATTTTAACAAAGGAGCAGCAGCGAAGAACCTGATGAAACATCAGCTCAGCTGCACCTGCGGGGATTTCTCAGCAAGTTGAGACCCTTTATATTAAAATCCTTTATATTAAAGGATTTTATTTTAAAATCCTACAGCCTTGCATCTACCCAGCTCAGTGCAGAAAAGCTGCTCCAGTTTTACCCCAGTTTTGTTTGCTGTTTCCACAGCAGCACATCCTTAAACACTCATTTATAGGAGGGATTGTTTCCACCCCTTCTCCCCCAACTCTGGGCTGTATCACAACCCCCAAGCACCATAAATCTCTTCACTACTCTTAATAAGCTCAAGTGAATTAGTTGAGGATGTCTCAGCGTTGGCAAAGTGTCACCACTGCCCCAGCCACGGGCCCTCAATAAAAGTGGAGCTTGGCAGGGTCAGCACAGACACCCCAGTGAGATTATCCGGTGTCAGTTCCCATCTGGCATTTGTCAGAGCAAGGGAAAAGAAAAAAAAAAAAAAAAAAAAGGCAACCCTTATCAGATCTCCAAATAAAAGGAGCACTTCCACTTCGTGTAGTAGCAACTGGAAAAATTCCCTTTGTGTTTGAAGCTTTAAAAATATCTTTGCCCTTGAGGTTGGCTGAGTGTGCTCAGTGCCTCGAGACCCCTTTCCCATACAAAGGTAATAAAACCCAAGCTCGTGGTTACAGAAATTCCCAGCACATAAAAATTACAGGAAGCTGTTGCTAAGTAATATTTCTACCTAAGTAAACATCACAAAGCATTTCCCACACACACCTCTGAACTTTGTTATTCAAACCTGCCTTGAAGAAGTTCAGAGTTGCAGAATTTCTGCTGGCACTGGTCTGCCTGAGAGTGCTCAGTGCTGGTTCACAGCAGCTGAAAGATTTTCAGTCTTCAGTTGAAAGATTTCAGGATTTCAGTGTTTTTCTCAGGGCTCTGTTGTGCTGCTCGTGCTTGGGAACAAAGCAGCTCCTCAGTTCCTTACCTGTCTCTTATCTGTCCCACAACTTTCCCCAGATAAATCACAGGGAAATAAAGAGAGATCCTGTTGTATTCCTTTGTTTCTAGACCTGTTTCCCAACATGACAGAAAAAAAAAAAAAAATCATAGAATATCCTGATTTGGAAGGGAACCACAAGGATCATGGAGTCCAGCTCCTGGCTCTGCACAGAACAACCCCAAAAATCACTCAAAACCAGAAAAAACATTCTTATTTTCACATAGAACCTTTCTTTAGCAGCTCTTTGCATGTCAATTATTCCACACTGTCATCCTTTCCATCTGCTGCTTTACGTCCCCTTCAATGGACACAAACTGTTTCATCTACTCTCCACAAAGTCAATATTTTGCCACAAATTCTAAACTGTACTAATGGAGAAACAACTTTTGTTTTTATTAAAAAATAAAAGAGATAATAGATGGAAAATCTACTGATAGACCTGAAATGGCCCACATTGATAATAACTCAAATTTCCTGGTGGCAAGAAGCAGGTAACAGATTCCTCCACAGGTTTCATTCAGGATGAACAAGAGAACTTGAATTCTATCTTATCTTCTAATGAATGAAGTCTATAGTTCACAAATTAATAAAATTAATCTCGGAATGGGTTGGGAGAGACCTTAAAGCCCATTAAGCCATGGCAGGGACATTTTCCAGCATCCCAGGCTGCTCCAGCCTGGCCTTGGGCACTGCCAGGGATCCAGGGGCAGCCCCAGCTGCTCTGGGCACCCTCTGAGTAGAGAATTTCTCCCTAACATCTGGCCTAAATATTTCCTCTTCTGGTTTAAAAACCATTCCCCCTTTTCCTATCACTACTTGGCCCTGTAAAAACTATTTCAGATATCCATCCTTACATCCCAGGAATGTGGCCCTTCACTGTCTGATATTGCAGATCATTTTTATTTGGCTATTCCACTTTTCCTTCCTATTGCCTCACTCCACTTCCACATGACCAATAAAAGGCAATAAAAGGCTGAACCAGCTTTTATAATTAGACTGTCAAAGCCATCAGCCTGCTCCAAGTTCTGTATGGACACAGCAGCCTGACTGCAGGGAGAATTGGCAGGAAATCCTATTTCAGAGGGAATTGTTCCTTCCACAAGAGGAGTGACAGACATATAGGAAAAAAAAAAAAAAAAAAAAAAAAAAGAAAAAAAGACGTGGAAAAAACGCGAAATATGAAAATCATGTTTGGCAGCTCCAGAGCGAGGTCTAGGACGTGGCATTTGCAGCATTTTTGTTGTCTGCATTCTTCAGCAAAGACGCTCTCTGCAGTGCAGGACCAAGAAGTACATTTTGATGGCAATAAAATAACTGTGTATGTGAAAAAAAACCCTGTTAAAAATGTCAGGAAAGAGGTACAAAACCCCCAGAACAGGAACAGCACTTGGCTGCCATAAACAGCATCAGGCTAGACCCAAATTCCAAACAGACTACACATTTCCCTCCCTGCCTACCCAAAATATAACATGAGTTGGCCTTAACTGAACTGACTTGGTTTTCACACCAACATGAGTGATTTAGAAGCAAAAAAAAAAAGAAAAGAAAACTCTGAAGAAGCACATCCTGAGGGATCTCAATCCATGGAGCTTCCACCTACACATCCTTGCTCTCAGACACAGAATTTTCAATACTGCCACTGGTTTTTCCAAGGGTGCAGCTGCCCACAAATGATTTCAGTTCCTCCCCAACCTCTGCTCCAATGTCTGTAAGATGATCCTTTACTTTGTTGTCCTGAACACTGTTATCACCAACTGAAAATAAAAAAAAAAAAAAAAAAAATTCCAGGCTGGAATTGTAGCTACAGGGATGATTCAGACGCTTGGATGTGTGCCTTGGAGATAATTCCATGCTAGAACTGAAAAGTTAGTTTTGGAGTCAACTGGGATATTTGCACTTATTAAATAAAGGAATAATTAAATAAAGGAGGGATAATGTGGAGCAAACCACAGAGAGCTGGCAGGGGAAGGGCAGGGAATGGTGTGGAGAGATGGGGGACACCAGGACCCCAATCCCACCCCAAATTTGCCACTTCCCACACACACCAGACCTTTCAGAGAATCCCAAAGCCCTCGGGGCTGGAAAAGATCTTTGAGATCAAATCCAACCCTCAGCAGCAGCAGCACTGTGCTCATCCCTTACCCTGTCCCCAAATGCTCATCCCTAACCCTGTCCCCAAGTGCTCATCCCTAACCCTGTCCCCAAATGCTCATCCCTATCCCTGTCCCCAAATGCTCATCCCTAACCCTGTCCCCAAGTGCTCATCCCTAACCCTGTCCCCAAATGCTCATCCCTATCCCTGTCCCCAAGTGTTCATCCCTAACCCTGTCCCCAAATGCTCATCCCTAACCCTGTCCCCAAATGCTCATCCCTAACCCTGTCCCCAATCCCAAATGCTCATCCCTACCCCTGGCCCCAAGTGCCACATCCTCACTGCTTTGGGCACCTCCAGCGATGGAACTCCAACACTTCCAGTTCTTCACAACCTTTTCCATGAAGAATTTTTCCCCAATTTCCCATTTAAACCTCCCCTGGAGCAACTTGAGGCCATTTCCTCTCCTTACCCCTTGAAAAAGACACCAATCCCCACCTGGCTGTCCCCTCCTGTCAGGGAATTCATTTTCCAGCCTTCCCACAGGTGCTCTCCCAAATTTCTTGCCCATTTCCTAATATTTTCCGGTGACACTCCAAGCTCAGCAAGCTGGAAAAGCCAGTCAGCTTGGGACTTGTCTCTGTCAATTGACACCCACTCTGTAAAATCAAAACAATCAATATTTACATATCCTTGAAGGGTTTTTCCCAGTCCCAGTGCAACAACTTCCCATCCAGAGAGCAAAAAAATTAAAAAAAAAAAAAAAAAAACCCAACAAAAAACAAAACAGAACCAGGAGATTGTACACCAAGTTTCATGAAACAAACCAGGGGTACAAATAACCTGGGTTAAAAACTCCACACAAAACCAAAGTTCCCCCTGAAAATGATACCGAAATTGCTGCATTTCATTCTGGTTAGAAGATAAAGAGAAAAAATTAAAGAGAATACACTTAAATCCAGAGTGCCAGGAGACTTGAGCATTAGCTGCTGAAGATTCCTGGATTAACTGCAAAAACACAGAGGGAAAGATTTAATGATATTAATACTCTGGGTGTTGTAGGAAATTTAGGACTTTTGAACAACTCATATGAACAAGTAGAAGCTGTTTATTATTTCTATTACATTTTTATAGATTTAATAAACCACTAAATACACACTTTTTGGTGGGTGTTTTTGTTTTGTTCACTTGGGTTTTGTTTGTATTTTTTGGAGTATAGGATTGGTTCCAATTTTTTTTTTAACAGAAAAAATTAAAGAGAATACATTTAAATCCAGAGAGCCAGGAGACTTGAGCACAGCATTAGCTGCTGAAGATTCCTAGATAAGCTGCAGAAACACAGAGGGAAAGATTTCATGACATTAATACCCTGGGTACTGGGTATTGTAGGAAATTTAGGACTTTTAAACAATTAACATGGTCAAGTAGAAGCTGTTTACTGTTTATTGTTTCTAGAATATTTTTATATATTTTTTAAACTACTAAATACATATTTTTTCAATTGGTGTTTTTGTTTTGTTCACTTGGTTTTATTTGTATTTTTTTGAGTATATGATTGGTTATAGTTTAGATGTTTTACAGTTTTCTGCTAACTAGTTTTTGTGGTCTTGGTATTCGGTTTCTCAGCCTCTTCTTTCTTAATTTAGCACAATTTATGTTCTAATAGTTTTGGGCTTTGTTTCTATTTTTTTGGCGTATATGATTGGTTATAGTTTAGATGTTTTACAGTTTTCTGCTAACTAGTTTTTGTGGTCTTGGTATTCGGTTTCTCAGCCTCTTCTTTCTTAATTTAGCACAATTTATGTTCTAATAGTTTTGGGTTTTGTTTGTATTTTTTTTGAGTATATGATTGGTTATAGTTTAGATATTTTACAGTTTTCTGCTAACTAGTTTTTGTGGTCTTGGTATTCGGTTTCTCAGCCTCTTCTTTCTTAATTCAGCACAATTTTTGTTCTAATAGCTTTGACCAATTCTTGAGGCTTTAACAACAAACTTAGCAGCAGCCTGGCTGGTGCACACTGTGCACCCTTGCAAATACATTGCAACAACTGGGAGCTGCTGTGAGGCTCTTCAGGCTAAGGAAAGCCAAAATACAATTCACACAAGCTTTTAATAATCTTGACAAAACAATTACACATGCTAAGGATACATTAGGGCTGGCAGGAGAACAGAGAGGCAGCGATTGCAGGTTGGCTAAATAAATGTCACTTAATCTCCACCACTGGCGTGCGCTCAGAGTCCAAAGGCTACTCACAAACAGACAAAAAAAAGGTTTAAAAAACCTCTCAGGCTGTCAAAACAGCAGCAGAAGCACAGGGGCAGGTGTCACAAGGCACGGGATCACACAGATCCCAGACTGTGCAAAACAGCGGCCACCAAAATACTAAAGTCCAAATCGCGGCGTTCAAACAAAGATAAGCCTGGCTGGTTAAGTGGTTTGGGAAGTGCATTCCAGTCACTGCCCAAATATTCAGGAGCATGGTTTCCCTGCTGTTCCTTCTGCAGGGGACACACAGAACCAGAGCATCTGTATATATTGCTTTTTGAAATAATTTTCTGATTGAAATCCCAATTTCTGGGTCAGACTGAGCTGAGGCAGGTGCCCTCCAACAAACTCTTGCATCAGAGGCTCAGGAGTTCAGATTTCTGTCCCAATGGTAAAATATTATCATTAAGATATTACATTTCTCCAGGTTTTATGGAAATAGGCAGTTTCTAAAAGGAGAGAAAAACATCCATTCCAAAACAGCCCCAGAAAAGTGACAGGGATTTTGGGAATATTCAGGAGCACGGCTTCCCTACTGTTCCTTCAGATTTCTCCCCCAATGATAAAATATTATCATTAAAATATTACATTTCTTCAGGTTTCATGGAAAGAGGCAGTTTTTTAAAGGAGAGAAAACAATCCATTCCACTCTGCTCCAAAACAGCCCCAGAAAATTCACAGGAATTTTGGGGCATTATGTTCTAAGCACTAAAAGTGCCAATTAGACCTTTACCCTTATGAAACAGCAGCAAACACAGCACATGAAATGCATAAGAAACCAGGTTTCAGTGCTGATGTAAATGCATACCTGAAAGTTTATAAATAAAATGCTTTACAATCTTATTTTTCATTTTAAAATAAGGAACACACGTACACACTTGCATCTTCTTGCTCATACCCTGTTATTCTGGCCACAAAAAATAACCACTTTCTTTAAAAGGAAGCTGGACGATTTTGGGGTGAGGAGTAGCAGAGGGGAAACCACATTAATTGCATTAGTTTGTGCATACTGGGAGGAATTCCTCCTCAAATTTGGCACTTAGCACTCAGAGCTGCCCTTTAAAGCTTGGCAAGAATTTCTGTGCAGCCCACAAGTTTCCTAATTTCGTCTCAGGACACACTGGTTCGTTTGGATGCACGACCTCCAGAAAGGCAGACAACCCTAAATGTGTCACTCTCACCTCAATTCACTTTGCTCCCTGTCAAGTCAGATTGAACATAAATCAAAGCCAATATATAATTAAAGCTAAGCTTAAGGTCAGCTCCAAGTTTGGAAAAAAACAAATCTGTATGAAATTAAAAGCAACTCCAATACATTTGGGGTGGCAACAGCAGTGAGCTTTCTGAACACAGCTTCTGCCCTGGGCTCAAAGCTCTATTATTTCACCCTCTACCCCATCCAGGTCCTCTCTTCTCTTTCAGCTCTGACTCCAGCTTCTTCTCTGTGCAAATGCTGCTCACTCATCCCCACATCTCACACCTTTTTATGGCAGGAAGGTTTTGGTAAAGATGGAATTGCACCTTTCCAGAATGGAGTTTATTCCACTGAGACTTTTCCCCATTGTTGTGCTTCCACCTGCTGCAGCCTCTCAGTCAGTCTGGACTTTCATTCCCTCCCCAAACCTCAATAAAGACACTCAGAGTACCAAGTGTTATCAAAGACTCTCACATCCATTAAAATGGTGAGTTCTGGGCAGCTCCTGATTCTGCAGGAGAACCAAACACAGAATTCTGGATGCCTTACAAACACAGGGGGAAGAATTGCTCAAACCCATCCCAAAGGGTTTTCTCTTCCTCTTTTAAGGTCAATTTTCAGCCCTGCTGAAAATTTAAGGTCAATTTTCAGCCCAATCTGTGCTTACAGGTCAGGAGGCACCTGTCAGGCCTCCAAGAACCCCAAAGTGGTTTGGGTTGGAAGAGACACCAAAGCTCACCCAGTGCCACCCTGCCATGGTGGGACACCTTCCATCATCCCAGGCTGCTCCAAACCCTGTCCAACCTGGCCTTGGGCACTGCCAGGGACCCAGGGGCAGCCTCAGCTGCTCTGGGCACCCTGTGCCAGGGCCTCACAGGTCCTGACAGGTCAAAATTTGACAGCAAAGCCCCATCTGTGACCCCTCAGCATGCACTCACCTCTCTGGCAGCGATCGTGCGTCCAGCAGCGCTCGATGAAAATCCCATTTATCACCGTGGGGGGACAGTTGCTCTTCCCTTTCACAGTGCCTGGGCACACATCTCCACACTCCTCTTTGTCATCCTTGTTGGCCACGATGTAATTGTCCTCTACAGAATCCAAAATCCTGGACCAGTCGATGGTGGACAGGTAGCAGAGCTCGTTGTTCTTCTCGATGCGCACGGCACCCCGGGTGATGTTCATCAGGTTGTAGAGGCCAATTTCCTTCAGGTGAACCATCTCAAAGATCACCAGGGCGTAGTTGAAGAACAGGTGAGTCCCTCTGATCACAGTGAGGTTGGGGAAGAGGCCCTTCAGGCTCTCCAGGCCATAGACACGGAACAGCAGCAGGTAATCTGTGATCATGGTCAGCTTGGGGAAGCTGAGCTCGCGGAAATCCTCGGGTTTGGTTTTGAACATCAGCAGGATCTGCAAGTGGCCCTCGATCACGGTGCAGTTCTCCAGCATGTTCAGCCTGGTCAGGTTGTTTCGGATGTCCATGCTCCTGCAAACTGGGAGGCAAAGGAGAATTCATTTATTAAATTGTTGGAGTTTTCCAAACTCTCAGTTCTGTCCAACCGCTGGGGACTTGTGGCCCTCAAGCTTCAAGCGTTAAGAAATACACAGTGGGGAACATTCCCTGGTATAAGGTTACAAAACAAGAGGATTTCATCATTTTTTCTGCCATCTTGAGTGCCTGCCTGTGGCCTCTATCACGACTGCAGAGCTGGGACACCACAAAGGGAAGAGATGGCTGGGCTGTTTTCTCCAGGTAGCTGCCAGCAACACACCTACCTCATCTCAGATTGTGCAATTCATGCCAGGGGATTAGAGGGAGGCATTTAGAATGGTTGCAGGGAGGGGAAGATAGGAAAGAATAATGTCCAGAGATGGTAGAGCTTGGGAAGGGAGCAGAAAAACCTGGAAACGCACAGGAGCACAGCCCACGCTCCTGCCCAGACTCTGCTGACAGGAGTAATTTACTACATTAGTAATTTTTGCCCTGAGCATTCTTTTCAGATGAGGTGTTGGGGTTTTTTTTGGTGATTATTTTCTCAAGGGTGCAAATCTCCCTCTCTTGGCTATCTGGGCAGTTTATTTCATAGAAGCAGGAACCAAAGAACTGGCAAAGTGAACAAATGCATGAAGCATAAATTAGAAGGTAAACTCAATAATAGGAATCCAGGAACCAGCAAAAGGAAAAAGTTTGAATAGGGAAATATTTTCTCAACTCTAAGCACAGGTAAGAAATCAAGAAGGAAATTTGCAGCCCCACGCCTCTACAGCACAACAAAACAAAACAAAAACCCTTTTGTGACAACCCCTTTGAAACCAACTTCATAGAAACATCAACCAGACCATAATGTTCAAATCCAGGTGGATTCTTCCTGATTTTTTCCTTTTTGAAGACTGCATCCACTCAAAGGATTGTCTCTTTTGTCTGCAGCTGGTTCAGTGTCTTCCCTCCCCACTTAAGAACAGAAAACACAGGCTGTTTCCTCTTTGTGTCACTATATGTAAAGTTCACCAGCTATAAAACCACCACATCACAGCTCCAAGGCATCACCCAGCCTTACAAAACTGATGTGGACACAAACATTTCACAGCAAGGATTGTCTGACTCCTCCTGGTTTAACACAAGGGTTAAAACCAAATTCTATGCAAATATCTAAATAATTATTCAAAAATTTGCTCCACTGACTGCAAGAAAAAAAAAATTGGCAATACTAATATGGGATTTGCAGCAATGCTATTGCCCAATGGGAGTTTTTGGCACTATATCCAAGTCATTTCATAAATTGCTTTCTGGAAGAAAAAAGGCAATGCACACGGTGCCTCAAGGATTAAGGATGTACTTGGAAAAAGTGGGAAAAGGAACCTGATGACCAGCCAGCAACAATCCTCTGCCCCAAAATGTACTGTTGCACATCCCAACCTGGGATTAAAGACCTGGGAGAGCAACAGATTCAGCTTAAACGCTCTGGATATTTATTTGCAATAAATAACATTGGTATTTCCAAAGAGGCAAGTGCATGGCAGGTCAGGTCAGTGAAAGGAGAAGTAACAGAGGGACACATAAGAAACTGAAAGACTGAATTCAACTGAAGTCACCAGCGCAGCTAAAATTACCAGATAAATTCAAAATGCAACATCTTGGTTCTTTTTTTTTTTTTTAATAATTATTATTTTGGGGTGCACAGCAGTGTTGGGGTGGTACCCACCACCTCAGGATAATGCACTGCCTGCTGGAATGGACAGGGAGAGGAAAGGTCAAAAAATACAGACCAGGAATTACTTGTGAGAGTCAGAGCTGCAGGCTATGGCTGTGGCTGAAGGGATGCATGAATGGCCTGAGCACAATTGCCTGTGCCTTTCATCATTTTGGGCAGAATGAGGTGACTCACAGGGGCTGGACACAAACCCAGGGCACCCTGAGCAGGGCTGGGAGCATCTGCACTGAGGAATGGCCAGGAAAAGCCCATTCCTCACTGCCTGGCTTTTGAAAACAACTTCATAAAAACATCAACCAGACCATAGAATTTGGTTTTAAACCCCAGCAGGAGTCAGACAATCCTTGCTGTGAAATTTTTGTGTCCAGATCAGTTTTGTAAGGCTGGGTGATCCCTTGGGGCTGTGATGTGGTGGTTTAATAGCTGGTGAGCTTTACATATAGTGACACAAAGAGGAAAGAGCCATAATGTTCAAATCCAGGTGGATTCTTCCTGAATTTTTCCTTTTTGAAGACTGCACCCACTCAAAGGATTCTCTCCTTTGTTTACAGCTGGGCCAGTGTCTTCCCTCCCCACTTAAGAACAAAAGTGCTGTGGCTGCTTTTTCAGGCTGTGGAAATCTTCCTTTTGTGCAGGAACAGAGTTAAGGAACTCGGTGTGGAGGAGCCACCCATGGTGGGTGCCCAGCACTGAGGAAATTCAAGGTCCTGCCTGGCAGAGGAACAGATCCACAGGCAGCAAGGATCCTGAGAGGACGATCTGAATGCCAGAATGGTTTGTGTTGGGTTGGGAAGGACCTCAAAGCCCACCCAGTGCCACCCCTGCCATGGCAGGGACACCTCCCACTGTCCCAGGTGCTCCAAGCCCTGTCCAGCCTGGCCTTGGGCACTGCCAGGGAACAATTCCTGCCCAATATCCCATCTAAATTTCATTTTTTTTTCAGTGGAAACCATTCCCTGTGTCCTGCCACTCCTGGTCACTGCAGCCCTGGAGTTCACAGCTCTCATCCCTCTCCTCAAAAACTCCAAACCAATTTAAATCACTCTGCTCCTGGACCTTTCAAGCTTCTGGACATCACCACTAACATGAGCCATGCTGCTCCTGCTCCAAACAGCCCAAAACCTGCTCAAAGATCTTCCTCAAAGATCTTCCAATTTCCACAAAACTCAACCATCTGAGCACCCACACAGGGTCCAAACCTCCCTCTCTCCCAGCTCTCCCCATCCTGACACAGATTCCTCACAGAAAAGGTGACCAAAGGCTAACAACTCCAAATATTCTGAAAAGATGTGTTAAGGAACAAAGGTTGGCTAAAGGTGAATCTAAAAAGAAATGAGTGAAGCTTTTGAAGAAATAAAAATACACATCTAGCAGAGCTGGAAGTACAACAGCCATGGTTCATAAGCTGCTTTTCCCCACAGTTAGAGAAAAATCACATTTAATTATTTTTCAGGTTCTACTTCAGTTTAGCTTTTAAGTGATAATTGGTATCTTAGCTCCTTCTTTTTAACACCTCAAAGATCAAAGAGAATAATAAGGAATTAAGAACATCTGAAACAAAATGGGCTTTTTACTTGGAGTTTTCTCCATCTTTTCATGCCTTTGAATTTTCAGCAGTTTATATCTCCTGTTCATGCAGTAGCAGCTTAAGTCACCCCATAAATTTATTGTTACCAAGACAACAAGAAGCAGTTTTAAGCAAAGCAATAAGTGTTTTTCCACAGCTTCTCTTGATAGTATTTCTTCTGCAAGGACAGGGGAATTAATCAACCATTCAGTAGGAAGGCAAGGCAGGTTTGATCCCAGAAGAAGGAGAGCAAAGTTGAGCCATCAATTATAACACAGACAACCTGGTTTCAAAAAAACACATAAATCAGCTTTCAGGGAAATAAAAAAAAAAAAAAAAATCACAAATTGATTCTCCAGTAGTAGGCCCAAAGCTGCTCCTGTGCAAAACCCCCACTAGACATAAATTCCTAAATTTCAGCAGAAACAGCAGCACAGCTCTGAGCTGCCAGAGGAAGCACAGCTCCATCCCTGCTACCAAGCTACTCACTCAAAATAAAAAAATAAATTACTGAATCATCCTACACATGTTCCACCAGCCCCCCCCCCCAGAAAACCAAGCTGAAGCCACGCTCTTCAAAAAACAAACAAACAAACAAACAAATCCCAAGATGCCAAAGCCTCTCGGACAAACTGGTTTGGTAACAACCTTCAAGTCCTGAATGAAGAAACCAGATCTGATGCCAGAGGTTAAGTTTTCAAGATAGAGTCTAACCAGGGGAATAGCTGGAACTTAAACCTTGTTTATAGTAAATCATGTGGATAGCAAACCTTAATGATTCACTGCTTCACAGCTCTGGCCTTTAACAATCAAGATCAGGGGAATCTGGCACAGAAGGATCACAAACCATTTGAGGTAACTATTGGTTAATTCTGATTTTTTTTTTTTTTGTAGTCTTTGCTGCCTACTGAATAAACAAACTATTGCCAAAAAAAAAATTACACTTGCTGGGGTTGGGTCAAAAGCATTGCAATTCTACATAAAGCTGATTTTTAGAAGTGGCTTTAGGGAACTGGGAAAAGGATGTTCTTGGGATTTTCCGTGATTTTGGGGATTTCTTGTACTTTTTTGGATGTTTGGGATTAACTGCTGAGACAGGAAAACATCTTGGTACCAGGTTAGAGGGAAGGACTGTGTGACAGCTGCTAGCCTGCAGCAATTGTTTAATACACATAAAAAACATCTAATTGTGAAATATGGATTTTTTTAAGCTTCAGTTCTGCACCTCATATACCTGGAGCTGAGCAAACTGGATATGGACTCCAAAATGAGCCCCTGTAAACCTCAGGGAATATCTCAGGTGCCTGATACACTGCCTGCCTCAAAACCACGTTAAATCACTCTGCTCCTGGACCTTTCAAGCTTCTGGACATCACCACTAACATGAGCCATGCTGCTCCTGCTCCAAACAGCCCAAAACCTGCTCAAAGATCTTCCTCAAAGATCTTCCAATTTCCACAAAACTCAACCATCTGAGCACCCCCACAGGGTCCAAACCTCCCTCTCTCCCAGCTTTCCCCATCCTGACACAGATTCCTCACAGAAAAGGTGACCAAAGGCTAACAACTCCAAATGTTCTGAAAAGATGTGTTAAGGAACAAAGGTTGGCTAAAGGTGAATCTAAAAAGAAATGAGTGAAGCTTCTCACCACCCAAACCAAGGGCAAACCCCTCAAAGTGCGCCCTTCAAAGCCTGGTTTGGGCTGTGTTTGTGCTCCCCTCCTTTGGTTCAGAACCCAAACTGCAAACAGGACTTGTCCTGCCCCATTTCCACGCAGAGATAACCAGGGACAGCACCCTTGGGGTAACTCGGGGTCTGCGCTGGGGCTGACACTCCTGAGGATCCCCCCTGCTCCAAAGGCAGCAGGAACAGGTTCTACACCTTGCCCATATCAACACCACTGATATTCCACAAGGCACTCACCCCAAAAATGACCTCCAGAAAGCTCTGGGGTTTTACAATATTCAGGGACAGCCACTGTGCTGCCTGTCCCCAAAAAAGGGACAGGACACGCTGGGTTTGGTACAGCCCTGCCCTTCTGCACTCACTTTTCCTACTTTATTCTCCTACTTTTCTCTCCTTTATTTCTACTTTTATTTTCATAAAAAATTCATTCTAGACTGAGTCTCTAACACAGGCTTGAGGTGGGACAAGGGAACAGTTTCTTAATGAGTTTATGAGCACAAAAATATCTGTATCAGCCAGATATGATACTAACTAAGAAGTAACCTATTTTAGAAGTGTGTTACTACAGCAATTCACAGGGAAATTTGTCCCACAGGAAGATTTAGACAGAGATCTCTTAACTGCATTCCCAACTCAGATCAGCAGCAGGTACTGGAGCACATGTGCAGCTCCCAAATTTAGGGGAAGAGTTCAGGAGGGGAGGAAGAGCATTCCAAACATCCATGACTGCATTGATCAGTTTTCTATTAACCAGAAAAGGAGCCCAAAGGAAGCTGCTCCATTAGCAGATGCCTAAAACTAGGTGAGGTAAATCCCACCCCAAATACCAGAGCTAATGAACTGACAGGCATGAGTCATGTGCGAGATTTATTTCAAGAAGTTGCATTATGTTTACACAGTCATTAAAAAAAATTACACAAAACTGTCTTTCTTCCCAAAACGAGATATATGGATCTTCATTTTATGCACAAGTCAGGCCTCCTTTCCTTAACCCTTTCTTCCCCTCCTGTCAGTAATTCCTGAACTCAACAACTACCCTTAACCACATGTAGGAGAGGAAGAGTGGTTAGTATGAATATTGTGTTTTCATTTGAAGTACTCCTAAAATATTTAGGAAAAGGGGATGGATTGAGGAGGAGAAAGTCATAATCTGGATGTCAATGTGAACTTTACCATTCACCCCATTTTTCTACTCAACCACCTCCATCCACCTGCTGCTTGCCCCCAACTCTGCCTCAAGGCACCAGAGGGGAGAGGAATTCACAGAGCACAAGGAAAAACCATGGATGGGGGGAGTTTTGTCCCTGGAGAGGTTTTCTGTGGGAACACAGGGCACAGATCTCCAAGAAAGCTGCCTCCATCAGCCCCGTTGCTCAGGGAACAACTTGTTTGCTCATGCAGCTCTCGTACGCGCATTTCCCCCCCTGGTTTTTTGTTTCTGCTTTCTGTCCCCACCGTGCTGCTCCGTGACCTCACCATTCCCAGAAAACTGAGCCAGAAAATGGAATCAAACACCACAAAACCTTTCAAATCAGGTTCAATCATCAGAACCCTGTCTGTAGGATACCTCATCAAGTATTTGCATGGTAAAAATGACACGGAAATGTTCCAGCCCACGCTTTGCTTTGCTGTCTTGTGCCCTTGCTCCTCCATCCATGAACTCAAGAGTACATTTTCCTACCACGCTGTAACACAGCAAAGATCAGGGAGTTTAGAACATAAACACGCTTGAACCCCAAAAACCAAATATGATTTAAATAAATAACCAAATCACAGGCTGTGCTGTGGCAGTAATAATAATAGTGTTTTCAAATTAGGAACTGCTGGACTCCAGTTGCACACGTATTTATTTATTATTAGTGCTATATGTCAACTGCCTTTTCCATCTCTGCTGGAGGAGGGCAGGTTTGCCCACAGCAGCTGGGGCTGACTGTCCCAAGGTAACACAGTGTCACCGGCCTCTTGTGAGGTTTCAAACGCGTCAGGGAAGAAACTGGGTTATTTTTGAAATATAGGACTTGTCCTATTGCTGGAAAAAGAGGTTGTCTTACAGGAACATGCTGCTTTATTATCTGAATCCCATACATATCCCAATAATGTCCATCACTGTGTTGTTTGTACTTGAACTGATTCTCTTGCTCTTGCCTTTTCTGATGGGAAAGCCAACAGGTAGATTTTCTATGGGAGACATGACCCACGGATCCAGTTAGCTGTCTTTAAATAAATATTTTCCTTTTGTCAAAAAAACTTGTAAGAATCACCTAAATTAAAGAACCTCTCATTAAAAGGATTTCCTGAGCAAGTTTATTTAACGTAGCCCATCAAAACAGCTCGTAAGGCTTAACCTCGAGCCAGCCGTGGGTTTAACAAGCTTGTGACCTCCAACACAACATCTTTATTCCCCTGTCTTGTATTTTACAAGCCCCTGTGTACACACAGAGCCTCCCCCCGGAGCTCTCCCATCTTAATACCTGTGGATTTGGCACACTACCTAAAAGTGGTTAAAGACAAAACCTCCGCGTCTGGCCACACTAAACCCTCCTGAAACCGGAGCCGGTTCTGAGGCAGCCGAGGAGCGGCGGGGGCACAGGGCTGGGGAGGGCACCGGGGAAGGGATCAGGGAAGGGACCCGAGAAGGGACCGAGAAGGGACCGGGGAAGAGACCGGGGAGAGCAGCCAGGAAGGGACACGGGAAAGGAACTGGGAAAGTGACACGGGAAAGGAACCAGGGAAAGGGACATGGGACAGGACCTGGGAAAGGGGCACGGGAGAAAGGGACACGGGAAAGAATCGGGGAAAGGACCGGGGAGTGAATCGAGGGAGGGGACCCAGGGAAGGGGTCGGAGAGGGGTCCGAGAAAGGGATCGGGGAGGGAACCGAGGAACAGACCCTGTCAGGGCCCGGGAAGGGGACTGGGCAGGGGACGCGGGGAGGAACCGGGGAAGGGACGGGGCAAGTGCCCACGGAAGGAGCCGGGGAGCGGCACCGAGAGGGGCCCGTGCCCTTCCCCGCGCCTGCCCCGGGCGCGGCCCCCGCTGACCCCGGCCCAGCGCCCGCCCGCGCGGGGCCCCGCGGGCCGGGACGCGCCGGAGCAGCCGCTGCCCTCCCTCCAATCTCGGCCGCCGCCGGGCCCTCCCCGGGCCGGGGGTGAAGGTGACCCGGGAGCGCTCCGGGCCGCGGCCGCGCTGCCCGCGGGCCCCGCGCAGGTACAAAGGGCACGGCGGGGCCGGGCCCTCGCCGCCGCCGCCGCCGCCGCCGCCCCCCAACCCTCCCGGCCGGGCCCCGACTCACTCTCGCCGCGGCCGCGGCCGCACCAGGCTCCCAGCACCACGGCCACGGCCAGCGCCGCCGCCGCCGCCGCCGCTCTCGGTCCCATCCCGCGCCGCTGCCGCGGCCGCCGCCGCCCGGCGCGAATCAGAGCCCGCGGGGCGGGCGCGGGGGCCGGGCCCGGCCGAGCATCGCCGGTGGAGCCCCCGCGGAGCCCCTTTATAGCGCCGGGCCCCTCCCTGCCCGCGGTGTCGGCCCCGGCCCGGCGGCCCCTTCCAGCGCAGGCCGGGCTGGCGGCGGCGCCCCGGCCAGTAAACAAGGGGCTGCCCCCGTCAGCTGCGAGCCGAGCGGGGCGGCCGCAAGAGGCGGCGCGGAGCGCGGGCACGGGACGGGACGGGCCGGGGGAGGAGCAGCGGCGGCAGCGGCTTCCAGGCACCCTTCATCAGCCGCCCATCAGCCATCCGTCCGTCCAACCAGCCATCTGTCCGTCCGTCCTGCTGTCCGCCCACCCGTGCAGGCCGGCTGTGAGCCCTGCTGGCGCTGCCCGAGCAGCCGCTGTGGCCTCGGTAGCGTTCAGCGAGTGAAACGCAGGAGTTGAGCAGCCTCACCTCGCTGTGGGTTCAAATGGAAGGAGAGTAGGGTTAGGTTTGAGATTTGGGAAAAGATTTTTACTGGCAGGGTGGGCAGGCCCTGGCACAGGGTGCCCAGAGCAGCTGGGGCTGCCCCTGGATCCTTGGCAGTGCCCAAGGCCAGGCTGGACAGGGCTTGGAGCAGCCTGGGACAGTGGGAGGTGTCCCTGCCATGGCAGGGGTAGAACGAGATGGTCCCCAAAGTCCCTTCCAACCCAAACCATTCTGGGATTCTCTGTCCCCAGTGCTGACAGCCCAGGCTGCTGCCCTGGCTGTGCCCATGTCCCTTCTCCTCCTCTTGTAAAGGATGAATTGCCACAGAGCTGGACAGAGCTTGGGATGAGGATACCATCTACCACTGCCACTGCTTTTAGTATCACAGAACCCAAAGAGCCATTGTAGATTTCTGGTTTTCTGGTTCTTTTTCCAGTGGGATTCACCATTTGGTGCCTTTTTAAATCATCTCTGCGCTGCACTCGCACTAAGCCATGACAGTACGTTTCCTGGCAACTTCCAGTAATTTTATCTGGCTCTTGCTTTCAGCCATTTCTGCGAGACAAATGAGTTTTAAACTGCTGGGAAAAAAAGCCTTTTTTAATTCAAAAATGCTTGGCAAATAGACATTTTTAACATTTTTATCCCACCATCTTTGGCTTACAACAGATCTCTCACTTCTGCCTGACATGGAGAGCCCCTGCGCAGGCCAGTGGTGACCAGCAGGTCACTGTGTCTCAGTCCCTTTGTCTGAACACTGAATTGCACTATGAGTTTACCCTATTTAAAATACTTTGCATTGCTTTTCCGGGTAAAGAATCCCTGCAGTTGTGCCAGGGACAGACAGAGTGTGGATGAGGGGAGGGCTGGTCAGTGGAACCGTGGCTCTGCTGCTGTGATTCAGCCCCTGACGTTGTTTGAGGTTTCCCTGTTGGACAGGGTAAGGCTGGCAGCCTGATTTGACCAGAGGAAGCAGGATTAGCTGGGATGATACCTGTGCAGCAATAACTACATCTTGGCATTTGCAGACTATTTAAATGCTGAGATGAAAGGCTCTGCTTAAGTGGGGATGCTTTCTCTGTCATCAGCACAGCAGATGTGTGTCTGCACAGCACAGGAGCTGTTGATTCAGCCCATTGATGTATCAGAGCCACAGTCATGGGACAGCATTTCCCCCATTTCTGTCCTTTTTTCCCAAATCCATGCTGCTGCCTCGAGCTGGCAAGTGCAGAGAGACTTGGAACCCCACTCATTGACTGCTTCAGGAAGTAAGGGCAGTTAAGGAATGGAAATAAACAACAAAAGTATGCATTCTCTGTTTGCAAATTAACCTGCTTTATGAGTGTAGACTTTGCATAAAACAGACAGAGCCAAACATCACCTGGACAGCTCGGGCTGTGTGGAATTTTTACTGGGACTGTAACAGCAACCTGCTCTTGCTTACTCACTTATGTTCTCATTGCCTTTCATGTAATAATGATAACAGCTTACACATTGGCACATGAGGATTAAAGGCTACAGATTTATTATCTTTCCTTAAAATACTATTTTTAGTTTCTAATTACTGATTAAGAACATCAGGGTGCAACCTTTCCAGCATCTTTCCCATACATTCACTGCTACATATTCATCATGCTACAGTGCACTTGGTTTGCAATCAGATAAACCAACAGGAGCAATGTGGGCGCTTAGAAACTAAGCCAACACCTGCTTACTCTTTTTTTTTTTTTTCCTAATAGCTGCAATGCAGGCTCTTCTTTTATTCCTGACTCAAGAAGCTACTGAAATCACCAGTTTGATATATTAAATGTTGGCAACAGTAACATTTCTTCCTCTTCACTACAGATGTTTTATGGTTTGGTTAAAATAACTTGGAAATAAGCAGGGATAAGTGCTATGAACTGTGACAATCACAGACATGGGGGTTCAGATCTGAATGCTCCTGAGAAAATAAGTACAGAGAGACTTGCAATAGAGTGTATCCATCTGTTTGACCATACAAAGACTTATTTGCTTTGGTTTGATCCATTCATTACTTAAATCATGGAATGGTTTGGGTTGGAAGGGACCTTGGGGACCATCTCATTCTACCCTCTGCCATGGCAGGGACACCTTCCACTGTCCCAGGCTGCTCCCAGCCCTGTCCAGCCTGGCCTTGGGCACTGCCAGGGATCCAGGGGCAGCCCCAGCTGCTGTGGGAAATCCATTCCAGGGATGGATTCCACAATTCCTGATTCCCAATATCCCACCCAGCCCTGCCCTGTGGCAGTGGGAGCCATTCCCTGTGTCCTGTCCCTCCAGGCCTTGTCCAAAGTCTGCTGCTCTGTCCTACAGATGCCTCCACATCAAACCATCCTAAGAGTACCAAGTTCCCACCAGATCCCTCCTGCAGATCAGTGCTGCTCAGAACTGGAAGCCCATCCCTGGAGCAGGAGCCACATTTGCACAAACAGGTGGGGACAATGACTTTGTAAAGCAGCTTCAATGTTGACATCCTTGTACTGTCACAAGTGTCTGTGGAGAGAGATCCCAGCTCAGCTCCCAGCCACCAACACATGGAACTGCTGAAAGCTTCACACCTTGAGAAGCAACATATCTTCTTTTCTATATACTAGAACACATGGGTTGGTTTTAGCCATACAAATTAAAGTTCCTCATCAATTAACCAGCTTTGGAATAGTCAAGGAACACAGACTTTGTGCCCAAAAGGAGCTTTGGAACAGCTGACTCTCCAAGAAGGTTCATTGGTACCAATTCATGGAGCTGCTGAGAGCTTCACACCTTGAGAACCAACACATCTTTTTTTCTATATACTGGAACACATGGGTGGGTTTTAGGCTATGTGTCTTTAGCCATACAAATTAAAGTTCCTCATCAATTAACCAGCTTTGGAATAGTCAAGGAACACAAACTTTGCGCCCAAAAGGAGCTTTGGAACAGCTGACTCACCAAGAAGGTTCATTGGTACCAATTCTGTTTTAGGAACTAAACTGCTTAAAACCAGTTCAGGAGCCAAAGCCACACAGCAGCCTGGGGCTGAGCTGAGCTCACAATTCCCACTTTCTGCTCCACCAGTTCACTGTGGCCTTCTCTTAACAACAAGTTGCAACTGCCTGGGTGAAGAGTTACCCCATGGCTGGGGTTGCTCTGTTTTTATTGATTTGCCAGGCCCTTTTCCTGCTCACCCATTTCTCACCAGGCAATTTGCACGTTTTGCAGCCTCCTGCCCTTTGAAGATGCAGCAGAGGCCAACAACAGCCAAGTCTCTGCATCACTGGCAGGATGTTGCTGTGAAGGTTTACAGGATTGACTTCTCAGTGACTAAAACCTAACGCTGAGAGCACAGGAGAGCTGACCTTGGAAAATTATCTTATCCTGTTTAGAGTC
The DNA here is from genome assembly GCF_027579445.1 of Ammospiza nelsoni. Classification (NCBI taxonomy): domain Eukaryota; kingdom Metazoa; phylum Chordata; class Aves; order Passeriformes; family Passerellidae; genus Ammospiza; species Ammospiza nelsoni. Next base: position 3,415,293 of record NC_080659.1, read on the forward strand.
ACACAAAACCCTCGGCCAAATCTTTTAATATGAAATATTTCACGTCACGGATTGACAGAGTTCCTTTCTTACCCTTCCTTCCGTCCACACCAAATCCGATAAGTGACTTCTGTCAGTGAGAAGGCTCAGAGGATGGAGATCCGGTCACTTTATGTGCTGAGGACAGAAGTCTCAGCTTTTTGCTGTTGGAACAGGAAACACTGTCAGATCCTTCTGGAGAATTCTATTGTTACATGAGCAAATACAAATTTTGGCCAGGGTGAAAATGGCAGAGGACATCTCTCTGCTACATGCAGGTCAAAGACCCTGGAGATGAAGGATGTAAATTCCAGCTCTTCATGGCCAACTGCAGCACTGCCTCGTTTTAGCTTTTTTTTGGTCCAGTTTCTGGTTTTGTGCAGTTTGAATTTTGGGTGTCACAGAGGCAGATGCAATATTCAACTTATTTTTAATTCCTTGTAAGAATATTTTTGTTCTAATTCAGCATCAAAGTTTTCAACTTGAAAAAGCCAAAATACTGTCAGCGTTCCCAACCTGGGTCTGGCGAGCAGGGCCCAGATGTGAGACAGCCAGACAGATGTGACCTCCATCCTCCCTACAGCTTCCCTGCTCACCTCAGGCAGCCCCAGGTGTGTTTTGCACAACCTCCTGCCAGGCTCCCTGCTCTCCATCAGCCACCCTGTGCAGGGCAGTGACCACAGCACAGCCACCAGCTACACCAGTTCTGACCCACAGCTCACCCCCAGCCCCTCCTTCCTCGGTTATTTCTTGACACTAATGCCTGTTTTTGTTGATCCAGAGTCTAATTTGGAGGGAGCACCAGGGTTCCCAAGCCCTGCTGTGTGCTCTGCACTGCTCAGGGTTTGTGTTTTGGACGAGTCAGAACTCCCAGTTCCCGTTTGATAACCGGTTTGTTCTGTCGCTGGGAGACACGCCCTCCCTCTGTAAATGTTACAAATCAGGCGTATCTGATCCATTATTCACTAACTGCTGCTGCTTCCCAGTTCCAGCTCCTATTAGAGGGAGAGCTGATGCCAGAAATGTCACGGTGGCATCATGTGACAGGTGGTATTGATTTAGTGCCGTTGGGTTTAATGTCACTCCCGTTCAGTGGGACACAAGTGCACACGGATTCCCAGCAGTGGGGCAGGTCAGGACAGGAGCTCCCAGCCAGCCCCATGCCAGGCCCTGGCACTTGGGAATTGCATTGGGAATTCTGCTGCAGACTGTGACATTTCAGTATCTGCTCTGAGCTGCTCTAGCACTGCCCTTACAGTTTTTGTGATTGGATTCACAGAATGGTTTGGGTTGGAAGGATCTTAAAGCCAATCCCATCCCACCCCTGCCATGGGCAGGGACACCTTCCACTATCCCAGGTTGCTCCAAGCCCCATCCAGCCTGGCCTGGAACACTTCCAGCAATGGGGCAGCCACAGCTCCCTGTGCCAGGGCCTCCCCACCCTCACAGGGAAGAATTCCTTTGTAAAAGAAACTAAATCGTAACTATAAATCACAAGACTCAATTCTGAGCTTTCATGGCAGGTTTACAGCAGACAGTGAGAAGGGAGGTGACACTGGGTGTCACACAGAGAACAGTCAGGAGCAGAACCTGCTCTGCCCATTCCCTCCTTTTCACTCTTCATGGGATATTCCCTTTTGGCAGGATAGCTGCTCACAGCCCCTCAGGTTGCAAAGAAACCCAAAGGAGCACGTGCCCAAAACCTGGCACTGCCCAGCCACAGGAACCATGGCATCCAGCACTCTGCCTGTGAAGGATCCTTCCAGCACATCCCATCTGTGCTGAGGACACTGCTGAACACTGACACTGTAACACACACAGTCTCTGCCACCAAGGGTGTTTGCCAGAAAAGCTCAGACTGACCCAGAGCCACTGCTGCAGACTCTGAACCTCTGCATCCACTGGCCTGACGTGACCCAAGCCTCCAAAAGGGTTTTGGATTAATTTTCCTTGCTCTCTCAAAGCAGGTAGTCTGCCAAGAAACCAAGCAAGGCCCAGCCCTGTGCCTGATAAACATCTGCCCATCTGGATTTCCCAAGCTTTTGGGAAAGTTAAGCAACTCTCACAGAAGGCCATTTCTATACATATTCTAGATGTATTATTCTGCAGAGCCCTGTGCCATGAAATGGAGCTGAGGGCTGGAGCAGCAGAGCATCCACCACCCCCCACAGGTCAGTCAAAAATAAAAACTGTCATTCATCTGGGAAATGTCACAAAGCCCTGAGTCATTGTTTATTCTAAATAGCACCGGCTCCCATCTTCAAAGTGGTGCTGAATGACTGCAATTGCTAAATGAACTCGAGAAAAGCAAAGACAACAACCCAGCCTTTGTGTGCAGGGCAGTGGATCTGTTGGGTTGGGAGGAGAAGGGAACATTTTTCCACCTGGGAGAGAAGCCCCAGGAAGCAGAGGCTCAGTGCTCAACGGCTGCTGGAGATAACAAAAAGTGTTCCAGGGTTCACTCCTGGTGTTCATTCAACACAACAAACACCCATGAAATGTCAATGGGCAAAGTTAAGTGGTTTCTGAACTCACTCCGTGCAGGCTTCTTTGTAAATCAATATCTGTAACTTGGAGTAGAGGATGTTTTCTTGGAGACAAGCTATCACTAGCAGCTCCCTTTCATGTCTTTCCAATCAAAAATTTCCTAATTTATAAGTGCCAAAAAGTTACAGGCAACCCATTTTGCTGATAGCAAAAGTCAGTTTTAAACTTGTCTGCAGTGATGCAGCAAACCTTTGTAAAGTAGGAAAAAATAATTTATTTCAAGTAATAAAGAGGACAGTGTTATGGACAATGAAGCATTAATGTTGCATCCCAAAATCTCACACACAAAAACCATTCCAGCATCACATTCAGCCTCTAAGAGAAGAGCTTGGCATTGAAATGCCTGCAGGGAAAGTAGTGAGCAATCAGAATTGAAAAAATAATTTGGTGACACAGCATTGACTAATGAAGCACAGTGAAATGTCAAACATTACATACAGATGAAGGAAAACAACTGGGAAAAGTAGAAATGTCCATAAATTGATTGCTACAACTCTAAATTTCTCTAAATTCAAGGTAAATAAAACAGGAGTATATTGCAGATATCTGAGTAGCTGGAATTAAAAGCTGTACCTCATAATATAATTATTCATTTGATAATCCATAAGTGAGTGGTATACTACATTGCAAACATTGTGTTAAAAACCAGAAATATTTTGTGTAAAAAATGTTAACAGCCTTCATTACCAGAGATGGGAAATAGAAATGTCACATTTCTGTACAGGAGAGCACAGCTCTGACACAGAGCCTGGTGCTGTGGGATGTGTTCAAAGCAAAGCTGGATATTCCTAAGAACCCAGCTGTGACAAACAGCTCTTCCCCCACCATTCCTGGGGCTGCTGGGCTCAGCAGCCAGGCTGGAACACCCCATGGTTTGGTTCCAGACCAAAGCACAGCCAGGGTCACCTGCTGCCCCTCATCTCCTCCGTGGGACACCTGAACACTGCTCAGCAGGATGCACAAGGGTTTGCTTTCAGCTTATCTCAGGCACCTACAGACACTCTCAGGCTGTCACACAAACCCTGCTTTGCTACAGTCTCCAAGTTTTTCTAGCATCAGCAGTGTTTTAAAAATATGAGTTTCTTTTTTCTCTGTTTTATTTTAGTGAACTCTTAAGACAACAGGGATAATTTGCTCAAAAAAGAAAAGCTGAATATTTTAAAATTATTATTTCCATCTTGAAGACACCACCTTCCTTTGCCCTCATCTTGCAGCACAAGCATGTTTGCACAGGTGAGGTCTGTGCCACCTGCAGCACTGTGTGTACAGTTGGAAGGTGGCAGGGTCACGGTGTTTCCTTCATGGAACAGCACCAACACCACAATGAGAAGTGAGAACATTTGCACACACAAAAGGGAGGCAAACACTGCACAGAAAGCAGCTCCAGTCCTGTAGTAATCTGAACTGGAGAAGATGGTGAAGTCCAAAGTCCCAAATACCCATCTGGGCAAACTGTGAGCCTGAGAAGAGTTTTACCTGTTGGTACTCTGAATCTGAGCCAAGCAAGCACCTGAACAGCAGAATTCTCTTTCTACACTGCAGCTGTGTATGCACAGAACTGAAATTAAATATCCTGTTGGCAGCAAGCTCCTAGGTCAGTACAGAAAAGCTGTGAACACAGGAAAGAATGTAAGACTTCAACTGTTATTTAACTTTGTATTGACTAAATGCCTTTTAGGAGCCATAACATTTGTCACAAACACATTAACAATGTATTTATCCACTAAAGAACTTGTTAGCAGCTCAGTGTAAATTCTCATCCTTACCTCACAGGTTGACTGTTGTTGCAAGAGGCAACAAGAGTCACCAAGTAAACAAGAATGGAAGTGTGGAAAGCCTTCCTCAGGAAAGCCTTCCTCCACTGGGAGATGCAAGGCAGGCCTTGCACAGCCTCTAAGACTGTGACAGTTCTCACACCAGCTGAGCTTTCCCACTGCACTACAGCCAGCTTTAAGTAAAATAAAATTTTCATTTCAGTTTGGGGAAAATCCTGATGAAGAGAATCATGCTGATGAATATAAAACAAACTACAATTAGCATTATCCACAGCAGCCAGTTGACAGATTTCTTGGCGTGCTGTTCCAGGCGGTCGGATTCATCCTTGAGCTTCTCAAAGTTCTGGTCTGCCATCCTGAGGGAGTGTGACAGTGTCTGTGGAGCAAAGAGAGCAAACAGGGTCAGCCTTACAGCTACCAGCTCTGGCAGCTTCCCCCAACAGAGAAAAGGTTCAGCTGCAGATCCACTCTGATCCCACCAGGAATCAAGCTGCAGGATTTCACACATCAGCACTTGAACCTTGTGGGTTGCAAAACTTGAGGGGCCACAGCTCAACAGGCACTACCTGGTTGTCCTGTTTGATCACGTTCTGGGCAGCCAGGGTGTTGTTTTTGAGGCTGCGAGCCAAGCTGAGCATTTCCTCAGCCAGCTTCTCCTGCATGTCCTGGTGATGCTGCAGCACAGCATCCAGCTCCACTGCCGACTGCTTCTCGTCTGATGTGAGGCCTCTGCAAGAGCACCAGGGAAAAAAAGGGATTTACATTTCCTTGTGGGTTGATCTCACAGGTTTTCCCCAGGTTTTACATCTCTACAAGACAACAAAGCCCACTGAAGTCAACTGAAGGCATTATATATTTTGGTTTCTCTAAAGGTCATTGGGAAAACAGTTCCCAAAACCCTGAGCACTGGAATGAGAAATTCTGACTTACTTTCGCCTCCTTATGTTCAACTCCTCAGAATCTGGGAAAATAAAAAAAAAGTGCTTAGCATATTATAAATTCTCATGCAATCACAGGCTGAAAAAACAAGTCTCCTGTAAGGGATTTTTGGATATCCAAATCCTACTTAGCCTCTACCCCAAGGAATATGGGTGTCAAATGCCTACCTGCTTTCTGCAGGGAAAAGAGGACACAGAACATCAAAAGAGGGGAAAAACCCCAGCTGAATCACATCCCTGAGGGCAGGGTTTCAGCCTGTGTGTCTGGGTGTTCTTTCAGGACACGTTAGATTGGCCCAGCTCCAGCCGCTCTAACAGTAGCCATGGAAACCTCAAATTAATTCCTCCCAGTTCCCTACGTGAATAACATGGCTGTGTATTCCAGAGGAACTGAACAACACCTACTCAAAGCACCCAGGATCACATGGCTTGCTCAGAGCAGAAGGGAACAGGCACAAAATAAATTGTCCCTGCTAATTCTGTAATTAGAATGTCTGTTTCTGCATGAATGCTACAAAAAGAGCTACCTACAAGTCCCTGCCACCATTGATAACAACGCTTCTGCTTTCATCTGTCAGGGGTTTTGTTTTTAAAATCTGTTGTCTTGAAAAGAAGTGAGGCACTAAATTAAAAGTACACTTGGGGAAATATTGAATACCTGACCTCCCTCTTCCCCTCTCTGTAACACACAGTTGGAGGAACCAACAGATTGAACTTACCATCAGCAGCCAGGGGGTCCTGGGAGGAGAAAGAGAACCAAAACAGCAGATTACAAAGGGTCAGTGATAAAGGACAGGCCTGGCAGAGTGCCTGTGCCCAGGATTTAGAGATAAAGAGGTGCCTCCCCACCCAGCCTGGGACACTTGTGAGGCAGCTGAACACAAGCAGGACAATCTGTAAAGAAGCAGTGAACATACTGTGCCGAGCAGCTCGCTCCTCATCTGGCCCGTGCAGCGCGCCTTGGTCTGCAGGTGCACGGTTTTGGTGGCCGGGGTTCTCTCCTTGGCTGTCGTCGGGGTGCGCCCCGGGGCCAGGAACTGGTTGGCCAGAGCTTTTTCTGTGGATGAAGACTGGCAGTGGGAAAAAGCCGTCATGGATATGACACTGTGCGGCGCGAGGCAGCTGGGGTGTGACCCACAGGGAAGGGGGTGCAATCCCACAGCGGCTTCCCTGTTGTAGTGTGTTTTTATACTTTGTAATTAGTTTTGGTTTTGTATCCCCCTCCCTAATTAGTTTTGGTTTTGTATCCCATAGCTGCTTCCCTGTTGTAGTGTGTTTTTATACTTTGTAGTAGTTTTAGTTTTGCATCCCCGTATTTTTCCCAAATTGTTTACCCCAGCTTGTACCCCCTCCCTCTACCTGTGTAATCCCTTTCCTTTGCTAAGATCATCCCCAAATCCCCACCCTGGCTCTGTGTCACTCACTCAGCATCCCATCCCCTCCATCTAGAACTTTCAGTCCAGGACATCAAGTGATTGGCCAGGGGTCAGCCCCTCAAGTGTTTCTCCATAGGCTGTCCTAAATGTCCATTTCCCAGTATCCATACCTTAATTTATCTTATTGGTCAGTAAATGTCATCTAATTTATGTTTCCACCTTCCTTTAAATGTAACCATGGCACCTCTCCTGGGGATATCAGCAGGAGCTCCCAATTTGGATTAACCCCTGTTAAGAGTCGGCCCTTTTATCCTCTGCCGGTGTCTCTTTTCAAGCTGAACTAGTAAATCTTACCAATTTTTCAGCTTCTAGGAGTCCCTTTAAAAAGTCCACTTTGCGAGAGTATTCATTCAGCAGTTCAGGGGCTGGCTTGCTGTTGGAATTGAAAGATAACAACATCAAAACCAAAAGTTATCAGCATTTTCTAGCATTCTACTTTCCAAGTGAAATAATAAAAAAAACCCACATGGTTTTTCAAAGAAGCAGAAATAGCCTTAGGTCAGGAATACATTTGTAAATCCTCTGAAAATGAAAATCACCTTTTCCGAGGCAGGGAAGGCTCAAGGAATATGTATTTCCACAGGGAAGACACATTGCTGCAGTGTTTGTGGGCTATGGCTGATTTACAGGTAAGAGATTATTGAATAACAGTGTCATTAATGTTGGAAAAGACCTCCAAGATCACCAGATCCAACCTTTGACTGAATCCCCCCATTCCCACTAAACCATACTGCTAAGTGCCACATCTGCTCTCTTTTCCAATACTTCCAGGGATGGTGACTCCATCACTTCTCTGGGCAGCCCTTTCCAGTGTTTTACCACTTTCACTGAAGGAATTTTTCCTGGTATCCAACCTAAACCTCCCCTGGCACAAACCCGCAACAGGCACCCAGGGGCTCAGGGCGCTCACCTGGACTGCTTCTTCAGCTCCCGGAGCATGTCCTCCAGAGCAGCCACATACTGAGGGCAAAAACAAGATTTTAAATGACAGCACTAAGGAGAAATCCCCTGTCTGGCAAAGGCTGTGGGTGTAACACCACAGCGCTCCCGTCTCGGTTACTGAGGGGCCGGACGCGGTGCTGCGGGGCAGAGGGGCGGGAGGGGCATGGCGGCCTCACCTTCTCCAGCCGCCATTCCTCGGGGTCCCGCCGCTCCGCCGCCAGCGCCTCGCACCGGCTCAGGAGCCGCATCAAGTTCAGCTCCAGCCGCGTCGCCGCCATGGTGGCACCGGAACTCCCCTCAGCGCCGGGCGCCATCTTGGGGCGGAGCGCGGGGAGGGGCGGGAAGCGCCGGGCGGGTCTTGACCGCCCCGGTTTATTTAAAAAACCCAAAAACCTCCCCCAAATCACCCCACACCCAAGGCGTGCACACGGGCATAGAGAGGTAGCTGCGGCTCGAGGCAGCGCTGTGGCCGAGCTGAGCTCTTCCCTCACTCCAACATGGTGCAGGCCGTGAGGGGCCGGGGCATGGCCGTGGCCTCAAGGCGCTGCTGTGGGATGGCAGCTCGCCCTCAGGTGTGTTCCCGAACAGAGGTGAGGCGGCTCGCACAGCACACCCAGCATGGGAGCTCCCCTTTGCTCCAGGAGCACCAAACCCCTCCGCTGTGACACCACAGCAGCGTCAGAGCTTCCCTTTCCCCCGTCCTTATTCACTACTTAATAAAAACAGTACCCCAAGTAAAGGCTTCCTTCGGACTAAATTACTTGTTAGACAGACATTGATCAACTACCACATGTATTTTTTAAAAGTGCAATGTTTTAATAAACGTTTTTATACATGTTGGTCTCAATTAAGGCTATTACCACATTAACAGCTCTGTAAACCATAGAGAAAATTGTCATAAAATCATACAAAACATTAAGGCAACACACATTGACCTAAACTGACTGTTGGTCCCGTGAGAATCCATTGTAAGGCAAAGGCACAGCAGCGGAATGGGGGGGCTTGGTTCCTGTACACTCAAATCATGTTACTCAACATGATGCTTTACCTTCTTTGCAAGGTTTTAATTTAAAGTGGAGAATATTTGCTTTAAACAACCTTGCTTAACCCTTACAGTACTGTACATTTCTGGGCTGCCTTCCCCGCAGCCCCTTAAAAGACCATGAACAAGCTCACAGCCCTCAAAGGGTTAAAGCCAAAGCTGTGGTCAACTTCAAGAAGAGTCCAGAGCACTGAAGAATTTCACTTCTCCACACAGGGAATGTGAGAGCAGGGGTCCGAGAACCTGCGCTTGAGTTTTGCTGTGGGTTCGTATTCAACCCCGAGTTCCTGAGCGTGGGCCAGTGCAGACCCTTGTGCAATGTACACCGAGTGGATGCTGTCAGTCCGCCTGGCTGGCTGCTCCCTCCGCTGCACCCTCTGACACTCTTCCTCAGAGAAAGCCTCGTCCTGGGATTCTGTACATTTGAACATCCCGGGAGGAAGTTTTATGTTTGCTGTTGGCATCACTGGAGTTCGACGGGGCACTTTAATCTTGGACAGTGTTAAGGAGTATCTGCGCCTTGAAGCCAGGGGTGCAGAGTAAGAATCTGAAGAGGTTTGCGGGAGAGAAGGCACTTTGCAAATGTCTTTGGCAGGCACGCTGGAGCTCTGAGCACAGCAGTCTAATCCAATAATTGCTTTAAAGAAAGAAGATACTTAGAGACTGATAGCAGGCCTAAAATGTAACTCAATACGAGCCACTGTGACCAGATAATGTTTGGTCACCTGGCTGTATGCAATGAAAGATGTAGAATAAAAAAAAGCACTTACTACCTTAATACTGACCTTCGGTATCCACCCGGCCTGGTTTGTCCTCCAGCAGGCTCTCTGTGCTCGCAGAGGTCTCCGAGTCCACGTTTTCCTCGTCAGAGCCTCGCTGGTCGAGCTCAGGTAAGCGGTAAGTGATGTCCTCCCTGCACCAAACACAGGCTGCAGCACCTCTGAGACAAGCACCTTCACCCAGCTCGTGTTCAGAGGTAAAGCATGTAGCCATTAACTATTAATGCTCATGGTGTTCTCTCAGTTAACGCTTTGTATTTTCATTTTCCCCCTCATCAAGGGCCTACAGAACAGAGTTATATCCTTTTGGACAAAAGGTATCCTGCTTTACCTGTGTTGCCCTCAGGTAACAACAAAGGGCATGGCCTGACCAGGTAGAGGGGGACTTACTTTTCTTCTTTTATTGACTGTATGCGATCAATGAGAATCTCCTTCTCCCGGTTGGCTTCAGAAACATCCTCCTCTTCATGCACAGAGTCCAGCTCTGAGGTGCCACTGTCACTTCCTTTGACCTGAGAACTTTTACTCTGCAAGACAGATTCACATTAACACTTGTCAGTCACAAGCAGCTACACCCACTTGCAAGTTTCAGAGTGGAAGACAAATGAGTGGGTCAAAGAAGAGGCTGATGGAATTGATGAAGAGCTGTTAGTTATCCACACAAATATTTCAAAAAGTAAGAAAATTTCCTATGCACCTGATATCCAGGATTTTGTTACCTTTTTTTGAGCTGTGAGGCTCAGCTTAGTTTTAGTAGTCACTTAATGAGTAATATTATTACATACAGTGTCTATGAAATATCAGGTGATGACAAAGAGCCCAGCAGCCCTGCATGCAGTCTTGGGAGGAAGTTGCACCAGTACATGCAGTCCTGATTGTTCAAGAGTGTTTAAAACTGAGTTACAACCTGTGTAAGTATTTTAGTCATGCAAGAGTCCCACAAGAAAACCCCATGCACTGGAGCCAGGCAGTTGTACATACCAGCTTCCCCTCGTAAGGGGAAGAGAACCCAAGTTTTATAGGCCAGAGCTAGGGAGAGATGGAGACCAAATTCACTATATGCAGCCTCTGATCAGACAGTTTGGTTTGTATTAATCAGTACAACACAAACAAAGAGTATTTTCCTTCCTAGAATGCAGCATATTTTTGCACCCCAGCCATCCCTGGAGTGAAGGAACTCTTTTGCCATATCAGACACTCAATCTTAGTGACACTGACAGAATTACATGGGAATAGATTTTGACCAGTACAAAAGTAGATTCCCATCCCTGCACCCTTCATTTATCAGAACTTCAGTGCAGCTGAATATGAGCTCCTACCTACAGCTTTGGGCAGTTGTTATTTTCCAGCTGATTTCTGACTCACTGAATGGATGGACAGGAGAAGCAGCACTCCCTCCCCAAGAAGCTGGTGGAAGTTTTATTTGGAATTTTTATTTATTTTGGAAGTTTTATTTCAACACTTACCGTGTTCTGCCGAAGCAACGAGAGCCGTCGGAAAGCAAAGCTCTCTGCTGCTTCCAGTTGATTGATTTCTTCCATTTTTATCTTGTACTTCCTTATCTGCTCCTTTATGAGCATCTCTACACACCTGTGAGGAAGGCAAGGTGTTATTGAGCTCCCTCATACCCTGAAGGTTCTGAAACAGCCATGGTGGGGTGGGATGCTGCTCCTGGCCTGGGGGTGTTTGTCACACACACGTGGCTGGAGTGTCACACAGTGTCCCAGCCCATCCCTCACAGCAGCACTGCATGGAAACAGGTGAAGAATCCAACACAGCAGGCACAGCAGGACAGATAATGGTGACAGGTAATGGCACATGTTCCTCCTGGGATCACCAGAGCCTCCCATGCTGGCTGTACACACTGGTGAGCACACACACATTACCACAGCTGCCAACAGCTCCTGCTGCTTCTACCTGTTGTCCCTGGGCTGGCACAGGCTGGCAGAGACACAACGAGCCTGCAACTGCCCTTCTCCAGCTCTATGGCCCCAGGGGTCAGTAAGAAGTTACAAAAAGCTGCCATTTTTCAAACTCTGTTTCCACTGGAGGCAGAGGCAAGGCCAGTGAGGATGGTGAGGGGCTCTCACAGCCAGAGTTACTGGAGGGTGAGGAGAACAGAGAGGGTCAAGGACAGAACCTTCTTCAATTCAAAGAACAAAGAGATCATTGGGGGTTCTAAGTATGCAGGAGACAGCTTAATTCCATATCATATTGTTTATTATGCCTTGTATGTCAGCAAAATAGATAATTAGGGTACAAGCCCCCCAAAAAATAGATTCTCTTGATGTAAAACACAAACCTGATAGTAAAGACTTATAGATCATCCTACTTTATGCTTAGTAAAACAGTTGGGAGGTTTGAGAGGGGTGAATGAGCTGGCAGCACTGGCAGAGCTAGAATTCAACAACTCTTGAACCTCAGCATATCAGCTTGATATGAAGTTGTAGCAAATACAGCTAGTGGTGCTGACCTTCCATCCCATTCCAAAACACTGCTTCTCAGTAGCTGCCAAAACTTACATGGTTGTTTTTGAGACATCCTTCATGCTGGTCAAGGGGTCAGAGGTATCAGGACAGCGCAAGAGGCACGGAGCAAACACGATGGCCAAGGCGTTGGGGGACATACGGTTCACATCTTCTATCAAAGACACTCTGCAATTCAACATCCAGGAAAAGAGATTTTAACCTTGCTAGGATACAAACACCCTGCCAGAATTCCCAAATAACATAAGGAGGCTTCTTGGACACTCAGTGTGTACAGCAGCCCAAAGAAGCTTTACAATTATTTCATACCTACTAAGTAGACAACATTTCATGTATCAAAGGATCAGGGAGTCACCCAGGCTAAGCTAGTCTGGTAGCTTCTCAAAAGTATGTTGGTGATCCAGAACCACTTTGCCCATGTTCAGAGGGCTGCTTGGAAAGCCCCCAGGTTCCTTGGGTAAGAGCAGCCCTTTCCCAGCACCATTTATCCCTGCTCCTGGGACTTGCCTATGTTCATCCTCAGTTCACTACAAGCCCCTCTGTCTAAATCCTGGTGCTTGGATGATTCACCAAGGCTTTGAGATCTACCTTGTCCTCAAAGTTGTTCTTACCTGGCTTGATCCAAATACACCAGGTGTAGAAGTAACCACACACCTGTTTGTGAGCACAACTACCAGTTTGAATTCTTTCATTTCCAAACGAGCAGCACAATCCCCACACTGACACTGAAGGTGTTTAACACTTTAGAAAGCTTCCAAGCAGCATTCAGAATCACAGTTTCTCTACAAATGAAGAAATTAAACTCATTACTTGACAAGATGGAAGATGAGTCGTTCCAAGGTATTGTGATTTGCTTGTGGGAGCTTCTCCAGGACACTGTAAATGGCACAGAGTTGCTCCTGTTTCTCTGGCAGTTCTGCACAAAGGGAGAAAACACAAGATATTAATTGCTGTGCTAGGCTAGTGGAAAGCTTAAAATTCCTAAATTCTGATAGGTCTTACTGTCATTTCATTTAGCAACTATTAGAACTGACTGTTAAAGTCCCCCTCATGGCACTGCAATTATCCTGCATTTTCAGGAGCTGCTGCTGATGCTATCAGCAATCATCAAGTGACACACTAAGACCTCCAACACCATCTAGGGTGCCTTAATCCCACTGAAGTTAAAAGAATCTAGGTATTAAAAGTATCTGTATATCCAGATCTCATTCAGAATAACAAGAAAAACCCTTCCTGAAAGAAAACTTATTGACATCCTTATTGCATTTTCAGAGAGAGCAGTTGTAAGTGACACACTAAAAATAAAAGAATCCTGAAGCAAGATGAAGTAAGCCAGAGGAGAAATTCCCTGAGTAATGTTTTATGTAAAATGTCTAAAATCATTGTTGTAAGTGCACTGGAAGGAGCTGTTTAGTCAGCATGAGCATCTTAAGAATTTCTTTTCCCAAGGACACAATGAGTTAAAGCAGAAATGCTTGAAGAATGGTTTTTAAACCTACCTACAGCTCTGAGAAAATCATTGTACTGTGCTGAGGTCATCAGTGGGTCTGGCAATTCCCTCAGCCACTGCTTAAGGATCCCTGTGATGGTGTGAATAGGGTAATTCTCCAGTTTCACTGAGTTTGGGTCTGAAAAGAAATGTTTTATTTAGAGCAGTTCATTCCTTTGATGCACACAATGAGACCCCACAGAAATAAGATTAGGAACATTCTCATCTCCTGTTCACAGAATCCCAATTACTATCTGCTCCCTATTTTTAACTTCTGAATTGAATTGATAAATCTGATAACATGATGGCCAAGGTGTTGGGGGACATGAGGTTCACAGCTTCTATCAAAGCCACTCTGGAATTCAACATCCAGGAAAAGAGATTTTAACCTTGCTAGAATACAAACACCCTGATCACACCTTGCCAGAGTTCCCAAATGACATGTAAGGAGGCCTCTTGGACACTCAGTATGTACAGCAGTGCAAAGAAACTTTACAAATATTTCATACCTACTAAGTAGACAATTCAGAAGTTGAAAATAGGCAGAAGATAGTAATTTAAAAGTACTAAACAACACAAATAATACAGCCTGCACAGTCAGCAAAAAGCTGTTTTTAAACACTAAGAAGTGACAGATACTTCCAGATAGAAGAGAATTGCAGGGAAAACTGATATCATGCAATGACATGCAAAGAGTCAACACTGCCTGGACCTTCTTGCAGCATCTGCTTCAGCTCCTTCATGCGATTTGCTGATCCTGACTTCCTGTAGATGCCTTCAGTGTAGAGCCCGTGCATCTCCACGTACTCCAGCAGCTTCTCCATGACCACGGGCACCGAGTTCCTCTCGCTGGTCAGGGCGCTCACGCACACCCCGAAGTGTCCCCGCAGGGACTCCGTGTCCTGCTCGCCCTGGGGGTGACACAGCCGTGAGCCACTGCCCCTGGGGTGACACAGCTGTGAGCCCACTGTCCCTGGAGGTGACACAGCTGTGAGCCCACTGCCCCTGGTGTGACAGCCGTGAGCCCACTGCCCCTGGGGTGACACAGCTGTGAGCCCACTGTCCCTGGAGGTGACACAGCTGTGAGCCCACTGCCCCTGGGGTGACAGCCGTGAGCCCACTGTCCCTGGAGGTGACACAGCTGTGAGCCCACTGTCCCTGGAGGTGACACAGCTGTGAGCCACTGCCCCTGGGGTGACACAGCCGTGAGCCCACTGTCCCTGGAGGTGACACAGCTGTGAGCCCACTGCCCCTGGAGGTGACACAGCTGCTCGCCCTGGGGGTGACACAGCTGTGAGCCACTGCCCCTGGGGTGACTCAGCTGTGAGCCCTGGGGGTGACACAGCCATGAGCCCACTGCCCCTGGAGGTGACATGGCTGTGAGCCCTGGGGGTGACACAGCTGTGAGCCCACTGCCCCTGGGGGTGACACGGCCGTGAGCCACCGCCCCTTCCCTGCCCCAGGCACTGCCATGGCTTCCTGCAAGAACCACCTTGTGCTTCCAGAAACTACAGCTGAGTGCTTTATTCTGCCTTGGATCATAAGGCAGATTTGCTGAGCTGCAGCAATAAAGAGCCTTTATGGTTCACACTGCAGGATTGCTTTATCAGTTTGGCCAACACTGCACACACACTCTGTGAGAAGGGATCCTAAATTAGCTCAAGCATCACCTCCTAGGAGAATGCTGTTTCTGCAGAGGGTCCCTCTCTCACTGAGGAGGGAACTGTTTAAGCCATTTTTATTCAGTGCCTGGGCATCCACTGTTCATTTACTGAGAAATACAGGCAGCATTTTGCATGCACCACTTCTGGTACTGCAGAACCCCATCCCACATCCACGGGCCTTACCTTTTTCCCACAAGAGGTACAGCTGCTCTGGATTTTGGACATGCACTTCTTGTGACAAGTCAGCTTGCAAACTAGAGAAAGGAGCAATTGTTACAAGCATCTAAATCACACTATGTACCCTAAATGACCCACTTTCTACATGGCCTGTTCACTCACCACTGCACAGACAGGCCTTCTCCATGGGCCAGATGTAGGAGGAGCAGTGCTCACACGACTGCCGGATGCTCACTTGGTAATTTGTGAACACGTGGCCATTGTGCTCTTCAATCTGGTGAGAGACAGCAAGGAACCAGTGAACTCTTCTTGCCTTTTAAATATTATTATTATTATTTTTATAAAACCTTATTATTATTAACAAAACCATCCATTTCCACCTTTTATTTTACAATCGTTTCACCCTGAAACCAAATTTCACCCTTTCTTAAGGAACTTAGGTTTGCTGGAATATTTCATAATTGACTTGCTGCCTTAAAGTTCATCAGCAAAATACAAGAGTTGTAGTTTTGTTATTAATATTTAGTAATTGTTTTCTTTTAAACAGTCCATGCTTGAAAAAGCCTTTAGACTTTAAAGGAAGCTATGGACAAGCAAGAAAATACTTGAGTACCACCTATCACTGCATGAGAAAGATCTCTGCTTTGTGAAAACTGGTTTTGTATTGTCACATCTTCATAAATGAGGTAAGTGAACGAGCATGCCAAACAAACCAGAATGTCAGTATAAAATCAAGCTCTTCAAAGGGTGTTTGTGTTCTCTGAGTGCACCTGAGGACTTGGATTATTGCAGAAAGAAAACACTTACTGCACGATCCTGCTTCCGTTTCTTCTTCTGGGCTTTGGTTTGCTGCAAAGGGAAACAAAACTGGCCTAAGTCTTTGAAATTCAGACATCCCATTCCTTTTTTCTCCCTTTATTGAGTTTCCCAGACTTTACTTCACCTCCAGACATTGAGACACTATCCTGCAGCTTCAGCTTGGTTTGAGGGTTGTCTGAGCTCACACTATCAACTTCCTAAAAACCAACTGAGCTCACTGCCTGATGACAAAGCAACTCCATCTCTCAAACCTCCAGAGAACGCCTATGTTTTCACCAAAGAAAATGCACACTTTCAGATTCTGAAAATATTAAGTTAAAAAATTAACAATTCCATAAAGGTGTATCAGCAATCAGAATTTGTTACACACATGATGTGTGTATGGCAAGTGTTTCCCAAATAATTAAGAATGCCATGGAAAAGGTTTTTGAGATAACACAGGTCCCCTAAATTAACAGAGCAACAGTGTTTCATCATACCATAAACCAGCAACAGAACAACTTTCATACCTTGGACTGCTCAGGTTCCTCTTTCTTTGTATATCCTCTAATGAATTCATCCAGAAGGGATAGAAAGAGATTCAAAACCAGCTTGACTTCTTTCTCTTCCCTTTTTTGGGCCAGGTTTGTAACTAGGAGCTGGTAATTTTCCACCAGATCTTTATAGCCAACATGGATTTGTCCATTCTAAAGAAGGAAAAATACTTGTCAGACATTCCTTTTTAATACTGTTGAGACAGTTTCATATTTTCATGTACTTAAGCTCAGAGGTGAAAAAGCACAGCCATGATCAAAGACAAAGATAACAGCCCATGACAGAAACAAGTTAACACACTTCCCTCCTGCACTGTCCAACAGCACTTGGCTGACACAAGGCAGTGTCAGAAGAATATTGGAAAAGCTGTTGGCTCCTCTCTTCAGCATTAGGAGGCTGAAGACAGCAAAATCCATCCATTTCTAAAAATAAATTTATGGCTGAGTGAATGAGCAAAGGAAAACAAAGCAGGCTGCTTGAGATTACAGCAGAGCTGTAAAATGAGTCTAACATTCAGCTCTGAATTCTGTGCTGAGAATTGCTGAAGTGCTTTGTTGAAGAGCTGCAGGCCAAGCCTTTAACCTGCACACTCATTTATTGCCTGCCAACTTCCCTTTATTGAGACTTACTACTTACAGGAGCAGAGTACATGGTCTTGATGTTTCCTCTGAACTTCTCTGTGGCTTCAAAAAACAAACATTCAACACCAGACTTCTGGGAGCGTAAGTCATTGATCTAGAAATGAAATACATCTGCATCAGATTTTGTTAAAAAAAGAACATCTGAACAGAGTTAAGCTTCAGTGGCTGGGCTTAGTCATTTGTGACCAGTCCAATTATTTAAAACAACATTTTTTTAATGCACTGTGCTGATGATACAAAACAGCAGAGTTGGATAGCTGGGCTTTAGAGAACTCTCTATTTACAACTCTTGGGGTTTTTTTTAATACAAGTTTTGCTGCCCACTCATTTGTAAACAAAGACCTAACATGAATGCTCTGTATTGTATTTAATGCAATATTATGCATTCAGTGACTTGAGGAAGAGAACAGAAAGGGCCCTAATGCAGAGTAACTCAGTCAAACCATCCAATCAATTCCCTTTTGCATTAAATTATAACATAAACTTGCACCTAGACTAGCAGGCTTTAAAATTCTACGCACACAGTGAACAAAGGTTTGAATTTTCATGGCTGGGAGCCTTTCACCTTGTTCAGGAGGAACTCATCCAGGTGTTTGAGCTCGTTGGCGTTGGCAATCTCCCGGACCATGGACGCGCGCCAGTTCTGGGACGCGCTGGAGATCTTGCTGATCTTTATGGTTCTGTTCTTCTTGGCTTTGCTGCTCTCCTTCCCAGCCTGGGGGCGGCCTGGCTGCCCCAAGGAACCTGCCAAAGAAATGGATCTGGATGTTCAAGCAGGGTGAGGGAATTCTGCACGATTTGTTTCCTCACAGGAAGATGCACTGTGCTGAGGGTTAAACCACCAAGCTCACCTTCTGAAACTTTCTGGACACCTCCTGTGTCTGTAAAGAGGACACAAGACACCAGGGAGAGGCCGTCTCCTTCCTCAATCACATCAGAACTCTCCTTTGCAATTTTCTTGTCTGGCTTTTTCCCCAAAAGTCTTCGCAAAGGGCTTTTGAAAGCAGACCTGAATACAAAAGCAGATACAAGTCTGTCCCATTAGGAATGGAAGCTGGCTCTGCCACAAGAACAGGCTCTTAACAATAGCCCACAACAGGATTCACAACTATGGGGAATATTTAAGGCCCAACCTGCAGAAAAACTGAGCAGCACAAAAAAAAGGAAAGACAATGTGAAAGCACTCCTGGAGTTTCTGGCATTTACAAAATCAGAGCACTACCTTCAGCACACACACACAACACCTCACATATCCACAACATCACTTCTGGCTCAGGAAGTCTCTGGGCTGCAGAATGCCAGAGGCTGGAGCAGGCCAGGGAAGCAGCATTACATGCTTGCTGGGCTTTCAGCTTTTCTACTGGTGTTGTATTACACTACATGAACCTTTAATCCCAGCTGTAAGTTTGTTCTTATTTTAAAAAGAACCACTTCACAGAAAGTGTTATGCAAGCAGAGAATCTGTTCCTCAGCAGGCTCAGATATCATGCTCAGGGCAACATGAAGCAGCAACACAGCCACTGGTGTAGCTGATCCCAGCTTGTGTCTCTGTACAATCAAGGTGCCCAGCTCAAGAACCAATGGAAAAATCTCTTTTTTTTCATTTTCTGAAAGACAGGCCAGTCACACACACAAGCCATACTTGGCATCCCCTTGCTGACTCGCTGGCTGTGCAGGAACGGCCGTGTCCGAGCTGGGGAAGTGGTCACTGGGCTTCTTCTGCACAGGGTACTTCTTGTTGCCTTTTTCTTCTTCAATTGGGTCTGGTGACAGCTACAGGAGAGAGGAGGGGTCAGAAACTGCATTTTGAGTGACATAGATTCTTTAAATGGTTTAAAAGCTAGAATGGTTAAGTTAACTTCATCAAGACAAAACACTTTATCCAATATTAGCTTCCCAATACAAGAGCCAATGCTTTGATCAATGATCCATTTATTAAAAAATATATTTTCAAATATTTCCTGATGATTATTTTTACATTGGTATCAAACAAAACCAAAATCAACCTGAAGCCACACAAATACACTACAGACAATTATTCACAAATCTTTAATATTTATAAACAATAATTAAGTATAAATATGTACAATAGCATCAGTACCTGGTTCATGGCAACAGTCTGGGCCAGTGTTGAGAGGTCACTTAATGAAGCTGAACTCCCCTTCTTCCTGTAGTAAGATAAGTTTCAGAATATGAATTTTAATAAAGTCTGTGGCCTCTTCACATCTTTTAAATAACTCACATATCAACACTACATCTGAGTCAGCCCTTGCAATTCACTTTTAAATGCAAAATGTACTGGAGAAGTGAAAAAGCATGGGAATGTCACATTTCCAGCCATGTCACAGGGATGATGCTTGCAAGCTGCAGGTCACTAAAACCTTGTTTTCAATGGGTAAAAGACACATGAAAATAAACTCCAGACATTATTTCAACTAATGCCCTGACTCCTCCTTTTAATACAGCCAGGCAGGCTTTGCAGCTTTTGTGAGCTTCTGAAAACATTCTGTCCATACAGATTCCCTGCAGGACTGGGAGCCAAGGAAAAGCAGGAGTTGTTCACAACTCCATGTGCTCCCACAACACGGCCCAAATGTACAGGCCCTCAGGAGTTCTCCATGGATTCTTAAACATTACAGATATCTATTTTATAAGTGATAAAAAAGGAAGCTGCCCTTACTCTAGCTGATCCTGAGGAGACTTATCCAGACGTATCCTTCCATCCAGAGACTGACTCAGCACATCATTCTGGCCAGAATCAGACTGCCTCTTGCCTTTCCACTTCTCTCTCTTGTACTTTAGCTTCTCTGGGTCATCCACATATCTCTGGATTGCAGAAGTGTTGCTGTCCAGGTCTTTGGTTGCCCTCTGCCTCCTGTTTCTATCTGCCCAGCAGTCAGCAGGGCCATGAAAGCTGCCACCAGCAGACAGTGTGCTGTGAACTTTCAGTGCAAGATCTGTTGGCCTTTCAGGGCAGGTAAAGCTTTGGCTGCTTTTTATTTGGTTATTTTGATTCTGTTGTGTTTTTGTTCTATCAGCTGCCCTGTTCTCTGCCTCTGATCCAGGTGGTTGCTCAGGAACAGAATCACTTTCTTTTATCTCACTTGATGGTGGAGTGTCTGAAAGAGTTTTTTCTTGACTTGGACTTTTCTCTCGCTCGCTGCTTCCCTGAAGGACATTATCTTCTTGTGCTGTGGATTTCTCTGTCTCTGGAGCACTTTCCAGGGCCTGTTCAGAAACAGTTTGCTCCTCGTGGCACAATGCAGACGGTCCTTCCAAGGACAGGAGTGCATGCTTGTTCTGCAAGTCGTTGTGCTCCAGCCCCCTCTGCCGACGGGATTCCCGCTTCTCCCGGCTGTTGCTCACTCTCTCCGAGCCCTCCACCGTGTGCTTCTGGGCTTTCTCAGATGAGCTCAGCTTTTCAGCTTGTTCGTTCTGAGCTTGATCTTTATCTTCAACAGCTTGATCTGTCTCTGACTCGTGTTTCACATCTGCTGCTGGCTCACTCTGCTCATCCTTGCTCTTATCTTCATCTATGTTGGACGTCTTGCTCGTATCTTGCTCTTTGTCTTCATCCTCCTGCATTTCCTTCTGCTCTTCTTGAGCTTTCTGCCTTTCTAGAACCATTTTCTGGTATCTGTTAAGAATTTTTAATATGAAAACACAAATCCTTAATGCCCAGGGGTCAAAAAAAACCCACCAACTGCTTAAATGCAGCTCAAATAGCAGCACAGACCCAAACTACAGTTTGGGACTGCAGGGAGGTGGCAGGAGTGGCAGCACCAGTGCAGCTGAGCTGAATAAAGCTCAAATCCCGAGCACTTATCCAGTGTCCACACTCCACTGACCACTTGATACTGACTGAAATATCACATGGCAGTAGCTATCTTAAAGTTCATACAATCCCAGAACGGTTTGGGTTGGGACCCATGGTTTTTGGTTGGGACCTTAAAGATCATCTCACTCCCATCCCCCTTGCCATGGGGATGAGGCACCTTCTACTGTCCCACACCCCACTCAACCTGGCCTTGGCCAATTCCAGGGGCAGCCACAACCTCCTTGGGCAACAAGATTGTTTACCAAGTTGTTGACTAAGTCACCCCACCACACAAACTGAGCTTGGCAGGTGAAGCCAGGTGACGAATTGATGTTTTTATGCCACGTTGCTCCTTCCCCTTTACCTCTTCCTCTGCAGGTGCCCCCTGACCAGGGCCTGCAGGAGACAAATCCTCCTCCTGAGCTGCAGGAAGCGTTTCCTCTGCCGGTGGCGCCTCCAGGCCGCCTGGATCTCGATGGCAGCGTTGTTCCTCTGCAGGGCCATCCTGACACGGCGCGAGCGCCAGCACGCCTACAAAGGGGGGTTCTGAACTGAGGCAGGGCTGCCTCGAGGTGGGGAGTGCTCCATGGCAGGGTTTGTTTGTTGTTAGGAAAATAGCAACAGTTATTGTTGCTCTCAAAGATACCTGTAAAACAACGGCTGCCTGCCGCATCCTGAGAAAGCGTCTCCTCTCCAAAACCATCCTGAGCCAGCTCTGAAGGAGGATGATTTTCCTGATCACTTCTTTGTGTAGTGTATCCTGTAGTATCTGCCGTTCAGCCTCTTTCATAAAAACCTGTTCAGTTAAAGGAAAGTTCATCAAGAAGGAGTTAACTCCTTTCAGCCCCCACTGGAACTATAGTAACAGATAAGGTAATGGTTTGGTACCACTGCACCAAACCTTACTGGCTGACAGTTTGCCCAAAAGATACAAGTCCTTTTAAATTTCAGAGTTTGGATTCTAAAACTTACACCTGTCCTTACAACCTTCAAATCACAGAACCCTTCCAAAATGTAAACATTGATCTGTTTGACAAATGCCAATAGCAACAATTTCCCAAACTATCTATATAACATGGATTTGTACTGTAGTCAAAAAAACAGGTTGGCATCAAAACCAAGGGGTCAGGTATAACCTCTGTGTCACCACTTGCAAGAGGTAAAATAGCCAATTTGGGTACATAAAACAGAGAAGAGTAACACTTGTAAATGAACTGCACTGAATTTGGCAGTGTACAGCAGTGGTTCTTACTGCCTTACAGAAAGTTTCACAGACCTTGGTCTTCCCTATTTGATAGTAGTTTTCATTCAGTTTCAGTTTATTCAAATAAGCACAGATGTCTTCCTTGGAGGCTTTGGCATTTTTGGGCAGTAACACCTGAAACTGGTCAATGAATTCCTGTAAGAAACAGAGACAGCAAGAGACCAAAGTTAGAAGGCAACTCCCAAGTTTGGAGTTTTAGCTCTAAAACAGAAACCTATTTAAGACACTTAAGCTACAGGGACCTGAAAATACTCAACTCTCACTACAAACTGAGCTACTTCTCCGTGTAAAATGCAGGCTAAGTCAGCCTCTGTTAATGGGAAATATCACCTAGATGTGATCTCTAAACCTACACAGGATTTTTTTACAGAAAACTAATTCTCACATTAGACTGCACTGACTGCACTCAGAATGTTTCTTCCTGGTTGTGTGAAGGGAATTTACTGGCACACAACCCACAACAGTTTAACTATGACTTTTTACCATGCAGGCTCTCTTAAAACTACAGTGCATTTTTACAGCTCATCCCAAGGGGTCATGAGCCTTGTATGAAGAGACACACAAGGTGTGGTTTCTGAAGAGAGCAGATACTTCTGAAAGCACAACCCAGTTCCCATGTACCTGGAATGTGTATTTGGCACTGTAGCCAGACCTCCTGATCCGCACAGTTTCCAGCATGCCCGTGTACCGTAACTGCTGCAGCACCAAGCTCTCATCAAAGAGCATCTCCCTCTGTAAAGGACCAGCAGAAAACAGCCAGTGAGAGCCTGAGGAGCCTGAGCAGAAATAGAGATTCCAAGGATGAGCCCTGGATGTCAGCAGGCAGCTCAGCTCTGAGGCAGCCTCACCTTTTCCGCGTTGGAGCGGATGCAGCGGATGAAGAACGGCTCAGCTCTGCCCAGGGTCTCCAGCAACTTGTTCAGTGAAGACTGAAATGAAACAGTCACAAAAGTTTTTCTTCAGGATAGCCTTTTGATGGTGATTTGGTGTTTGACAGCAGGATAGCTTTTCCCTCAGGAATCAGGTTGTTTCAGGTCTCATGGCTGTACAAAATCCAAACAGATCCTCCCATATTGCTCAGCACATCCCTGTGTTTGGTATTTGCTTTTAGCTTTTCTCAAGAGAATTTCAAGCAGGGTTTGAACATCCTCTCATGCTCTTACAGTAGCACTAGATCTGTATACAAGGATGATCAGTGTAGAGAACTGACACATTTCATGGCATCAATGGCATCTCAAAATGTACTCTGACTTTAATCAATCATAAACCTCACCTCAAAAAAACCTCAAGAATAAAACCCACTTGGTTTTCCAAGCAAGACCAGCCCAGATCAGCCCAGCAGGGGCTGTTTCCTGAGGTTTGTCACCCACCTGGAACTGGGCACTTATGCTGGGGGGTTTCTTCTTCTTGTGCAAGTGCAAAAGGGACTTTGTAGTCCGGTCATGCAGAGTCATGCTCATGATGAGCTTCAGAGATTTGGAATCCAGCAAGTTCTACAAAAAAGTTTTCATAATCAACAAAGTGCAAGTCTTTCAACTAAAAGGGAAATATTTTCTTTAAAATGAGTCAGAATGAAACCAGCTACCCAGAGTTCCACATTCAGTGACATGTTATATTTCATGATTATTTCTATTTTGGGTCAAAACGTTTCTTAGCAGTGAAACTGTTTCACTGCCCTGTCCCAAGAGTGTAAGGTGAACAAGGGGAATCACACAATCACTGCATTTGCCTTCCCTGACTTGGAAATGGCTTTATACACTTATGACATCTTCACATCTGTCTAATTAAACAATTCTTATTAAAGAGAACATTCACCTATTTTTCAGCTTGTCAGGATAAATAACAAAACTTTCCTACACTATAAAACAGTACTGAAGTGAGTTCTGTCAATCAAAATGAAATTCACAGTGCAAAAAAGCCCATACCCAAGAGAAATCTAAATTTTCTGATTACCTTGGGAATGATCTGCTTTTGCTTGACACCTTTACTTTTCCTGTGAAAATATTAAAGATAATTTAAGAAAAAAAAATGCACATGATTTTTTATTATTTCAGCAAGCCATAAATTGGTGCAATTTATGAGGCAAGGTAAAGGACAGAAGAAAATGAGCACAACAGCACCAGGGTGTGTTCATGCATGATTCTTACAAGTGACCAATGCAAGAAATGCAAACTGCTCTGCAACAAGAACAATTTCTTTTTCTTAAATAAACTCTGTAGGTATTGGAAGCTTTCAAAAGTGAGACATTAAATCTGAAGTTAAAACTATTCAAAACTGCATTGTTGGACATTAAAGTCATTATAACACAAGGCACTAGCAAATAAAAGTGCTCAGTTCAGAAGTTACAGCTGCTGGCACCAGAAGCTCTGTGAAAGAACACTGGGAGCAGGAGGACAATGCATGTCCCAGCACCAGGGACTCTGGAATGTCTGAGCAGGTCACACACAGAAGGTGAAGCAGGTGAAGGTGAAGAAGAAGAAGGTGAAGCTCTCAGAAAAAAAGCTGCAGCTCACATCCTGCTGGTTCTAAGCACATTAACTCTGTGATATAGGGCAGGT
Source organism: Ammospiza nelsoni (assembly GCF_027579445.1). Lineage (NCBI taxonomy): Eukaryota > Metazoa > Chordata > Aves > Passeriformes > Passerellidae > Ammospiza > Ammospiza nelsoni. The sequence continues at coordinate 3,440,219 of NC_080659.1, forward strand.
TCCTGCTCTGTTTACACCACCTCTGTTCCTCCATTCTGTTTACATTTACTTATTATACAGCAGAGCAGAGATTAATTTCCTTACACACACAGATGTAAAGGCTCTAAACCCAGGAATACATCCAGCACAAGCACCCTGAATTTCATGAAACATTTGTCACACCTTGTGGGAGATCTCACTATTGAATATTTTGCAACAACAAGCTCACATTAGACATTTGGAGCTTTTAAAGCAAGTTCACACGAGAAATAGGGTAAACTTTCAGCTAATGCAATGAAGCAACAAGGTGTTCTCTACAGCCTATTTGCAGAAAGAATGTTTTATTTTTAATTGTCTTGTTTAGCATTTTTCAAAGAAAAATTTAGGACAAGCATCATTTTTAGGGAGTGGAGTAATGCCTGGTTCTTGTTGCACTTCCAAAGCAATAGGCAGAGCACTCACAGGAGGTGGGAGCGGTGTTGAAGCTGACTGAGGGACCGAAGCAGCTCACAGGGATCATCACCCTGCCAGGGCAGTCCTTTAATACTGGCGATGATTTGTTCATGCATGTCTCTAAAATGATCCACAGCAAAACACAGGCGGCAAACAGAGATACACAGCCGTGAGAGAGGGGGAAAAAAGGAGTTAAAATCCCAAAAGGTTCCATCACCAAGTGTGCTCCAAAATGCAGCAGGTCAATCCCAGGCTACTTGTTCCTAAACATGAATGATTTGGATGACAAGTCAGCACTTTCTACTCCATCAGTGCTCTAAAATATAATTGCCAGTCTCATACTCAACTTACTCTCTGATTCTACCTTTTACTGTAAATTCTTGAGCCATCAATTCAGAAAATGGAGGGAAATTTAGAGAGGTTAATGGTTATGGTTAAGCCAAGGAACCTTTTCAGTTTAATGTAAGCTTCTTTATAACCAAGAGTAAACATTTTTATACAGAGATTAGACTACTAAAATGAGGCTACTTAAACACTTACAGCAGAAAAGTAAGTTATAAACAAACTGTTAGAGGGATACTTGAAGAAATTTTGGGTTTCATTTCCACTTCAAACTTATTCACGTTTAGCTTTTCAAAGTAAGCCTGGGATGGTCCTTAATTCATGGCATGTTCCATTCTTCAAGCATGCACTGAGCTCTTGTGAAGTGCTGTGTCCTGGCACAGAACTTACCTTCTTTACTCTCCAGAGAGGCACAAACCAAAAATAACAGAAGTGTAAGAATCACTTCTGACTCTTAGGTGCTCTCCCCATTCTGAGCTGCTCCCAGAGGCAGCAGCATTATTACACAGGATTGTGGCTTCCTTGGGTACCTCTGAACTTTTCTGAATATTTTAGACAACCCAAGGAAACAGATCTGGTAAGCTGTGGCCAATCCTTTCACACAAATTGGATATTTAGTTCTTTGTTTCCCCAATTGACAGAGGCTGTCCAGGATGCAGTAATTAGGAAGCAGCATGAAGTCACTACTTTAAGTGCTCCATGGCTTCACTGTCACCCAGAGCACACTGAGAAAGTCACTGTGTCCTGGAAATGTGCCTCCCTGGCCTGGGAGTCCAGGCCTTTTGCTACTTACTTCTTGTTCTCACAAAAAGAAATGATGTCTTGGAAAGCATTTATATCGAAATCCTCAGAACAATCAAATGAGAAATCGAGCACTGAGAGGCTGCAAAAGGAACATGTACAAAGCCTAAATATCCATGGAAAGGCAAATCTCCCTACAGAGATACAGTTCTGTAAGACTGGCCCTGCCTCTGCCCCCTTCAGTGACCCAGACTGGCTGCAGAGGAGCACACAATGCTAAAAGCTGCACACAGCAACCACAGAGAACTCAAAAACCCAGTGGGAAATGGAACTGAGGCTGTCCCCAACATGTGGTGGCTTTGGGTCTCACATAAAATAAGCCAGAGTGTTGTTTGGATGGTATTAAAAAGGCCAAAGAAAACAAGACAGAAGAAATAAAGCTTGCTTTCCTTGTGGAAAGATCTAGTTGAGATTAGATCTATGAAAATCCAGCTCAGCACTTCAGCTGTTCCCTGCAGGGGTTAGGGATGTGCTTCTCACCGATAAACTTTTTCTACCGGCGTGTTGGATCTCTGGAGTTCTCCAAGGGGAACTCTGGGTCCTTGACGTACCACTCCTGTCAGGAAATAACCAAAAAACTGCATTTGGACAAAGATATGAGCAGGCAAAAAACCCCCAAAACCACCAACTTTAGCAAGCACAGTATCTATCCAAGGGTCCGGAGTTTTTATTCAATCCTTTATCAAGCTACAATTTGCTGTTCAAACTCCCATCTACCAGACAGGAAGTTGCAGCTGCTCAAATTTAGTTATTAACCCTGAATACTCATTTGGTACTTCACAGAGGTCTAGGAAGATCAAAATTAGTGATAAGATGAGAATATCAGAATTACCACCTTCAACTTTCACAGATAGGCCTTCAAGTCTGTCCCAGCCTGCTGGAAATGCTGCACTGACTGGAGGAGGAAAGCTGAATGACCTCAGGTAAGAACAATGACAACCTCCTCCATTATTAATATTAAACCATTTCCACATTAGATTTGTCTTCAGCACCAAAGATGGTGTCTGGTTGATGATGTTTTGCCACAAACTCATTTTGCCAGCAGAGCAATTATGGAGTATTAATCATTTTCAGAGAGCAGTTTTCTGTGTCATACCTGCACTTTCCCAGCCCTACCTGCACTTTCCTGAGCCCTACCTGCAGTTTCCCATTCTGTACCTGCACTTTCCAGCGCTCTATCTGCCATTTCCTGTTCCATCCCTGCCCTTCCCCAGCCCCACCTGCTATTCCCTGGTCCATCCCTACTGCTCCCTGGTCCATACCTGCCCTTCCCTAATCCATCCCTGCCACTCCCTAACCCCACCTGCCATTTCCTGGTCCATCCCTGCCACTCCCTGGTCCATCCCTGACCTTCTCCACCCCCACCTGCCCTTCCCTGGTCCATCCCTGCTGCTCCCTAACTCCACCTGCCATTCCCCAGTCCATCCCTGTCCTTCCCTGGTCCATCCCCGCCATTTCCCGGTCCATCCCTGTTGTTTTTGGTTCCATCCCTGCCATTCCCCAGCCCCACCTGCTATTCCCCAGTCCACCCCTGCCCCTCCCTGGTCCACCCCTCCCGTTCTCTGGTCCATCCCTGCCCTTCCCATCCCCACCTGCCCTTCCCTGGTCCATTCCTGCTGCTCCCCAGCCCCACCTGCCGTTTCCTGTTCCCACCCCTCCCGTTCCCCAGTCCCACTTGCTGTTCCCTTGGTCCATCCCTGCCATTCCCTGGTCCATCCCCACCCTTCCCCATCCCACCCCTCCCCTTCTCCAGCCCCACTTGCTGTTCCTTGGTCCATCCCTGCCCTTTCCCGTCCCACCCCTCCCCTTCCCCAGCCCCACCTGCTGTTGCTCGGTCCATCCCTGTTCCATCCCTGCCCTTCCCCAGCCCCACCTGCTGTTCCTCAGTCCATCCCTGCCTCTCTCCATCCCACCCCAGTTCCCCATCCCCACCTGCAGTTTTCTGAGCCCTGTCCCTGCCGGCCTGGTTGAACACAGCCACAGCACGGACGGCAGCGCGCAGCACGGCCCAGCGGAACACGGCCACCGGGTCCATCCCGATCAGCTCCCGCACGAAGGCGCTGTCGCTGCTGCGCAGCAGGGCCACGATGTCAGGCCTCATGTAATCCATGTTCTTCTCCCTGAAATCCTGAAAAACAGCCACGTGGAACCACAACAGCTCACAGAAACTCCCCTGGTTTGTTGATTCAGAATAACAGCCAGCGTTACCATCCACTCACCACCACCATCCCCCAAGAAACAACCCCAAAGTACCTCTGAGAACCCTTCTGATCCAGCCCATTCCCAAATTTTCTACATCCTGACAAAAAACTCCCAGAAAGACAAGGAAATTCTTGTGCCCATGAGATCCACCACGTACTTTGATCTGGTATTTCACTTTGCCAGCAAAGTGGCGAATGATAAAAGCAGGCTCCATCACCGGGGTTCCAACAAAAAACTTGTTCTCCTCATGCTGCTGTTTGAATTTTGCTAGCAGAGTTTGGTTGGTGGCATGTGGAAAACTGGGAATACAAGACAAAAGAGGTCAGCCATTTCTCAAATACAGGTATTTTTATTAGAATGAACACCTATTGTTGCTTGTGCAAAGTATTAATTGTCCAAGATCTCTCCACCTCCTTTGAATTTTAAAGGTGGGCTCAGTTTCTGGACCCAAACCAAGCAGCTCCACACACAGCAGAAGATTCTGAGGTTTCAAGTGTACTTCAGTGTTTCTTCCCACTTCACCAGCCAAATTTAGTTTGCACCACATTAACTATTTATCACACTTGCTACTTAATGCTGCAAAGACCTCCAGCCATGCATTTTACTTTAACTGCAGTTCCACGGTAAACCACAAACATGGAAGTTCCAAGTTTGCATAAGGCAAAGTTCAGTTTTAGCATCAATGTATTTCACCACCATATTGGAGTCATTAGAAGCAAACTCCAGTGTAAATCAGAGTCATAAATAACCCTTTGCTTCCCACAATGTATTTTTGTCCTTTCAAAGTCCTTCCCTCCTCCCTGCCACATGTTTTTGCAGATGTTTGTTCCTTACTTGCTTTCTTCATCCAGAAGATAGAAGAGACCAGTGGGCTTCTTGCTGATTAAGTGAATGCAGGCCACGTTATCAGTATAGTCAATATTGTGCCAAGTGATCCCTTCACTCTTATATTCCTCCTGTGTGGCTCAAGAAAATTCCTTTGTCAGTACAGTGCCCTGACCTTGGATGTCCTGTGGTTTAAGTGCTTAAAACACAGCCTTGGACAGGCACAGCAAGTGGAGTTTGTTAGTTCAGGCAGCAGAGACAAAAATAAGGAGAATTTATAAATAAGAAGAGAAGAACAGGCACAGTGGCACAGATCAAAGGTCCTCAGGCACGTCACTCAGCAGGGTCTGTTTGGGGTGAAACTATTTCAAAACCAAAGCTGTGAAAGGAATGTTCTGCTGTGCTCTGCCTTCCCAGCAATCAGCAGCCCAGGACCCTGGAGTCAGACATTACATCCTCAGCACTCCAGCAAAACTGGGCACACACAGAGGAGTTTGAGTTTATTTGCTCTTCCATGGTTTTTGTAATATGGGAAATGAGAGTAGTTAAATATCAAGTTCCAGAATTTTCATATTGCACAGTCAGAGAAAATAACAAGAAGTTTCAAAACAGGCAGTGAAGGCCTGCAGAACATCAGCACCAGAACTTCCCTCAGGAAGCAATGGATGTTGCTTAGGCTCAGAACAGTTGGAGCTCCCTGACAAGAGAACATGAAGCTCTTCTATTGAAGTGACAATCCCTCAAATGCTTGACAAGACAATCTTCCCACTAAGATACAGAAGCAAAATACCAGATTTTCTTAATTCTGTAAATAGCCACAGGAAAAAGCTAATAAAGTAAAAAAAATGATAAAGTTAAAATAAGAATCACACAGAAAATCAAAGAAGTTTTATGTTTAACAAAGGACAAAGAGCATCTCTCATGGTCTGGATGATGATGATGATAAATGCATTATTTTTAAGTAGGTGGAATTCAGTCTGCCCAGCACAGTGCACACCGTGTTACAGAACTGAGTTGCCATTTTGCACAGACAAAAAAGCCTTTATTTAAAAAGATATAGAGATCTCCCTGAGGGCCCTCAGGCTGCAAGAGATACAGGAAATGGGTCATTCAAGGATTAAGCTTATTTGGAAAAATGGCATTAGAAAAAAAAAAAGAAGACAATGTAACTATTTACTCTGGCCAGCCTGGATAACCAATTCTGTCCTAAGTTACAAAACAGGGACCTCAAAATCATGTTTATACACAGAGTTTGGATGTTAGGTAATTTTATTTTCTTTAAAATGCTTGCCTAAAGTTGTTGACAAAGTACCACATACTAGAGAATGAGTCCTTTCAGCAGTGACCTGAGAACCTCACTTGTGCACAAAGCAGAAATAAAACAAATCTGGAGCAAAAAACCTCCAAAACCCAGTCCAGGACAGGATCTGCTGGCTCCTGCAGCACTCAGAGCTCTGTCAGGTGACAGCACCTGCAAACCAGTCAATCCACACAGGCCAGGAATTCAGCACCACTGCCAGGATCACAGCTGTGCCCCCTAAATGCAGTTGGGTGGGAGAAGCAGCAAAGACTGGTTATTAAACACTTCCAGACTGCTAAAAATAAGAGAAGCTGTTTCCCAACCACTGAAACAAAAACACCCAAATCCAACCCCTCACCTACAGACTTGCAGTACCAAAGTTCACAGTTTTAGCTGACTTCTGTCTGGGATCACCTGGATCTTATCTTAGTTTTTGCAGTCAAGCAGAAATTCAGTGCCAGCCCTCTGAAGAAAGACCCCATTAGTACAAGAACAAGCAGCAGTGAAAGAAGAAATTTTAAAAATAAAGACTTGCAGAAATATTCAAGCAATTGCAGAATAAAGGCTAAGTTTGCATAATACACAAACACTTGATAAAAACAGGTTTCACTTCAGCCACTCTCATTTCTTACCTGCTCCAATTTGAAAATGTGCTGATTGAAATAATACTGAAGTTGCTCATTTGCATAATTTATGCAGAACTGCTCAAAACTGTTGGTTTCAAAATCTTCAAATCCAAAAATATCAAGTACACCAATGGACAGACACTAAAAGGAGATGTGGAAATCCAGTTACCAATCTGTCATCCAGTGCCTTAACCCCAAGAGATAAACAGCCAGAAAGCACTGCAGTCTGTGCTGAAAGATTTTAAATATTTAATAGTTCTGCCTACTGTGAAAACAGAGATGATTAAATATTACCAGGGAATTTACCAGGGCTTGAGAAGTATCAAAATTCATCCCAGATATCACAATATATCATCTCTAGGATTGACTGTTAGGTGCCTGCAAAGACTTGGTTTTGTGAGGGACTTACTGTAACAGATTCCTCCATGTCCCTCTTGTTGAGGAGTGCATGATTGATTCTCAGAACAATCCAGTCAAACAGAGCACTGTACAAGGACTTGGCCATGGAATCTCGAGCTGTTATTGCCTGCAGATCAAACAATTTTCAGGACTTTGTTTAAAAAATAATCATTTCTGTTTCAAACCAGTGTCACTCACAGGTTACAACCCCAGCAGGGATAAATAAAACCACAGTTTGCCTTTAATTCAAACTTCTAACTTCCCAACCATCCCTCACAAAATGTGAAAATGTACCATAACAGCTTTTTTAATCCAAAAAAAGCAAATTTCAGTTATTTAAAATCACTCTACAAGTGCTTTTTTACTCACCTCATTGAGACTATATGGCAAAATAAGCTTATCATTAGCAGTCACAGTTTTTCTTTTTGTTAGCACTTCTACCAGGATTTCACGTTTAACCTTCAAAACAAGAGAGAAACAAGAGCTGCTGTCACCATCCTGAATGAGTTATCTGACTGCAGCAGTGGACATGCAACTTCTCCAGAGAATCTCTTTGACAACAGCCACATTTATCATCCATCAGTAGCTTTACAAGTCCTACAACTTGTTTAAATTATTCTGTTTACAATCATTCATTCAGACGTTTCCCTGTGGTGGCAAAGAACACACCTACACTGAATCTATTCTTGCTCACCTCTGATTGGTGAGTCAACAGATTCTATTTCCATGCTGCAGGTTATATGCCATCTCTAACCCAAATAATCTCACTAATTTCATGTTTCCCCTCCCACAAGATCAATTTTGTGGATCACAAATGAGATTTAGATACAACAATTGGGATAGCTGAGTGAAATGCTGAGGTAGAACATGACAAACAGGTGTATTAATTAATTCATACTAAAGAGAATTAGCATTAATCTCACTAATTTCATGTTTCCCCTCCCACAAGATCAATTTTATGGATCACAACTGAGATTTAGATACAGCCATTAGGATAGCTGAGTGAAATGCTGAGGTAGAACATGACAAACAGGTGTATTAATTAATTAATACAAAAAAGATCTAGCATTAATAGCATTAATTAATTAATGTTAAAGAGAAATACTCTACTTTCAACAGCTGGGAGAGAATGTCCAACACTTCAGGAGGTCCCACGTCCAACCCTTCATCCCGACCTGTGGCTTTCTTCTTGTAGGTGACATTGCCCAAATACAGAATAGCTGAAAGGATTGAAAATATCCTGAGGAAGAAAAGTTGAATTATGTCAGAATTTGTCTTAAGATAGTTCATTATGATAGGTTAGCAGAGCTAATTCTGCCTCAATAATCAGTCTGTAAGCTCTCAAACACCCAGCTCTCCTCATTCCCTACAGAACTACTTTGATCCCTACATTGCAAGCCATGAACAATAAATGCCAATGACAAAAGCAAACAGAACTGCACTTACTGTTTCTTTGTTGCTGAAAGGAAGCCAACCATCTCCATGGCTTGTTTTAATCTCTCAAATTCATGTCGGAGATCTTCCCCATCTTCAATTTTCAAGTTATGCTGCAAAGAGAAATCCAAAAAAAGGCAAAGAGCGAAACCCAAACATCACAAAAAGCCCAGCACAATCTATTCTCCTTCCTTTCATCTTTGACCAACCCTTATCAATGCATTGGTAAATCACAGATTACCTGGTTGAGGTAGAAATAATCTTCAGGTTGCTTGAGGTGAAATTCTTTACGCTCCTCCTCATTGACTCCAAGTAGCAAATAATAAAAGACATGGTAGTTCCTGCAAAGTCAATGCATTTCTCATTAATATATAGAGGATTTTCTTTTATTCTGTATAATTCAGATGTTCTTAAACTGCTGAATTGATTTTAACTCTCTTGGAAAACTGCATTTCTCTCTTACCTTTCATCTTTTTCTTGAGAAACCAGACGAGATTTTTCAAGCAGGTATTTTTCAACCACAGCCCTAAGGAAGCACAGAAAATGAAATAAGCATGAGGGCAAAGAGAAAAGAGCTCAGAAAACATCAGACAGCAACTGCCAAGAGAGTTCAAACAATGAGATCTGCACTAAAATGTGCAAGAGAAGAGCTCAGACACTACTTTAAATCTAAACCAAGAATTTCAGTAGGCTCTGGAAGAAAGGAATACTCAAGGAATTCCTCTCTGCAGTGCTTGGGTTTGGTGCAGATAATTTAAAACAGGCTGACCAAGCAAGGAAAGTGCTGATGAAAATTGCCACCAGAAACAAGACCCACAGAGTGGTAACAATGTGTTGTCCTGAAAGATTAACATTTATCTGACAAGGCATGCCAAGGCAAGAACCCTGAAATATCCCAGATATCTGCCTGATTCTCATCCCAATAAATCTGCTGGATTTTTATGTCAGTGAAGACATCAGCCCAGGATGGAAGCAGCCAGCAAACCCCTACAGGGTGACAAAGTAACCAAAACAAGAATTCCAAGTCCTTGACAAGGGGCACAAGGATTGAGGACAAAGTTTGAGCATTTTTTCCTCAGGCTGAAGACAAAACAAGTTTATTCAAATTGTACCAATCTGCTGAGCTGGTGTGGCTGGGTCTGAAAATATGTTAAATTTCTTCAGGATAACACTCAAGGCACATGTGGCACAGAGTTCCCAGTCACTCAAGTTATTGCAAATGAGAAGAAATGCAAAGAAAAGAAACACTGGAGCATCAAGGTCAGGGATTTCTCCACAATCCCTCAGAACCAGCAAATGTAAGCATGAAATATCTCACGTTTTAAGACCTTCAGATATAAACACACACATTTGGTTAAGTAATTTCATAGTTTTCTTTATCTCTTTAGCTGATGTTTAAACGGTTTCTTTAAAATGGCTTCCTCAAATCTATTTCACTTCTCTCCATTCCTCTTAAAAATTCAGATCTTCTGTTTTTAAAAGCAAAATGGAGAGGGCAGAAAGCCTTCATTTACCATGAAGGTAAAGATAGAGCAGCAGATCCTTAACATGAGCAAGCTGTACAGCAAAGTCAGAATATTCAAAATCAGAATATTCAATATCAGAATATTGAGCATCACCTCACAATTCACACAGCTCACTTTACAAAATTTTCAACTCCACAGCACCAAGTTATTTTCCTATGAGCAGAGCTGCAACAAGGCAGCATTTTATGTCCAGCAGAGGCTCCCCAGTTCCTAAAAGCCCAGAGATCACCCCCAGAACCAGCTCACCCTGTACTTACCCCCTGACAATCCCATTCTCTAAATAGTTGACTTGAATGAACTTCCCAAAACGACTGGAGTTATTGTTATGTGCTGTTTTTGCATTTCCAAATGCCTGCAATAAAGCAAAATGAGTTAATTTTCAATCAAACTGAATATATCAATGCACAGCTTCCAAGCTCTTGTGTTCATTGCTCAGATTCCTGTTGGCTTCCAGAATAAATCAGAATACTGGGGGAACTGCAGCACAAAAAGAGCAAAAAGGCAGCCTAGGAAGTTCCTCACAGAACTGTAAGTGTTTGTTATTTCACCCCTGCAGTTAAATTTGTGGGACTGAGGGAAGGGAATAACAATTTTAGATATTTTCAGGGGTACAGGACAGGTACAGAGTGCAAATCAACCTCAAACAATAACAAAAATCAGGAACTCAGAGAAGACATTCAGCACAACCACCATGAAATCACCTCTTCCATGCAAAAGTCAGAAACCACAACCTATTCCCCCATGTATTGCTAACAGAGAAAATAATTCACATTAAACACAACTTTTCTTCAAGAAAGACAGCACATTAATATCTCATTTATAAAGTTATTTATATAAGGAATTTCTATATTAAAGTTATTTATATAAGGAATTTCAAAGTTGTGTATTCAAAAAAACAGGAAAAGGGCCACAGGTAACCACAGGTAGAGAGTGCAAATCAGCCTCAAGCAATAACAAAAAATCAGGACCTCAGAGAAGACATTCAGCACAACCCCCATGAAATCACCTCTTCCATACAAAAGTCACAAACCACAACTTATTCCCCCATGTATTGCTACCACGGAAAAGAATTCACATTAAACTTTTCTTCAGAGAAGAAATTTTCAAAGGAATTTGCAAAGTTGTGTATACAAAAAAAAAAAAAAACACAAAAAGGATAAACAGAAAAATTTTGGTTTACAGAACAACTCATTGGGCAACTGCACAATACTGAAAAATGGAGTTTTATGATGAGGTGTTAGGAAAGAAAAAATAGATGTGGCACAAATTTAACTATGCATTTCTAATTCTTCTAGCAGATCATGAGTCCTCTGACAGCTGTTAATGCACACATAACACAAAATCCTCTGCCTGAGCCACATTTAACTACAAAGGAAACTTATTTCATGTAAAAGTCAATTACCATGGAAATGTCTTTATCAATTCTTAGCCATGTGTTCAAGGGAAGGGAAGCTTGTCACCCTGAAGAAGGAAACCTCCCCAAAATGCAATTATTGCTCAGGACAGGCCACCCCAGCATCTCCTGCCACAGACATTTCCTCTGCGAGCTCCAAGCTGTGAAGTCCTCATGAGGAAATCCTCCCCAGCACAGAGCCCTTGTGAAATGGGGTGGGAATTATTGCAGAGAGCTGGGCAATCCCTTCCTGCACACACAGACAGACACACAGACACTCACAGACACAGACAGATACACACACACAGAGACACACACACAGAGACAGACACACAGAGACAGACACTCACAGACACACAGACAGACAAACACACACAGACAGACACACAGACAGACACTCACAGACACACAGACAGACACACAGACAGATACACACACACAGACACTCACAGAGACACTCACAGAGACAGACAGACAGACACACAGACAGATACACACAGAGACAGACACACACACAGACACACTCACGGACACACACACACAGACAGACACACAGACACACTCACACACACAGACACACACAGACAGACACACACGCACATACTCACACACACAGACAGACACACTCACACAGACACTCACACAGACACTCACATATACAGACACACACAGAGACAGACACAGACAGACACACAGACAGACACGCAGATACTCACACACACAGCCTCACACACACAGACAGACACACAGAGACAGACACACACTCACACACACAGACACACACACACACAGACAGACAGACACAGACAGATACACATACACATACTCACACACAGACAGACATACAGACACACACACACACACAGACACACACACATGCAGATACTCACACACACAGACACAGACACAGACACAGACAGACAGACAAAGACAGACATACAGACACACACACAGACACAGAGACACACACACATACTCACACACACAGACACAGACAGACATACAGACACACACACACTCACACACACACTCACACACACAGACAGACACACACACACATACTCACACATACTCACGCACAGACAGACAGACACAGACAGACATACAGACACACACACACAGACACACATACAGACACACACACACAGACAGACACAGACATACAGACACACACACACACTCACACTGACAGACACAGACAGACATACAGACACACACATACAGACACACACACACATACACACACACAGACAGACATACAGATACACACACAGACAGACAGACAGACAGACACACACACACACATACAGACACACACACACACAGACAGACAGACACAGACAGACATACAGACACACACACACACAGACAGACACAGACATACAGACACACACACACACTCACACTGACAGACACAGACAGACATACAGACACACACACACACACAGACAGACACACACACACACACACACACACACTCACACTGACAGACACAGACAGACATACAGACACACACACACACATACAGCCACACACACACACACTCCCTGCCACATCCGGAGCACGGTGGATGTCCCTGCTCTGCACCCAGCTCACAGCTCTGAGCATTTGTAAAAAAGGAAAAGAAAACTTGAGAGAAGCTTTACATGATATCTGTATGTACATTTTGAGATAAGAAAGGTTGATTTCAAAATGTTCTGGAATAAGAATGACATTGTTGAGAGAGAATGGAAATAAGTTTTAAAGGATGGTTTTGTAAAAAAGATTAAATATTTTGGATTAATAAAATTCTGATGTATTAGGATTTATGAGGGGTAATTTTTTGAGAGTATTCAATTTTTTCTGTTCAAGAGGTTATTTATTTCAACGGGCTGATTGGTTTTTATGATAACTTCAGAGTGGTAGGAGTTGTTGTGGTTTCTATTAAAAACTTTACTTTTCTCTTCACTCCTTACTGAGACAACACATCTTTTTCTACAAATCCATTTCCCACATGTGTGCACCCAGCCATGGTGTACACATCCAAATATTCCTATTTCCATGAAAACATTGCCATGATCATTATCTGTATGTTGAAACTCTTCCCCTCTCTTCTGGTTTTGGTTTTCTTTTTAAAGTACCTTAAGGGTTTCAGCAGTGCTGCAAGTGGAACTTTTGGGCCAAAATTTAATTCCAGACCAGTTTCACCAAATTATCCCACTGTCTGCATTCAGAGGACCTGAAAAACTTCCTATACACTGGAAGAATTTCCATAATTCTTCAGAGAATTGTTATTCCTGACCTAAAGGAAGAAGCTCAAGGTGCTTTTCCTGTGCAGAGTAACTGTGCTGGAACTCCAGAAAAATCAACAGGATTCAGCAGGGGAAGGATTTGGATCCAGAGGTGCTCACACAGGGCTGAAGGGAGAGGATTTGCATCCAGAGGTGCTCATAAATAGCTGAAGGGAGAGGATTTGGATCCAGAAGTGCTCACAGAGGGCTGAAAGGAGAGGATTTGCATCCAGAAGTGCTCACACAGGGCTGAAGGGAGAGGATTTGCATCCAGAGGTGCTCATAAATAGCTGAAGCGAGAGGATTTGCATCCAGAGGTGCTCATAAATAGCTGAAGGGAGAGGATTTGCATCCAGAGGTGCTCACACAGGGCTGAGGCTGAGCTCAGCTCTGCATTTTCCAAGACCACAGCACACGTCTCAGTGCCAGCAGCATCCCCACTCAGATTTTTCAAAGCAAGCAGTGCCCAGTCATTAATATCTCTTTGCAGTATTTATCCACCAATGTATCACCAGATTTCCCTTTTTTAGAGCCCATTTTAATGCACATTAAGAGGTGCATAAAATGCAGGTCAGCTCCCTGCATTGCAAAGGCAGCAGTGAAAGTGCTGGGACATCAGCACAGAGAATTAATTGTCAGGAAATCCAACTCCTCTTCCTCTCCAGGACAGTGGCTCAGCTCCTGCTCCCTGCACAACCCCATCCAACTTCCCACTCTGGGCTTTGGGAAATCTCCTGCACTGAACCTTGCCAGGTTACAGAGCAATGGACTTGCAAAATGATCCCAGAAAATATTTTTATAAAGTTTTCCAGCTTAAACCACCAGTGAATTATCAGTTCACCAGTTATGTCCAAGAAGCCAAATCACAGAACAGCTAAATTTGAATTGTATTATATATATACACACTATATATATATTATATATATTATACTATATTATTTTTTATTAATAAATATTTTTGGCATTATAGAGTTAAGAAATCCCATCACTCAGGCTTCCTGAAAAACTTTTCTTAGTGATTACTCATGTAAGCAATGAATACAGTTTAAAACTAAAGGCTCTTATGATCTCATGTGTCTGGTATTTAGTCAAAGCACACAGCAAATTCTTAAAAGCTGATCTAATATTAACAGTTTTTAGGAAAGTTTTCATGTACCCATTTCCTCAGAAGAGCCTTTAATATCTACAAGTTTTTTAAGAACATTCCAAGTCAGGAAACATTCTGGATGGGTTTTTGTGGGGTTTTTTTTGGTAACATTTAACTTTAATGACTGTTACCACGTTCTTCAAAATACTTTGAAGAGTACAAAATAAATTCACAAGAAAATTTCAGCTAAAGATAATTAACCCTTTATATAAGTAAATCCATTTACTGTTTTCCCTTGTGAATCCATGAGAAGACAAAACCAAAAAACTCCAACTACATCACTGCAATGCACAACACTGAATAAAACAGTCAAAAATAGCAGAGCAATGGTGGCAGGAATCAGAGCTGGGACAGCCTATTCTGGGAGGCAGGAAATCATTCAGGCCATCCTCTCACCTTGGAATGCAAGAGGCAGAAACTGGAGCCTGACATTTCAAATTCTTACAATAGGGATAGATGTCAAAGTAAGCAGAGAATCACCAAATTCTGCTTTTGTTAAAAACAAAACAAAACACCAACCAACCAACCAAACAAACAAAAAAAAAAAAAACCAAAAAACCAAAACCACAACTCCAACTCCCACAGACGCGTTCCCAGCATGTACCTCAGGAACACAAAAATTTCATTTAGAATTTCATTTAATTCATAAGAATTGCCAAAATCTGAAAAAGCTGTTGGGAGTTTGATGCAAACCATGGCAGAACCACTCCTGAACACAGACCCAGTTTCCAACATGCCAAAGGACAGGGGAGACCCCAACTCCACACCCTGGCAGAGGAAAGAATTCCTTCAGAGCTGAGCTTGACATTTAAATTCTTACAAAAGGGACAGATATAAAAGTAAGCAGAAAATCACCACATTCTCCTTTTATTTGTTAAAAAAAAAACAAACAAAAAAGCCCCAACCCCCTCACACATGCTCCCAACACGAACCTCCGGAACACAACAAAAATTTCAAATTTCATTTAGTTGTCTCACAAGAATTGCCAAAATCTGAAAAAGCTGTTGGGAGTTTGATGCAAACCATGGCAGAACCACTCCTGAACACAGACCCAGTTTCCAACATGCCAAAGGACAGGGGAGACCCCAATTCCTGGCAGAGGAAAGAATTCCTTCAGGGCTGAGCTTGGTTTAACTTCACTGGGTTTAAGTGCTCCTCACAGCCATGCTGTGAAGTGGCCACTCACCAACAGGAAATTCAGGGTAATTTTACAACTCCTCCTGCTGGGGGATGTCCTGGGAACTCCCAGCAATCCCCCTGGCAGGATGAATGAAGAATAAAGTGATTTTTCTCCAAGAGTTGTGTGCAGCAGGGGAAAGCAGGCAACATCACATTTCTACCAGAGAAACCATGCAAACAAATGGAAAAAAGTTTCTCCTCAGATTAGGATCCTTAAATAAAGCAAAGCCATGCAGATAATGGCCTCAAAACAATCACCTTCCCTGGAATGTGCAGGCTTTTGATGCCTCAGGTTTGAGCTTTTTTATTTTTCAGATTCTGTGCTGCTTTAGTGGGTGGGTCTGGGCTTCACATCAGGGGATGGTGAGCTCTGTGCACAGAGCAGGGAGACAAAACAATTCCTGCTCCAGCTGGGGACCAAGGACAAATGACCCAAATCTCAGCCCAAGAGCACAAACAACGTGGGCTGGAGAGAGAAAAACAAGGATGAGACTGCATGGGGTAATTGGATAATTAACTCCAATATGCAAATGGAGCAGAACTGATCAAAGTGAGAGATCCTGTGATCAGTTGTGCATTTTGTGACCATTTTGGTTCATCTTGGGCTCAGCCCTGGCTGGGCTCTTGTGCTGCCCAAGGTGGACCCATTGAGGCCTTTTAATCAATCCCTGCTTTATTCTTTAGCTCTGTTCACTCTCTTTTCTAGCTCAGCCTTCACTTTGATGGTAAATAGAAATGAAAACAAGAGAACCAGAGCTGAAGCTCCACTGAGCCCCAGCTGTCATGAGGGAAACAGAGCTGACAGCAAATTGCTCTGCTCCTCTGTGCAGAATTCTAAAGCATAAAACTTGCTATGATTAAATTTTAGAAGTTTTTAGATCTGGTGAGTTCTAGAAAATCTGATCTGCCCCCACCTGATTGTGCTGTCAATAATTCTTCTTTAGAAGATCAATTAATAAAAGCTTCCTGTTGGAATTTCCATTTTATTTGGCCTTAATTCTTTCCAAAGACTGGTTCAGCATCATTGAGAAACCAGAACACATCCAGATGGGAATAAGCAATGATTTTCAAAATAATACATGAAGAATTATGACACCCCAAATATTTTCATCTGTCCCAACTCCTCTCAGCTCCCATTTCAGAGGGAAATGAACTTTTAGCACACTCAAAAAGTGACTGAAATTCTGTAATAAACAGGGGACACTGAGGGTTACAGCTTAACAACAGAGGGCCAAGGGAAGCTCTGCTGCAAGAAAACAAAGCTCCCATTCCCTCTGTTCTCTCACCACATCTTCCTATCCCCTAACTCAATTTTCTGCCACTTTACTAAACTGGCTTGAAGAATAAGTGAACTTTAAGTTTCCAAAAGAAATTCAGAGTCTTAGACAGCATGCTGTGCATTTCATAGCTGAAACATGCAGTTAAGCCATTTTTCCCTGATGAAAGGAAAATATCAATTTATTGGAAACTTCTTCAGTGTGTATGGAAAGGTTTGTCTTGTTTGAGATTATAAAATAAACAAAGGTTTGATTCATTATTCCCAATTTGACCCAAATAGTTGCCAAGTGTAAATTTCTTCTTAGGATTTCAATCATAACTTGAATTTAGTCAATACAAGAAGGCAAAGCTTCAAGGCAGGGAACTGTATTTTAATTACTAAATTTAGAAAAGGTTGAAAATGTTAGGAGTATTTCAGAGCTTATATTTATCTTCCCACAAGTTTTAAAGAAATTGGAGATAATCTCCAATTTGATTATTCCCAATTTGACCCAAATAGTGGCCAAGTGTAAATTTCTTCTTAGGATTTCAATCATAAGTAACTTGAATTTAGTCAATACAAGAAAGCAAAGCTTCAAGGCAGGGAACTGTATTTTAATTACTAAATTTAGAAAAGGAGTATCTTAAAACAGAGCTTATATTTATCTTCCCACCAGTTTTAAAGAAACTGGAGATATCTCAAATTTGATTACTCCAAATTTGACCCAAATAGTTCTCAAGTGTAAATTTCTTCTTAGGATTTCAGTCATAAGTTACTTGAATTTAGTCAATACAGGAAGTCAAAGTTCAAGTCAGGAAACTCTATTTTAATTACTAAATTTAGAAAAGGTTGAAAATGTTTAGTATCTTCAAACAGGGCTTACATTTATCTTCCCACCAGTTTTAAAGAAACTGGTGTTGATCTCCAATTTGTTTATTCCAAATTTGACCCAAATAGTGGCCAAGTGTAAATTGCTTTGTAGGATTTCAGTCATAAGTAACTTGAATTTAGTCAATATAAGAAGGCAAAGCTTCAAGCCAGGGAACTGTATTTCAATTACTAAATTTAGAAAAGGAGTATCTTAAAACAGAGCTTATATTTATCTTCCTACCAGCTTTAAAGAAACTGGAGATAATCTCCAATTTGATTATTCCAAATTTGACCCAAATAGTTGCCAAGTGTAAATTTCTTCTTAGGATTTCAGTCATAAGTTACTTGAACTTAGTCAATACAAGAAAGCAAAGCTTCAAGTGAGGGAACTGTATTTGAATTACTAAATTTAGAAAGGGTTGAAAACGTTAGGAGTATTTTAGAGCTTATATTTATCTTCCCACCAGTTTTAAACTGGAGATGATCTCCCTTAGGCTGGAGATCCAATTAAAACAAAAAGAAAACAACAAACCATGATGTGAGAGCAATTCCTGCATGGGAGAGGCAACTGAAACCAAAGCTCAGCTTTAGGCACCACTGTCCAGGGAAGCAGCTTCACTTCCTGATCCTTTTTCTCTGCAAAGCTGCAAGCAGTGCCAAACATCACCAGAATTATTGCAGTTGGTCTGTGCTGGTGAGCTGCCCTAGAAGGAAGCTTTAAACAGCTCAGGCTGGGGCTGGGAGGGAGCAGAAGTGTCAGAGCTGCCCCATGAGCAGGCTCCTCTCCTGTCCCAGCCCATGTGACAGCACTTGTGCTGATACCGAGGTTCATTTTCAGCTCCATTGGCTCAGCACCAGGGCTTGCAGCTCTCAGATGTCTGGCAAGGCAACACCAAGCAACATTTAACATCAAATCTTTCATGGTCCAGCTGTAACTCCGTTCTTCGGTCTAGAAATTGTAATCAAGGAATAAAAACATTAACAGTAATTTATCTGTAAACTGCTCGGAGGTTTGAACTCAGATCAATCAAATAGGTTTTAGTGAGAAATGTTTCTGTTCCTAAAGCATGAAAAGATCAAATCATAAATCCACCTCCATAACACCCTCATTGTGCTCACCCCCCTGTGCTAGAAGCCCTTTAACCCCTTCAACTTTCACACAAGGTCACCCTACAAACAGCCCCATTTCACTGAGGTAACAGAAAAATAAGAGATAACTCAAATGAGGAAGTTCTGACCCAGAATGCAACCCACTTCTACATCATGGAAGTTTTTAGTCAAAAACACATTTTCAACTTTGATGAAGATTCAGAATAAAACTTCCAAGTTAAACAGAGCAATCTCAAATAGTCTGGGCACACTAAAATTGTTTGTGCAAAAAATCCCCAGAAACATCCATTTAAGAAAAACTCCCTTGCAGCACTTTAGTTCCCTTCAGTAAAAACCCAAAATGAGTCACCAGGGATGGATTTAGAAGTGCCCAGCTCTAAGAGGAGCCTGAATTCAGTTTAACTTCCACAAAGCTTTCTGTGCATCCCTCCCCAGGACCAAGAGCTGATTGGTTTTTTTTAATTATGCTTAGTGACTGAAATTGGGAAACATGGAAGCTTCACTGTCAGCTGAATCAGCCCTGATGCATCAAAACAGAACTGGGTTTTACTTCTTATATTCTCAGCCTGCCTTTTGGATGTACACTGAATTTACTTTTCAACTCCAAATTTACATAAATTTTCAATTTCAAAAAACTATTTTCTCATGAAAAATATTACTATATTACTATTCAGTGGAAGTCTGAAGAAACTGTGGTATTTAAGACAACCAGTGTTAGCACAGAGAAACACAAATGTCTCTTTATGAGCATGCCCAGCTTTACACAAAGTTATAAATTTTAGTTGTGAACCCAGGGATAGCTGCATTTGTCACTCAGCAGACAAACAGACACACAGGACCTTAAATCTCTGCCTGCTTTGACACAGCTGTACCAGGGCTGTAGACAAGGATATGAAAGACTTAAATTTATCAAAGGCAGAGAGATCAGCTGATCAAGCAGGGCTTTCCACTGTGACCCCTTCCTGTTTTCTGTTTAGAACTGCAAACTTGAACTCCAGCAACCAAAAAGCCTCAATTTTACTTCTTCTTTCAAGCAGCTGAAAGTAACACAAAAAAGAACTTGCATATATTCCTCATTCTTTACAGAAGAGCTTTAAGAAAAGCTTGAACTTTTTTTTTTTTTTTTTAATGAAGGAGTTACTACATTTGAAACTAAACCTAAAAATTACAATGATGGTGCTGAAGCTCTTTGCTGTTGAAGATTTTGTTATGGGTGAGCATTACATCCATCCACACTTCTGGAGTTATTCCTTTAAGAGAGCACAGATCAGTTTAAGTTTATTCTGACATTACCTAACACAGGGCCAGCTGTACTCCCTCCTTCTCACATGTTTAGTTTTGCTTTCTGTTGGAAATGCTGTAAGAATTAAAAGCCAAATCAGACTCCTGCTTTCTCCCCAACTCAAAATGTTGCTCTCATCCACAAACAGAAATTACTCCCTCCAAAAGTGAGTTCAGTAAAATGCTCCCACACAAAGGCAGGATCACACCAAGCAGTTGATGCTTCAGTGGAACAATATGTATGAAAAATTTGCTTATGATTTGATTCAAATGCCATCAAAACTTTCAGATGGAAAGCACAGGTAACCTCTGCCCCAGAATATCGGTGCTCAGTGGTGCAAAGTTAAGTCAAATACAAATTACAAGCAACAGGAAGTGAAGTGAACAGAACAAGGAAAATCAAACAGAAGCAGTTGGGTAATGTTGCCAAGCACCATTGCAGCCCAGTGACATTTAAACCAAGCCTAAACCAGTGACATTTTAAGCCTAAACCAAGTAGGTGACTCAGAAGTAGCTTTCAACAGCAGCTATTTGAAGTTTCTAAAAAACAATTAGCACAGAAGGCAACTTGAGCATGAATTTACCTCCAGAACTGGTCCAGCTCCCAGAATGGTTCTCTCCACACCACTGGCGTACCCTTTCTGGCTCAGTGCAGTGAGGCAGTGAATTAAGAAGTTTGTGCTTTGGGTTTTCCCAGACCCACTTTCACCTGATATAACGATGCACTGGTTAACATGTTTTTTAAGCATTGTGTGATAGGCCACATCAGCAATGGCAAAAATGTGAGGCTCCAACTTCCCAAGCTGATGGTTCTCATACATCTTGACATACTTGGGGTTATAAATGGGCAGGAACTTGAAGGGGTTAATTGCAATCAGGATGCTTCCTGCATAAGTGTAGATTCTGTGCTTCAGGAAGCGGCACTTGAGATTCTCCAGGAGCGTTGTCTCGGTCAGGTTGGGCAGATTGCAGAGATCATCAAAGTCCTCCTGGTGCCAGGGCAGAAATCCCCTCTCCACCAAACGCCTGGCATCTGTCTCCTTGGAGAGCAGCTGCATCTGCACATACTTGATGGAGCCATCAGTGTTCCTCTCCTGCAGCAGGAAGTAGTAGCCATCCTTCTGAGGGTGCTCGTCCTGAGCGCGCCGCGGCCAGAGCAGAACCCTGTGCACGGGAGAATCGTTGATGTCAAGCACCCATTCTTCTCCACCTGACTCTTTCACCTCCACGAGGACATAATGCTTGGAGACATCCAAGTTTAAGATGTTGATCACATCCTTGATGACATCTGATGATGTGCTGTCCTTGGTTGCTGTCACTTTGCAGCAGGGAGCGCTTTCTGTTGAGAGTTGGGGGTAAATATGAAGATTATAGGCTGCCTTTGCCTGGCAAACTGCACTGTCAGCATCTTTTAAACTCATTCTGTCCCCAGATGGGCTTCAGTCTTCCACCCCTGCTTAATATGCAGTGCCCATTGTCTGAAAAAAAAGAAAAATGAAAAAATCAGGTGTTAAAAAGTGTGTACAAGTATTACAAAGTGTGTACAGGTATTAGGGCAAGGTGTGATTTTCTGCAGGATGAAAATGCATTTGTTACATAGTGCATTTGTTCTTTAATAATTTACTACCAGTGATTTTATTTCTAACAGCCTGTTTGGGATATCCTATGGAGTGCAGAGCTGCCACAGCATCCAGCTTCCTTTCACTTTTCCTTCTATTCCCATGCCACCCCTTTCTTCCTGTCATGGCACACAAGAATTCATACAAACAATGCAAAACAAACCAGGATCAATGTCCAAACTAAAACTTCCTTATTTCCCCAGGTTAGGTTTAGCCCAGATGCTTTCCTTGACCTGGTCCACATAAACATTTATCCACCCTCCCACAGAAACTCTTCCTTAAAGCTGCACCAGCAGTTGGAAACAGAAACAGGGTTTGGTCACTTATTAATTCAACAGTTTAGAGCAGCCACGAGTTATGGCAGAGGATCAGTGCACACACAAGGAGGAAAATGGTTCTGACACTGAGATTGGAGGAAAATGGTTCTGACACTTTTTTCCCCCTATTTTCCCTAACTGAGCTCTTTCCATGAGAAGTGCAGACAGGTAGAGCATCCACCCCCCTGAGCAGCCTGGAGCAGACACTGCTGGCAGCCCCCTCTGACACCACAGGGATCTCCCCAGCACAGGTCACTCACACAGCCAAGAGATTGCTCATTCCACTTGACAGAACCACATCCTTGCTACAGAGGGGCTGAACATGACTTTCATCTTCCATTTTAGGCAACAAAGCAAAGTCAAGTCTTATTGCAACCACTTTTCAGCAGTAAACAAGATCCTCAATAACCCACTCCATTCTGAAGCTTTGTACCCATCACAGCAACTCCTTCCTCGCTGGGTTCAGGGGCCTCATTCACACATCTCCAAAAATCATTCATCATGATGGCTTTTTCCTCCCCTCAGCCTTGGTGCAGGCCAGACAGTAACCCAGCCTATCAATCACCAACCTCAGAAGCCACCTCTTCCTCAGTGCCAAGTTAAAAGTCTCCAGCCTCTGTCACCTCTGTGCCTTCCCCACTGATTTTCCCCTCTCATTTGCAGTTTGGTGTCACCAGGGCTAAGTTTGCCCATGCTGCTTTAGCTCCACAGTTTTTTTGCTTATCAAGGGGTACTGAAGGAGAAGGATAATGAAAAACCCCTTTGTTTCAGCAGGCTGTAAAACTGCATTCTGAGAATAGCAGTTCAATTTTTGTTTCAAGAACAAAGTGTTCTAATTATACACTGACATGCCAAATACATTGAAAAAAAAATAGGGAAGAGGCAGAGAAATGCCAAAGAAGTTACTTTTTGCCACTAAACAACTGCACAGGAACTTGCACAAGGCCACAGAGAGCAATCATTTCAAATTAAAATCAGTAGAGTTGGAGGCTTTTAGCTGCCACTTCCAGTGCAATAATGAATCATTTCACAAAACATATGACATAGCTGTGGCTCATGAGGAGGGAGCTGTGCTTTCAGGGACTCTGCACAGCTTACAGCAGACACTGCCACACAGGCTGGATCATTTGTAGTGGCTACTCATCAAAAGGAAGGCTGAATAAGGCACAGATGGCAAGACAAACCACAATACATCTCTGATCAAACTGTATGATCCACCCAAAAATGTTTTTCCTCATGAAATGTCACTCTGTGTTCATTAAGGAGGGTTGTTCCAAGAGCCAGGCCATCCAAAGGCTGCAGCAGGGAGCTCCAAGTGCTCACTTCATTTCCTGCAATTACCACTGGCCACTAAAGGAGTCTGAAGCACCTTTGAAGTAATTAAACAAGTGTTAAGCATTTTTAATAGATAAAAGCTCAAACCTTACACAGAGCAGAATGTGCAGATTTTCTATCTGTGCCCTTGGGAAGATCCACCTGAGCACAGACAGAAAAACAGAACAGTGACCATTTTCCTCTGCAGCCACTCAGCCAGTTTAAAGGACACAGCCTTTTGCAGACTTCCTTTTTTCACTCCCCAGCAATGAGTTTCAGACACTCAGTCTGCTGAGTTAGAGGAAGTCCCCTCAGAAGCATTTTGGCCAAAAAAGCTCCCCAAAAAACCTTGCAGCAGCTTTTTGCCAACACAGAAGAGCTGAACCTCAGTGCTGACCTGTGACTTTACTGACACACATTTCCTAACCTTGTCTCATGTCAGCCACCAAAATTTGGGACATTGCTCAAGATCCCAGCTCATACTTCCCAAAGGGGAAATCAGAGTGCAGATGTCACTTCTCTACAAGTGACAAACCCAAGCCAGTAGGGTCTGCTCAAGTGAGTACAACTGGAAAATTCAATTTTTCCATCTGAGAATGTCCAGATATTGCAGAGGTTTGAGGAAAACCTCCTGGTCTCCTACTGCTTGTGATTTTCTTACAAAGGATATCAAATTTATTTGATGACAACACTGCTCTGAAAGAGGCAGACCTCTGGCTTCTCACTGAACAATTTTTCAAGCTACAAATTAGAACATAAAAGCAAAAGAGCATTCACTGGACAGATTATTAATTGGTTACCTAATGAGTCCCAGTATTCAACTAAGGACAGGTGTCTTCAAGCAGTTGGAGGGTGAGTTCCTAGTGAAGCTGGGGTCTTGGCATCAAAGTAAACATTTTCATGATGGTTCTAAAAAAAAAAAGGAAAGAGTTACTGATAAAGAACATATCATAGATGGAGAAGGCAGCAAGAAGTTAAATCAATTAAACAGTTCAGGAATATAGGAGTAAGAAAACAACTGCTTAACAAATTTCTGCTGAGTTTACAGATAAATAAAACTTCAACTTTATCCAAGAACCAATCTGTATCAGAGGGATGGAAGGGCAGATATCCTGAAATAGGTTTGAAAGCATAGCAAGGAATTATTTGAACATGGTTTTCTACCATAGCACCCCAAGCATGACAGTGAATGCAATCTCCAGATAAACATAAATTAATATCTCATTAGGCAGCCCTATCACCCTTGGACTCAGAAGATATGACCAACACAGCATCTAGAATAAATACAAATTTCAATTAAGGAGCTAAGGGCAGCAACAACAAGAAAATAACTCCCTTTGCAGGCAAACACTCTGCAAGCTTTGTCTGCCAGGAGCACACAGAGGACCCTGTTATCAGGCAGTCCTTGCACAGGAGCTGCACTTGGGTACAATCACCAGGCTGGAGGACAAAGCCACAACACAGGGCACAGGCTGCAATTCCCAGCTAAACAAACCCAGGCAAACAGGAGACAAAAACACCAGCAGAAGGTTAAACTGCAAAAATTTAACTGACACCAAACCTCTGTTTAGAAAATCAGCCAGCCCCCAGTAACCAGTTAATTAGAGAGTTAATTAGAAGAGTTAATTAGGTACCACCCTCTTGTTTATGTCAAGAGCAGTCTGAAGAGATTGCAATGATTCCTTCTCGTTTTATGATCAATTATTTAGACAATTTGAAGCAATTGAAATATTTATTCTGTGGGATCTGGTTCATCATGGAAGCACAAGCCTGAATTCAGGTGCAGAGAATATTGGCAGTAAAAGGAGAAATACAAGAAAGAAAGTAATCCTGAAACCAAACACATCACAGGCAAACCCTGCAGCCCAACCACCAGTGCTGGCCTCTGCCTGGAGGTGGAAATTCTGCAGTTACCTCAAGTTCTTTCAATACCTTTTCTTAAAAGAAATCCCTTTTCAATACACAGAAGAGGAAAAAATCCGTAAATTTGATTTTGCTCAGAAAATTTTAGTAACAAAACCAAAAATTCCAATTCTAGATCGTAATTTTGGTGGTATTTTGTGAGGGTTTTCCAGACTCCATTAAGCCAATTAATAATTTTTTAATAGACATTAAAGACAACAGTGGTAACAGAGTGGAACTACAGCCCAGAGCTTTGCCCCAATCAGTGCAGGGTCTCTCTTTAGTTTAAATAAGGCCATAATTTGAAGGCACATATTTAGTCAATGAATCATGGTGAAGCTAAAAAGGGAAAGCTACCATTACAGCAAAATTGTTGAGGATGAACTGTGTAATATTCCAGTTCATCACATTTTCATGTGCATTTCCACTGCTGCATCCTCAGAGGGAAAAATTCCAGCTTCTCCCACTGCTCACCAAGCAATTCTCACCACAAAAGTGCAAATCTACCACAGGTACTTGGTCCTGATATTCAACACCAGAACTGCCAGTGACCATCCCCAAAAGTGACCAATCTGTTTGGTTAAATTGAAAACATTTAGCAAATTCAAAATATTCAGCATTTAGCAAATTCAAAATATTCAGCATTTAGCAAATTCAAAATATTCAGCGTTTAGCAAATTCAAAATATTCAGCGTTTAGCAAATTCAAAATATTCAGCGTTTAGCAAATTCAAAATATTCAGCGTTTAGCAAATTCAAAATACTCAGCGTTTAGCAAATTCAAAATACTCAGCATTTAGCAAATTCAAAATATTCAGCATTTAGCAAATTCAAAACATTCAGCATTTAGCAAATTCAAAATATTCAGCATTTAGCAAATTCAAAATATTCAGCATTTAGCAAATTCAAAATATTCAGCGTTTAGCAAATTCAAAATATTCAGCGTTTAGCAAATTCAAAATATTCAGCGTTTAGCAAATTCAAAATATTCAGCGTTTAGCAAATTCAAAATATTCAGCATTTAGCAAATTCAAAATATTCAGCGTTTAGCAAATTCAAAATATTCAGCGTTTAGCAAATTCAAAATATTCAGCTATTACTAACCCTGATTTCCAAAGTAAGGAATTTCCAGCAAATCAGGCTACAGAGACATTTTAAGTTTCTACAATTAACAGGAAAGGTAAAGATCCTTGTCATACCTCATGTCTGTTAACTGAGCATAATTGATTTTAATTTTTTCAGTATTCCAAGCATTTGTAGATTACCCGAAAATCACTTCAGGTTCTAGTCACACTAAACAACTTTAGATTCTTGCTTTTCTTTAAAAGTACTTGGATTTTCTGCTCCAAAAGGAGGAGTTCTGAATGGACCACACAAAAATTACACCACATTTGTTACCACTCTTTGCAATCAACCCTGCAGGGAAGTTACTGCAAGCTGGGCTGCAATGCAGTGTAACACAGGAAAAAGTCAAAGAAATCCTTTTTGGTACAGTTCCTTCTCTGTTACCTGCTCCCATCCCCACCCTCAAGCAGCCACTTCCTCTGAGTGACTCAAATTCACATTAAAACACAGACACAATCTCACCTCAAAACACAGGGTTCTTATCAGTGATGTTACCTATCAAATGTGATGTCACAGAGTTCCACATCAGAACATGATTCAGAAAATGTGGCCCAGCTGAGGAATCGAGGCAAAGCAAGTGAAAGGCTCAGAGGTAAAGAATGCAAGCCAAAAGAATTTTAGGGGTAAAAATATAACTTCTCTAATTTTAACTAATTCACAATACTTACTATAAAAACTACAATTAAAAAAAAACTTCTTAATAAATTAGCTCAAAAATATACAAATGCTATTTATACAAATTTAAATGTTACTCAATTAACTAATAACTCACCTTACCATAAAACTAAAATTCAAACAATAAACCTACCTCAACCTATTTTAACAAACATTAAAAATACTACAAAAAAACCCTTATTATCACTTAAACCAACTAACACACATTTAGATTCTTATCCACTAATCAAACAAAATAAAACTAAATCCTACAATTCTTTTTTAAACAAATTAACTCAAACAATCAAAAAACAATATCCAAATAAACAAACCCACTCTTATATTATTCAAAACCTTACTTATGTAAATACTAATAATAAAGGTAAAAAAATTATTCTAACTTTACCTAATCAACCTCCAACAATTACCCAAATATTAACAACTTACAAATTCACAAAAATCTTACAAATTCACAAGTTAATAGTTTAAAAAAAATTTAAAAACAATTTAACACAACAAATAAATAAAATTCTATCACCTTTTGTAGTTTTTTTTTTTTTTTCTTAACAGGGCTACAGCTGGCAACAAAGGAAATAAAAGTTTCATTGCTCTAATGTTGCATTTACACTGATGAGAAATTTTTTGAAGAAACTTCAGGCTGAACAGAATGTACACATGTCCAAAATAGCTTGAAAAACACTTTTATTGTTTAGTATCAATGGTCTTTCTAGAAAGGGCAGATTTTTCTGGAATCTGCATTGAGTTTCATTTGGTAATCAGAGACACACAAGACAATAAAGCCTTGATAAAAGCAACTCCACAAGCCAGGCTTAAGTCACTTGATACACCAAGAAAACACAATATTCTACAGACAAAACCTCTGAATTTTCATTTTGGGAAATAAAGACATTCCCATTAGAAAAATAAACCCTTATCAGCATCTCAGGCTTTGCTTCTCCTCAATATTTGCATAAACAAGCCTTGTTTCTTAGAAATGTGATAAACACCTTCACCTTCAAATCCCCAAAAAACACTGAGCCAAAACATTCTGGTGAATCAGAGTTTTTATTTTTCCTTGACTGCTCAGACAGCCAACACTGCTGCATTTTTTAGGAATTCTTCCTTTTTGAAAGCCTAGGATATGCAAATCCTGCCCTGTGACCTTGGAGCTGAGGAAAGGCCATATTTAGCCTCAGTGTGCATGTGAGTCAAACCCGTTATTCATGCACAGGATTATTCAAGAGCTCTGATGTTTGAATCACTGTGGGTCAGAAAAGTTTTCCTTCCTAGGTGAGCCTCCCTTAAATCTTTCATTGGCTGCATTTATTCTTTCTAAATTATTCAGCTCCTTGGGCGTTTTGGGTTCCACAGAAGAGCTCAGAGCTGGGAATCCTCCCACAGGGAATGGACAGTTTGTGCAGGCAGCTGTCACTGCAGGAGCTGCAACATTCAACTTGTGAAAAAGCTTTTTGTTGAGCCAAATGTTCAGGCACAGTAACAAAAAAACCAAAAAAAAAAAAAGTTCCAAGTTAAAACACTTTGCATTACTGCAGTTAACTCCCGAGTTTTATGTGAATAATTTTTATGTGAATAATTAAGGATTAAAGATTGAGGAAGTGGCTTCAGATGCATCATCCTGAAAAGCACAATGTTATTGCCCTTCAGATGTAGGGCAGGCAGAAAACCCCACAGCAGTGCAACGACAAAAAAACCCCAAGCTAAACTATTTTCTAAAAAAAGCCACAATGAATCTTGGAGCTTGCAATTGAAATATGCATTAAATGCTCCCCAAGCTGCTTCCCCTACATTAAATGGGTTTGTTCCTGACAAGATCCTGAGTTGAAGTCACCCAGGGCTCACTAAAACTCGCTGGGTGTGACAGCAACATCCTAAACCGGAATGCGAGCTCACCCCACGCTGTTTCTTTAGGGCAAGTTCTTCAGCCCTGGATTGCAGCTAACAGGCCTGGAAATCAAAGAGCTCCTAATTACCCATGACAAACTTATTTGCAAACAGCTTGGCAGACGCACCGATACCGATCCACCTCTAGGAGCACCGTGGGAGGATTGCTGATGACATCTTTGAAAGGGTAATTGCATCTGCCAGGAGCTTGAGATCATCTCCAGCCCTCTGCTCCATTGCCACCCTTTTCCAGAAGGTGAAATCAAAGAATGCTCAGCTCGTTTGCATCCAAAGCGCTTCTCGCTTTTCACAAACGAGAATTGCAAATAAAGCTGGGCGAAAAAATTACCAAAATGCTTACAGAGTAACAGAAAACAAAGCTAAAGCGATAGTGGGAATTCATCTTCCAGCAGGATCACACATACCTGTATCAGACCGATGGCCACAATTGTCATGAGTCAGGAGAGTAGTCTGATACTTTTAGTCTAGAAACATGTAACAAAGGATGTTCCGAGCTTGCAAAAGTTTTTACTTCCCAGAGATTGCAAAACTGAGCTTGCCAAAAACACAGAGCACTATCGACATGCACACAGCAAGAGGCACGATTCAAGTGGGTAATGACATTTATCAGGATAAAGCACGATCTCAGCACAGCAGCAGCACCGGCTGTCAAGAGCTGCTCGAAAATAACACAAAGAAACCAAAGAACCCTGAGAGCTTTAACGAATTTTTTGTAAGATCGTGAGATATGTGTCTGAAAGATTACAGGCTGCTCATACCGAGAGTCAAAGACAGCACAGAACACCGAAGAATCACAAGCAGGGGACGGAAAAAAACCAGGAGCTGGAAGCAACACCGTGCCCTGCTCAGCGGGCAGGATCTACCCGAGAAAAGGGAGGCACAGCCGGGGTCGGACACTTCCCTTTCCCTGGGCACCGCTGACACATTATCAGCATCTGCCCGTGTCCGGTACAGCCCCGGAGCCGGGCACAGCCCCCGGAGCCCGGCACAGCCCCCGAGCTGGGCACAGCCCCCGGAGCCCGGCACAGCCCCCCGAGCTGGGCACAGCCCCGGAGCCCGGCACAGACCCCCAAAGGCCCAGCACAGACCCCGTGAACCGGGTACAGACCCCCGGAGCCCCGGGAACAGCCCTGGAGCTGGGCACAGCCCCTCAGCCGGGCACAGCACACCCAAGCCGGGCACAGCCCCCGGAGGCCGGAACAGCCCCCATGAACCGGGTACAGACCCCCGGAGCCCGGCACAGCACCCAGAGCCGGGCACAGCCTCCCGGAGCCCGGGCACAGCCCCACGGAGCCCCGGCACTGCCCCACGGAGCCCCGGCACTGCCCCACGGAGCCCCGGCACTGCCCCTCAGCGGGGCACAGCACACCCAAACCGGGCACAGCCCCCCGAGCCCGGGCACAGACCCCGGAGCCGGGCACAGACCCCAGAGCCGGGCACAGACCCCGGAGCCGGGCACACCCGAGCTCCTCAGGGAGTCCCGGGGAACCGTTCCGGCGCCGAGCTCCTCAGGGCGGCTGCCGCGGGCTGGAAGTGCCCCCCGGGCTGGAAGTGACCCCCAGACAGCCCCTCCGAGCCGACCCTCCCGCGCTCCCTCACATCGGCCCCGACCCTCACAGATCCCCTCAGAGCCGACCCCCACACGCCCCCTCAGAGCTGCCCCGGCCGCCCACAGCGCTCGGTGCGAGATCGGTCGCTGCAAGGCACGGCCACCACAGCGCTGGGTAGCCCATAGCGAAGGAGCGGGAGGTTTGCGGAGCAGGGGAAGAGGAGCGCGGGGCCCGTTACCTGCGCCGGTGTCGAAGCGCGGCCGCCCGGCCCGGCCCCGCCGCCGCCACAGGCCCCGCGCGCGCCACTTCCGGGTGGGGGGGGCCGGGGCGCGCCCATTCAGCGCCGCTCTCGCCCCGCGCATGCGCATGGGCAGCACGGCCTGAAGGGAGTGGGAGAGGAGATGATGCTGGAGTCCCGGGTTCAAGCCCCGAGCCCGCTTCTCGCCCCCGCTGCGGGTGGGTGGTGGCAGCAGCAGCCAGGTGCTCTGTCTGTCTATCTGTCTGTCTATTTGAGGCCGTGGGGGTGGATTTCTGTCAAAACCGAAGAACCCTGGGGTCCTGCTGGGCGGAGAGCGTCCCCGCCTGCCGCTGCGGTTGTTGTGGGGTGGCTGGTGCTCGGTGTGTCAGAGCCCTGGGGCACAGTGGTTCACAGAATCACAGAATTGTTTAGGTTGGAAAGGACCTTCGGAGATCACCCAGTCCTGTCTCCACCTGAAGCAGATGACACAGGAACGCCTCTCTCCAGAAAGGGAAACTCCACATCCTCCCTGAGCAGCTGTTCCAGTCCTCGGCCACCCTCAACGTAAAGAAGTTCTTCCTCATATTGAGGGGTTTGTCTTGTGTTTTAGCTTGTGCCCATTACTCCTCATCCTGTCACTGGGCATCACTGAGCAGTAGCACCATCCTCTGTACACCTCTTAGAGCGGTATATTTATATATTTATATAGGACTGATGGGATCCTCTCAGCCCTCTCTTCTCTGGGCTAAGCAGCTCCCACAGTCTCTCCTCATGACACAGATGCTCCAGACTCATCATCTCTGTGGCCTCCATTGGATTCTCTCCAGCAGCCCCTTATCTTTCTTGTACTGAGGATCCCAGAACAGACTCCACCAGCTAAAGCTACCTCCCACCAAAAGCCTGAGGCAAGGAGCACTTTTAGGGCCAGCCGTGCTGCAGGAGTAGCCAGACCCTCCTTTATCGCTTTATTTAAAAGCAGCGCAGCCCCCGGGAGGGTTTCATTCCTCCGCGCCGCCAGGGGGCGCTCTGCCACCCCCTCACCGCCCCCGCCTCGGCGCGCGCATGCGCGGTGATTCAAAAGCGATGGCGGCTGCGGCCGCTGAGGGGGAGTGATCCTCGCTCGGTCCTTTCGTTCGCTCTCGGCTGCCTCGGCGCGATGTCCTCGGAGGGCAGCGGCATGGCGGCGGCCGGACAAACGCCTAAAGCTAAGCGGAAAGGTAGCGTGGGGTGAGGGCGGATCCGCACTGGCTGAGGCGGGAGCCCGGCCCGGCTGAGGGGGGACCCGACCTGAGGCGGGGACGCCCCGCGGTGGGCCCGGCTGAGCTCTCTTTGCTCTCTTTAGGAGGAAGAGTCGTTCAGTCTCGCTACCTGCAGTACGATAAGAAACAAAGCAAGACGGTGCCGAAACAGCCAAGCTCAGGCGTCGCTCAGCGAAAGGCAGCAACGGTGTGAGGGGCTGCTTGGACGTGTGGGGCTGCTTGGACCTGTGGCAGTGAGGAGGAAAAAAAAAAATAAAAACACCTCAGCCAACCAAAAAAAACAAAACAAAACAGAGGGGAAACCACCTCTGCTGCGGTGATGAGGGAGTGCTGCTAGGTGGGAGCTTGGGACTGTACTCAGGTGACTTGCAAAGCAGCAAGGTGACCTGGGATTTAGTTGTTTATTGTCAGCATTTAAGTTGAAGGTAAGATACTGCTGATTATGTTCTGTCTTATCTGTTTTCTTTATTTTCAGGATGCTTCCTCAGGTTACTCCTCATCAAACAGTTCACTGCTGTCTTCTAGAGCTGAAGCAAGAGCAGTTGTATCTCAGAAACATAAAGCTTCTGCTAGTAAGTTTTACCAGTGTTTAAAAGTTATTATTTTGTATTTCTAGCCTATGAAGCTGTTAACTCTAAGGTAGTGATATTTTGTGTTATTTGCATTACTGGCAGTTATTATTTGTATGCATAAGAAATTAAGAAACTTGATGTGGGACTAAGACAAATCAGGTCCTGGCTCTGGCATTCAGTGATTTGGTCTTTCCTGCCTTCTGCAGGATGGTTCTTTTCCTCTGCCCTCACCATTCCTCTGCTTTTTTTATTTGATCTTTCTGTTAAGCCAAATGTGAATGACAGAAAATCTGTCTGCAAACCCATCCATTTTTATTTCTTTTGTTATTACCAATGGTTCCTGTCTGGTATTACTGATAGTCCTTGGTTGTCTCCACAGATACCCAGTTATTGAGACAAATTATTCCCTTATTTTCTGGGAATTGGGACCTCAAAGGGTCTCACTTTATGGGGGATTCTCACTTTTTAGAGAGTGAGCTGTAGCCATAATAATTTTCCATTCTGGCTGCAATTCCAGTTGGTAACTTTCTCAGGAGGTTCATTAGAAAACAGGTGCTTATTAGACATTGCTGGGAAGAGAGAGTGTTTCTGATGAGCTCAGGAGGAACCTTGTCCAGGTGGAATTGTGATTTGTGCTGAACCTTATTCTTCTAGTTCTGATTCTCCTAGTCTGATAACAGCTTCTCTCTACAGGTGTGAACCTCAGCTCATTGGATCAGGCTGGTCTTGAGAAGGGTGACTTGCAGTCCACTTTATTAGATGAAGAGAAAATGAAGCTACCAGACCTTGATATTTCTGCTATTAGTGGTAAATTTCCATTCATACACCATTTCTGGTTTTTTTTTGTTTTTTTTTTTTATTTTTAATGTGTGTGCTGAAACTTGGAGATAAGAAATTGTTGTATTCTTGTATATTCACAAAAGGATTTTAAGTAGAGGTACCAATACTTTTGGAGTTTAAAATAACCTCTTAATTGATATCTTTTGGTGCTCTGTTTTTATTTAAAGTCTAAAAGTAAAGAATAAAGTCAAAGATTAAAGAATAAAGTACTCTTGAGTCTTTGTTCCTATAACAGGTGGGTGTCAGCCCTTCTGACAAGTGGATCACATTTGTTTGTCACTCAAAGCTAAATGATCCATGTCTGCTCATGAGTAAATCTGAGCCAGAAACAGAGCACAGATCTTTCTTACTGGTGCACACAATAATTTTAAAATGATCTCTGCCTTTAAAGAACCTGGTGCTCTCTTGACCCACCCTACAGACCTCTCAGAAGAGCAGCACACTAACTTTGTTGTTGTGATTCAGATAAAAGTGACCCCAAGAAGAGTTCTTTTTCAGAATCTGTTTCAGAAAAGAATTCAAAGACAAAGAAAAGAACTAATAAGACTCGTAAGGTGAGTCTCACTGCTTCCATTGGTAAGGATATTTATTTTGAAATGAAGGTTTTCTGTTTATCTTTAATCTGAATTACAGCTGAGGCCCTGGGAGGACCCGAAGCCTCCTTGCAGAAGTCAGAGCTGGCAGTGTTTGCTGTGTTGATCAGACACCTGGGCACTGACCAGAGCTTTCCTTCCATTACTTGTGATAAAACATCTGTTCCAATTATTGCATCTCCTCAGGTGGATTCTTCTTGCATTCCTGCCCATACTCTTTAATTATATCCCATTATCTTTAAGTATTTCCTGGCATTTTTGTTCGGAGAACAAACACTGACTCAATCTAATAAAAAGGGCCTTATTTGTGCATCTCATTCAGTGTAGCACCGAAGCTTCAAAATCTCTGCCAGAATAATGAAAATCTGCTGAAAATATTATTAAAGGTGGTGGAGCAAAGAGATGTGTTTAATTAACATGAATGTTAAAAAATAAAATTTTATCATTGAGCTGCCTGATTCCAGGCATGAATTGGACTATCAGTAATTAATTTCACCACTGATAAAACAATTATTTCAATACCTAACTTGATGTAAAATATTCTTTTCTTTTCTGAAGGCAACTGCTTCTTCTGATCTGCTGGAAGTGCTGGAATCTGAGACACTAATTTTAACTTTCCTAAAATTAAGGGTGAGAGCTGCTCAAATATTTGGTGTTTCACATAGAACTTGATATGGGGGAATTGTTTAATTTCTTAAATACTTGCTGACCTATAAAAGTTAGGTTTTTGTGACTGTATATTTTTATAATTTTTTAAAACCATAAGACTTGCTATCATTCAATACCAGTTTATTAAGCTAATGCTGGTTCTTGGGAATTAGGGGGAGGCAGAAATTTTGGGGAAAAATGTGATTCTGTCTGGAATTGAAGGTTGTGGCAGTGACTTTGTTCCCTCAGTGCTCTGTGTATTTTCCTTTAAATAGGAGTGAGGAAAGAGTATTAAGAGGATCTTTAATTCTGATTTTCTCTGCTTACTGTGTGAGGTCTCCTCTTCATTAATTGAAACTCTTTGATCTAATCTGAGGCTTGCATTTCTTTGTTCAGAATATGTTAATTTCTCAGATGTAGCATTGCTTTAATTGTCAATATTTTTGGGATGTAATAGACAGAAAAAAGGGTTGCCAAGATGGAGGAGAAAGCAGAAAAAAACTTGTTAATGTTGTGTGAAGAGAAGCGGAGACAGCAGGAGAAGCTCTTGGAGCTGAAACGTGAAATTCTGCTCGAGGAGAGAAAGCAGAAGCTCAATGAAGCATTAGACAAACAGGTAAGTTTTAAAAATGTTTGCCTGTAGTTACAGAAACTCATTTATGATGTAGTCCTTTATCCAGGTGAGATTTCTCTGTTTCTGTGGCCTGCAGGGTTACAATTTCATACATCTTAAAGGAAATAAATCTCTCCTTCCTGCTGAGGCCTGCAGCACCTTTGGCACTGTTGAGTTCCCTGGTGGACAGGCAGGAAGGAGAAGCTGGAGCTCCTTGGCAAGGGCAGAGATTTCAGAGATTCTGTTTTTTATTTGCCTTGTTTGTATGTGTTAGCCACAAGTAGTTCTGGCCTAATTGTAAGAAGACAGGTTTCTAATGAATAATTAATGTTTGAATAATGAATTTTCCAAACTGACTCTCTTTGCTTTTTAATAAATACTCATTGAAAAATCAAACAAGGCTTTTGGAGAACACACTTGTTAATTACAATCAAAGAATCTGATATAAAACCCTTTGCTGGCTGTGTTGCCAATCTCTCTGAGCTACAGAAACAAGGGAATGGTACTGAGGACAGAGAGGAAAACACAATCAACACTTTGATAGGATTATTGTACCACAGACTTCTTGAATTCCTCTGTCAATAAACATTTCAGAGTGGTGTTTGGTTTGATCATAAAGTTGTTTTTTTTGTAGTGAGCCAGGTGTGTAATGACAGATGTTTTTGGAGAGGTGTTGATCAGGGTTTCTCTTTCAGACAGAAGTGCTGTCTCCCCTGGTTGCTGTGTGTGAGCAGTTTAAAGAGCAATACAAAAGCTTTGCAGCTGGCCTGGATGCCACAAGACATGAATTACCCATAAAGAACATTCACATAGAAGGAGATAAGCAAACCTACCTTGGTATGAAAATTTGATTTTTCAAATTTGCTTTCAGTTTTAGTGGGTTTATGCTAAAAAAATTCTCACACTGTTACTGCTGCATCAGCCACTGGAGGAACTGTGTGTGCTCTGAGAGCCTGTGTGGATACATTATCACACATTGTGCTGTGTGGAATTCTTACCTCTCTTTAACCACTTAACTACACAGCTTTTTATCTTGCAGCAGAGAATTTTATTAAAAAAACTCCTAAAATTTTAAAAACTTTTTTTAATAAAAACTTTTAAAGTTAGCTCAGTCTTCATATACACCTTCTTTAGCAGGTTTCTATGTATTTTAACTTTATTCATGGCATTCCTCCCCCTTTCTTTTTCCTACTGTGTAAATAACTTACAGGAATGCTCTGATCTTTCTTTTTTCTGTGTTTGAGGGACAGATTCACCTGGGCAGACTTGCTCAAACTTCTGTTTTTTGTAGAACTGGAGCTTAAATATTATCATGTGCTGTCTTTAAATCAGAGAATATTTAATAAACCAGTACATGCATTTTGTATTGAAGTCTGGACAAAAAGTTACATTTTTGAACTGCTGGTCTGCAAAAAACAAGATTCTTAAATCATTTACAGTAATCTTGCACTTTAGGACAAATGAAAAACATTTCTTGAAGAACTTAAAATTCTTCTGAGAAGACTAGAAAAGAATAAGTGCATTTTTTGTTTGTGAATGTTAGGAAATAGCTGAGTAGATTTCATGGAGGGGATACATGCCAACAGCAGTACTGGCCAGGGAACTTTAGGTGTCTAAAACTTGATTTTCCTCTTACATTTCTCTTTAAAATCTTTGACATACTCTAAATGAGAGCTTGATGAGCAATTTTAATAGCTTGTTGCTGCTGCTAGTCACAACAGTGAAAAATAATTTGGCTTTCACAGTTTCATGGTGGTTTTGTGAAAGCTGAATATTTTTTGTCATCTTTTCACCTGTCTCTGGGTTACTCCAGCTGTTAATATCTTGTATTAACTGGTTCATTTTTAGTAATACCTTTAACTTCTCATCTTCCAGAGGAACTGGAAAAGCAACTAAGGATCACACAGGAGCTTCTGACAGAAGTTATGCCAGAGCACTCAGAGGATGGTGGAAAAGCACTTGGTGCACTGAAGGAGCTTCAAGAAGTGTCTCAGCAACTGAGTCAAGGGCTTCAAAGGTATCACAGCAATTGGGTGGAAAGATTTGTTGACTAAATATTTGGAGGAAAATCTCTGTCCCTTGCCAGAATACATCCAGAACTCAGACTGGAGGAGGGTTATCTGAGGGTGAGCCACCTCAGTGTGCCATTCTCTGCCACTTCAGCTGGGAATTTCACTGAGCAAGAACAGACTTGGCAAGTTTAGGTGTGTAGGAGTGGAGAAACCCAGGAGACAGACAAGTGAGCTACAGACTGTCCTAAATAACAACCCTGCAAATGTGTCATCCTTGTGAGGGCACAAGGAGCACAGAGAAGGGTTTTCTTCTCAACTGTTGTGACAACAAGTACAAACCATCCCTGGGAGGGGGAGGAAGAGATAAATCATAACTGATGTCCTTCCCTTCCTTCATTGCCCCAGAAGAGATTGGAGTTAAAATCTTTGAGGATTAATAGACCATTAAGCCACTCAACTGCCCCATCTCTCCTCCTAGTTCCTACTTTTGAGAAGAAAATTCACATTTTACATTTATTTTCTTCTTGTGGGGCCATAGTAGGAGAAGGATGTACATGTCCAGGCATGCAGTGTTTGGGCTAAAGCAGAATTTTTGTCCTTCAGAGTCACTGATTTAGCTTCATGTGTTCCAGGAGCTTCACAGATGTGCAGAACCTGTCCTTTGAAGCCAGTAAAGAAGTTTCTCTGCATAACCAGTACTTGTGTGAAGAGAAGCATGGAGTGGATGTTGTGAAAGGCTGGTATTTCAACTCTGTGTAGTGTTTTGCTGGGTAGGTACTAACTCAAAGCCAGCTGACTTCTTATCCTTTTATTTCTGCTGTGGACATCCAGCTTGCCCAATTTTTCAGTGAAACCAGCAGCAGGGGTGCTCACTGATACAGAGAATTGTTCTGCCTGTCCCACAGGGAGACATCACTGCTTGCTTTTAATGGGGATTTCTGTGACAGGTTTTCCCTCCCTTTCTGCCCTGACACAACTGAAAAGTAAATGATAAAAAGTGTTATTCCTGGCAAATCTGATCTCTGTGGTAATTACAGCCTGAGCATTGGTTGCTCACTGAACAACCTCTGCAGGAATTCTGATTTGTCCCATATTTCTGGATGTGCTGGGTGGGTGTAAAGCACTTGCTTGGAAGGAGCCTGGTCACTTTAAACAAGTGAGAAGTTTTGGTATCTTCTCACTTCTTCTTCATTGCCTAATTGCCTTGTAAATAAATTATTGAAATTACAAATGCTTTTGTATAAACCTGACTCCTCTTTAAGGATTTTATTGTTTTTGATAATAAAGACTGTTCTCCACTGCTCTAACAAGTTTGAGTGTGTTCACTGATCTCCTGCAGCAGCTTCTGTTTCCATCTGGCCTCACTAAGGGCTCATACTGCACAGTCCAGTGATGCCCTTGTACACACCAATGTCCCAGAGTCCCATGAGCATCCCAAGGGCTGAATCCAAAGGATTGGGAATGGGAAATAAACCACAAACCTGATCACTGAGTGCATGTGCTGTGCTAGGAACATCCCAGCCACACCTGGCATGTTTCTTCAACATCCTTTCCTTTTCTCTACATTTTTCTCTGGAAGATGTGCTGTAACCTGTATTTTTTAACCTCATTCTGTGATCATTTTCCACATTTCTAGCTTTAGCTGTGTCTATAAGGCTTTTTGGCCTACTCCTAAAATACCTGGAGTATTATCCTTGTACTCCTTCAGGTGCTGTTCAGGTACTACTAAAGGTCTAACTAGATTCTTTTCTCCTTTTTTTAAAAATCAGGTGTCAATTAAGTGTGATGGTGTTCACAGGGCTCTGAGGATGAGGGAAGAGACAAGAATGTTGACTCCATGTTTCGGAAGGCTGATTTATTATTTTATGATGTATATTATATTAAAACTATACTAAAAGAATAGAAGAAAGGATTTCATCAGGAGGTTAGCTAAGAATAGAACAGGAATGATAAAGGCTTGAGACTGACTGAGACAGCCTGGACAGCTGACTGTGATTTGTTAGTTTTCTGTGTTGCTGTTCTGGTGGCCTGGAAAGGCCCAGGGATGGCCTTGGAGAGCCGACGCTTCAAAGGACGAGGAGAGACTTCTGATCTTGTCTCGGTCTTGGTGTTTATTAATTGTTTATCTAAAAGATTTTCTTTCAGCCCGACAGAGGTCTGCACAGCATGTCAGCCATGGGCACACTCCCGAAGCCCCCGGGCGGTCACTTATCTTTATACCCGAAGTTACGTGTACAATATTTATCATTTTTCTCCAATACTTTCTACCCTTATTAACCGGTGCAGTTTTAGTAATGACCAATCCCAAAGTGCCACCACCACCACAGAAGATGGAGGCCAAGAAGAAGAAGAAGAAGGACAGGACACGCCCCAATTCCTCCATCTTACTTCTTTAGACCCCCCTGTACCAAAATCCTAAACCCTGTGTTTCACACTTTAACTAACTTATCCCTTCACCATTCACCCAGTGAATTCCTCCCAGTCCTCATACAGGTCTCATCTCCTGTGTAGGATCAAAATCCTGCCACCTGACACTTCTGGCAACATTCCAGGATTCCCGAGCCCCCCAAGGGTGGTCTCGGCCTCTCTGCACCTCCATCCTGAGGTGCTGAGATCCCACAGTGATTGGCCATTAATTAGAAACAACCACACGAGACCAATCACAGATGCACCTGTTGCATTCCACAGCAGCAGATAACCATTGTTTACATTTTGTTCCTGAGGTTTCTCAGCTTCTCAACAGAAAAAAATCCTAAGGAAAGGATTTTTCAGAAAATATCATGGCACACCCATACAACAAATTGTTCACACCTTCTTTGCATACAATCTGTGTCATTTTTTTAGCAGTAGCTTCCCCGTGAGCCAGTGTTATTTCAGGATATCCAGCTGTTATTTCTTTTTCCTCACAATCTGCACCTGGCAGTTCACCTGTGTGGCTGCAATCCAGCTCTGCAGTGTGGGTGGTGCAGGAGCATCAGCTGCATCCATGGATTTGGCCACTGGATGGGGAACTTTGCCCAGCAAAGTCAGCTTGGCTGCAAATGCTTGGGCTGGTTGGTTTTGGTGGGTGGAGATGTGGGTAGAACGGCTCCAACGTGATGAAACTGGTTTGGATTATTGCTGAGCTGGGTGTCCTCACACCTGTAACCTCTTTGTGATCAGTGTGTCAATTCTGAGACTGAAAGCTGGGAAGGGTCATCTTAAGTGTGGGAGGGGAGGGATGAAATTAAAATCAATATTGTAGTGCCTTGATTCTAATATCTCAGCACAGGCGTATCAGAATGTCTTTCAGAGGATTCCTTACTGGTACACCTTCCTGATTGTCTGAAAAAGTATTTATTTTAAAGTACTTACATTTACTTAAATTTAAACTTACATTAATAATACTTAATACACTTAAACAAATACTTAAATACTTAAATTTAACTCATAAATACTTAAGTTTAAACCCATTCTGTGTGGTCAAGTGACTTTCTGCCCTTGAGATGTTGTTGGATGTGTCTACCTGTTACTGTAGGACACGAAATAATGTGACACACACACACTGCTGTACTTAAGGTAAAAAAGGGAAGTTTATTTTCTGATTCTAACGTTTATAGATTTCTAAAAGTGGCAGTGGATTGGAGGGTGACAGTGCCACTGGACAAACAAACAGTCCATCACATTTCTTCCATAAAAGAATGCAACACAATGAGTTATTTACAGAAAGTGCGTCAAAAAGTTTGTTACAAAAATCTAAACATCAGAAGGCTTAGAAAATTGTGAAAAACCAAGGCGACTCTACCTACACCCAAACGTTCCCTAAGCAGCAGCAATGCAGATTTTCGCTCTGCAGAGCGCAGGAATGTTGCTGCTCTGCCCCGGGGAGGGGCTCGCTGCGAGCACAATTCCAGGCTGTAAATCCAGCGCGGGCTCAGCCCCGCTGCTGCAGGCGGCACTCGCTGCCCTCCTCATCCTCCCACGAGGCCGAAGGGAGTCCTGGGGCTGCAGCCAAGCTGCTGCTCCTCAGCGATTCTGTGCCCGGGGATGCGCGCTCATTGTTCCGCAAGAATCACAGGCGTTGATTTCAGCGTTCTGGCCCTTCTTTAAACGCAGCGCTTGGGTAATTCTGTGTACAAATGGTACAACAAGTGTTAGCTACAGCAGCTCGGCCTCTCCAGGACTGGGTGTTAAACTGCTTTGAACTGAGACTTTTTCTTCTGTTTTCTGTTCTTTCTAAGTGGTCTTGTTTTGGCTCTTTGCAGAAGTGTTTTAGGCTCCTCCACCTTGAATTGGCTGCTGTCATTTAGCACTGTACAAACAACAACAAAGAACTGCAGAATCACTGGAGCAGGAGCTAAACAGATGTGACACCACTTATTTTGTGTTTTCCACTTATTTTCTGACAATGTCACATGCTCTAAATCGGTTGGAATCCTAAACAAATTAAGGGCTCTTTTTATTCAGGTTATGTGTCTTTTTTTTTCCCCTGTGGAATTAATGATGTTCTCCTTACCGTAACTCCTATCAATGGAGATTTAATTTTGTTTTGTTTGAACTTGTGCAGTACTTATTGCCTATTTATTCATCTTTTAGGCTAGAAGTTCTTGACCAGTTGTTAACATTCCTGCGTTATTTTTGGAGGGATTTTTTTTTTCTTCCTCCAAAAACTCAAAGCAGTTGTGAATTGAGCCAGGTGGGTGAGAGCCTGGGAGGAAAGGGGAGCAAGAAATGGAAGTATTTGTCCCTTGCAAAACTCTTGGTTGTTTAAGAAGAGATTTTAGGCTGGGTTTGCCCTGCAGCTTGCCCTGCCTGGGTGCTGTGGCCACATTCTGTGCCAGCCCCTGACCACCAGCTCAGGAGGGCTGAGTCAAGGCATTTTTTGCTGTAATTCCTGTGCTCCCTGCAATGGGGGCTCTGGGGTCAAGGTAATGCAGGATCCCCCTTGCCTGGGGTGCTCTGGGGTGGAGCTGCAGCTCTGGAAACCCCCGAGGTTCCTTTGTCCCCCAAACCCTCAACTCTTTGTTCACATGAGCTGCAAAGGGAGCTGAGCCTGTGCTCATCAACAGCAAAGCAGCTCATGACCCCAGCAGATGTTTTTGCATTTTAGGCTAATGAGAACTTATTGGATTACTGCAGTCTTCCCTGCCTCGGAGTAAATACCACTTTGTTGGAGATCCGGAAATTCATCCTGAATATGATAAACAAACTGCTGGCTGGGCTGGGATTGCCAGGACATGAAAAGAGTTCCAGAGGGGCAGAAGATCTAAGAGCTCTGAAATGCACCACTGAGCCACACCAATTAAGAGCATTTCCAGTGATTATGGGAGCATTCCTGTTCAACTCACAGAAATTATTTTAGGTTGTTTCTTCCGCTGCATTTGTGTGTGGTCTGTACAGCCAGCATGAGGTCTGCAGAGTGGGCTCAAATGCCTCTGATCAGTTTCTTTTTAAAATATTTCTGTGATAATGTATATGGAAAATCTGAGTTTCCTGCTGATTCAAGATCTTTAATTTTCTATGTCATGGTTGCCCCTAGATATAACTAATTTTTAAATTTATATAGACAATGTATGCTTGGAGACGGTAGGATTTAAAAACTTAATCCCTTTGTTTAATATCTCTTGCAAATGGGAGGTGGCTCTGCTGTTCAGTCAGACTGTACACAAATTTTATTTCACCAGTCATGTAGGAGCTGAGAAGAGAATTGGGAAATTATTTCTGACTAAAATCTGAATGACAGCCCCTTATGATAAGCACATCCTTCTAAATCATTCAAAATCCTCCATTTGAATGCTTTCTTAGTACTATTTCAGTCACTTTGTCAGAAATTAAAATGTTATATTACTGTGAAAGATCAGACTCTCCTGCTCTATAGATAAGTAACCATTTTTGACAGAACTATTTAATAATTATGTTCTCAATATCATTATCCTGTTACATGCTACTTAGATTACAGTCTTAGTTGAAAAGTGCTCTTTAATTATCCTTTCTTTATAATTTCTTCTAGAGATGTTTGTATTCCTGGGGTAAGGATCAGGCTGGTTTCTGCCACTGTCTGGACTGATGTTAAATCATTTTCCCCAGTGCTGGGAGGTGCAGGAGTGTGGCAAAGCCTGGGACACTTTGCAGTTTATCAGTTTCTGCTTTTGCTATCTGTGTTTGGCTGTCACAGAAACATGAAGGGAGAACAAAACTCAGAGTTAAAGAATAGGTGTGGCTTTTTTACCATGAATATAATGCTGTAAAAATTAACTAAGGCCTTGTTCCTGTCTGGTGCTGTGCAATGACTGAGGTGAATGTTTTTGCACTGGGAAAGGGGGAGAAATCATTCTGGAAATTGATGACTTTTTTATTTTTCACCCACCTTCTACTGAAATCTAGTGTGGGCAAGAGTTAATGCAAAACTCAATAACTAATAGCCTAGGGTTTAGTACAGTATCTTTTATGCAGAATTTACATGCATTAAAATATTTAAGCAAGTGAGAATTACCTTTTATACCTGAGTGACAAGTGAGTGACACCACCCATGCTGAGGCAGTTAGCAAGGACTAATTATTGATAATTTGTCCTACCACTGTTTCCTGTGAGTTGTCTGACTGAGTTCAATCTGGCAATTGAGGAGGGGGGAAAAGCAGAAGGATTCCCAGCTGTGAGTGGCAGTACTTGGAAATTATTACTTTTTTGCTTGACAAATCCCTGTCTGATAATTTTCACATTGCACAGG
Source organism: Ammospiza nelsoni (assembly GCF_027579445.1). Taxonomy (NCBI): domain Eukaryota; kingdom Metazoa; phylum Chordata; class Aves; order Passeriformes; family Passerellidae; genus Ammospiza; species Ammospiza nelsoni. Next base: position 3,484,498 of record NC_080659.1, read on the forward strand.
TTTTTTTATGAGGTATTTGGGACATGGGGGAGGATTCTTTCTCCTGCAGGGCAATGATGAGAAGTGACCAGGGTGTGAATTTGGATCCAGCCAGAACCAACCCAGATGGATTCACACCTTGCTCCCTAAACCCCTGTCCCTCCCTCACCTTTCTGCCACCAGCAGGGCCAACGCCAATCCCCCACATGCTCCCAAGTGCCTGAGATTCCTGAGACTTTATGAGGAGCAGAATTACGTTTTCTGTAAACGAAATAAAAATCTGAGCTATGCGCAGAGCAAGCGGGTGGGTGAATATGGCCCATAGATGTGACTGATGAATAGTTTTTATACATGAGCAGTTCTTACAGAACTTCCTTTTAACTCCTAACCATTACCAGATGTGGGTTGCAGGCGGCTGCTGGAATTCCAACACCTGTTGCATCACACTGAATGGGATTCATTTTGGCAAGCACAGAAAATTCCATTTCAGAAAGTAAATAGTTTGAAATTATATCTAAAGCCTCCTTTTTTTTTTTTTATTCCAGCCTTATTTACAGGATTGCACATACCTTCATAATTAGAAGATGGTTTGGAGTCTTCAGAGGCTGTAATTGCCTGAGATTTCTTGTAGTCAGTAAATATCAAATGGAAAATCTTCAAATTAGGAGAAATCTCTCCTTTAAAAGAATGTGCAATTCAGAAGGGCTGTATTCCTCATAAGGGTGATTTCTCTCTGTGCTTTTTGAGATGTAGAAATACACATTTGTGTGTTGCTCTGAAGGTGATGGAGCTCCATTTTAGAACTGCACTTTGCTGCCTGCATCAATCCATTGCTGAATCCTGTTGCTTATTCAAAGTCCTTACCCAGAGATTTTTCAAAGCTCTTCCTGTGGCTGGCAGGATGGGTGTTTAGTGGCATTTTGTGGGTTTTTTTGGTACATTCCCCATAGATCTCATGTACAAGTCTGTAATGAGCCATTTATGGTTTGCTGTAGAAAGATATGGATTGAGTGTAGAGGTAATTCATGAATTAATATTTTTGAAAGCATGGTGCTGTTTCAGCCCAAGCATACCTGATCTGTGCCATGCCATGGGAACAGCAAAGGTGCTTCATTTTCATTTTGCCTCCTTTAATCTTTAAAGAAAGGATCCCAACATCCCCTGAAGTGTCCCCCTGAGGAGAGGCTGGCTCAGTAAGGCTGCTCTGCAGACAGGGAAACACTGAGGCAGGCAGGGTTCTGGGTTTGTAGCTCAGAACAGGAAGAAACTGGAAAACAATTTGGAATTACCAGATATTTTTCTTCGCTTGTTTCAGTTTGTCTCAAAAAAAATTCCCCAAACAAACAAAACCTAAACAATTCCACTTTAATGTACTTTCTAATAAATTCCTTCTCTTAGTTCCTAGCTCATTATTTCCTTGGGAAGTGACCCCTGTCCTTCTAGAGTCCCATCTTGTCTCATTTGTCAAAAAGGGTTTGTTCTTTTTCTAGGTTTGTTCTGCCTCTCCACAAAAATGAGACCGTGCTGGTCTAGGATAGATTCAAGTAGAAAAATGTAGCCACATCTCACAGTGTTAGCCATTATTCAAGATAATCTGAATTTGTCTAAAAGCTGTTGAGTTCGTGACTTTACTTTTAAGAGAAGACATCAAAATGAGCATCAGTTTCACACGAGATAAAAATCTAAGCACTCTTTGTGTGTGTAAGCCAGGTGGAGAAATATGATTCAAACTACATTGAGGGTTTCCATTTATTACTGGGGCAAGAATTCCCCTCTGAAGCCCTGATGGGCCTGGGATTTCTCCAGCAGGGACCAGAGGAATCATTCCTGGATATCTCTGTGTAGAGGAGATGGCATTTGTTCTGTCACCGAGGCTCTCTGCTGTCGCCCTGGGTTTGCTTTTCCCGGTTTGTGCGAGCTCTGCCCTTGGGCTGGCTCACCGAGGGCTCCTTCTCCTGTCCCAACCCCAATCCCCGGGACAGAGGGATGGAGAGGGGCAGATTCGGGCCTAGGGAGCGAGGAGGACGGACGAGCATCAATCAGTCCGTGCTGGAATTTGGGTGGCAAAGCAGCTCCGGGGCAGAACTCCACGGAGTCCTGAGCGCACAGGGACCGGACCGTGCCCCGGCCCTGCTCCCTTCGGCTTTCTCAGCTCCCATCTGTGTAGCTCGGGAAAGGCGAGGAGCCGAGCAGCGCTGCCGGGGCTGGGCAGAGCCGTGCGGGGCGGGCGGCGCTGCGGGCCGGGCTCGGCGCACCTGGGCCGGGCGGGGCGCGGCCGCCTCCCCTCGCCCCCTCCCCGGCGGCGCTGTCAGGAGCGGGCGGGGGAGCCGCAGACAAAGAGCCGGGGCCGGAGCCGAGCGGGCACCGGGGCCAGGAGGGGGCGGCCCGGGGGCGGGGACGCGGCGGGGGCGGCGGCCAGAGGCACCGGGGAGCGGAGCCCGGGCGCGGGGCGGCGGAGCCTCGGGCTGCGCTCGCCGCGAACAAAAGGCTCCAGCTGCCCGCGCACGGCGCCGTGGCCCGGGCTCCGCGGCACCATGTCCGGCTGCGAGCCCCGCCGAGCCCCGGCACTGCTGCTGCTTGTCCTGCTCGCTCTCTGCAGCCTGAGCGCTGCCCAGCCCCGCCAGCGCCAGTAAGTACCGGGGACTCTGCGGGAGCATCCCCGGGCTGGGTGGCGGGGGAGAAGCGGCTGTGCCCGGTCACGACCGCGGAACGAAGCCCGTGGAGCGGCCGGAGGGGCCTCGGATGGAGCTCGGCGCTGCCCGGCGGTCCCTCGCTGTGCCTGGCGGTCCCTGGCTCTGCCGGGTGGCCCCTCGCTGTCCCCGGCTCTTCCCCGGTCTCCCCGGCTCTGCCCGGTTCTTCCCCGCTGTCCCCGGTGGTCCCCAGCTCTGCCCAGCTCTCCCCCGGTGTCCCCGGCTCTTCCCCGGTGCGCCCGACTCTGCCCGACTCTTCCCCGCTGTCCCCGGTGGTCCCCAGCTCTGCCCAGCTCTCCCCCGGTGTCCCCGGCTCTTCCCCGGTGCGCCCGACTCTGCCCGACTCTTCCCCGCTGTCCCCGGCGGTCCCCGGCTCTGCCCCACGGTCCCCGGCTGTCCCTCGTTGTCCCCGGCTGTCCCCGGTGTCCGGAGCGCGGGCCGAGCGAACCGGGAGGAGGAGGGAGCTCCCGTGCGATACCTGCCCGCAGCTGCTCCGGGAGCGGAGCTTTTATCTGCCGGCAGTTATTTAAGGAATCCGCCTGCTGCGGTGCTGGGGGTGGTTGAAGGTAGCGCTGGGCGCTCCCGAGCAGCGTGTGAAGATTTTTGTGGGTTTTTTTTTTGTGGGAAAGATCAGCCGGGGAGAAAGTCAGAGAAGTTTCCCCGCACTCTTAGGAACTGAATCCGCAGCTCTTTTCCAGCGTGTTTGCGTTAATTCTGATTAAGGTTTGCTTTGTTCTTTATCCCTGCCTTATTATAGCCCGACAGCATCGTGAACAGCTGCATTAACTGAGTGCCGTGGAGAACTTATTCTCACTTGCTTACTAGAAAATATTTCACGTCCTGCCAAGTTTTGGTGTAACCTGACAGAGGTGTTAGTTAAAAGTGCTTAAAGGATCTGTCCAGTCCCTGTCAAGTTAACTCTTTGGTTGCCAAATCCAATATTTAATTTTCAAATGCCACTTATTAAGTGATTTAAGTGGTTGTATCAAGGGACTGATACTTCAGAAGGAGTTTCAGCAATTGGGAACAATGTGAGTACATGTGCTTCACATATGGCACTGCAGTGCTGGGCTCTTGACAGTTTAAATCTGATCATTTCATCCTGAATGCAGCTGGTACTCTTTCTCCCTCTGCAGCTAGATCAGCTATCTCTCTTACCCAGCATTTCAGGCTCAGTAGTAACTTTTTATTGTTATTTATTGCCATTCTGATGAATTTTCAAACCTAGCAGCCATAAGGTTTTGAATGTGCGAGTACCCCGTGCAATTTAACTCAAATGCCACAGAGTTCTGAACTTCCTTTGGGGGTAATGGGATCTCCATGGCAATGAGGCCTGCTGAGAGAGGAACATGGGCTTGGAATTTGATAAAAGATTACTTGGGGGCTGTAAAACACCATCATCCTCATCCCAAAGTGATAATTAATCATGAGCTAAAGCGACCTGACTCGGGGGACTGCAGAAAGGCACGGGCTGAGAAATTTGGCTTGAAAAGGCATCTGAGGAATTGCCTCTTGTTTTTAAAAAAATCCTTTTGGGTAGGGAAAAAACCCCAGAAAGGTGTGTCATGAAGAGAATATAAATGTGTTGCTTCCAGCCCAGTGCATCAAAGGGCTCAGAGCCTGCAATGCTTTTAGCTGACAAGTTCATGGCACGGTGCCATCCAGAGAGGAGTGGTGCAGATTCCATTCAGAAACTCTCACATTGCAGCATCGATGGGAGGTCGTTTTGGGTGGCTTTAAAGCCTCCTAAAATAATGCCTTTTGTAAGCTTGCAGGATCTAATTGTTTGAGCAAGAATGTGGTGGCAGAGCTGGGAATTCGAGCTCAGTTTTGGAGCTGCAGTTTCTGGGCTGCTTCTGTAGAAACTGCAAGCTCAGGTGTGTTAATGCCTTGGGCCTGACATTTAGAAAGCTCCAAAAATCTGAGTCCCTTCACTTCTCCTATGTGAAGCTGAACTATGAAAATGGAGCCATGTGATTGAGTTAAAAATATTAAAATTGTTTAAAAGAAAGCCTTGGTTATGAAGCTCTGGGAAGTTCAGGTACCTCCTTATTCCTTCATGAACTTTAACTCTTTTATGGTTGTACATTTAGTTTGTTACGTATAGTAGATAAATGAATGGGGTTTTATTAATTTATTCACTTGAATATCCATTTATTTGCTTTAATGAGAATTTATTATTATAGATGCAATAAACATGGATATATTACTGGTTTTATTTAAATCCTAAGGATATGCAAGCCACTTGTAGCCACTTAGGCTCTGTTTGTTCATTTATGCAATTAGATACATTGTAGATAAATGAATGGGTTTTTATTAATTTATTCACTTGAATATGAATTTATTCACTTGAATATGAATTTATTCACTTGAATATGAATTTATTATTATAGATGCAATAAGCATGGATATATTGCTGCTTTCATTTAAATCCTAAGGATTTGCAAGCCATTTGTAGCCACTTAGGCTCTGTTAGTTTATACAATTAGATACAGGCTTAGATAATTATACATTAAATTATATTTATACATTAGGTACTGGCTTAGATAATAATACATTAAATTGTCTTATAATTTAATTAATTAGATTCATTAGATAGAGGCTTAGATAATTATACATTAAATTATATTTATACATTAGATACAGGCTTAGACTGCTGGTGACAACAAATGTGGCCCTACAGGAGGAAATACACGACAGAGTTCTTTTCCTTTTGCTACACAAGAAGTGCCTCACAAATGGAGCCATTACTTGTGGCTGTGTCTTGACTGACCACTTCCAATTGTGCTCCTCAGGGGTTATTTGATTGCAGCACCTTCTGTTTTCCGCTCTGGGGTGGAGGAAGCCATAAGTGTGACCATCTTCAACTCTGCCAAGGAGACCACGGTGCAGATCCAGCTGGTGGTCAAGGGAGAGACGGTGTCACAGAGCCATGGGACGGTCCTGGGTGAGCTCTGAGCTCTGATGGATGAGCTGAGGTGCTGGGGGAGCACCTTGGTATCTCCTAAAGAATTGCTTTAGGTGATAACGGCATCAAACAAATGGATTTGCTGCTGCCGCGCTTCTCTGTGTTAATGTGGTTTTGATCTCAGACACTTTGATAACTTTGGGACACCAAGACATCCAGAGACCCAGTATAACTGATATTCTGGAGTTTTATAGTGATTACACTTCCTTTTATGCCTGAATATTTATCAGTGAGTTTTTATAAGTTTAATTTTGAGAAAAATAAAAAATCTACATCATCATCATCAATTTCTTCTCTCCAAAATGAGCGCTGGGAACACAATCTCCCCATCTTTAGGACTGAGGTGGTAATGTTTGTATAGCTGGATAAATCTTTAAAATCCAAGCCAGATACCTCTGTCCTGTGAGTAAAATCAATGTGATCTGATGATATCCAGCTTAATGCTGAGCGACTCTACAGTGGTGAAAGTGAATTGCAGCAGCCCTGTGGTGCCACTGTCACTAGTGGTGGAAGCTGCAGTGTAGTCGAGGCAATCAGGCTCTTTAACCCTCATGTTTAAACCCTTCTGTGTGTTAAAACTGGGAGTTTTATGAAAGCCATTCCATTTCTTGGAACAGATTTTCTCTGGTTGTGTCCTCCCCTTGGGGATTTGAGAGTGGCTGACAATTGCAAAGCAATTCAAAGGGGGTGATGCTGACACATGTGGGCAGCAAATGCTCCAGAGAACTCCTAGGTATGGCTGGGTCCATCAATCCAAACAGATCCCATGAGTGTTTGTTTTGAGAATTGTTTAAGTCCCAAAAGAGGCCAGGTCCTTTTTAGAGCAAAACACTTCAACAGAGCACTTTGCAATTTAACTTGGGCAAAAGTTGTAAATAAATGTGGACCAGGTTTATTTTGAAGAGCTATTCTGGGTCTGACTTTACCCTGCAGACAGTGCAGGAAAATTATTTCGGGTAAAATCACAACTGCAGAGAGCAGCTCTGTGGTGTGAGGTCTTCCTTCACTCAACTGCAAATATCTTAAATCTTAATGCCTTACCTTGAGAATAACTCTTGCTTTCTCTCTCATATTTTAGATAAAGGAACAATTAAGCTGAAGGTGAGTATCAATAATTTTAATGTTTTTGGTGAGCATATAAGAGACTTCCTCAGCCACATCAAGCATTGATCTCTGGCACAAATAAATGCCACTTTGTGGGGCACACACTGAGTAGGACACTGCCTTCAGCAGAGGAAAAATGCAGAGTGAAAACAACAAAGCTCAACCCATCACAGCCCACTTTTACACCACTACAGAAAATCAGTGGCTTCTGTGTTGGGGTTATTTTATAAGAATGGCAGTACAGAATTCTGTGTGGGGTTATGACTTCAAATGTTGGCAAAAGGGAGCTGGACTAGAAGAACAAGCCCTTAAAAGTGTTTTCGTTTGGTAAAGTTTCCTAACTTAGGACTTATTTTGGGCTTGTCATCTTTGGGACATTAAAGGAAGGTGGTGGAACAAAATATTCAATTATGTGCATCAGGAATGGTATCAGGTTTTTTATTTTGTCACTTTTATTCTGAAGTAATTTTAAAGTACTTGTTTTTCTGAGCAGCTGGTTGAACATGTACATGCATGGACTTTTTGGTGTTGCTCATTGGGGTTTTTCCCTCTGTTGGGTTGGTTTCCCCACATAACACACCTGTACTGGGAGCTGCATGTGTGGATCATGGATCAACCATCACTCTGCTTGAGTGATAAAGGGCAGAAGAGAATTTCCTGCCATGTTTCAGCATGAATTTACCTCCTTTGAGGTTTATATATTGTAGAAAACCTAGTATGTCCTTAATTTTCCTTTCACTACTAACACAGATTGACACCAAAAGGCAGCAGGTGCCTCTTCTCGCTCACTTCCATGTCAATGATATTCTCAGAGGTTTTTCTGTGTGTTCCTCACCTCCTGGTGTGGTGTTCAGGTGCCTCCAGGGCTCCGTGGACAAGCTCACCTGAAGGTTTGGGGCAACAGGCACCTGGCAGAGGAAGGGCACATCTTCCACAACTACACCACAGTCACCATCGACAGCAAGGGCTCCTCAGTGTTCATCCAGACCGACAAACCTGTCTACAAACCCAAGCAGAAAGGTAAAATCATCCTGGATAACTTGCCAGATGCTTTCAAGGGGGGTTTTAGGATGAGCTCATTTGTTCAGACTAAGCTCTGATGACTGATAATTTCCCTCTTTGCCTTTTTCAGTGTTGATAAATCTCTTCATGGTGACTTCTGACCTGAGGCCAGTCAATGACAGGGTAAAGAAATCTGATTTTTTTTACACTGTGCCACATGATGGAATACTTGGTAGCCTACATTTTATTCAAATATGTGAACATTTGAGAATTATATAAAATAGAATTATTTTTTATTATATATAATAAATAAAAATATTATATATTAAGTATATAATAATATATTATCATATATTATATATTTAATATATAATATAGATAATATATATAATAATACAATAATAAAAATAATAAAATATATAATAATGTATTTATATTATAAATATATAAATAATAGATATTATATTATAAATAGATATATATTGTATAGTATATATAATATAAATATATGTAAAAATAAATATAGAATAAAAATATATTCTATAACAATTATATATATTATATTAATATTATAAAAATAAAAAGTATATGTATAATATTAATATATTAATATATAATGTATATTATTATATAATATATAAAAGGTTCTTTTTAGACCAAAACAGTTCAGCAGGCACAGGCTGCCCTGTGCTGGAAGCTCAGCCTTGTGGATGCTCACCAATACGCTTATAAAGAAACAGAGTTGGATTTTTAAGCTGTTTGGGCATAGCTTGTGACAGCTTGTTTTATTTCTAATTTTTATTTGCAATTTGTAATTTATTTGTAAATTGTAATTTTTACAATTTGTAATTTGAGCGTTTTTCCCTTGGTCATGCTCCCGTTGGAGGTGAATACAAACTTCTGGAGTGCCTATTTGGAGGCAAATAGGAGGCAGCTCTGCCAGACCAGAGACAAGAATTTTTTAGAGATTTTCACATTATTTAGATGGTGCACAGATATGTAAATTGTCACTTTTCCAGATAGATCTCTGAATTAAATGTGTGTTTCTCAGGCTGCTCTTAACAAAGATGTTCAAACTCTGTCGCTTTGGGTCTCACACTTTGCTGATGTTGACTCAACACTCCATCACAAAAAGCAGAGATGTTGTTTCATAAAGCCTTTTATTTTGCTTTTTTCTTTCAGATTGAAGCTTATGTGGTGGTGAGTATCTGTGTGCCCTTCTAGCACCTGTCCTGTGTAGCATTTAAAGGAACAAATTTCTGCTTTTCCTGTCCATTATTGCCATTCCCACCCCTAACCAATGAAATTCGCTATCCCTGTGTCTCTATCTGATCTCTGTGCCTTTGATTTTTTGCCATCACCAGCAAATATCCTGGTTTTCTGCTTCACTTTCATAAGTTAATTCCCATTTTTCAGCCTGAGAAGAACTGGCTTGGTTTACTGGGATTTCTAATTGTGACAGCCCCATTTCTCCTCCCTTCTTTTCACTCCAATCCTTGCACCCAAACATGGATAGTGGAGAGTAGAAATTCATGGAAATTCATGGGAAGGAAAGGTTCTCCTGTCCTTTTCCTTATGAGGGGAATGAGAGGTTCCCTCTGTGCTTAAGGGTTTTTTTGGGGGTGTTTTTTGGGTGCTGTTTTGGGGTGGTTTTTTTTGTTTTGTTTTTTTGGTGATTTTTTTGTCTTGTTGGTTGGTTTTTGGTTTTTTGTGGGTTTTTGTAGATTTTTTGTTGTTGTTTTGGTTTGGTTTTTTTTTGTTGTTGTTGTTTTTAATGGGTTTTCCTGTCAGAAAGCAAGAGGATTCACTCTTGTTGAAGATTTAATGCTGACAAAAATGGCAGGATTTGTTTCACCTGAGTTTTTTCATCCAAAATTTGTCTTTCTGCTTGTACAGCTCCCTTTAGGAATGAGGTCAGTTCACCCCATCCAGGGGTGGTGTTTTAAGGCAGGGGAAAGATCTACTTGACATTTACTTGTGTGCATTGCTTACAGGAGCAGAGCTCTTAAACAACTCCAGAAAGCAAATACCCCTGCTGTAAGGTATTTTTGGGACATTTTTGACAGGTTTTGGTTACATTTGAGCTGTCAGTGAGGTGTGTGTATTATAAAAGGAAGTTCTTTGTTGCAAACTGAGTTAAATTGAGTTAAATTCAGGAGTGATGCTCATTTCTCACCCCTAAACCTCCCTGCAGGATCCCCGGGGGTCTCGGATGATAGAATGGAATAACCTGAAGCCATTTTGTTGTGGTAAATTCCAGATTTTTTTTTTTTTTTCCCCTCTGTGTGCTGTGATTTGCCTTTGCTTCTGCTTCCACTGAGTGGTGTTCAGTGAGGCTTGGCAGGGGCTGGAGAGTGACAGAGCTCAGAGAATGATGTTTTCTTTTTTTCAGGCATTGTCAATATGACTTTTCCCCTGTCTGATCAGCCAGTGTTTGGGGAATGGCTCATCTTTGCTGAGATGCAGGGGCACACCTACAACAAATCCTTTGAGGTGCAGAAATATGGTGAGTTTACTCTAACCCAGGTGCATTTGGAAGAACAGAACACTGAGAAATGCTTTCATTTGAGATTTAAAATGCCATGAGGAGAAATTCCTTCTAGCCATGTATTTCAGGGATGTTAATTGGGAGCTTTGCTGAGGTTACCTTGCCAAGGTGATTTTGGTTTGTTGCTGTTTTGATTGTCCTGTTTTGAACAGACAGGTGTCTGTTAAGGAAGGCAGGAGCCTCCCCTGAAATGGAAAATGCAAACCCCTTCCTTCTGAATTATTATAATTATGAAATTAAAAGGCTTTCAGGCAAAGATATGGGAATAGGAATAACAGGATAAATAAAAATACAAATGCAATGGCACAAAAAAAAGAAAACAGACCACTGCCAGAGTCAGAGCAGTCCCTGCCCCCTGTGTGTCAGGGTGGTGTCCCAGCCCCATCCCATGGGGGCTCAGCCCTCCTGCAGTGCCAGCTGTGGCTCTGCTGCAGCAGGGTGGAGTTTTCCTCTGAAGATCCAGTGGAAAAGGCAACTGCTCCTCTGGGAATGCAGTGGAAAGGCTGTGCTGGTGTCCCAAACCTCAGATTGTGCCCAGGTAGGAATGCTTGGCTCCTCCCCTGGGCGGAGCATCTCCCCATGGGATGCTGGGATTGGATCAGCCCTGCAGGGACACTCAGTGGCCATGGACAGCAGAGATCTCCTGGAGGGAGGGTTGGCTGTGGGAGAGATAAAGAAAAAACTGCCCCATCAACAGCAGAGAACTGCCCCAGCTCTGACAGATGGGAACAGAACACACAGCCCCATTTCCATCCTAATTTATGGACCCTCTACTGGGTGTTACCCTGATAAATCAGAACCAGCTCCTGTCAGAGCTCTGGGGACTTTTTCTATAAGCTGGGCAGTGAGATCTGCTTGGAAAGGTTCTGCTTTATTTCTTTTCCTTGCAGTGTTGCCAAAGTTTGAGCTGCTGATCGATCCCCCGCGCTACATCCGGGACCTTTCCCTGTGTGAGAAAGGAACTGTCCATGCCAGGTAGGAACATTCCCAAACCAGGTTTCACTGCTGTGGGTTGTAGTGCAGGCACTGGAGCTTGGATCCCACCTGCTGCACGCTTTTCAGATGATTTCTAATCATCATCATCAGCTTTCTGATGTAAGAGTCTTCAAAAACATGGTAAAAATAACAATCTGGAAAACTTCCTGTGGTAATGTTTTCTAGATGTGCAGGTGACATGATAATTGTCTTTATACAACTGGAAGAACAGAAACCAGCTGGAAGTTATTAACCATCTCCTTTGCATTTCAGATACACATTTGGCAAACCAGTGACAGGGAAGTTAATTGTCAATATGACAATAAATGGTGTTGGCTACTACAGACATGAAGTGGGACACCCTGTCCTCAAGACCACCCAGGTGAGGGAGACCATGGACTCACCTGTGATAAAATGCCTGATCTGTCTTCTTACACATTTATCCCACAGCTCTGTTTTGTTGCTGATGGGAGATCAGAAAAAGGAGTAAATATAACTGAGGCCATTGCTTATTTTTACATTATATATTTATTATTCTTGATATTAGGAAGAAACTGTTTTCCCAGAGGGTGCTGGGCACTGCCCAGGCTGCCCAGGGAATGGTGCCAAGGCTGCCAGAGCTCCAGGAGCTCTTGGGGTGCTCAGGGTGGGGTTGTTGGGGTGGCTGTGCAGGGACAGGGGCTGCACTCATCATCCCTGAGGGTCCCTCCCAGCTCAGGATATTCTGGAATTTGGTGAGATGGGAATTTGTGGGTATAATTTTAATCTGTTTTAAGATTATGGGGCTGAGGAGAGCAGGAGCCTGAGGTGACAGAGTTAGTGCAGACCATGGCTAAGGGAGGAAAATGAAGCACCCTTCCCCTTTCCTTTTCCCCTTCCTTTTTGTCATGGACATATTTTATGAAAAATCCTTTCATAAAAGAAAGAAGCTGAGAGGCCTCAGAAATGAAATGTAAACAATAATTATCTGCTGCTGTGGAATGCAACAGGTGCATCTTTGGTCTCGTGTGGTTGTTTTTAATTAATGGCCAATCGAAGTCTGGCTGTGTCGGACTCTCTGGTCAGTCATAAGATTTTATTATCATTCCATTCCTTGCTAGCCCTCTGATGAAATCCTTTCTTCTAGTCTTTTAGTATAGTTTATAATTTTCTTTTAATATAATATATATCATAAAATAATAAATCATCCTTCTGAAACATGGAGTAAAGATTCTTATCTCTTCCCTCGTCCTGGGACCCCTGTGAACATTGCTACAATTGGTGACCCCGAGTGAGGAACATTCCCACACCTTTTCCCCTCCCCTTTTCCTTTTCCCCTCCCCTTTTCCTTTTCCCCTCCCCTTTTCCTTTTCCCCTCCCCTTTTCCTTTTCCCCTCCCCTTTTCCTTTTCCCCTCCCCTTTTCCTTTTCCCCTCCCCTTTTCCTTTTCCCCTCCCCTTTTCCTTTTCCCCTCCCCTTTTCCTTTTCCCCTCCCCTTTTCCTTTTCCCCTCCCCTTTTCCTTTTCCCCTCCCCTTTTCCTTTTCCCCTCCCCTTTTCCTTTTCCCCTCCCCTTTTCCTTTTCCCCTCCCCTTTTCCTTTTCCCCTCCCCTTTTCCTTTTCCCCTCCCCTTTTCCTTTTCCCCTCCCCTTTTCCTTTTCCCCTCCCCTTTTCCTTTTCCCCTCCCCTTTTCCTTTTCCCCTCCCCTTTTCCTTTTCCCCTCCCCTTTTCCTTTTCCCCTCCCCTTTTCCTTTTCCCCTCCCCTTTTCCTTTTCCCCTCCCCTTTTCCTTTTCCCCTCCCCTTTTCCTTTTCCCCTTTCCCTTTCCATCCCAACCCCTCCAAACCCCTGCTGCACACCCCCCCACTGTGTGCCTGTGCTTTAGCTGTGTTTGCCGTGCCCTGTGTGGTGTCCAACCCCATCCCCTGTGTGCCCGCCCCAGATCGATGGCTCGGCCCAGTTCGAGGTGTGTGTCAGGGACATGATGCCAGCCGATGTCCCCGAGCACTTCCGAGGCACTGTCAACATCTGGGCCACGGTGATCAGCTCTGATGGCAGCAAGCAGGTGACCTTTGATGACTCCACACCTGTCCAGAAGCAGCTGATTGACATCAAATACTCCAAGGACACCAGGAAACAGTTCAAGCCTGGGCTGCCTTACAAAGGCAAGGTGAGATTAGGAATAATCCTATTTTTCATGGTTTTGTGTACTAATATGGCTGATTTAAGTTGACTCCAGTAGTTTTCCCAACCTGGAATTGCTGATTTAAAGCTAATGGTTCTATAAATGCCCCACTGTGCAGGTAGAGGTCACCTACCCCGATGGAAGCCCAGCTGACAGAGTCACCATCCGAATTAAAGCTGAGCTCACACCAAAGGACAACGTTTACACAAGTGAACTGGTCTCAAGGAATGGCCTGGTGGAGTTTGAGATCCCCTCCATCCCCACAGCTGCCCAATACGTCTGGCTGGAGGTGGGTAAAAGCTCCTTATGGGATTAGCAGGCTTTAATGGAACTAATCTTGTCAAACCTGCACTTTATAAACCAGTGCTGCAAACAGGAAATCGGTGCCTTTTTAGCTCCAGCTTCTGGATTTCAACACAGCAAACACTGGTTTGTTTCCTGCTGCCAAGAGAACTGATGTTGGTAACCACCATGAAAAGATGCTCCTCCAAATGCACCTTAACATGGTGGTAGGGGGCAAAATTTGGGGAGCGAAGATGTCAAGTGTTGAAAGGTATAAAATGGGAGAGGAGAGATTAAAAAAGAACAAAATGAGCTTTCTATTCATAGCATTGATGTAACTTTTTTTCCATTTTTTTAAAGACCAAAGTGACAGCAATTGATGGGAAACCCTCTGGGGATCAATATCTGCCCAACTATTTGTCCATCAGCAGCTGGTACTCACCCAGCAAGTGCCACATCCAGCTCCAGGCACCAGATAAACCTTTCCAGGTATGTTGGCTGCACCTTCCAGCATGGAAATTAAATTAATCCACTGCATTGCTTGGCTTAAAGCACTTTGTTCTAATTAAATATTTCTGGACATTCCTGATTCTGGGATCTTGAGCTGTTTCCACTACAAAGGAAGAAGAAGCTGCACTGGAGCCACCAAATAATTGTTGAATGTGGGCTCCACAAGGTGCTAAGCACAATTCCCTGGGTGCTCTGTGCACCAATCCACAAATCCAACCCTTTCTGTGCAGACAGAATGGGTGTAGGCATGGAAAACTCGATAATTTCACATTTGAATGTGTGTTCTGTGCCTCCAGTAATGCTCAGACATGGATTGCTTGCTGAAAATGCCTGGGAGTGATGTTAGTGGGAGTGGCTGAATTGCTAAGGACCAAAATTAAGGCTGTGTAGTCTCACTGGAACTTCCAGCTTAAATCTCAGCTGGATCTGTTCAATCCCCCAATTATTGAGCTCTGAACAGGATTGCCTTGTTTTCTTTGGTAGATTCTGTAGGAGCCTCTCTAAAAATGTAATCCTGCCCTATAAAAGCTGATGTGATTCCTCTCCTAGAGAAAAAAATCTGATTTAATAATGACTTCTGTTGCATAATTTTTCTGAGAGCTGTTCAGGGTTTCTTCTTACCCAAGAAAGTATTCTGAAGGTCTGCATAGTGCTCAGTGGGGGGAAAAAAAATGGGTTTTGGCCATAAACACACTGAGATTTGTTATCAGCAGGTCTGTGAGGTTGGTTTCAGATTCTTTGTATCCAAATAAGAGCTTTTATTTTTTTTTTTATCATTGCATTTCATGGAAGTTTAATGGCTAATTAATCTTTTACAAGTTTCCTGAGGTATGGAAAGGGGATTATACACTGCTAATCTGAACACATTGTTCTTATTATAACCTGATTAGAACTAATTCTTCTGTGGGAAAGCTTGGAGCTGGGTGACCAGCTGATGTGGGAACCATTCCCATGCATTGCCAGCTCTTACTGGGTGTTCCAATTAGCTACATTCATTTTTTTAATGAATTGTTTCATCATTTGCACCAGGGAATTCTTAATACTTGAAATATTTGGTGTCACGAGGCACCTCTTGGACTCTGTGGCATTCTCAGTGTGTTTCAGCATCAGCAGCTCCTTGTGTTCCAGTTCTACCCCTTTTTCTTGGTGCCGTGTGTGAATTCTGCAAGGGAGAACACTTGGAGCTGAAAAAAGAGAATTTTTTCAGAACATTTCTTTGGGGATTTTCTAAGATTCAATGGTTTTATTTGGCAACTGCTCTGATTTAAATGGCAGGAGGGTGAGGAGGGGAAGGTGCTGAAGGAAGGCTGCTGGTGTAGGATCCCACAGGTGTCAGCCACTGCTCAGACCCCAAAAGGAAGGGGTTTGTATTGGGAAAAGGCTCCCAATATTACCAGTTAGGTTGTGCCTGGGCCAGTCTGACCCTCGCTGCTGGGCCAAAGGCAGCAACTGTGGTGTATCACCCCAGAGATACCTTGGCTTGCTGGAGATTGCAGCTGGGCACTGAACAAGTCCAGGCTTGTTAGGAACCCTGTTTACCTCAGGAGGAATAGCTTCAGGCGATGGTGAAGAGAAAAAGGAGAGGATTCTGCTGGAGGGTTTAATGTCCAGAGGTTTATTCCATGGTTACAGAGGTCTGAACGTGAGCAACTGCTCCAAGGCCGCATGGTCTGATTCACCTTTTAAGCTCAGGGACAGGGGGAGGGGAGGGGACAGGTGAGCACCAACCAGGTGAGAGGGGCAGGGTCTCAAGGGACAAGGGACACCCAGACAGGCCAATGACCCCCAGGCCTGAGGGGCATCCTTTGAACTTGACCAACCACACGACGCCTTGCTGGAATGTTAGGCCTGATGGACAGGACTCACTCAGCATGGGGGCGAGGGGGAAGGGAGAGAGGTGTAGGCACACCTGGGGAAGTGACCTGGAAGGCCAAAATGGGACATTACAGCACACCACAACAGGTTTGTGTTCCTAGGACAGCCTGCTGCTCCTTAGGGGGACCAATCCCATGGCTGGTGTCTGTTCTGTTGGGAATTTGGGGGATTTTGTGTTGGGGGTGTTAAGCGCTCCCTGAGCCCCTCTGGGTGTGGTTTCAGTGCCCAGGTGTGCTGCTCTGGAGCCTATTGACTACAATAAAGTCACCACACTAAAATAAAGCAAATTTCTTCTCATTTATTTGTGTGTTTGACACCTCCCTGAGTGCCCAACTTACAAATTGTTATCAAGGCTTCGTGTCATTTGGCAGCATTTTCCCTCAGATCTCTTCCCAGTCATTTCATGGTGATGTTTGAATTGGTGTTTACCACATGGATATAATTACAATTAAATTGCAAAGACTATCAAACACACATCTCCTCCCACCCCCAACCCAACTCTTTCCTTTTTTGGGCTGGGCTACTGAAGGGGTGTCTAAAATTCAACCAATTCTGACAGCTGCTCTGTGCCAAAAGGCTTAACTTCAGAATTCCAGAGATTCCTTCATTGTTCCATTAATGCACACAACCCCCAGCTCAGTCTCCTGTAGATTTGCAGTGAACACAGGCTCCTTTTTAGTGTGGAAAAAGCCCCTGAGAACAGTGCTAATGTATTAATACATCATTATCATAATAATAATTGTTATTGTTGTTATTATTATTATCATCAATTTATTATTAAAATTTTATTGTTATTGTTATCATTATAATTTTTATTGTTTAATATTATTTATATTATTTATTACTTTATTATTATTTATTACTGATATTATCTTTATTATTTTATTCACTTTATAGCATATTAATATTTTAATACTTTTATTGATAGTATTAATTTTTATTACATTACTGTATTATTTATTATTTTATTTTATTAATAATTTTAATTATTTTTATTTTGAGTTCTTTATTTTTTATAATTATTATTGTTAATTTATTACTTTAAAATTATTTTATTATTAAATAATGTTTTTATTTTATGATTTATTATTATTATTATTATTATTATTATTATTATTATTATTATTATTATTATTATTATTATTATTATTATTTCATTAATTAACTTCTCAATCCATCCATTTGTTAGGAGAGGACTCTCACTTCCTGTGACCTGGAACCCAAGCAGGATCCTGTCCTTTATCAGCCCAAAACTCAGGACTGAACAAATCTTTGGCTTTTCTGTCCTTGCCTGCAGGTGGGAGAGGAGGCCTGGATTGCAGTGAAATCCACCTGTCCTTGCAACTTCACTCTCCATTACGAGGTGGCATCAAGGGGGAACATTGTCCTGTCGGGGCTGCAGCCCAGCAATGTCACCCAGCAGAGGAGCAAAAGAGCCACCACAGCCCTGGAGAGGAACATTGACCTCACACACTTCCCAGGAACAGGTAGCCAGCACCAGAAATGCAGCTCACCCCTATTTTCAGCAAAAAAAAAAAAAAAAAGCCCTTCTCACACCCTTTTTTGTTAATGTGATGCTCCTTAAAGAAATTTGCGCAAGGAAAATAGTGAAATACATTGCCCTCGTGGATATAAAAGTTTTCTCCAAGGAGGGTAACTCTTGAAAAGTTTTCTTTGGTCTTTCCAAATTCTTTCTCAGATGGCAAAACTCTAATATTTGCTTGGAGTGGAGTGGCAGGGAAGTGTAGGGCAGGGCTGGGGCAGTTGGTTAAATTGGTTGAGTTTAAACTGAGGAGAGGATGTTAGATGGGAAGAGAAAATTAAATGGGCTGATAAAGGAGATCACACAGCCCACAGGGGGAAGGGAAATGAAATGGGGACTCCTGGCTTGCACAAGGAGTAACAGAAACACACAAATCTGGTGGATTTGGGGAGTGAAAATTTGGGGTTGGGAAGATGGATAGAACACCTGCCAAAGGAAAAGTCTGACTGTGCTGGTAACCACTGTGGGAGTTGTGGAAAGAGGAACAGGAACCTCCCTCCAGTATCCACCAAGCTTCTGAGAGTCAGTAATTTAGGATTTGTGATGATTCCCTGTGCTGAAGGTTTGTTCTGAGCTGTTGCATTCGCAGTTTGCTCTGTCACTGGATGAGTTCAAGGCCAGGTTCTGTGGGGCTTTGGGCAGCCTGGTCTGATGAAACACATCCTTGTCCACAAAATTAGAGGATCTTTAAAGGTCCCCTTCAGCCTAAACCACTCTGTGATTCTATTTAACAGCTCCAGTGAGTCTCTGCTCTATAAACTGCACAATCCTTTTTCAAGCTCGTTCCTTTTCTCTCATCAGCATTCTCTAAGAATAGATAACATGTTTATTTTCAATGGCTTGATAATTTAACTGTGTGTTTCCTTGATTTCATGGCTGGAAAACCACAGAGTAATCCTTCCCTCCCCACCTTCTCCATGCTGCTCATTAAATTAGGAGTGCTAATTACCTTCCACAACGAGGAGAAAAAGGGAAATATTGTGAACTCAAGGTGTGGAGCAGGAACAAGGGAAGAATGCAAGTCCTGAATGGAGAGTTCTGTGCCTGTCAGCATTAGCAGGGGGCAGGAAGGGAATGACTTGGATAAATAAAACTATTTTTTTTCTCTCCACAATTCCTATTTCAGCACCTCCCAGCACTCCTGCAGCAGAGGTTGAGGTGTGTGTGACCTTCCTGAGGTTCTCTGTCGTTCACTTCCATGGCTCCCCTGGCTCGGCTCCTGGTGTACTACGTCAGGGAGAACGGAGAGGGGGTCACGGACAGCCTGCAGGTCCCTGTCACCTCCTCCTTTGAGAACCAGGTACAGGACAGGGAGGGCTGGTGTTTCACTGCTCTGGTTTTTGGGGCCATCACTGGTTTTTGGGACAATCACCGGATTTAATGGCATTTCCCTTCCCAGGTCGCCGTGGCGCTCTCGGCCAACGAGACCAGGCCTGGTGACGTTGTGAACATCAAGGCCAGAGCTGCCAAAGGGAGCTGTGTCTGCCTGGCCACGGTGGACAAGAGTGTCTACCTGCTCAAACCAGGCTTCCAGCTGACAGCCAGCCAGGTAGGGTGGGCTTCCAGCTCTGATGTCCTCTCCTGAGCCCTGTGATCCTCCCCAGCTGGAGGGAGCAGCCCGTGCCCTTTCCCTTTCCCTGCAGGTGTTCCAGGAGCTGGCAGAGTACGACGTGTCTGATGCTTTTGGGGCTCCCAAGGAGGAAGGGCACTTCTGGTGGCCTGGCATGTCCTCCCGCAGGCGCCGCCGCTCCTCGGTGTTCCCCTGGCACTGGGACATCACCAAGGACGCTCGCTTCGCCTTCACAGTAGGAAGAGCCACCCTCCCCTTCTGGCTTTTGTGGTTGCACATTTACAGGGGGGGTTTCAGCCCCATAACCACCCTCCCTTCTCTATTTTCTGCTTTCACGTTTGCAGCCCCATAACCAGCCTCCCTTCTGTCTCCTGTGCTTTCCATGTTTGCAGGGGCACTCCAGAACCAGCCCCCCTTCTCTGTTTTCATGTTTGCAAGGCATTTTCAGCCCCATAACCACCCTCCCTTCTCTATTTTCTGCTTTCACGTTTGCAGCCTCATAACCAGCCTCCCTTCTGTCTCCTGTGTGTTCATGTTTTCATTTTCAGCCCCATAACCACCCTGCCTTCTCTTTTCTGCATTCATGTCTGCAGGGCGGTTTTCAGCTCCAGAATGAGCCTCCCTTCTCTGCAGAGCCTCTTTGGTGCTTTCATGTTTGTAGAGTGATTTTCAGCCCTATAACCACCCTCCCTTCTCTGCTTTCTTGTTTACAAGGGCATTTTCAGCCCCATAACCAGCCTCCCTTCTCTCTTTTCTGCACTCATGTCTGCAGGGGCATTTTCAGCTCCAGAATCAGCCTCCCTTCTCTCTGCAGTGTTTCTCTCGTGTGCTTTCATGTTTGTAGGATGATTTTCAGCTCCAGAACCTTCTGATGGTTCTGAAATCCTCCCTTCTCTCTTTTCTGTACTTTCACGTTTCCAGAGCACTTTCACCTTCAGAACCAGCCTCCCTTCTCTTCAGAGTCTCTTTGGTGCTTTGATGTTTGTAGAGTGATTTTTCAGCCCCATAGCTAGGCTCCCTTCTCTCTCCTGTGCTTTTCATGTTTGCAGGGGCACTCCAGAACCAGCCCCCCTTCTCTGTTTTCATGTTTGCAAGGAATTTTCAGCCCCTTAACCACCCTCCCTTCTCTATTTTCTGCTTTCATGTTTGTAGGGTGATTTTCAGCTCCAGAACCAGCCTCTCCTCTCTTTTCTGCTTTCATGTTTTCAGAGGCATTTTCAGCTCCAGAAGCAGCCTCCTTCCCCTCTGCAGAGTCTCCCTTGTGTGTTTTCATGTTTGTAGGGTGATTTTCAGCTCCATAACCACCCTCCTTTCTCTGCAGTGTCTCTCTTCTGTGCTTTCACGTTTTCAGTGCATTTTCAGCCCCTTAACCAGCCTCCCTTGTCTGCTTTCTTGTTTTCAGGGGCATTTTCAGCTCCACCCTCCCTTCTCTTTTCTCTGCTTTCATGTTTGTAGAGTGATTTTCAGCCCCATAACCAGCCTCCCTTCTCTGTCCTGTGCTTTCATGTTTTCAGAGGCATTTTCATCTCCATAGCCACCCTCCCTCCTCTCTGGAGGGTCTCCCTTGTGTTTTCATGTTTGCAAGGGGGTTTTCAGCTCCAGAACCAGCTTCTCTTATCATTTGTGCTTTTCATGTTTCAGGGCAATTTTCAGCCCCATAACTATCCTCCTTCTGTCTTGTGTGCCTTCATGTTTGTAGGGTGATTTCCAGCCCCATAACCAGCCTCCCTTCTCTCTTTTTGCCCGCTGCTGCTTCTTCCCCTGGGCTCTGAGGGTTTTTCCTTCTCTGATGCAGCTTTTTTTGTCCTTACTGAGAGCTGAAAATCTTGGGGAAAAGTTCATTTTTGGGGGAGCTGGTGTGAATGCAGGGCTGCACACCTGGTGTGTGCAGGGAACAAAGCTCATCCTCCAGTGCTGCTGGGAGCTGCTGCCTCTCATGAAAAAGGGAATTTAGAGCTGGGAGCTTTCCCTGTGAGGGCATTTTTCATTTTGCTTGGCATTCCTGGCAGGGCAGAACTGGTGATGCCTGATGAGAGAGCAGCCTGCTCACTGCAGCAGAGCACACTGGGAGATTTTAGGAAGGGTAAAAAGCTGTGGTGTTTTATTCTAGGGGAAAAATAAGATTTTTTTTTACATGTCACACTTGCCTAGTAATGGTATATACTGATTTAAATGTATTTTCCAAACAGACAATAGTATATATTTATATTTAAATAGTATGTATTTACATTTAAATAGTATATGTTTATATTTAAAATATTATATATTTATATAATAGTTATATATATAGTTAGTTAAACTAACTATATTTAACTATATATAGTTATATATAGTTATATTAGTAGCATATATTTATATATTATGCTATTATATAAATAATATATATTTATATTTAAAGATTTCTATATTTAAAGCATTTAAATATTAATATTTAATATAGATGTTAAATATTATTAAATAAAAATATTATTATTAATGTTAAGCATTTAATATTTAATACAAATATTTTCCAAGCTTTCTCATAAAGCCTATGCACCTTCACATTAACAATCATTTTACACAAAGCTTTAAAAAATCCTCAAGATTCCATTGAGATTTCCCTGGCAAATATTAAAATATTATTAAGGGATTCTATTTTAAAAAATCAATTCATTAATCAAATTTAATTATTTTTCTTTAATTCTTTTTTATTTATTTCTTTTTTTTTTCCCTTGCTGGTTTTTGTTTTGTGCTGTTGATTTGTCACTGTCTAGGAAACTGGCTTGGTGGTGATGACTGACATAGTCAGCCTGAACCACAGGCAGAATGGAGGGATGTACACAGATGAGGCTGTCCCAGCCTTCCAGCCACACACTGGCACCTTGGTGGCCACCATGCATTCCAAAATAGCACCAAGGTAACTTTTGGGGTTTAATAACTATTGTTTTTTATGCTCCTGGCTGGTTTTTTTTCTCTATTCTCAGGTTTTTCCACCTCAGGTTTAGACAAGGCAGTGATGGGGAAATTCTTTAAATGGCTTGGTAGATATAAAAACCAAAAACTGGCATTGCTTTCTTAAATTTAATTTAATTCTGACACATGCAAAGTGTGCTAAATTATCATTTTGAAGAACATTTCTTTGCAATTTGCTGTGAATTTCTTGGAATATTTGCAAGCTACGGCTGTTTTTGCAGAGCCACTCATTGCTCAGGATTTGGACCATTCAGCTGGTGGTCAAAATGAGCAGAATGAGGATTTGCATGAAAGAAAGGCTGTGAAATACCAGAAGTGATGAGGATGGGCCTTCCCTCTGCATCCTGAATTTCCTAAAAGCCTCTGTTAGCAGAGGAAATTCTGGGCTTAGTTAGGAAATAGATGATGGAGTATAACAGGTATGATGGAGTATAATAGGTATAATGCAGTATAACAGGTATAAAAAGCTGATTTAAATTGTTCAAATATTAGAAATCAGGACAATTCAAAGAGCAGGGATGGAGAAGGATGTCATTGCTGGAAGTCACATGCTGCATTTCTTCCCCTTGATTATCTTTGGTAAAAGAATTTGGATCACAAACCAGTTTTATTTAAAATTCCATTATTTCTGCTGGTTTCAAAGGTTATCTTTCTTGCACTATTTTTTGGATTCTTGCCTGCAGAGTGGGTGTGCACACAAAGGAATTGTTTCAAAACCCATTAATTTGTGTTATTCGCTCCTTAATGAGTCTGCACCAGGCAGAGTTTTGGTCGTGTGAGCCAGAGTCAGCTGATAACTCTGATTTATCACTGACTGCTGGAAATGTCTTATTAAAAGAATCAATTTGGAGGATTTGTTTCTTGTTCTAGCAGAGCAGAGAAGAGGAAAAGAACCTTCTTCCCTGAGACGTGGATTTGGCGCTGCCTCAATGTCAGGTATTGGCATTAATCATACCCAGAAGGTTGTAAACAGAGCTCTTTAAAATCTAATTATGGCATTTTCTGATTTTTAATTTTTAAATTTTTTTTCTCCCCTTTTTTGTTGGTTTTCTTTATTACTATTTCAGTCTTTGCAGCATTTCCTCTGGTCCTGAAGTGTTCCCTTGCTTCAAACTAAACATTTCAGTTGTGCCCACGTTGATTCTCTGTTGATTGCTTATCAAATTTTCACTTTCTCTGTCATCTCCTGCAAGAACATCTCCCCCAGACCTCAATCTGCCTCCTCTCAAATCCTGATTTCCTCTGGGTACAGTTGGGACTAAAAAAATAAATTATTAAAGAGATAATAAATCTATAACACAACAGCACATCTAGGATAATTTGAAGCAATTATTAAAAAGCTTCTCCAGGTTTTGCAAGTGAACTTCATCCTCAATAAATGGCTGTAAATTAAATTTGACAGGAACTTGGAGCAAGTGTATTCAAATCTGTTCAATTGAGCATGAAATATGCTTTGTAGAAATACACAAAGAATTCCAGAAGTGCCCATTTGGGCCTCAGCAAGCCAGGGCAGTTAATTATAAGTGGGAGAGTGTGGAATAAAAAGTTGCAGATTGTGTTTTCTCTACTTCATTTCATTAGAAACAACTGAGGTGGAGCATTTCTTTCATTTCCACTCTCTTGAACAGGCAGAATTTTTTTTTTCCTTCTATAATTTATAATATACAATCCTAAAAAAAAAAAAAAAAAAAAAAAAAAAAAGAGTTTAAAAAAAAAGAAATAAAAGCCTAATGTCAACTTCCCAAACCAATTCTAAAAATTCCTAGAGCCTGGCTGGAGGGTCTAATGGTTGAGAACGAGTGTGTACTTTGGCCCTGTGCCCAGAAGAGTAAGTGCCCTCATGTGTGAAAATAATGTTAATGCTGGTTATGGGCTGAAATCCCAGTGGAAAGAACATCAGCTGCAACAAATTGTCCGGTTAAACAGGCTGGAATTGTGCCAGCCCTGCCTCCCTCCGTGCTGCTCCCCGGGGCTCAGCATCAGGGCAGCTGCAAATGCAAACTGGGTGGGCACCGGTGCCTGCTGAAAATGGGTTAAATAACTTGGAGATTTTAGTTGGTTTAGTGGGATAGTGGGGAAAAATCTTTCTATGGAGCCCTGGCACAGGGTGGGTGCCCCTGGATCCCTGGCAGTGCCCAAGGCCAGGCTGGGTGGGATTTGGAGCAGCCTGGGATGGTGAAGGTGTCCCTGCCATGGCAGGGGTGGCACTGGATGGGCTTTGAGATCCTTCCAACCTGAACCATCCTGGGATTTTGTGAACATTTCCATTGCTTGGCAGCCTCTCTGGAGCAGTGGAAGGTGTCCCTGCCATGGCAGGAGTGGAACTTGAGGGCCTTTAAGGTCCCTTCCAGCTTGAACCATCCTGAGTGACCATTTCTATTGCTTGGAAGTTCCTCTGGAGCGGTGGAAAGTGTCCCTGCCATGGTAGGGGTGGAACTCAATGGCCTTTAAAGTCCCTTCCAACCTGAAATTCTGTGAACATTTCCATTGCTTGGCAGCTTCTGTGGAGCAGTGGATGGGCAGGGGTGCCACTGGATGGACTTTGAGATCTTCCAACCCAAACCATCCTGGGGTTGTGTGACCATTTCCATTGCTTGCAAGCTTCTCTGGAGCAGTGGGAGGTGTCCCTGCAATGGCAGGGGTGGCACTGGATGGGCTTTAAGATTCCTCCAACCCAACCCATTCCATGTTTTTATGATCCAAGTGCATTTCCCAAGGCGCTTCCCTCTGCAGTTTGAGCTGGGGGAGCCAAATTCACCAGGCAGTGCTTGGAGTGTGGCTGAATGACAAAAAGCACAGGGATCTCCACTTCTTACTGCTCACACTGATCTCCACTTTTATTGTTCACGCTGATCTCCACTTTTTATTGTTTTAATCCTTTCCCTTTGTAATACAAACACAAAGATGGGTCCCTGATGAGCTGCCTGGCTCCTGCCAGGAGCAGCACCTTCAGCCTCACTGGGGATTCATTTATTTAGAGGATAAAAGCAAATCCAAGGTGCTTTTCTCAAGTGGGAACAATCTGAAAATCGGTGGCAGTGCAGCTCTGGGTGTGCATCCTGAGGACACCATGTCATGCTGGACATTTCTTCTGGAGATCTCCCATTCTCATTGTCCATGTGTGTCAGGCTCTGGGGAATAAATAAGGACTTGTGAGGAAACAACCTTGGGGTGTACTCACAACCTGCACCCATCACCCTGCCAGCTAAACCATGAAACAGCTTTTGTGTTAGAGGAAATGTTTTCTGTTCCAGGCAGGGCCAAAGCTGCTTTGCAGGAGGGAAACAGCAAAGTCCGAAGAGCAAATCTGAATTTTTGTTATTATAAAGCATGGAAGAGGATACCAGGGTTATGATATCCCTTTGTGCCATGCATAGGAAATCTAAATATGCAAAGATTTGATTTTTAATAACTAATTTCAATCCTCATAAATTCCATTCAAACACAGGATTCTGTCTGGTCAGAGTCAACTTCTTCCTCATAATCCTAACTGAGCAAGGTGGGAAGAAGTTCATTTATCCTGATAATGGGGCAATAAATGCTCTTTCCCTGAAAGAATCAGGTGTCCTGTGGCTGCAGGTCCTTTCTTTACAAAAAAAGTATCCTACGTAGCATTGTTTCTATTTTAACGTTTTGTTGTAACATAAAACTATATTTAACACACTACTTAAGAGAATTAATACAGCATCACTTTCTAACATAATATTCATTTTAATATTTGTGAAATGTAATATATATATATATATAATATATATTCTATATATCTATTATATGTAATATATAAACATATCTAGAATGTATTATGTTATATATAGACTATATCTTATAGTATTATGTATAGAATATATATTATATATAGAATATACATTATAATTAGTATTATAATATATTATATAATATAATGAATATTATAATTTATAATATTATCATATACAATATTATAACATATAATATTATAATATTCATTTTAATATTTGCAAAAAGGCAATCATAAAATGTGCATTTTTCACCCAGCTCAGGGGAAGCCCAGCTGCAGGTGGAGGTGCCTGACTCCATCACCACGTGGATCACAGAGGCCGTGGCTCTGTCTGAGGACAAGGGGCTGGGCATTGCCAGCCAGGCAGAGCTGAGGACCTTCAAACCCTTCTTCATCGACTTCACCCTGCCCTACCACGTCATCAGGGGGGAGCAGACCAAGATCCCCCTCACTGTCTACAACTACCTGCCCCTGTGTGTGGAGGTAAAGCTCAGCCCTCCCCTGCCACTGACGTATTTTATTTTTAAAAAATTCCTTTATTTAGGATCTTTTTCTCCTGAGAAGCTGAGAGGCCTCAGAAACAATTATTTTAAACAATAATGATAAAAATAATTAAATGATTAATATTTAATTAACTAAAATTAATTGCAGTAATTAATATCAATTATTTTAAACAATAATTATAAAATTAATTTAAATTACTACTATTTAATTAATTAAGATTAATGAAAATAATCTTAATTATTTTAAACAATAAATATCTGCTGCTGTGGAATGCAACAGGTGGATCTGTGATTGATCTCATGTGTTTTTTTTTTTAATTAATGGCCAATCACAGTCCAGCGGTCTCAGACCCTCTGGTCAGTCACAACATTTTATTATCATTCCATTCCTTTCAGGCCTTATGATGAAATCCTTTCTTCTATTCCTTTAGTATAGTTTCAATATATAATTTTCTTTTAATATAATATATATAATAAAATAATAAATCAGCCTTCTGAAACATGGAGTCAAGATCCTCATCTCTTCCCTTGTTGGGGTGTTCTGCAAATTCCACCCCTGCCTCAGTTCTAACTCCTCACCATGGCTGGTGGGTGATTTACCTGTCACAGGAGAGAAGGTGGCAGGTTGACAGAAGGGTAAACTCAGCAGAAATGCTTTGAGAAGATAAATATTGCTTTTTTCCAACTCAAATAAATGTCTTTGCTTGGTTTGGTTTTGGTTTGAAACGCCTGTGGTAGGCTGAAGTATCCTGCAGCATTTCAGAAAAGCAAATATTGAAAAAGACAGGGAAAAGACATTTGAAAGACATTCCCCAGCTTGGGATCTCGTGCTGAACCAAAAAGCATTTCCTTCATAATCAAAAAGCTGCTAAAAAATTTTCATTTTGAAGGAATTTTTGTCCCAAGGAATTTCGTCTCCCTTCTCACACTCCCCAGCTCCAGTGCCATCTCCCAGAAACACTTGTAGAATTGCTGAGCTGAAAGCCCTGCTCTCAGTCAAATCCATGGCTAGAAACTTTGAAGAATGAATAATCTTCAAAGATTTGAAGATTCTAGAAATCTTCATTCTGTGATTGTTATGATGGGAAACCCACGGAATTCTTCATTCGCACAGCCCAGTTTGACTTTGTGACTGATATTGTGGCTGATATTATTTCCAATAAATGACAATTCCAAATCTTTCACAGGTCCACGTGAAGATTTCTGTCCCAAAAGGCATCAAGTTTGTGGGGCACCCTGGGAAGCACCACCTGACCAGGAAGAAATGTGTGGCCCCAGGGGAGGCCAAGCCCACCTCCATCGTCCTGTCCTTCAACGAGCTGGGCCTGAGCAACATCACTGGTACAACCCAAAACAGCTTTACAAGCGTTTGTTTTCCTTCCTCTTTCAGGAGAAAATTCTGATTTCCCCATTGCCCCCAGTTCGTTCATTCCTCTTGCTGCCAGCTTGGCTTTTCCACCTCGTTTGTTGTAGGAACAAATCCCCTGCCTGTGATGCACAGAATGTAAAATCAAACATCAGGACATTCTCTGGTCAGCATTTTTTTGTTGTGATATCAAGGTTGGGCCTGTTTCATTTCCCTGAAGAGATCAGTGGAAATTTTTAAACAAGAGAATAACAACAAATTCTGTGCAAATAATCCCAGTGAAAACCAGAAACCAAAAATTAGGGAAGAGCTTCTGTTGCCCTATGATTGTTCAAATATTGCCTAATTTTAAATGTGACCACTCAAATATGGGTAAAGGGAATATGAGAGAGGTAATTACAGCACTTGTTAATCAGCTGCTTCTAATTAATTTGGATCTTTTTAACTTCTAGAGGTGTTTATATCTCAAAATCTCAGCTGCTTTTCCCTTCTGTTTCTTAGCAAAAGCTTTTGCCTATGGTGGCACCAACTGCTGCCAGGAGGGGATGCAGAGCCTGAAGAATGGCAAACACTCAGAGGATTCTTACCTGGACAAAAGGAGCCCTGTGGGGGTGGATTATGTTCGCAGCAGTGTCATTATTGAGGTGAGAAAACACCAATTTAGGAAAATAAAAATGCCTGGGAAACTGTGAAATCAAACCTGAGCAGGTTTATAATGATCCTCAAGGTGATTTCACCCTCAAGGCGTTTTATGGTGTGTTAGAGGGTTGGAAATAATCAGATTTAGTGGTTCTTGTACAGAAAGAGCCCATTTGAGCTCCTCTGGTGAATCTTCAACACTGATCAGGAGAAAAAGCAGTGGATGTTTTATGGGATAAGCTTGCCCTGTTAATCTAAGAAATATGATAAGAGGGAAAGTTCTGGCACTGCTCTAACTAACAAAACACAGTGCCATCACTTTTCTATAAAGGATATAAAGCACTGCACAGCACTAAAATAATTTCTGTGTTTTCCAAGTCAAACTGGGATCTGTTCCTGCTAATCCAAGCCCTGTGGTTTATGCATGGATTTCTGTCTTTTATAGCCAGAGGGACTGTCCAGAGAATACACCTACAGTGTGTTCTTCTGCCCAAATGGTAAGTTCATGATTTGAATGAGATATTCAGTTTGTTTGAATCAGTTTTAAAAAGAAGCATTTGGCTACTTTAAAAAAAAATTAAAAAATCTTTGTTTCCATTTCTCTGTGATTGATGAGTTCTGGTCTGTAGGAAGAACTTGTAAATAAAGAGTCTTTCTTACCTGGCTGGCTAATTATGAATTTGCTCTAACTGCCCAAGTGATTTCTGGAAATGGCCATTAAATTCCTTTACTTTAGGGAACAGTTTCAGTATTCAGCACTGTGGACAGTAACTGGGACTGTGCTTTATTTTCAGCTGGTGCTTTAAGATTCAGTTCTGGAATCAGTCTGTCCTTTCTGCCAGAGGTTTGGATAGCTCAGAGCTGGCTCCACTAGCTGAACAGAGATGCTTTTGACCACTAGATTAGAACCAAAAAATCACTTGCTGAGCTCAGAAGAAATTCAGCTGAGCAGTTTGAAGGATTTTTCTGCCTTGAAGGGGGTAAAAATAAAAAATGAGAAGGGACAACCATGTGTATTTTAATATGTTGTTCATCAGAATGGGAGAGATGTTGGGAAGGATGAAAGTTTGACAAGAAAGTCTCACAGATATGTGTGCTTAGCAGAAAGATTTTTAAATGCAGAGTCTGATGAAGGAATAGAGATGGAAGCAAGTTTTGATATAGAAGAAAAGAATTGCTGAGCCAGTCTTACTGGGTAACCAAGGAGGCAAAGGGTGTGTTAGTTTGAGGTGGGTTTATCCTTTGTTCTAAGCCATAAAAACCCCTTCTAACTAGTTTGAGGTGGGTTTATCCTTTGTTTTAAGTCATAAAAACCCCTTCTAACTAGTTTGAGGTGGGTCTATCCTTTAAGTCATAAAAACCCCTTCTAACTAACACACCCTTTGCCTCCTTGGTTATCCAGTAAGACTGGCTCAGCAATTCTTTTCTTCTATATCAAAACTTGCTTCCATCTCTATTCCTTCATCAGACTCTGCATTTAAAAATCTTTCTGCTAAGCACACATATCTGTGAGACTTTCTTGTCAAACTTTCATCCTTCCCAACATTAATACTCTAAAAGAAGCTGGAATAAAACCCACGTGCTTAGCAAAGCTCTGCTCGAATTTCAGTCATCGCCTCTAAGCTGGGCTCCAACTCTTACAACATCCCCTTGTTTTTCTGACTAGAGAAAATACACATTTCCACCCCTAACAAGTACGAGTACCAGTACCTGCAGAAGCCAGCCCAGATGAGGCACTTTGAGCTGGCAGTGAAGGCTCACAACGACGCCCACCTGGCCCTGTCCTCGGGCCCCCACGACATGGCCGAGATGGCCGAGATCGTCATCGGGGGACAGCAGAACTCCAGGACCTGGATCTCCTCCAGCAAAATGGGAGAGCCAGTGGCCAGCAGGGACACGCCTGGCATCCTCTCCTGGGATGAGTTCCGCAGCTTCTGGATCAGCTGGAAAAATGGAGTTATCCAGGTACTGCGTTCTTCTGGGAGTCTCTTTGTGAACAGAGTTGGAGCACACTCAGAGCAGTTTCTCCCTGAGCTCCATTCCTGTTGCCTTTTCCCTCTGAAGCCCTGATCAGGCTGTTGTGATCACACCAAATCTGCTTTTGCCACCAATGTGTTCTCAGGACCTCAGTCCTGCTTGAGATGGAGACAATGCAAAGCAATGTGTAGCCATGGTATTTTCTGAAAAATCCTTTCCTTAGGATTTTTTCTCCTGAGAAGCTGAGAGGCCTCAGGAACAAAATGTAAACATTGATTATCTGCTGCTGTGGAATGCAACAGGTGCATCTGTGATTGGTCTCATGTGGTTGTTTGTAATTAATGGCCAATCTCAGTCAGCTGGCTTGGACTCTCTATCCAAGACACAAGCTTTTGTTATTCTTCCTTGTCTATTCTTCTGATTCAATCCTTTCTTCTATTCTTTTAGTATAGTTTTAGTATAATATATACCATAAAATAATAAATCAAGCCTTCTGAAGCATGGAGTCATCTCTTCCTTCTTCCTCAGACCCCTGTGAACACCGTCACAGCAATGTGTTGTCTTTTTGCCATTGTCTTATTTTCCATATTGCCTTATTGTTTTATTGCCATTTTCAGAAGGCTTCAAACTGGTTTTATTCTAGCATGCATGCTTTTTATACCTTCTTACAAAGTTCATAAGTTTACACTTTACTCATTGATTACAAAAGACAAAGTGTTTATTGGAATAGTTGCAGGTTTCTCTTCTTTCCCCTTCTTCTTTCTTGGTTTCTATGTCAGTGACCTTGGTAGAAAATTCTTTCAGGGGTAATATGGATCCTGTTCTCAAACTTCTCTCTGGCTTACAGAGCTCACTTAAAACCTCTTCCATGAGTCCTCAACATTTTTAGTGATGAAACCTTGCAGGCCAAGCCTGCGGATTTCCCACTGAACTCCCTTGGATTGTTTTGTGGGTGGGAAGGAGAGAGGTATTTCTGCACCTCTCTGGGCTGGGAGGTGTCCCAGCACACCAGGCACAGTGACTCCACCTGTGTGACCTCCTGGATCTCCATGGTCTCTTGTCTCTTTCAGGTTGGCCACGGTACTCGGGTGCTAAACGAATCTATAATTGTGGAGTGGACAGTCCCCAAACAGCTTGAGGTGAAGTACATTGGCTTTTCCACAGGCTGGGGGTCAATGGGAGAGTTTAAAATTTGGAGAAAAGAAGAGACTGATGAAAATCACAATGAAGCATTTACTCTTGGAGTTCCCCACAACATAATTCCAGGATCAGAAAGAGCTACGGCTTCAATAATAGGTATCAATAATCAGGAGGTATCACTTAGGTACCCCCTCCCAAATGTCAACAGATGCTCCAGCTGTTACTTCTGACCAGTTCTTGAGTAATGCACAGCAGATAAGATAGTCACAGGCACTTTAAAAGGTTTATTACAGCTTAATTTTTGGGGTAGATCATTCCTTGGGTTTTTTTTGGCATTTGTTTGAAGCCTGTTTGGGTTGTCAGCGGCTTGAAGTTGGTGAGGGGCTTGGCAGGGGCACTGTCTGTTACTGCTCGTGGTGTTTATCTCATTGTCATCCTCATCACAAATTGTGCTGTGTTTTAAACTGGTCTAAACTGGGAAGTCATGGATAATCAGAGGCTGAAATGGGGAATTTCTTTAATGCAACAAGAAATCAAAGGGCTAGGACTTAACAGCTGAAGGACTTCCCATTTGTCACAGTTTATTTAAGCTGCTTTGGGGTAGCCAGGAGATATTAGTGCAGTGAGGTGGGGGATAACCACAAAACACCAAAGGAAAACCTTAAATTACCTGATCCTGAACAATTCCCCTCTTTCTCATCAGGAGATGTGATGGGTCCCACCCTGAACAACCTGGACAACCTGCTGAGGTTGCCCTTTGGCTGTGGGGAGCAGAACATGATCCACTTTGCCCCCAATGTCTTTGTCCTGAAATACCTGCAGAAAACCAAGCAGCTCAGCCACGAGGTGGAGGCTGAGGCTACAGATTACCTCGTTCAAGGTAACTCAACACAATTAAATTTACAGGTGGAGAAAAGGCTTTCAATTCATAGTTTTGCTTTGCATGTCACTTTTTATAATCAAGAATAGCCCAAGCGATGAGGATTCATCATTTCTTGCAGGCTAATCTCACAGTGTGACAGATTTTGATGGCAAGATGTTAGTCTGTTTGTCTTCAGTAACTCCTAGTTCAGATATTTACTGATTTATCTTTATCTCTTTTTCCTTACCTGATTTCTGTTTAAACGTTTTAGAAAGTAAAGGAAAACTAAATTTACTGAAAATCTGTATATTTAGGGGGTTTTGCCTTATTCATAAATTGTCTTTTCAAACCTTTAGGTACTAGAGTTAAGGCTCTTTTCTGGACTTTTTTTTTTAATAGTATTTTCTTAGTAATAGAATATATATATTTTCTTAGTAATAGAATAATATACCAAAAATCAAAATTTAGTACTCAAAGTAGTTAAAATCCTTCATTACATGGCTCTAGGTTATCTGTCCTTTCAGTGTCCTGTCCTGCTTTACCAAGCAACTCAAAACAACCTTTTTTTGTTTTCATTTTTTCCTTTTTTTTTTTTTTTTTTTTTTTTTCTGCACCGTTTTCCTCAGCATTTGTTTTGGGAAGAGCCACATGCAAAACAGTTTTATAACTAAGTGCAATAATTCTCAGGACAAGTAAGAATTCAGAGATCATTAAAAACCCAGAGTGACCCAAAGGGACAAAGCTCTCTTGTGTATGAGTCAGACAATAGTCATGTCATGAAATCAGAGGTGACAGGGTTAGGTGGTTCTCCTCTGAAAATATAAATATAAAATGTAATATGTGAGATATTTCTTGTGTTCAGCAGCAAAAGCCCAGCTTTGCTTCCTCTGCCTGGCTCCACTTATTTCACTTGGAATTTTCTGGGCTTGCTGGGAGCAGTGAGGCAAAGGGAATTTGTTAATGGCCCGAGTCAGTGTTTCCTTTGCAACATCATTTGCTTTTGTTTCTTTTTATGAATCTGCAAACCTTCCAGGTTTTTGGCTCCAAACCCTGTTTGCTAATTAACCCTTACAGAAGAAACCCCCAAGAGTTTTAAACCCTTCTGTGTTCACTGGAGCCCTGCCAAGTGTAAGGTTTGGATGGGAAATGCTCACTCCAGAATTGCTTTTGTGATTTACCAAGCCAGGAAACTTCTTCATCCCTCGAGCATCCATCATGGAAAGTGCTGATAATAAATGCCAATAATTCCCTCTTCTTTTGAAGTGGCCTGGGCTAAACCAGTCAGTATTTTTAGTACTTTCCCACAAAAATAAAAACCAAACAAGTGAACAGGGGAAAACTGGATGAATACACATTTTATACAACTCATTTTTTTCGGGATGAGCATGGCTATAGACAAAAAGGTCTGATAAATCATTTTCCTAGTAGACAGAACAATTTTTTTTTCATTTACAGCCTCAGAAGATGTTCCAGGAGGGAGTTCTTACCTTCAGCATTCACCTTAATTATTCACCTAATTATTATAATGTTAATAATGATGTCTAAAGCAAGCCTTGGAGGTGTTCACATGCATTGAGGCCACAGCTGTTTTTTGTTTTTATGTTACCTAAAGCTGTTCCAAGCAACAGCTTTGGGAAAAGCCAGAACCCAGCTGTACTGTCACAGGCAAAACCTTTTTCATTTGTAAATGGAAGTAAAATGGAAAGAGAGTGGCTGCATGATTAAGTAAAAACCTTTTGATAATGCATTTTTTTTTTCCAGAGAAGTGTCAGATTTTTAGCATTTTCAGGGTCCCAGATGTTACCCTGAGCAGATTTCTGGACAAAGTGCACACAGAGCTGGCTCTCACTCACAGATAAATACACAGAATAAGAAGCAGCCTCGGGGCAGCAGAATCCCTTACACATGTTCCAGATGTTCTGAGCCTTCATTCACTTTAAACACTCGTTTTTCTCTGTGTGAGGAGGTTTTGAAGTTCCCAGTTCTTTTCAATTTCTTTGCTTTTCCCCAATTCTTTGCAGGCTACCAGCGCCAGCTGACCTACAAGAGGCAGGATGGCTCCTACAGTGCTTTTGGGGAGAGGGACTCCTCAGGGAGCATGTGGTGAGTGCCTGTTCAAAACTGAGCCCAGACTACTTAAAACTGAGCCCAAACTACTTAAAACTGAGCTCAAACTGAGTTAGAAAAGTTCTAAGTGCTTGCAAAACAAGAAAAGTACACTGGGCTGGGAAAGAGGAGTCATTTTCCTGCTTCTCTCATGGTATCACACACAGTGGAGAGCAGAAATAATGCAATAATACTCAGAAATATCCAATTATATTCTATGGAGTTGCTGTACAGTGCTGCTGAGTGCTCTGACTGCATTAGCTGGTGTGATTCAGGACTCAGGAACAGTTAGGAGAGTTAAATCTGTTAATTAGTGCAGGTTTCAGGCACAAAGCTGTGGTTAAGGATCATATCTGCAATTGGAGTAGCAATTAAGGGGTAATTAAGCACCTGATTCCATTAGGGAAGGGGGTTTGACCTGAAGCAGAGGCTTCTGTCAGGTAAAAAACCAACCAAAACCAACCCCAAACCCCTCAGAGACATCCTTGTACCAATAGGATGGGTTCGTCTTTGATCTTTGTGATCTTTGGATTTGTGCACTGTGATCTTTGGAGAAAATCCTTAAACTCATTTTCTCTGACATCAGTTTGTTGTATATTCATAAACTTTTCCCCTAAACTAGTTTGTATATTCTATGAACTGTTTAGCATGGCTCCTCCTTGGTTCTACTTACTTAAAGTATGTGAATTCCTTGGTTGTGGTTTTAGTCTTTTTTTTAATTATCATTTTTAGTTTTGGGCTTTGGTCTTCACTGCCTTCAGTCAGTGAGTGCTGATAATTGGCATTTCTGTAGCAGGTGTCTTCATTTATATTATTATTGAATCTTATCTTACATTTTTATTTATCTTATATTTTTGTTGGATCTTACCCCATCTAAGCAGGCATTTTAACATAAGCATATTTATGTCAGCTATTTTACTACTATGTCTAAACTTAATTAACAAGAGAAATAAAAAGTGTGTCTTTACAACAATTTTAACACCACACATATAAAATCCATTTTAATATTTGCAAAAAGCCAATATTACAATATGCATCTATAACACAGGGAACTTCCACCTCAGCCCCAGCATGTCCCAGTCCCTGGATGTGAGATGTGGTGACACAGAATTACTCAACACTCCAAAAATCCCCTGCCAGGCAGCAGAGTTTGCTACCCTCCCATTCCTCAGGGGCCTGTAAATGCAATGACTCAATCCCCCCAAGCTGGCCAGTGCTCACTCTTGCTGTCAGAGGTTTAGAATTCCAAAAACATTTCTGGTGCTTTCTGAAGTCTTAATTCTGTATAAAGTGTAACACAGCTTCAGGATTGAGGAAGGGACCTGGATTTCTTATGAGAAATATTAATTCTTAATTTTAAAATATTGATTCTTTGCTTAAAAACTTGAATAATTTGGGATAAAAAAGAACTATATTTCAGAGTGTGCCATAATTATGACAAATACACCTTTGAGTTCTACATTTCAATTTAGTTTGTGGACCTTTAATCCTTTTCTTATCCAAAGCCTGGACAGCGTTCAGGTGATTTTATGTCCCATTATTAAATTATTAATTTAATAATTATTAAACCTCAATAATTTATTGTTATTGAGGTTTTAACAACAATATTTAGTGTTTCCCAACAAGATCTTTTTCAATTTGTGCTTTCTAAGAATATAATTTTTTCCTTACAGACACTTCAATCTGAATTTGTTTTTTTCAGTAAAGATGATTAATTCATTTTTCCAGGTTAACAGCTTTTGTCCTCAAGTCCTTTGCTCAGTCCCGTGGGTTTATTTTCATTGATCCCAAAGAGCTCACGGCTGCCAAAGACTGGATCATCCAGCACCAGAAAGAAGATGGTTCTTTCCCTGCTATGGGCAGGATACTAAACAAGGATATTCAGGTAAAAACCACCCAGGATCACTTTGCAGCAAGGACATTTTAAAAGTTATTACCAGGGCATGAAGTGGTGCAGTTTGAATGTGAATTTTGCACTTGAAAGGCTGGGATGCTGCAGGGAGAATCAGAGGAATTTCAGTTCAGAAAGGTCTATCAGAATGTGTTTGTGGGGTGTCCTCAGAGGATGGAAATCAAGGTGTGAAATTTTAAAAAATCCTGCATTAAATGAGTCCTCAGGCCTGGGACAGCTGGCTCCAAGCAATGTGGGCTTGAGTTCCTAAATTTTGTACTCCTTGTGTGCGAAGAAAAGAAATTTGGTGATGCTTTAGCTTCTCCTCCAGCTCTAACACATCCTTTGAATTGCTTCAAATTCTGTTTTTTTCCCCAGTGTCTTTTCTGTAGTTTTCATCCAGTGGTTTGTGTTGTTTGCCCTTCCAGGGTGGGATCCATGGGAAGATCTCCCTGACAGCTTATGTGGTTGCATCTCTTCTGGAAACAGGTGTCACTTCTGAGGTAACAAAAGCTCCAAAATTTTTCTCAATCCTTTCTTTATAAAATCTTCATTTTGCTGCTGTTTGCCTTCAGACGTTCTGGGCTCTCTGAAAGCATCCAGGGAAGGGGAGGCTGCTGGAAAGCCTTGGGGCTGTTCTGAAGTTAAAGAATCTGTTCTGAAGTTGTTCAAGGTGGTCTCCCACCCTCCAACCATCAGCTCATGATTATTCCAGCAGAGCAAAACAATCCCCTGCAGCCCCATCCCTCAACCTCTCCCAGAAATTACTGCAAAAAGAGTTTTTCTGCCTCTTAGCTCCAAGCTGTGAGTGCAGCCTGTGCTGATCCTGCTCTTCTTTTGCCTGCAGGGACTCAGCAATCCTGGCTTGGTGCTAAAAGCAGTGTAACTTGGGGATCCAGAGAGCTCTTGTGGTCTGGCTTGGCTGCAGTGGCCAAAATGCTACTGCTGTCAGATTACAGAGCCTTTGGAGAGCTGAGCTCCTGCTCCGAGCTGGATTCAGGGCTCTGGAAGAAAATGTTGCTGTTCTTTGCAGGAACACTGCAAAAAAGAGAAGCAGCTATGTAGGAACAGCCAATTCCACTGGAAAAAAACCCCAAATTTCCAGTACAACTGGTGGTTTTGGGATTCCTCCTTAAAACTCCTGCTAACACAGTGCTCCTGCCCTCTGATGTGTTTCTGCCAGCATGCAGCTTCACTAGGATGGAGATGTTTAGATAAGATTGTGGTGGCACATTGCCACTGACCAGGACTGGGAAGATGCTCCCTTGCAGATGTTCCCCTGCTCTTCAGCCAAGGGAGAGGGCAGGGGTGGCCTGGGAGGTGAAAAAAGGAGGTGCAGGGGATGCTGCAGCATCTTCTGGAGATCTGCTCTCACACCAAAGGCTCCATTCAGCACAACCCTGTGGGTTTGTGGATTGTCAGAGCAGCCAGTGCCCATTCAGGACCTCTGATAACCTCAGCACTCCTCACCCATCCCTGTGGAGCATGAAGAGTAAAATAAAACAGAACTGCTGCTGCAGGCAGATGCCCCCCATAGCCCTTATCCTTGTTGGAGTGGAAGCTTTCAACCTTATTAAAAATTGAGAAAACCCTGCAGAGCTCCCAGAGGAGCTTCCTGCCTCCCTGTGAGCAGGGATGCGATGCTCTGTGTGGCAGGGCAGCCCCAGCAGTGCAGTTTCTGAGCATTCTAATGCTTTTCCTAGAGGAGATTCGTGAGTGTTCCTAATGATCTTAGCTAGGAAATGAGGAAGGGCAAGGTTAGCGCCACAGGGAAATCAAAGGAAACCAAATTACATCAAGTCCAATTAAATTGTTTCTATAAATTATCAGAGCCACGTTCCTGCATGGTGAGGTCATTGGGGGAGTTAATAAAACATGTTTGTTGGCTGCAGGGACCCCTGGGAACCTTGGCCTTTATTATCCTCTGGCGTCTGCCAGACGTGTCAGGAGCACAATCAAAGCTCCAGCACAGAGCTCACCCTGCCCTGCTCATCTGCTGCCTTGCAGGGCACACAATTTCTCCAGCTTTAGGGAGGGAAAAGTGTGTCGAAAAGTTAGCCTAAATCATTCTCACTCTGCTGTTGGCACTTTTTTTTTGAATTTTTGATGCATGGCATTTCTCAGGGTGTCCAATGTGTTCTCAAAGTGTCCATGCTGTTCTGCAGAGAGCAAAATGTATCTTTCTGAGTTGATTGTGTGGATTTTTGTTTGGATTTTGTTGTTGGTTTTTGTTTGGTTGCTATTGTATTTGCTGGGAAATGTCCCAACCGAGGCAGGAATGGAGAATCTGAGGCCATGTTCTCAGAAGGCGAATTTATTATTTTATAATACTGTATTATATTAAAGAATATTATTAGCATATTATATTAAAGAATATAATACTATAAAGAGTATAATTACTTTATAATACTATATTACAATACTATATTATAATACTATATTATATTAAAGAACATTATTACTTACTATAACATGTATTATAATATAATATTATAATTTAAAGTATTATAGTATATAATACTATATTAGTATATACTATTAGTATTATAGTATATAATACTAATATAATATAGTATTATATAGTATAATATATAATATTATACTATATTTATAGTACATACTATTATAATACCATATTATATTAAAGAATATTATTACTTACTATATAATATATATTATATTATAATATATAATAGTATAATATATATTATATAGTATAATATATAATATTATACTATATTTAGAATACATACCATTGTAATACTGTATTATATTAAAGAATATTATTACTTTATAATACTATATCATATTAAAGAACACTATATTAAGAATACAGAAAGGATACTTACAGAATGCTAAAAAGATAATTAAAAACTTGTGGCTCTCTGCAGAGTCCCAACACAACTTGACACTGATTGGCCAATGAGTGAAAACAATTCACAGCAGAATCCAATGACACAATCCCCAAACACATTCCACATGAGCAAAACACAGGAGAAGCAAATGAGATAAGAATTGTTTTCCTTTTCTCTATGGCTTCTTAGCTTCCCAGGAGAAAAATGGAGATTTTTTCAGAGAATGTGAATGCTACAAGTTGCCTTTTTTTTTTTTAAACATAACAAGTAATAAAGCAATCCCAACTCCTGAGACTGGTACATCTACCTGGGCCTCTTTCCCCTGTGAATATAGGAAGAAAGAACAGCTGTAGAAAAAGCAAAACACTTCCTGGAGTCCAACCTGTACTCAGCAGAGGATCCCTACACCACTGCCCTGAGCGCCTACGCCCTGACCCTGCTGCACAGCCCCAGCGCTGCTGCCACGCTGCGCAGGATGAACAGCATGGCCATCACCCAAGGTAGGAGCTGCTTGGCCTCACTGGGGCCTGGGATGGGAAAAAGGGGCAAAACCGGATGGGTTCTGTGCCATATGAGTTGATAAGGGAGATTGTGCCAGCTGAAGGTGAGCAGAGTTGTTTGGGAGTTCGTTGTGTTCCTGTTTTCTTCACTATTCTGCCCCCACACCATCCAAACACAGCCTGGATCATCTGAGCTGCTGGACAGGATGAGGGATGAGGGATTCCTCACTGACAGGTTCTGTAGTTTCACTGAAAGAGGCTGATTTTGGAAAAAAAATGAAGAACAATCCCATCTCTCTGAAGCGAAAACATTTGCGTTCACATGGAAATCATCACAGTTTCCTTTGAGAGGAAAAGGGAGGAAAACCTTTTTTGCCATATGAGTTAACAAGGGAGATTCACTGTTTGGGAGTTTGTTGTGTTCCTGTTTTCTTCACTATTTTGCCCCCACACCATCCAAACACAGCCTGGATCATCTGAGCTGCTGGACAAGATGGGATCTGGAGGATCAAGGATTCCTCACTGACAGTTTCACTGAAAGAGGCTGATTTTGGAAAAAAAATGAAGAAAAATCCCATCTCTCTAAAGTGATAACATTTGTGTTCATATGGAAATCATCTCAGTTTCCTTTCACAAGCACATTTGGGCTGCCATGAAGCTCCTTTTTGCCCTCCTTAGGATCAGACCCTTGGTAGGATCCTTTAAACACTATCAGAACAGGAACACCAAGAGGACAAACACTAAATCTGGATTTTTTTCAGTACGTTAGAAAAGAAAAGAAATATAAAGAAATATATAAAGAAATATAAAGAGGCAAGATTTTCATACGAACCCAAGGTGGCACAGTTTGGCTTTGTAAGGCAAGGGTGCTCCTGGTTTTCTTTGGAGAGGGATCCACACATGTGGCTGATGCTGAAGGGAAGGCAAGTGCAGCAAAATCAGAGAATATTCTGAATTGTAGGGGACCAATTAATGAGTGAGTGTCCCACACAGAGATCAGAGCCACAGCCCTGGTGTTCAGTTCAATTCTCTAACCACTGGAATGATTTCGAGTTGTTCAGAGGCTCTGCAATGCCCTGTAACACCTCACATTCCCTGGTGGTGTGTTTTAATCCAAAATTAAAGAATCACCTGATTTTTTGAATTATTGGATTGCATTTCATTGAATTGGATTACACTGAATTACCTCTGTCGTTGGATTACATCGAATTTTCTCTGCCATTCCAAAGGAGCTCCTTGCCCAGGCACTGGTGTCCAAAAAGAGGGACAGGGAGCTCAGGGCAGGGAGCAAAAGTGGGATTTGACTGCTCTGATAACAGCCCTGTCCCTCTGCCCTCTTCTCCCAGATGGATTTACCCACTGGAGCCTCACAGGAACCCTTGTCACTGATGAAGACACCTTCATGGGGTTTAATGATGGACTCTCTCAATCAGGTAATTGGGAACCTGCAGGGCAGAGAAAAGGGAAGGGGCTGCCACGCCTGCCTGCAGGGAATTGTTTATAAAAAATATAGGGTATTCTGAAACTGTCAGTCAGGGAAGGGTTCAGAGAAAAGAGAGCTCAGAAAGGCAGGTAACATGATGCTGAAAGAATAAATGAGACACAGAGCAAGATGTGGTTCAGACAGGACAGGTTTTTTAGCCCCAGATGTCTCATCAGCTTTCACTCCAGTTTTATAAAGACAGAATCCCAAGTGGTTCTCACTCTTCTGTCAGGGAGTAATAATTCAAAATGGAAATCTGTGGGAATTCAAATATGTTTAATTTTAGAGCTGTTTATCTATGTATTTTCAAGTGAACCTAAGGGTTCACTGACTCTTCAGCTGATTTTTCTACACTTTGGCTGTCAAACCACAGAAAGTGAATGATGTTGGAATTTTCAAGGCACTTAAAGCCATTGACTCTTTGGATATGATTTTGGTGCAGCAATGCTCAGGAGGGATCTGACAGGATATTGTATGAAAATCTCTGGGGCAGGACAACAGTGTGGGCAGCAGCAGAGTAGAACTGGAGTGGGAGAGTGGGATGCAGTCAAGAAAAAGGAGTTTGTGTAAATATCTTAATTATTGGTTATCTATTGCCTGAAGGGAAGCTTTTGTTGAAAGCAAAGATGTTTTAGGGAGGTGCAAACATTTTAACTTCCCTTTTTACTTCTACAGATGCTTAACTTTTTAGAATTATTTTTAAGTTAATAAATATTCATAGAACTATCTCTAGACCTGGTGGTATTTTGATTTTTTTTTTTTTTTAATTCACCCCTCTTTCAGTTGTTTCTGCAGAGGTGGAAATGACATCTTATGCCCTTCTGACCTACACACTGCTGGGAGACGTGGCCTCTGCACTCCCTGTGGTCAAGTGGCTCTCCCAGCAGAGGAATGCACTGGGAGGATTCTCCTCTACTCAGGTGGGCAGCCTCTGGAAAAGGTACCTGGGATGGATGCATTGGCAATTGATTCAGGAATGTGGAGTTTCCACCTTCCTGACATAAATTATTTGTGCTCTGGTAAGAAGGAAAACTTTCCATGGCTCTTTGCAGCTTCCTCTTCATACTGGTAATAAAAGGAACCCAGAGTTTGTCCTCACAGGTGCCTTTGATAGGAGAAGTGAGCAAAACCTGATGTTTCTATTGCCATATGAATTAATAAGGGAGATTCTGCCAGCTGGAGCTGTTTGGAAGCTTGCTGTGCTCCTTTTTCACTATTCTGATTTCTCCCTCTTCTGGCCCCCAGGACACCTGTGTGGCCCTGCAGGCTCTGGCTGAATATGCCATCCTTTCTTATGTTGGAGGAGTCAACCTGACCATTTCCTTGGCTTCCACAAACCTGGACTACCAGGAGACCTTTGAGCTTAACAAGATGAATAAAAAAGTCCTTCAGACTGCAGTGGTAGGTGGTTTTGTGCAGGGAGGTTTTTAAAGCAATCAGGTGAGCTGGGTTCTGAATGAGTACTTGGATCAGTGATGGGAAAAGCAGAAGTTAAGCACTGTGGGACTTTCTGTGGGTTTGTGCCTGGATTCTGCTGGGAAGGAGGCAGCACTCCTAATTAAAGGCATTTTTCACCATGACCAATGCCTGATGTTGATTTTGTGCTGCTGTTTGTCTCTGCTGTTGTAAGTGCAGGTGGTGAAGAGACTCAGCCATGCTCACTTCACTTCTGCATGTCCTTTATAAAGGTATTTTGTACAGAACAGAGCTAAATTTAATGTTCATTTCCATTCTGAGTGCCATGTCTTGTCTTGTGCATTCTCCCCAGATCCCCAGTATTCCAACAGGGCTGTTTGTGAGTGCCAAGGGTGAAGGATGCTGTCTGATGCAGGTGAGTTTGTCATGGGGCTGGAGAAGGCATGACAGCAGATGATCTCTAACCTCACAGCCTGATTGCTGCTTTTCTAATCCCACTTTGCAGCGAGGAAGGACTTACACTTGGGATTTCTCTCAAAATAATTCTGTAACTCTTGGTGTTGCTTTACTTTGGGAAGTGAATGTGAAGATGTCTATGTAAGCTCTGGTAGAGCTTAGATAGAGACAGAACTGTGTGTTATTGTAACAACAATTCCCCCTGAATGGGGAATAATTAACATTGACTCCATGACTCCAATAATTAACATTGACTCCATGACTCCAATAATTATCATTGACTCCATAATTGTGGAAGGCTGATCAATTGCTTTATTAAGCTATACTATATTATACTATACTATACTATACTATACTATACTATACTATACTATACTATACTATACAATTAAGAAACTCATAACCTTTATAGATTGTCTGATATAGTTTTAAGTTAATTGGTCAATCAATCCAAACATCATCCAGTGTCCAATTAAGAAATCACCTGATCAATTGCTTTACTAAGTTATATTATACTACACTATTAAGAAACTCATAACCTTTACAGATTGTCTGATACAGTTTTAACTTAATTGGTCAATCAATCCAAACACCATCCAGTGTCCAATTAAGAAATCACCTGATCAATTGCTTTATTAAGCTATACTATACTATACTATTAAGCAACTCATAACCTTTACTGTCTGATATAGTTTTAAGTTAATTGGTCAATCAATTCAAACACCGTCCAGTGTCCAATTAAGAAATCACCCTTTGGTAAACAATCACCATAACACATGTGCACAACAACAGGTGCAGCAAATGGAGATAAGAATTGTTTCTCATTCTCTTCTCTGAACTTTCTCACAGCTTCCCAGGAAAATCCTGGGAGAGAACTATGTCTCTCTGTGTTCAGAGGATATGTGATTGCCACATGTAGTAAAGCCTCTGTTGCCTGTCCCTCTGAGGAGGTCTTGTGTCTATGCTGGGTGTTTGTGGACAATTTTTTGTGTCAACATTACATTGGGTTACTGTGACCGTGTTCACAGGGGTCTCAGGTTGAGGGAAGAGATGAGGATCTGACTCCATGTTTCAGAAGGCTTGATTTATTATTTTATTATATATATTATATTAAAACTATACTAAGAGAATAGTAGAAAAGGTTTCATCAGAAGGCTGGCTAAGAATAGGAAAAAAAGGAATGATAATAAAGGCTTGTGGCTCAGACAGAGTCTGAGCCAGCTGGGCTGATTGGCCATTAATTAGAAACAACTCTATGGGACCAATCACAAATCCACCTGCTGCATTCCACAGCAGCAGATAACCAATGTTTACATTTTGTTCCTGAGGCCTCCCAGCTTCTCAGGAGAAAAAAATCCAAAATCCTAAGGAAAGGATTTCTCATGAAAGATGTCTGTGACAGATTACATTGGAGCTGTAATAACCCACCCTGATTAGATTTTTTTTTCACCTTTTCCCGCTGCAGATCGATGTCACTTACAACGTGCCTGACCCCATA
Source organism: Ammospiza nelsoni (assembly GCF_027579445.1). Taxonomy (NCBI): domain Eukaryota; kingdom Metazoa; phylum Chordata; class Aves; order Passeriformes; family Passerellidae; genus Ammospiza; species Ammospiza nelsoni. The sequence goes on from NC_080659.1 coordinate 3,529,105, forward strand.
GCCAAGCCAGCCTTCCAGCTGCTGGTGAACCTGAAGGAGCCCAAGGCAGAGCAGCCCCTGCCAGCCCCGGCCCTGCTGCGCTCGGGCGCTGAGCGCCGCCCCGGAGCCCTGCACAGGGACAGGGCCCTGGGGGACGACGAGGACCCGGCCTCTGACCAGGACCAGCGAGAGTACAAAGTCATCCTGGAGACCTGCACCAGGTGGGAAATGCTGTTCCTGCCCCCCACAGAATGTTTGGTTTGCTGGTCTTGGTGTGCGTTGTCACCGAAGGGGTGTCAGGGACACTCAAAGGTGATACAGAGACTCCATCATCAGACGGCATGAAAAGTCCTTTATTTTAAAAAGTCCTTTATTAGAAATCCACAGTTCTTAGAGAAGCAATTTTCTTTTTTTCCCAAAAGAAAAAAAAAAAGGCAGAAATTTACTACTGGCCTCCTCTTTATATAAATATTATATATTTACATATAATACAGTTTGTAAATATATGTATTATTTATAGTGTATATATCCTGGAGACCTGCACCAGGTGGGAAATGCTGTTCCTGCCCCCCACAGAATGTTTGGTTTGCTGGTCTTGGTGTGCATTGTCACCAAAGGGGTGTCAGGGACACTCAAAGGTGATACAGAGACTCCATCATCAGACGGCATGAAAAGTCCTTTATTTTAAAAAGTCCTTTATTAGAAATCCACAGTTCTTAGAGAAGCAATTTTCTTTTTTTCCCAAAAGAAAAAAAAGGCAGAAATTTACTGCTGGCCTCCTCTTTATACAAATATTATATGTTTATACATAATATAGTTTGTATATATATGTATTACTTATAGTGTAATACATATAATCTCCATTACTTGGAGACCTGCACCAGGTAGGAAATGCCAGTCCTGTTCGTCAATGAGCTCTTGGTGTGCATTGTCACCGAAGGGGTATCGGGGACAGACAAAGGTGATAGAGAAACTCCATCATCAGGAAAGTCCTTTTTTATTAGAAATCCACAGTTCTTACAGAAGCAATTTTCTTTTTCCTCAAAAGAAAAAAAAAGGCAGAAATTTACTATTGCCCTCCTTTTTGTATAAAGATTTAATTTCTATAAATATATAATATTTAAATATTTAATATATATTAATAATAAATAATAAATAATAATATATATTTTAAATATATCTATATTATATATATAAAATATTTATACGTTTATACATAATGTAGTTTGTAAATATATATATTTTATATAGTGTATATATCTATATGTGTATAGATATATACACTATATATAATATATATATTATAGTGTTGTCTGTCAATCTTTGGCACATTTTTTAATCAATGCCAGAGTACCACTGAGCCAGACCAGGAAGAAGAGATTATCTGAAGAACTGGATTAATACTTACAGCTCCAAAATTAAAATTGACAAGGGCTGTGTTAGCTTTAAAGCTTTGCCAATAAGGGGAAGGAGCTGATGCTGAGACTGAATCAGCTCACACAGATCTAGGACCTGGTTGGCCTTTAGGAATCTTCTTTCACCTACTGGTCAAGAAGGGACAACTCCTTCTTATGTTATCACTGAGTTTCATTATTGCCTTTCCAAACCCTGAAAATGAAAAATGTGGTGTGATTTGCTTGTATAAGGATAAAAAGAAAAAGTTCTGGATTATTTTCACCACTTGGGTTGCAGGACAGAGTCATTCCAAGGTCATTCTTGATCTTTTCAGTGCCAATAAGAGAAATAAGAAAAAGACCTTGAGGTTTTATCATTGAGTTAATTATTGCCTCTCCAAACCCTGAAAATGACAAATGTGATGTGATTTGTTTGTATAAGGATGAAAGGAAAAACTTCTGGATTATTTTCTTTAAAGCTTCAAAGAGAAAGGTAAATTCAGCTGGTTGACTAATATCTTAATTGTGTCAATAGTTTTATAAATATTACTGACTTGACTTTGTTATTCAGAGCTAATTTCATGTTTGTGACCAGGAGCAGGGCAGGTGCTGCTTCCCTCCAACAGGAGAACTCCAGAGAGTGCCTCAGATGGAAATGGAAAATTGTGGCTGCCTTATCAGAGCTTAGTGGGAAACTCTGGCTCCCCTATCAGCTTCTGTCCCTTCCGTCCTGCAGAGGCAAGGGCACACAGGGACTGCAGAGCTGCAGGGCCCCAGGAAAAGCTGGGATTTGTTTTCCTTGGCCCAAACTTGCCCCTGGCCCACAGGGCTGTGTTGTGGCACAGGCACTGCCCCCAAGTGTCACTGTGCCAACCTCCTCTCCCCCTGCCCGAGCCCTCAGCCTGTTTTGGGGAGAGGCTCAAATTCCACAGTGCTGTCAGATGCTGAGGAGGCTGCCCTGCATCAGCACAAGCTCTCTGCTGATAGCTCTGAAACTCCTGCCCTGGGAATTGCTGCAGCTGAGGCAGAAATTTGAGAGGAAGCCCAGTGCAGGGAGATGGATTGCTTGGAAAGGAAACAAAAGCAAATGAAATCTTCCTTTCCTCCCTTTCTCCCTGTAATGATGCTCTCAGCTCCATCATCATCATCTTGCTGGGGCAGTGTGAGGAGAGGAGTGCAGCTGAGGATGACAAGTGAGCTATTTTGGAGCTCGGGGTGTTCTCAGGATGTGATGAAGTGTTGTCATGGCCAGTGACATCCCTGGGGCACTGCTGAAGGGTTAGGGAGAGCCCATGGTGGAAAACAGAGCTGTGATGTGTAACAGAGGCTGGGGAGATGCAGGCAGAGGGATCCTGAATGATTTATTTGGGACTGTGGCTCTGTTTGAATACACTTTGCATGCTCTTGCATCTTTTTCTTCCCATTACCAAGAGAAACATGGAATTAGATGGGAATTGAGGGATCCTGGATGATTTATTTGGGACTGTGGGTCTGTTTGAATACACTTTGCATGCTCTTGCATCCTTTTGTGCCCATTACCAAGAGGAGTGTGGAGTCAGATGGCAACTGAGAGATCCTGGCTGATTTATTTGGGAATTGATGGATCCTGGATGATTTATTTGGGAATTGAGGGATCCTGGATAATTTATTTGGGAATTGAGGGATCCTGGATGATTTATTTGGGAGTGTGGCTCTGTTTGAATACACTTTGCATGCTCTTGCATGTTTTGATGCCCATTACCAAGAGGAGCATGGAGTTAGATGGGAATTGAGGAGGTTTAATGGCTCTGGGAACCCTGAGTGCCTCACCCAGAGCCACCTCATGCTACTGTGAGCCTTGGGCTGGGGTGTGGCAAAATTGAGATTTTGCCCCAACAGCCCTTCTCTCCACACCTTTCTGTGTGGGGGTTTTGTGCACATTTATAACAACTCAGTTTCAGAGATTTTTTCTGAGTTTTCAGTTATGCTCTAGAGGATGATACAGACAGTGATTTAACACCACTTTGCTGATTCATTAGCAAAAGCCCTTTTCTCAGTGCCAGGGGTGAAACAGGCATTTATGAAAGCCCAGGACTGAATGACCTTGCCTGGTGTTGGGAATTAGCATCCCTCTCCCACCACAGTCCATCCACAGCCCTTCTCTCAGGGTGGAGCAGAAGTTTCTTCTACTCCAGGGGTTTATTTCCTTCCCAAGTGTATTTTCTCAGTGATTAATTGAAAGATAAAGCAATCAGCCCCACAGGTGGCTGCATCCCTCTGCTTTTCTGCATCCGTGTTCCAGGACATCTCCCACCCCCTGTGAGCTGGGCATCATTTTGTTAAATAAAAGCAGAAAAGAGGATTTTTAAAAACCAACTTGTGGCCTATGGCTTTCCCCAAGCATTTCAACAAGGAGAGCCTTTTAATATGATTTTTTTTTTTTAAATTCTGGAGTTGGTTTCTCCATTCTGAGTTGTCCATGGATCTTGAGTTTGTTCCCATTTTCTCTCTTTTTGTTCCCATGGGAAGATGGCTGCACTCTGGATCTTCAAACATGGCTGTGTTGGAAGTGCCTCTGTTCTCGGGGTTTCGGGCAGATATTGAGAGCCTGGAGCAGGTAAGGGATGGGATTGGAATGGGGTGGGATTGGGTGGGATCAATGGGATGGGAACAATAGGATGGGATTTGGATGGAATCAGTGGGATGGGATTCGGATGGGATGGGATCAATAGAATGGGGTAGGACCCATGGGATGGGATCAATGGGATGGGATGTGATTGATGGGATAGGATCCATGGAATAGGATCAGTGGGATGGGATTGATGGGATGGGATCAGTGGGATCCATGGGGATAGGATCGGTGGGATGGGATAGGATCAATAAGATGAATGTGATGGGATGGGATAGGATCAATGGCATGGAATCAATGGGGTGGGATGGGATCAATGGGATGGGATAGGATCAATAGTATCAGTGGGATGGGATGGGATCACTGGGATGGGGGTGCAGTGTTTGGATGTGGATCTCTGCCTGGGAGGGGTTCCCTCTGAGGTGCAAGAAGAGCCCATTGAGTGTCAGAGCACTGAAAAGATGCAATTAAAATTGGGACAGGGGAGGAAGAGATTCCACTTGTCAAAAAATCTCTCTGAAATGAGGCAACAGAGCAAGCTGAGCAAACCCAGCCTGGCCAAGCCAAGGCTTTCCTGAGCCAGTGCACAGTAATTAACTGAGAGCCCTTGGAAAAGCTGAGGTGCAAATGTGCTCTAACAGGAGCTGTTTATGGCTGCTTAGTGAGCTGTGTTATCTCCAACATCTGGATCCCATTTCTTTGGAGGCTCTGTGTCTTGGAATTTTTTGCCCTTTTTATTATTTTTTTTCCTTCTCTCTGGGAGAACATGGAGTTTCTTGCAGCCAAGCTGAGGTGGACAGAATGTGCCTCGTGCCCAGCCAGCCCTTCAGGGCAGATGAACTGAAATCCTGAGCTTTGCTTTATATTTGTGGGAGTATTCCATTCATTACAACTCATTACATTTTGTGGAACGTTGCATTCACTGCTGGGGTTCTTATGCTGCAAAGATTTATTTTTTTAAGGACTATTTAACTGAAGAGGTATAAAATTTTTGCCACCTTGAGAGCCTTTGGGCCTAAAAGGGGCTCCAGGAGAGCTGGAGAGGGACTGGGGACAAGGCATGGAGGGACAGGACACAGGGAATGGCTCCCACTGAAAAAGTGAGATTTAGATGGCAAAAAAATCCCATTTAGATGGAATATTGGGAAGGAATTGTTCCCTGGCACAGCTGGGAGTGCTCACCTGGACAAGAGAAGGTTCCAGGGAGAGCTCAGAGTCCCTGGCAGGGCCTGAAGGGGCTCCAGGAGAGGGACTTGGGACAGGACACAGGGAATGGCCTCCACTGGAAAAAATGAAATTTAGATGGGAAAAAATCCCATTTAGATGGGAAAAAATCATATTTAGATGGGATATTGGGCAGGAATTGCTCCCTGGCAGGAGAGAAGGCTCCAGGGACATCACAGAGCCCCCTGAGGGCCCTAAAGGGGCTCCAGGAGAGGGACTGGGGACGAGGCCTGGAGGGACAGGACCCAGGGAATGGCTCCCACTGGAAAAGGGGAGATTTCTGTGGGATATTTGGAAGGAATTGCTCCCTTTGAGGGTGGGGAGGGGCTGGGATGGAATTCCCAGAGCAGCTGTGCTCTGGGATCCCTGGCAGTGCCCAAGGCCAGGCTGGACAGGGCTTGGAGGAGCCTGGGACAGTGGAAGGTGTCCCTGCCATGGCTGGGATGAGTTTTAAGGTCCCTTCCAACCATCCCTTTTGGGGATTTCTTCATGGCTATCAAACAAGGGCCCAACACAAAATTCACCCCCTGAAGCTTCACCGCGTACTTTGGACCCCACCTTGAGCAGAGCCAAGTCCCACCTCTGTCCCTGCTGCCTTTTCCCTGCCCTGCTGTGGAGGGGCTGGGCTGTAAATCAGCATTTTCTGGCATTTTTTTGGCATTTTGTGATTTTTCCCTCAGCCCAGGCTGGGAGCAGCCCCACGTGCAGCCCCAGGGCAGCTGTGCTTAATGAGGGCTCTGTGCACAGCCCACCACAAATCCTCCTAATAATGCTGGATGTCGACAGGGTCAGGAGGTCACCCTGGGCTGGGATAGATCAAACCCCAGCAGAAAAATGCACTTTTAGCTGAGCCCAGCAGTTCCCGGTGGCGCCGGCGTCTCCAGGCCCTCATAAAAGTCCTGTCTGCAGCCATGGGCTGCTGAGGGATAACAGCCACCAGCAGGGCCCTAAAATTATAAGGACAAATTAAATTGGCCCTTCCCATGTTGTGGGGGGCTTAAAGAGATGGTGCTTGGCTTGTTACAGGAGGAGCAGGGGTTACAAGTTGGAGCACTCTGCTGGTGGCAGGTTTGGGCAAATTTCAGTGTTCAGAAAGAAGCAGTGCTGCTTGTTTTGTGTCAATCTAAATTATAATTGTAGTTGTTATTATTATTACTATTATTATTATCATTACAATATTTGTTAGTAGTAATTATTTTTATAATTAATATTATATATTTTATAGTATACAGTATATATGATGTATACTATATAATATATATCATAATATATATAATAATTATTATAATTATTTGTTCCCATTTCCACAGATTTTAGTCTGTGATCTCAGAGTAACTTAAGATATATATAATAAGATATATTAATATTACATTATTATATATAATAATTATTAGGTTTATTCATAATAATAATTATTATTATGAAAATAATAATAATTATAATTATTTGTTCTCATTTTCACAGAGATTTTAGCCTACGATCTTAAAGTAACTTGAGAACATTAAAACCAAAATAACAACAAAACAGAAACAAAAACACCAAAAACCAAAAACAAACCCCCTAAAACCCACAAAAGCCCAAACAAACAAAAACTCACAAAATACCCCCACAAGAATATGTTTAAAAATGGGGTTGTCTAACAGAGGTTGAAGTAATGGGACAGTTTAGAGAATAGAATTATAGAATAGAGTGCTCTGGCCCTATCTTGGCTCTCCAAACTTTGATTAAAACACAAAAATCCTTTTCCACAAACCCTCATCCTCCCCAGCTTCAGTTTTAAGTATTTTCCACATGCCAGATGCATTTTAATACAAATTATCAAAATAGTAATGCTTGATCAGGCAGGACAATCACCGTGTTGAGATGTTCCAAGGGCAGAAATCATGGGAGGAACTTTTGGAAAATTGAAAATGAAGTTTTGGAGATGTGGGAAGTGCCCTTAGATGGTGTGCAGATAAAAAGCATAAAAAGATAAAAATATAAGAAGAAGTGGGTCTGTGGGCCTGCCTGGTACAATGCAGACCCCAAATTCCAAATTTGGGGCCTGGAAGGGAGAGAAGCTGAGGAGCAGAGGCCTGGCCTGACCCCATTTGTCAAAGGGAGGGTGCCTGGGGCTTTTTCAAATGGCTGCTCTTCTCAAATGGGAGGATTAATTTTCCTGGCAGAAGAATGTTTTGGATTTTTCAGCTGCTGGGAGGAGGGGACCTTCAATACCCAGGGAGATTTCCTGGTGGTCTGAGGGGTGTAAAATAAATAAGAGCCTTCATTGAGTGGTTTGGAGTCTCTGGGGTCTTGCTGGAGCCTTGGCACTGAAAACAATCTGGGAGCTGCTGGGTGAGATCATGGATGAGGCAGCAGCAGAGTCCCAGGGGGATACGGAAGAGCCCTCAGCTGATGCACCTTGCAAGAATTCCTCAGCAGGACTCAGAAGTGGCTTTTCCCCCTCTGTCATGTGGCAGCAACTTCAATCCCTTTGCATTTTCTCACTCTTGCAAGAATTCCTCAGCAGGACAGGCAGGGACACACAGGTGGCTTTTCCCCCTCTGTCATGTGGCAGCAACTTCAATCCCTTTGCATTTTCCCTCTCTTGCAAGAATTCCTCAGCAGGACACAGAAGTGGCTTTTCCCTTTCTGTCATGTGACAGCAATTTCAATCCCTTTGCATTTTTCCTCTCTTATGGAAACTCCATTTTCCAGCAGAAGAAATCCCTGGAGTTTATTGTCTGAAGAGTTTTCTAAGTAGCGTGAAATCTTATTCTCTCATTTCTACCTGTTTTCTATAAAATGAGATTAAACTGAACACGATGACTTTTAATTTTTTTTTTTTTTGCCCACAGTTATTGATGAACAAGCAAATTGGGTTAAAAAGATATGAAGTGGATGGAAGAAAAGTCCTGTTTTATTTTGATGAGGTAATGGCTTTGTTTCTTATAATTATGTTGGATTTTAATGAGAGGCAAATGAGCAGGGAATGAGGCACAGGTAGGGTTGGGATCCCTCAGGGGTGAGGATCACCCTGCAGCTTTAAGTGATTTTTGCTTGAGTTTCTTTTGCTGCAGGTGGGGTTGTGGTTTTGCTTGGAAACCAAAGTATAACAGAGGCAGGTGATTTTCTTCACCCCATGGAGTAGTTTTGGGTGGATATCACTTAGATTTTTGCCTTGAAATAATCTGATTTTCAGGTCCAACTAGCAGTGCTAAATGCAGAATAATTTAAATCTCAGCACAGACCTGAGAGTGGAAGGTGAGATCTCTCTTGGCTTGATCAGCAGCAGGAAATTGTCTGTGGTTGTGGGCAAGCCAGGGAACACAGCTGGAGTGTCTGTGGCAAAAATGTGTTTTAAAGGTCAGCAAAGCATCCAGGTTTGGTTCACCCTGTTTGGTTTTTATTCATTGTCTCTGTTCTTGGGGTATTGTAGGTGTCTTTGCGCTTGGCATTCGGGGCATGTGCTGTGTTCATTTTCAAGCGTAGTTTTTGAGTGTTTTACCCCATTTCTCACAGATTCCCAGCCAGTGCATGACCTGTGTGAAGTTCCAAGCTTTCAGAGAGCACATAGTGGGGAAAACAGCCCCAGTTCCCATCAAGGTGTACGATTACTACGAGCCAGGTTGGTGCCTGTTCCCCTCTGATCCCTGATTGATCAGATCTCCAGGCAGGGGGCTCAGCTGTGATTTCTCCTCCTTGCTGCAGCTTTTGAAGCCACTCGTTTCTACAATGTGAGTGAGAACAGCCCCCTGGCCAGGGAGCTCTGTGATGGCCCGACCTGCAACGAGGTGGAAAGCTCAGCCAGCCAGTGGGTTGGTGAGTTACCCCAAAACCACACAGATCTTTAAGAAAAATGGGACCCACAACTGTTCTGGACTCAGAACATTTATATTCTGAGTTATAATATTTTATATTATATTTATATATAAATATATACAATTATATCTTATTCTTTATATTATTATATTTATTATATATTACTTATTATATTATTCTATTATTATTTATAATATTATAAATTAGATTTAGACAAATGCTGTGTTTCCCTCTCTGTGTTAGTAAAATTAAATTATATAATTTTATATTATATTTTATATAAATATATGAAATTATGTATTATATCATATTATAAATTATATTTAGAAAAATTGTTTGCTTTGCTCTCTGTGTTAGTACAATAAAATAATATCATTTCTATATTATATTTTTATATAAATATATAAAATTATATATTATTATATCATATTATATAATATTATAGATTCTATTTAGACAAATGTTGTGTTTCCCTCTCTGTGTTAGTGGAAATTTCACAAAGATTTGGGGGTTTGGCAGTGTTAAAGTCAGGACAAACAGAGCAGTGGTGCTCTTCAGGCACCAGAGTGACTGTGATTTGCTTCAGAGGCAAGAAAAATGTCTAATTCTAGAAGAACCTTCACAAGGGGAGGTGTGTCAGTAAACAAGGAGGTAAAAAATCCTCACCATGTAATTTGGTTTTCTTTCTCTCCAATACTTTGCAGTGGAGTTCCACAATTATCTGTAGGAAGATTGAACAATTTCATACATCCATGAAAGGAATAACTTGCCCCAGAAGCTGTTGTTCCTTTCTGTGCTCTGTGGCCAAAAACCAGCTGCTTTATCCCAAGTCAGGAAGCTGTTGCACCATGGCTCCTTCAAAAAGGCAACTTTGTTCCCACAGCTTTTAACTCGCTAAATTTGTACATCCCTCTTAGAAATCCTTGAGAATTCAACACAAAATTTAATCATCGGTGAACTATTTCCATTCCACCCTCCCTGTGCTGTGCAAAACTGACTGGGAATTGTTTAACCCCCAGGATTTGTCCACTCTGGCCCTTGCAACAACATCTTTGGCTGCCTGGAGGACGAGCACTTCGAGCAGTGCCTGTGCTCGCGGGACTGCGGCTACGACGGCGAGCCCGTGTGCGCCTCCGACGGCCTCATCTACCCCAACCACTGCCAGATGGAGGTGGCATCCTGCAGGAACAACACCAGGATAGAGCAGATGCCCATGTCTCAGTGTTCTTCTGCCTGTAGGTTTCGTTTCCTTCCCTTTTTTTTTGTCATGGTTCAGCTGCTGGATGTCAGAAATCGTCCTTTGAGCAAATTAATATTCCATACGTGTGGTAGGGATTCAGAGTTCTCTGATTCAGAACTTGCTCTGTGCTATTATTTTGCTGTTCATTGTACATAGATTAAGGGATAAGGGCAGCTGCTTTTCAGCTTGGAAAAACTGGTTTTCTGTTCTCATGGATACATGTTTTACCAGTCAGAATGAATTGAAGAGAAAATGGGTGATACTGTTTGATCTGAAGTGAATATTCCTGGATAAAAATTAAATCCAAAATTAAAGCAAGCTTTGGAGATTCTGCATGGGCTTTCAAGGAGTGTAGTATATCAGGGAACTGATTACTCCACCTCTGGAAATGCAAACCTTTACTAAAGAGGCATTATTAACGAATTATGTGACAAATGAGTTTATTTTTCTTCGTATTTGCAGCCAAGAACTTGCCAGAGGAAAGGGAGGCACACTCCCACACAGCTGAGCAGCCCAGTGTTCCCCAGACCCCAGCAGGTAATGCAATACTTTTGCATTTATCCAAAGGTTTTCTTAAATAGAGTTAAAGTTTGTCCTATCTCTGTACTAAGTACAAGTGGCTCTCAATCACATTTTAAATAAAGATGCTAAATTTCTCCATCTTATACAAAAGATAGAATATTCAGAAATCAGAAAAAAGTGAAGAGGTCAGGGAAGCTGAGGATGAGAGGTATTCAGTAGCAGACAGCTCTCCTACTTTTCCTTCCAGGAAATCATGCAGGAATCCTGCCCAGCTCAGCACCTGCAGGATTTAGATAATTATTTGTAGGAGTGGACAACTGACCCTCCTATTTTCTCAGCCTTGCTGTGTTTGAACAACACACTCTCTGTGATCTTTTCTTCCACTATTAAGCTGGAAAGATCCCATTGAAAGCCAGGCTGATGTAATGTGTTCCAACAAACAACTGACAAGAGCCCAAACCACTGCAAGGACTCAAATCCAGGTGGATTAACTTTGTCCCTGCAGTTCTGTACAAAAATGGGGCTGGCAGCCTTGGTTCTCTCTGTTTGGAATAAAGAGCCTTAATGAACAAAAATGTTAAGGTCAGTGGATGGAGTAGCCAGGAATTTGGCTGCTCATTTTATTTGGTGCTTATGTTCATGCACTTTTTTCCAAGGCTCGTGTCGAACTCGCTCATGGCTCACAATAAATCTCACCAAGAAGCAGTGGAGGGTCAATAGAATAGCTTGTTTCATGCTGTTTCTAGTAAATAAACTGGTCTAGATTTTTTTCCTGGCTGCTTTCCACTCATTAATTTTCCCCTGGCCTCCAACTCTCCCAACAAATTGGTAAAACCAGTTCAAGTCTTCAGGAGAAGAATTAAATTCAGGAGCTTTGTGGCTACTCATGTCCTCCTTGTGCACCAGAGTCAGACTAACAAATGTCCAAAAGGAGACACCAATCTGTTCTTTACTTTCTGGACAGCAGCTGATGGACAGTTTTCTTATTAAGGTGCAAAAATATGGTGAATATTCCATTATCACATTTTCTAATGGTCATTCAGTCTTAGTATTTAATATCTCTACTATTTTCCTCCCCCTTTTTTTTTTTCCTGGGCTTGTTGTGAATATATTTATATCTTATTGCCCTTTATTCTATACACATGCCATGTGCTCAGCATGGAAAATTTGCAATCTGAACCCTTTCAAGCAGCATTCCCAAAGTGTTTCATTTGGGCACTGCTGGAATGTGAGGCCACACCAAGGTCTACAAAAATGGGGCTGCCATTACATAATTTTCAAATGAAAATTTGATATGATTACCTGGGGGAAAGAAATGATGGAACTTGATGGTAATCCACAATCAAAAAAATGTTTAGAACAGAGTTTTTGAAATAATCTGCATTGAAGTAAAAGGAAAATCCCTCTGTGGTTTTTGTTCTGAATTGGCAGAAACAGTGCTGGCTCAGAAGGAGCTCAAGGGGAAAATCTGATTATTTTGTGTGGCATTTTAATTCAGATTTTAGATGGACAAACTTGAGTGCCACAGGGATTTTTTGTCAAAGCACAAGCACTTGGCTTTGTCCTGGCATCTGGGAGTGCCCAAATTTCCTGGCAGGAGGATGCTGAGCTGGGAGCAGCCATGGCAGAATGAGCATTCAGGAATCAATCTGACTAAATCCCACCCCAGGAAAAGGGCCCAGCATGTGATTTTCATTAATCCTCAGGGCTCCTCTCAGGTCAAGCACACGGGACATGAATCAAAGAGCAGCACATGAATGAGCCCCTCCTCAGGCAGCCTCTCCTGGGCTGCTGGAGCATGTGATGGGGTTAAGTCGGCTCAGGTGCTCCAGCAGGGGCTCTGCTGAGCCGTGCCTGAATCTGGGACTTCCTAAAGGGCTGCAAAACTCCAGGAGCCGAATCAAGCTTAGGGCAGGTTGGTGTGAAACCATCTGGGTGTGTTAATCTGCAGGAAATGCTGGGTTTTCAGGGAGGCACGTGGTGTTTGTGTTGTCTGGGAGCCTCCTGAGTTTGCCATGCAGCTCAGCTTGGGCTGGTGGATGCTTTAATTGAATTCTTTGATTGAGGAGCAAGCAGCCTCCCAGCCATCAGTGGGAATTACAGGATGTGTTGGGGCTCCCTCTGGACCCACAGTGAAGTTCCACACACGCCAGTGGGTTTGCAGGAATAAATTCCAGCTGTTCAAGATGAGTAATTGAACAGAGATGGCCCTGAAAGGTCAGGATGCAGCTCTGTTGCTGTTGTCAGAACATTTTAAAATGCCTTCCCAAAGTCTGCAGAGAGGCAGAACGGCTGAGGTTTGACCTTAAAACTTTTTTTGAGCAGATGGGTGGGATCCTCTTTGCATCTGTAGATGCTCTGATTGCCAGGGAAGTGTGCAGGGTGACAGGACTCAGCTGTAATAACTCCTGTGTGAATCCCCTTCCTCAGCTGTTCCTTCTCAGGTGAATTACTGAGTCTCCAAAGGGTGGGACAGGATTGTGATGAGTGGGCCCAGCTCTGGGTGTGCTCGTGTGCCTTCACAGCCTGCTGCAATATTTGTTTGGATAGAAAACCCTTGAGAAGGAGCTGAATTACTGACTGGGATCTCACTGAATTTCTGGCTGTGCCTTTCCTGAGGTCCTTGTCACTCCTTGGCCACCAGGATCTGGGTGGATTTTGGAGCCTGTGGGATCCCCTGTAGCTCTGATGGTGTCTCTGTGATGCAGTGGTGCCTTGATTGCTCCCACACATCACTAACTCTGCTGTTCTTCTGCACACAGTGAGATAAAAGGGGGCAGATAGCACAGGGGATTCACTCTGCACCCTGAAAATCTCTCCTCTCACCAGACACCTCAGGTAAGGAGAGCCCCATCTCTATGGGGACATGTCCTGTGTGCCCTCAGCTGTGCCTCATTCCATAAAACAAGTGACAAAGCTGCAGGGACACCCTGAGCGAACAGCTCACCCAGTCACTGATCAGTGCAGGCAGCCAATTTTCTTTTGGGGAAGGTTTTGAGGCCAGGAAGCCACAGCAGAGCCATGGACTCCAGCCTGGATGAGGAGCTGAGGCACCTCTGCCCCAGCACAGTCACACAGCACTGAAATCTCCATCACTTTGTGTAGGGACAGCCCAGCACAGGCAGGAGCAGGAATTTCTCCTTTTCCCACACCCTGCAGCCTGTGCTGGTCCCTCTCAGCAGGCTGTGTCTCTGTGCTCCCTGTCCAAAGTAAAACTGTAAGATAAATCTGTGCCAAAGGTACTCAAGGCACAGCCACTGATGTTGGAGGACAATATTTTGCCATCACTGCTGTGATTCTGCATGGATTTGGTGGAAAACAACATCCAGGTGTGTGGGGCAGCAGTGCTGGGGTATCAGAGCAGGAACCCCCCCAGGCTCAGCTCTCTGGCCCCCTGCCTCTCCCCACAGCCATGCTCTTTGTACAATTCTTCTCCAATAATCAGAAAAGGCCAATGGCTGGAACTGGGAGAAAGTTCTATGTGGAATTATGACACTTTTGTTTGGTGGTGGTGTTTTGTTTGTGGATTATTTTTTTTTTTAATTAAATGCCATCACCCACACCAGCTCCTACCAGGAGCATCAGCCTGAGCTCTGCTTCCAGGTGAAATCATCCCCAAAATTCCCTGGCTGGTGTGTTCCCCACAGGGCTGCAGCTCTTTCAGGATTGACTGAGCTGGCACAGGGCTGGTTTTCCCTCTCCCCCCATCCCTGCTCAGCAAACATTGGCCGTGGCACAAACATTTGGGGCTGGGGCAGTGGTTTGTGTGCAGCAGGAAACCTCAGCCTGTGCTCTTTGCTTGAGCTCCAGAGCTGAATTCCTGGGAAGAGTCAGGCCTGTGATGTTCATCCCATCCCAGCAATCACCCATTCATAGAAGGAGCTCATGCTCTGGCAGGTTCTCCCAGGGAGGAGGCCAAGAAGGAGGGAACAGAGCCTGACTCCCCTGCCCAGAGCTGGGAGGATGTGGGAGGCAACAGGGAAGATCCTTCAGATATTTTCTTTCTAGAGAACAAACATTTTCAAAGGCCTTGATGAGTGTTCTCTCTAAATCAAGCCAGCTTTGGGCAGGCTGGGGATTTTTCCTCCCCTGCAATAATTCTGCCTCAGAGCTTGCTTTGGTTTGGATTAAAGCAGTGTACACAGGAAGGATGGACAGCTGAGCTGGCTCGAGGAGCACTTTAGGAAACACAAATCTGCTGCTGTTCCTGGAAGTTTTATCTGATGGGTTTGAACTTCAGCACCTCAGTGCTCAAAAAGGGGAACTTTTTTCAAACTACATTGCCCTTTATCTTGCAGTTTTGCCCTCTGGGTAGGGAGCACAGAGGCACAGCCTGCTGAGAGGGACCTGCCAGTGTCAGCACAGGCTGCAGGGAGTGGGAAAAGGAGAAATTCCTGCTCCTGCCTGTGCTGGGCTGTCCCTACACAAAGTGATGGAGATTTCAGTGCTGTGTGACTGTGCTGGGGCAGAGGTGCCTCAGCTCCTCATCCAGGCTGGAGTCCATGGCTCTGCTGTGGCTTCCTGGCCTCAAAACCTTCCCCAAAAGAAAATTGGCTGCCTGCACTGATCAGTGACTGGGTGAGCTGTTCCCTCAGGGTGTCCCTGCAGCTTTGTCACTTGCTTTATGGAATGAGGCACAGCTGAGGGCACACAGGACACGTCCCCATAGAGATGGGGCTCTCCTAACCTGAGGTGTCTGGTGAGGGGAGATTTTCAGGGTGCAGAGTGAACCCCCTGTGCCATCTGCCCTCTGCACGACACTTTCATCTCACTGTGTGCAGCTCTCAGGCTGATGGGCTTGAACTTCAGCACCTCAGTTAATTCCATGCTGGAAAAGGAGACATTTTTCAAATTACATTGCCCTTTGCCTCCCTTTATTTCCCTTTTCCCCCTTGTTTCTTTCTCTTTCTCCCCTTGTTTCTCCTTCTTTCTCCCCTTGTTTCTCCTTTCTCTCCTTCTTTCTCTCCTTGTTTCTCCTTCTTTTCCCCCTTGTTTCTTCTTCTTCCCCCCCTTGTTTTCTCATTTCCTCTCCTTGTTTCCCCCTCTTCCCACCTTTATTTGCCTTCCCCCTTTGTTTTCCCTTTTCTTCCTTATTTCCCCTCTCTTTCTTCCCCCTCTTTCATTTTATTCCAATTTCTCAGACTGGGAAATAGAAAACTCCTTTTGCAGCAGCTTCTCCCCTCCCCTATGAACCCCACCAATACCTTCCCTGGTATTGGAATAACTACCAATATTGCAGACAGGACGTGCCTGAGCTTGTCTGGCCCTTGCTGCTTGACCAAATAGTGGCACTGTGGTGTTTCACCCCACTTTTGGCTGGCTGGGTGTGTGGTGTTTTCCCCCACAGACACTTTTGGCTGTGGGATGTGTGGTGTTTCACCCCACAGACCCTTTAGGCTGTCTGAGTGTGTGGTGTTTGACCCCACAGACACTTTTGGCTGTGAGATGTGTGGTGTTTCACCCCACAGACCCTTTAGGCTGTCTGAGTGTGTGTTGTTTCACCCCACAGACACTTTGGGCTGGCTGGGTGTGTGGTGTTTCACCCCACAGACCCTTTTGGCTGTGGGTGTGTGGTGTTTCACCCCACAGACCCTTTAGGCTGGCTGGGTGCTGCAGCTGGGCCCGTGGGGACAATTCCAGGCCTGCAGGAGCTCTGGTGGTGCTGGGATGGAGCTTCCCCCCATAGCAGGGGCTGCTCCTTAGGTTTCCCTCTGTGGAGAAGCTTTAAGGTGAAGGAAAGGAGTCGGTTCTGATGGAGGGTTTGGATCCAGAGCTTTATTCTGGCCCACAGGCCTCTGAATGCAGCACCAGCTCCAACAGAACTCCCTGAGCCCGTGGTTGGTGTTCCTTTAACCCCAGGGAGAGGGGCAGGGAAGGGGCAGGGAGCCACCAAGCAGGGACAGGAGGGGAGGGACAAAGGGACAAAGGACACTTGGATGGCCCAATGTCCCCAGGGGTGTGGTGGCCTTCATAGGGGTCCCAGGATGAGGGAAGAGATGAGAATGTTGACTCCATGTTTCAGAAGGCTTATTTATTATTTTATGATGTATATTCTACTAAAACTATACTATAAGAATAGAAGAAAGGATTTCATCAGAAGGCTAGCTAAGAATAGAAAAAGAATTATAACAAAGGTTTGTGACTGATTGAGACAGTCTGGACAGCTGGAATGTGATTGGCCATTAATTAGAAAAAAATAACATGGACTAATCACAGATTTACCTGTTGCATTTTACAGCAGCAGATAATTATTGTTTACATTTTGTTCTTGAGGCCTCTCAGCTTCTCAGGGAAAAAAATCTTAAGGAAAGGATATTTCAGAAAATATCATGGCTACACAGGGGTAGAGGGCATCCTTTAATCTGCCTTCACCTTTGAATCTGCCAATTCCATACCCTTCTGGAATTCCAGAATTGGCAGACAGTGCTGGGAGGGGAAAGCAGAGGTGACTGACACACCTGGGAGGGAATTATTAGGGAGGGACCCAAGGTTTTGGGGGTAAACGCTGAAATCACAATGAAATACCCTGGTGTCCTTGACTAAAACCCCTTCCTGCTGCTGCCCTGCCCTGCTCTTGCAGCTCCTGCCGCTCTGGTTCCCCCAGCAGCCGAGGAGGGGCCCCCCCTGCACTCAGACCTGTCCTACTACTCCTACGAGTACGACCCCGACGCCTTCGCCGTGGAGGGCGATGCGTTCGAGCTGGCGGCAGAGCTGAGCACGGCCAGCACCTCCAGGGCAGGGGACAGCAGCCAGGCTGAGGCCACCCCAGCAGAATGGTGAGTCCACATCAGAGCTCTAAGCCACCTGTGGTGTCCTTGTGCTGGTCAGTTCCCCAAAAAGGGAATGGGGCAGCTCAAAAAGGCTCTGGGACCTCAGTGGTTTCATCCCCAGGGGGATGGAGTGATCTGTCACTGGGTGTGTTCAGCTGGAGCAGAGGAGCCCAGGGAAGGTGGGGAGGGGGAATGGACATGGATCTTGCTTTGGAGTGACAGGGACAGGAGCTCAGCAAGGGCTGGAGCTGTGCCAGGGCTTGGCATGGAGCTCAGGGCAAGGTTCTGCCCCCCGAGGCTGCTGGGCACTGCCCAGGCTGCCCAGGGAATGATGCCAAGGCTGCCAGAGCTGCAGGAGTGTTTGGACACAGAATTCATAAAATTCACAGAATTCCAGAATCATTGGGTTGGCAGAGACCTCCAAGATCATCAAGCCCAACCCAGCCCCAACCCCTCAACTGAACCCTGGCACCCAGTGCCACATCCAGGCTTTGTTAAACACACCCAGGGATGGGGACTGCACCACCTCCCCGGGCAGCCATTCCAGAACTTCATAATCCTTTCCATTAAAAACTGAAAGAATAATAAATTTTTCCCAGTATCCAACCTATATTTTTTCCCAATATCCTAATTAGGTTTTTTCCTAATATCTTACCTATAGGATAGGATCTCACCAACTTCCTGATATCCAACGTATATTTTTTTCCTAATATCCAACCTAGATTTCTTTCCCAATATCCAACCTGTATTTCCCTTGGCACAGCTCGAGGCTGTGTGCTCTGGTTCTGTCAGTTCCTGCAGACAGAGCCCAGCCCCAGCTGAGCACAGGCACCTTTCAGGAGCTGCAGAGAGTGATGGAGGCACCCCTGAGTCTCCTTTTCTCCAGGCTGAGCACCCCCAGCTCCCTCAGGGGCTCCTCACAGGGTTTGTGTTCCCAGCCCCTCACTGACAGAGCTCCCAAGGGTGTCAGGGTGGGTTTTTGGGGGGTCTGTGCAGGGACAGGGCTGGATTTGATCCCTGAGGGTCCCTCCCAGCTCTGTGACCTTTTCAGCTTTCCCAGGCTTAGCAATATCTCACGAAGATGCATCACAGCAAGGTGACTTTTCCTCCTTGCGTTCTCTTCCCCACAGAAATACATAATTTAAATCCAGAGAAGAGGCTCAGAATCAACTCCTGTATGAGTTTGCTCCTCCAGATGATGACCTGCTGCAGAACAGAACCTGAATGATGACTACTTGCTGATGCCCTCAGAACTGTAGCCTTTGCTGCCCCACGGGGCAGATCTGGAGCTCTAAGGGGGACACTCAGAGTTATTTTCCTGTCCATTTTCCTGCCTTCTTGTGCATCCTCTTTGGAGCCCTCCCAGTGGTGAGAGACCAATATGCTGTGTGCCCTCTAGGTGAGAAAAATAGGGGCTGGAATTCAAACTTTGATAGAGCATTTCCAAGTGTTTTCTCTGCTATCAGGATTTTCTGCAAATGCCATTTCCTAGCTACACTTAGAAGCTAAGTCCAGGCCTTGTGCTTAGCTGAACTGCTGTTTGAGGAAAGATGGCTGAGAAGTTTTTTTGCTCAAATTATAATAATAAAAAATCAGTGTGTTTTCCCAATTATGACATAGCAAGAGGCTGCTCATCTCCCCCAGCCCATCAGGAAAGAAACACTTCCCTGTAGCTCCACTATTCAGGGAGGTGCATTTAACCTGAGAAAACTGAAATCCACTGCCAGGGCTGAAAGGTTTCATGTCTGCTGCTGTTTGCAGCCTGAGCAGAGGCAGGGCTGAGGTGGGGGAGCCCTCTTTGTGTTGCACTATGTGCTGACACAGGGGCTGCTTGCAGCCTTCTCAGCCCCTGAAAATGAACCTGGCTCAGGCACAGCCCTTTTTAAATATTTGCCTGACTTCACCAACCCCTTTTATTTTGCTCCCACTGGCATCCAGCACAGCATGTTCTGGTCCTGGTGCTCCCTGGCCAGTACCAATCCCTGGTGTCACAGGCTGGACTCCCTTGGTCTGACCTGCCCCAAGCAACGTGGCAAAACTTAAAAAGAAAAGCTTTGTGTTCCCAAAAGTGCAGGAGCCAAGATTTTTTGAGTTTCCCTTCCTGCCTGGAGCAGCATTGTTCTCTTTGGAGGAGTTACATGCAATTGCCTCTTGCAAAATAGTGTTAATATTTTATCCTCCCACTTCTATTGTTACCAGGACCCAGAGCAGGGTGGAAACTCCTTTTTGAGGGTGTTTATTGGTGAATGGAAACAGAAAAAAAAAAAAAAAAAGCCCAGTTCCATTCATTTTTAAGGCTTGTTTACACAGGAACCATGACAAGAATATATCCCAGTATAGACATTCCATTCCAGAATAAAGGCAAGTTTATTCCAGAAAAATGTCCACATGGGGACAACCAGGAGGTGTCCCAGAGGTTGGGCATGTGTAGTTTCCAGTCCTTTTTGTCTGGGGCCAGACATTTGCAGAATGCAGTTGACATGATGAAGGTCTGGCTCTTGAAGTTCCCAGAAATTTCTGAGCTGCCTCAGAAGTTGGCAGCTGTGCCAGCCTCCCCTCATGGGGATCCTGCTGGGATGAGGGTCCAGGGTGTGCAGGGGCAGATCCTGCCCTCACCCTGGCAGCTGCATTCCTGCCTGGCAGGTAAATTAATGCCTTTAAACTAAAATTCCACTTCCTGCAAGCAACTGTCCTGGCAGGCTATTGTGTACACACACACAGGACTGGGTCAATATTTATCCCTGGGTAAATAACAGGCCTAGTGTGAGCTGCAACAAGATTCCTTTTTTATTTTCTTCTTTTTTTTTTTTTGGTTTTTTTTTTTTTTGTTTTGTTTTTTTTTTTTTTTGTTTTCCTTTTCTAAAACTCAAAACTGCACACTGCACAATACAAGCCCTGCTGTTTGCTGGTTCAGGCTGCAGCTGTTTGGTGCTGAGAGTTGGAGGATGAGGCATTTGGTCACACTGGTAATGGCTGTGGTTGCCTTCATCCAGGAGCTGGGACCTGTGCTCAGTCCTCAGTCCCTTTGTAGTGTTCCTCTCCTCTCTCTCACCCATTGTACACCCAGTGGAGAGATATTTGAAGTAATTTGAAATTTATTGGTCCTCTCACAGATCTTTGGGCACTCAGATCTCCTCCTGGAGATGAGGAGATGAGGGTAGGGAGCTCCTGCCAAGAATCAAACCAGGCTTTCTTCACTTCCCTCAGGCTGTGGGACATGTAATGTCCTAATTCCAGCTGCAGACATCCCCCTGCTGCTGCCAGGTAAATAATTCCTGCTGGTGGCGCCAGCCCATCAATCAGGGCCTTGTGTGAGGGATCTCTGTGCTAGTGCTGGAGGCAGAGGAGTCTGGCTTCTGTTTTACAATTCAAAGGAAAGCCAGAGAGCCCTGGACCCTCAGAAGGCAAAGGCAGAGCAGCTTTAGTGTCCTCAGAGCCAGACAGAGCAGGGCAGTGTTGTGGGAGGGGATGGGACAGGATTTCTGGATCCTCACTTCACCCCCAGCCTTGGCACTTCCAGTCCCTCTGCTCTTGGCAGCCTCTGCCTCCCCTGCTCTTGCTGCACCAAACCAGCTCCTCTTTGTGGCTAAAAAGGAAAAAAGGTGATTTTATTGAAGGAAATGAGTCAAGGAACCTGCAGTTCCACCACTGTGGTTGCCTTTTCCCCCCATCACAGGAATAAAGGAGGTCTCTGCTCCCTTCTCCACCCCAGCTGAGGGTCCAGAGCTTTCCCCTGTCCCACATTTGCTATTCATGTTTCTTGTAACCATCATTCACTCTTATCTAGGGGGGAAAAATCATAGATTATTTTTTCTCCATTGTTCAACATCCTGCTTGGAATACAGAAGCTGTAGGACTGGATCCCTGAGCAGCACAGCTGAACAGACTCAAAGCCACTCACAGGCTTAGACCCAGCTCTGCTCAGTCTCCCTCCTGTCCCTGAGAGCACAAGGACATCTCAGGCTCCCATTTTATGTACCTCAGCCAGGCAGTTTAGACAGAAAGATTGGTTTTATTTTTTTATTTTTCCACCAAGGAAAAGACCAGCTGGGTGCTGGAAAGCCAAAGCCAGCAAGGCCAGCAGCTGCTGCTGCTGCTGCTTTGGGTTATTTCTGGTTTAAAGACTTTGCCTCCCTCTATCAAAGATATTTCTCCTTTCCTTTTCCTGATGGTCCCTCACTGCAAAAGGAGAAAAGTGCCAGTGGGTTTGTAAGACACAGAAATTGCTTCTTCCACCTAGTTCTGTGACTGAACAGCTGCAGCAGTGCTAGTTATCAGTGATTGATGCTTGCAATCCTTTCAAGGAAATGAATATTTATATATTTGTAACTGTACATTATGCAGAGTAATCATTACCATGGTATTTATTTTAAAGCAATAGTCCCCCTTGTTCTTTCTTGTCCTGTGTTTTGGTCTTGCCTCTTCCCCTCCTTCTTAATCAGCCTCAGTAGAAAGCAAATACCAGAAGAATGTTCAGCTTGCTTGAAGAACATCCCTGACACACCAGCACTTGCTTTGCTCACACTGACTGTTGACATTTAATGCACAATAACCTGGTTTTCATTATTGTGAATAGAGAAACTCTTTAGAAAACCTCTCCCAGCCTGGGTTTGGGTTTGGGGTTTTTTTTTAAGTCTCTGCTGTTTCTGAGTGAGTGCCCAGCACCTGGAGCCCAGCTTTGTGTTTCCCCTGCCTTTTGCCCCCACAGGTACACACAAACAGCTCTCTGACCAGTTGTTGGTTTGTTCACACACATCTTAGCAAGTCTGAGTCCAGAAAAGTGTTTTTTTTTAGATTCTGATAAATATTTTATTAAAAACTGATTTTAAGACAATCCTCTCTGCCTCTTATTCACACTTTATGTTGTCAAGCCTGTGCTGGGAAAACGAAAGAATTAAGGAGCTCTAAAGAGGTTTATTGCTCATTTCTACCTGGCTGCTCTCAGAGCTGTGCCCCAGTTGTGTCTGAGAGATGAGCAGGCTGCATTTTGTCAGATTTGCAGCAGGTTCCATCAAACAACAAACCTGAGCACCTCTTTGATCAGAGCCAGCTTTTGGCTGTGGGTGACATTGCTCAAAGGGAGTGTGGAGTACCAGAGGCTTTGCTCCATTCCTACTTTACTATTTCCCTTCATCAGACATCATTTTTTCACAAAATCCATTAACACAACCTTTGCCTGAAAGGAATGATGGATGCCAAGGGTGATTTGCAAAAACAGGGATGAGTGAAGAGGATTTTTACACCTTTTACCAACAGTGGGCTGGCATTGCTGACAAATCAAGCCAAGAATGTTTTTGCTACACAAGCCAGCGTTCTGCACTCTTTTGACAGACTGCTTTAGTTCAGGAGAGTAGCTTTTGAAACATTTAGAAATCTGGGGTTGCAATGATGGGTCTTCTTCAGTTTTAGGGGAAGGGAATATGCATTTAAGGACAGAGAACAAGCCAGGAGCAGGACTAGCAGGGGGAGTTCTGGAGGAACACCAGACCCATCTGAGGAACCTCCCTGGTGGTGTGTGAGCAGCTGAGAAGCTGCAGGCAGTGTCCCAGTGCAGGATGGATGTGTCCAGCACTCAGCCTCTTGTCTGGGCAAAGAACCCCACAGCCTGACTTTATTCATCCTTATCTGTGCAAACAGGGAAAAGCACTCGTGGGAAACACTGTTCTGGGTGAAAGTTGTGGAATTCGAGTTCTGAATTCCTCTTATCCCCTCTGTGTGCATGATGAGTGCCCTGGAGGCTCACACCAGCGAGTGCTTGGAACGGGGCAGCGTTTCCTTGGAGGTCTTTAGGGACGTGGTGGTTTTTTTGCTGCCCCTGAACACTCTCCTCTTTACCTTTTCCCGAAAATCCTCTGACACGTAATAATACACAAAGGGATCAGCACAGCTATTGAAGGTGCTGAGGGCCAGGCTGACCATGTAGCTGAGGTACAGCCGGCCGTGCAGCCTGGAGCAGGGGCTGGAGTAGTGAAGCAGCAGCAGGATGTTGCTGGGAGCATAAAAAACCACCAGAGTGACCACCATGAGGGCCGTGAGCTTGGCGGCGTGGCCGTAGCGGCCTCCCCCTCGCAGGAGGACGCGCAGCACCGCGCCCGAGCTCAGCACCAGCAGCACCAGCGGCAGCAGGAAGGCGCAGGAGATCAACACCACGAAATAATAAAAGTAAAACCCATCGTCGTCATGCCTGGGCAGCACATCGTGGCACAGCGTGAGGCCTGCCCCGAGCAGCGGGTAGGATTGCTGCTGCAGGGTCAGGGGCAGCGTGAGGGCGGCGGAGCAGAGCCAGACCCCGGCACAGGTGCTGGCGGCCAAGGTGGGAGTGCGGAAAGCGCGGGAGGAGAAGGGGTGAGCCACGGCCAGGTAGCGATCCACGCTGATGCAGCTGAGCAGCAGCACGGAGCAGTACATGTTCCCGTAGAACAGCGCCGTGGTGAGGCGGCACAGCCCTTCCCCGAAGGGCCAGTGGTTGCCCAGGAAATAATAGGAGATTTTGAAGGGCAGCACGGAGATGAGCAGCAGGTCGGCCATGGCCAGGTTCATCAGGAACACGGTGGGGGCCCGGCGCTCGGCCCGCGTGGCCAGCACCCACAGGGCCAGGGTGTTGGAGGGCAGCCCCAGCAGCAGCACCAGGACATACAGACACGGGATGAGGCGCACCGTGATGGCACTGCCCAGCTGGGCACGGGTGGCCTCGGGGATCAGCAGGTAGGTGACGTTGTTGACCGTGGCCTGGTCCCCCGGGATGGCTCGGGGACAAGGGGTGACCTCTGGAGTGCTGGGCTGATCGCTGGTGCTGTTCTGGGAGTAATCTGGGAGGGGAAGGAGGCCTGTTACTCAGGATGTTACACACTCAGCCTGTTACTCACTCAGGATGTTACTCGCTAAGCCTGTTACACGCTCAGACTGCTACACACTCAGCCTGTTCCTCACTCAACCTGTTCCTATTCAGTCTGTTCTTCACACAGCTTGTTCCTCACTCAGCCTATTCCTTACTCAGCTTGTTCCTCACTCAGCCTATTCCTTACTCAGCTTATTCCTCAGCCTGTGTTCCTCACTCAGCTTGTTCCTCACTCAGCCCATTCCTCACTCAGACTTTACCTCACTCAGCCTGTTCCTCACTCAGACTTTACCTCACTCAGCCTGTTACACACTCTGAGCACACAGCTCACCCCAAAGGCTGCTCTTTGTCTTTTCTGTTGTGTCCCTACAACTGGGAATGTTCTGGAAAGGCTGTTGAGTGACAGGCACAAAAAGCTGGCAGAGTTAGGCATGCATGAGCCACCCTCAGCCACCTCTCTGAGAACAGCCCTGATTCCTTTGCCCTGTGGTTTCCCACAGCTCACAGTGGACTGTGATGCTCTACAGCTCTCAGCAGGCCTAGGGATCCAGAGAGAAATTCCCGTGTACAACCATGAACAGGCCTGGGAATCCAGAGAACAATTCCTCTGTACAGCCATGAACATTCCTGGGAATCCAGAGAGAAATTCCCTTGTTCAGCCATGAACAGGCCTCAGAATTCAGAGAGAAATTCCCTTGTTCAGCCATGAACATTCCTGGGAATCCAGGGAACAATTCCTTTGTAAATTCATGAACAGGCCTGGGAACCCAGAGAACAATTCCTCTGCTGGGCTTTCACAACAATCTGTAGTTCTGGAGCCACTCCAGTGTAAAGTTGTGGCTCTGGGTGTATAATTAGCTGAAGATTTAGCTTTTGAGTCCTTTCTGGTTTACTACTCCTCTCTTTTTCCTTTCTCTTTCTAGTTTCTTCCACCCCACCTTCTTTCTCTGCTGTATCACCTCTGTTCAACAAGAGCCACACGAAGCTCTATCAGAGCATCCTCCCATGTGAACCCATTACAAAAAGGGATTTCAGGGATTTTACAAAGCTCCAAACACCCAGCACTTTAACAAGAGGCAGCTTTGACCCAAAGCAGACACTCACCATCATAGTCTGAGGCCAGGCAGAGTCCCCAGAGGGCCCAGCAGAGCAGGAGCTGCCTGATCCCAAGGGTGCCCATGGCAGTGCAGGGTCTGGCAGAGCCCAGAGCTGTGTGGGAGCAGCAGCAGCAGCAGCAGAGGGACCCTGCTTATGCATTTCCTGCTCCTGCTGCTCCTTAACCCTCGGAAGGATGAGGGGATGGAGGGGCTGGCACCACTGGACACCCCCAGCGTCAGACTGGGACTGGGAGGGGCTTGTCCACCCAGGCCTGAAGTGTTTTAAGGCTGCACTTCATCCTCAGAGTGAGATGGTGGCTCAAGTGACTCATCTGGGTCTCCTTCCTGCTCCGGAATATTCCTGGAAATAACAAATGTGGGGTTTGGTCTGCACGTAAACAGAACCCATGCAGCTCAGCCCATGGAAATGCTGAGCATTCTCCACTACAGAGACCTGAGTGGCTCTGTGGGTGAGCTGAAGTCTTTTCCTCAAGCCTGAGTCACAGCATTTGCTGGTACTACAAACAGGGAGATATCCCAGACATCAAAGCTGCAGACCACACAGATCTGCCAGTGATTCCAGGGGGCTCCTGCAGGACTCATGTTCTGGCAGTGGAAGGGTTTTAGTGTCAGCCTTGCAGCCTTCAGGACAGGCTGGGCCCTTCTGAGTTCCCCTTTATTCCCTTTTATTCCCTTTTATTCCCCTTTATTCCCTTTTATCCTTTTTATTCCCTTTTATTCCTGGCTAAACAGCACCAAGCTCCTGCACCTTTTACTGCAGAGGATGGTTAAAAACCCTCTGGTATTTTGAGGACTTTGCACTGGAAAGCAGCAGCAGGAGCACCATGACACACCAAGGGTGGGTGGCCCAGAGAGGAGAAGCTTTGCTTCCTCTGATAAAGCACTGGGACAGGGAGAGCAGCTCCAAGCAGCAGGAAAGGGGCCTGCAAAGGGCACTCAGGAAGTCCCTGCTGGTGGGGAGATAATGGGGAGCTCCAGCCACTCGTGCCCCACAAAAAGCTGCTTTTCCCCACAGCTGAGCAGTCCCACCCTGCACAATCCCCACTGTGCCTGGGATAAGAACCCAGAGCAGCACAGGGAGCTGCAGACAACCCAGATGATGCTGGAACAGGGCCTGGCAGAGGCTAAATGAGCCTTAAGACCCTTTCCTGCCAGGTTCCACCTGCTCTAACCCCCAGGCAGGTCCCTCCCGTGCTCTGCTCTGGGAAGCTCCTAAATCTCTTGGGTAGATGGTTGTTAATTGCTGCCCTGAGATGTGCAGGGTGTCTCTGTTTCAGCCTGTGTGTCTGAATAACAAGTCTGGACTCTTCACTTTTCACTCTTGAAGTTGTTTATTAATTCTTATCTATAAAATTTTACTTTCTGTTCACCAGGGCAGCCACAGGCACTCTCTGTGTTGTCCTTTTATACTACAAACTACCTATAATTAATTCCCAATACCCATCACCTGTGTTAGACAGTGCACTTCTACTCTAAACCAATCCCAAAGTGCCAACATCACTGCAGAAAATGGAGAAGAAGAAGAAGAAGAAGAGGAAGAGGAAGAGGAAGAGGAAGAGGAAGAGGAAGGAGGAGAAGGAGAAGCAGAAGAAGAAGAAGAAGAGGAAGAAGAAGAAGAAGAAGAAGAAGAAGAAGAAGAAGAAGAAGAAGAAGAAGAAGAAGAAGAAGAAGAAGAAGAAGAAGAGAAAGAAGAAAGGCAGGACACACCCAAGTTCCTCCATCCTGTCCCCATAACCCCCATACCAAAAATCCTAAAATCTACATTTTTACCCCGTGATCATTTTATTATTATACTATTTAAATTTCTGTGACTTTCAGGTCCTCATTCAAAGCTGGTAGCTTGCTCCAGAGGTCACAATCAAATCCCCAGGTGCTCTGGGCTGCGTGCCAGGGTCTCTGAGCCCCCTAGCAGGGTTCTCAGCAATTCTGGACACCCAGAAGGATGCACGGAGTTCTGACACCTAAATCCTCTCCCATCTCCTGTGTCAGAGCCCCAGTGTGGCGTGGGTCAGTGGGACAGGAGGGTGCTGGGCTTTGGGCTGTGCTCTGCAGGGAAGGAAGGAAGGACAGGAGCTGGAGCCCAGGCAGTAGGAACTGTAAATTTGGTTTGGCAAGGCGAGGAGGAGCAGCTCGTTTCTTTCTCCTCTCCTCATGAATGGCCTCTTCTGTGAAGGTTGCAAATCTGAGCCTGGCTGCTGTTTGATGAGATTCTTCTATTCCAAGGAGAAAATGATCCTATTTCCTCTGCTTTCACCATATTCCCACATCCCTGTGCCGAGCGTGTCAAGAGGTGGAGTTGCACTGGCAGGGAGAGGGAAGATGCAATGTTAGATGTTTTGCTTTTGTGATTCTCTCAGGATTTATGAACCATTGCAGAATGACTCATGTGGCCACATATTTTCCATGCCTCAGCCAGGATCCTTTCCATGCTCTGTATGCAAAAAATTAGCCATAATCAGGTTCAGATAGTGTGCAAATCACAGCCCTGCTTCCTATGGGCAGGTCTCTGGAGTGGAGCAGAGAGGGGTTACTCATCTCTGTATCCTTCATTTTTCAGATGCTGTGTGATCTTTAGTGACTGCCTTAGATGCAGAACAGCTTGCCTGAAAATTCTGATGCCAGAGGTTTGTCACGGCTTGTTAACATCTCTTTAAGTCGTGTGATCCCTGCCCTGTGGGGTAACAATTCGGTTTTAAAGTAATTCATTGTGCAATAGATCATCTCCTGGGAGCAGGGGCTCTTCCATTCCGTGGTTCTGAAGCCAAAAGATGTAATGCTGGAAATCAGGCTGGGGATTTCAGAGCTCAGAGGGAGGGTGCAAACCCCACCTGGCCTGTCCCACACATCTTGGAGGCTTGGAAGAGCAAACTGTGGTGGGTAAAGGATGGGATTCACTGTGGCAGCTCCAGGGGGTTCCTGAGCAGCAGCTTGGACCTGATTCTGCAGGTTCTGCACATTCAAAGTGCCCTAAAATCTCTGACACAGGTCCCCTCCTTCTCCCTGGGCCATCCTGAGACTCTCCATGGCTCCAGGGAATGCTCTCCTCTCCTCCTGCTCATCCTGCATCTCTCCTGATCCTCTGGGATCCCACCCTGGGTGATCCCAAACTTTCTCCTCAGCCTCACCCTGCTCGGGGAGGCTTCTCAGAGCTGCTTTTCTGCCTGCTGGCAGTTGTCACTTCACACCATTAAAGTCCATGTGAAGACATTTTCCTGGAAAATTTGAAGCTTATTAACACCCCTACAGCTCAGTGCTCTGGAATAGCTTTTGGAAGGGCCTTTCTCAGTAAAATAGTGACACCTGGTCTGACACAGCCTCATCATCATCATCATCATCATCATCATCATCATCATCATCATCATCATCATCATCATCATTCCTTCTCAGCATCAGGACCCTTTGGATTCATTCTTTATGAAGAATGAATCCTCTTTAGCACAGGTTAGGGGTTTACTTAACTAGGAGTTTAGTTAACTTCTCTTTAGCACAGGTTAGGAGTTGCCAGATTTTAATTTAGTCTGTAAATTGTATTAGTTAGTTCTAATCCAGAGGAATGGTTAAAACATGAAGAAAACCTCAATTTGTGTTTGCTCACCAGACTCTCTCGCTGATGAGAGAACCCCAACTCTCCCAGTGCATCCCTGTGATGAGGAAACAATTAAAAAACATCCTATAATACTAAATGCTTGAACTCAGGCTTAACAACTCTGGGTTTAATTGTGCAAACCATTTGTACCTATCCCATCCTGCAAACCTGAAGGACGTTTTAAAGCTGTTTGCTGCTGTCCACTGAGAACTCCAAGAGCTCTCATGTCACACCTGGCTGTGCAGCTCAGGGAACATCCCCTTTGTGAGAGGACCAAGAGAAGACTTGCAAAGTGCAAAAGTGGGCTGTGTCCTCTGAGACCCCCCCACCACCATTCTAATCCAATTATTCTGTGCACAGAGGGTTGTTCTGGGGAGAACAACACTTTGTTTCCCTGTGAGTGAGCAGGGGGCTGCCCAGAGAGCAGAGCTGCCTTTTGTTATGGCAACAGAAGTGTTGGGGATGATGTCAAGGAAACTCCTATCAGCTCTGGGTCACATCACTGCAGCTTCATTTGCAAAATCCACTCATTCATTTGTCCTGCAGAGCTCACAGGGAACACACTTAAACATGTTATTAGCCAGGAATTTGGGGAGGCTGAGGGAAAGGCGGGTGGAGGGTTATTTTCATGGTTGCAGTTGTGTTGTCTTAACCTGTAGCAGATGTGCTGGTGGGGTTGGGAACAGGGATGAGCCCCTTCTCCTGAGCCCTGCTGGTGTTCACTGAGGGGCTCCTGGGGCTGTGCCTCACCTCAGAGGTGCTGCTGGGGCTGCAAGGAGTCACTGCCGGGCAGGACACAGCTCCAGAGCTGGAAGGATCCCACAAGGATCAAATCCAGCCCCTGGCCCTGCATCTTTGTGAGACAGCTCTGAGCCTGGGCTGGGAAAAGCTGAAAAGGTCACAGAGCTGGGAGGGACCCTCAGGGATCAAATCCAGCCCTGTCCCTGCACAGACATCCCAAAAACCCAACCCTGACACCCCTGAGGGCTCTGTCAGTGAGGGGCTGGGAACACAAACCCTGTGAGGAACAGCTGAGGGAGCTGGGGGTGCTCAGCCTGGAGAAAAGGAGACTCAGGGGTGCCCCCATCGCTCTCTGCAGCTCCTGAAAGGTGCCTGTGCTCAGCTGGGGCTGGGCTCTGTCTGCAGGAACTGACAGAACCAGAGCACACAGCCTCGAGCTGCACCAAGGGAAATACAGGTTGGATATCAGGGAAAAAATGTAGTTTGGGTATTAGGAAGTTGGTGAGATCCTATCCTATAGGCAGGACATTAGGAAAAACCTAATTAGCATATTAGGAAAAAAGTATAGGTTGGATATCAGGAAAAAAAGGTTTTTACAGAAAGGATGATGAAGTTCTGCAATGGCTGCCCGGGGAGGTGGTGCAGTCCCCATCCCTGGGTGTGTTTAACAAAGCCTGGATGTGGCACCGGGTGCCAGGGTTCAGTTGAGGGGTTGGGGCTGGGTTGGATTTGATCTTGAAGGTCTCTCCCAACCCAGTGATTCTGTGAATTCTGTATCCAAACGCTCCTGCAGCTCTGGCAGCCTTGGCACCATTCCCTGGGCAGCCTGGGCAGTGCCCAGCAGCCTTGGGGGGCAGAACCTTGCCCTGAGCTCCATGCCAAGCCCTGGCACAGCTGCAGCCCTTGCAGTGTTTGCTTTGAGAGCTCTCTGGTGGAGCAACTCTGCCACCCCCTGGGCTCCCTGCTGCAGGAGGGGTTTTGGTGAGTGCAGCCCCAGCTCCTGCGTGGGATCTCTGCTTGCAGGGAATTTATTTCCCTTTTCCATCAGCAGTGCACTGCTCACACCCTCACACAGCATTTGCTGACACACAGCTGCATCAGCACACCCTGCAGCCTTCAACCTTTCCATTGCATTTTTCTCCCATTTAAAATCTACTTTCAGGCAAAAAACAATCAATTCTGGGGGTTGTCACAAAGTTTAAATTAGTTGGAATAAAATATAAAACAGTGACAGCTGCAGACTTTTAAAATCAATATTTTATTTTACTTGAATGTGCAAATAAATATAAAAAAAACTACATTCAAGGAGCTGGCAAAGCAATTACAAGCCCAAAAGCAAAGAATCCTTCAAACAAATGGAAGAACAAACTCTTGACTCAAGGTCGTGCAGTTACACAGCTGAAACCCTCAGACTTGAACAAGCCCCTCTCAAACCTGCCTGATATTCCCTTCACATCCTTTGCTACTCTCAGCTTTGAGACAATAGCACTGTAAAAGGGCAAAAGTCTTGCTTAATCAGTTCAGATTATAAATTAAGGTTTACAAAATAAGGATAAAAATACCTGAAGTACACTTAGAATGGGTGATGGAACAGGACGGTGCCCAGGTGTGCTGCCCACCTTGGGACACCTGGAATCAAATGCATTTTAAGCCACAAGTTGCCACCTATTTTCTAGTAAACAGTTTTCTGTATCATAAAACCATAAAATTTGGCACAATTGTCATCTCCACTGGGAGACAGCAGAGAGGTGAGCAGGACTGAGGTGTGATTTGGTAAGTTGGCTGGAGGGGAAAGGGGGACACTGTGCTTGGCACTGGGATTGTCCCCCTGCTCCCCCCAGCCCCTGCAGAGCCTCGTGGTCTCTTATCACTGCAAGGAGGGCAGGGGGAGAACCTTCAGATCATTTCAGGAACCAAAGTTTAGCAGAAACCCAGCCCAGGAGAACAGGGGCTCTTGCAAAGTCTCTGCTGGCAGTGGTTGTGCAAGTGGCCACGAATGCCAGAGAGTGGCCTCCCTCCTTCCCTCCCACAGATTATTTTGCAAAAAAAGACAAAGACTTGGGACAGTTTTCTATTAAACATACCCCAAAGGCCAATTTTTCTACTGTCAAGTGAGACAATTGTGAAACCAAATGTCATACAGTGGAAATAACCCAGGACAAATCCTACAGGCTGCTCCTTAGGTCTGGCAGAAATCATAACCTAAAAATCAAAGCCACAGAAAGTTTCAGGGGTAGGGGGGGGTTATTGCCCCAAAAGCCAGGGAAAAGTTGGAAGCAAAGCTGAAAGGAGGCTGGGTATGCCTCAAAAATGTTAATTTTGTAATACACTCCACAGACAGCGTGCTTGCCCTTGGCCACTGAGAAACAGGAGTGAAGAAGTCACAGTGGGGCTGCAGGACAAACACCAGTAAATTTCCTTGATTTCTCACTAGTTAAAGTCAGATGTAGTGTTCTGCAGGGATCAGGGCAGGCTGTGTTAGGCTTCATGGCAAAAAAAGCTTCAATAGCAGTATGGATGCTCTCTAGGATGGTTGTGGCTGGATCTCCCTCTGCTCCTCGCAGATTCCCGTGTGTCCCTGCCAACCCAGCAGGAACAGCAGAACCCCTGGGCTGGATCTCAGCTCCCAGCCGTGCTCCGGGAGCTCCATCTGCCGATGGCACCGATGTGCTGCAGCCCAGAGCGCCGGGGGCAGGGCAGGGAAACGCCCAGCTCCGGAGCTGCCCTCCAACATGCAAAACACAAACCAAAAACCAGGCCAGACCTCGCAATGGACGCTCCTCCCCATGGATATTCTGGAAGGCAGAGTCTGCAGCAGCTCCTCAGCTCCCAAAGCAGTGGATTTCTGGATTTCAGCAGGAGGATCTCTGGCTGAGCATCACTCCCATCCCAGCACCACAGCTCAGGGTTCTTCCCTCAGTTCATGCTCCTGAACACTTGGTTGATGAAGGAGAGTCAGAGCCTTGAGTGCTGGCCATCCCCGTGTCAGTTTTGGCATTTTTCTCACCAGAGCACCAGGAACAAGAGTCATTTGTTGCCTTGTTGGGTCGCAGGGATAACAAAGCCCCAGGGTACAGTGAAGAGTTCTGCAGGCTCCAACACAGCACAAAGTCAGGAAGATAAGGAATATTAAACCCTTGGAAGTGGAAGCAGCTGCCAGCATCTGCTCAAACATCAGCCCAGCTCCACCTCTCCAACAAAGCCACCAGTGGTAGTTCACCCCCTCACTGAGCTGGTCAGCAGTGGCTTTCCTAAAGCCAGGAAACTGCTCCAAAGTGTGTGGCAATGCCAGGAGCCCCCTTCCCATAAAAGCTTTTCAAAGTCTCTTCATGATGGCTGGAGGATTACACTGCAAGGAGACAAGTCTATGCCACATGGAAAATACATGATAATCCAAAGTAAAATGCTGTTTGGATAAATATCATTAATACATACATTGCATTCCCACCACTATTCTCATGGTAAATGTGCTTCACCAGCAGAGCTCTGCATCTCTGGGTGCTCAGGGTGAAGCAGGACGGCGGCTGTACTGCACTCTGTATCTGTTCACTGGCACCCCATGGACATTCACTGTCTCACAGGTGGTTTTGCAGGGCACCATCTCCTCATCCTCATCCCCCATGAGCCAGTCTTGAACCACATCCACGGCCTCCATGGACACGTTCTCCTCCAGCCACCGGTTGTGCCACTCCTCGAACTGCTGGTGGTGCTTCAGCAGCACCACGGGCTGGACCTGGGAGGAGCAGGGCAGTAAAGATCACTGAGAGGGAAAGCCAAAGCCCTGAGCTCTACCTGAGGTGTGCAATGCTTTGGGAACAGCACAAACGGAAACAGGAAACCACAGACCGTTTAACCACCCCTATTTCCTAATGGCTGCCACTCCCACTTAGAATTTGCATGTAAAGAAAAGGCTGCTAAGCTAATCCAAAGTACAGAGCATTTACCAGCTCTCTTCTGTGTTACACCCAACACAGAGTAGTAACTTTTGGGTGCAGCTTGCAGGAATTCAGCCACAATTCCTGCAATTGGTATTGTGGAATTGGAAATATTGATACCTACATTCTGCCTCCCACCCCTGTCACAGACATCTTTTTATGAAATTCCTTTCCTTAAGATTTCTTCCTCCTGAGAAGCTGAGAGGCTTCAGAAACAAAATGTAAACAATGGTTATCTGCTGCTGTGGAATGCAACAGGTGGATCTGTCATAGGTCTCGTGTGGATGTTTATAATTAATGGCCAATCACAGCAGAGCTGACTCGGACAGAGAGTCTGAGGCAGCTGCCTTTGTTATCATTCTTTCTTTTCTATTCTTAGCTTAGCTAGCCTTCTGAGATGAAACTTTTCCTTCTATTCTTTTAGTGTGTTTTTAATGTAATATATATCACAAAATAATAAATCAAGCCTTCTGTAACATGGATTCAGATCCACATCTCTTCCCTCATCCTCACACCCCTGTGACCACCATAACACCCCCCAACCTCTGCTACCACCTGGGCTGCAGTGGGAGCAAAAGGGAGATGTGTGTACCTGCTTGGCTCTGCAGAGAGCTCCCCTCCTGTACATGTAATCCTCAGAGTTCATGATGAACATCATCTTGTGGGTGTTGAGTTTGAAGCGGCAGTCGACGTTGCAGGCGCTCTCCACCCCGATCAGGCGCTTCCAGGAGCTCTTGACCTCGCTGCGCAGGGCCCTCACCTGCTTGCACTGCCACTTGCGAAACTTCTTCAGGTTCCTGCAGCAAAACAAGGATGACAAAGCATGTGTCACACCTGCTGGAGTGCCCTCCTCGGCTGACAGGGCTCACAGCACAAGTGTGGGACTTGTATTTGCACGTTTGGTATTTCAGGCTCTCTCCGGGAGCTTCCTCTGTATCCTCTGACAAATACTTAGTGAAATGGGAACAAAGTAGACCCAGAATCCCATCCTGAGTGCATCCTGCTCCATTCCAAACACAGTTCCATGAACAAACCTCAGTGCAGTGATCATAAATCTCTCTGTCAGCATTCCCATGCAGCTCACTGGGCTGGAGCAGCCCCTCAGAGGTGAGTACATTCCCCCAGGGCTGGCACAGCACCCAAACCCCTGGCACAGGGGCAGGGAGGAGGCAGCAGGTGTGGCTCAGGGCAGGGAGCAGCTCACCTTTGCAGAAAGACCGGTTTCAGGAGGAAGCCATCGTTCTGGGTGTTGGGAGCTCCTTCCACCCCAACGTACTGCTCCATGTAGTTTGCCAGGTGCTACACAAGGGAGACAATTCCAGTGAGATTTCACTTCATCAGGACAAACTTCACCGCAAAAAACCTGTTTATTTCCAAGCTGATTATTCTGGGGCTGATTTAGGTTGCTACTCTTTTGCTAAAGCACCATTTCGGTCAATGGCCACAGCCCCACAAGTCTTCTGCCCACCCTCCAGACAAACTTGTCCTCCTGGCAAAGCCTCACAGTTTGGAATGAAGCAGGGAAATGAGTTTTCCTCATTTTTAGACATCTGCTCTGTGGTACCCAGACTCCATGGTCACTGTGGTGTTACCTGGACCTCCACAGGATCTTCTGTCTGGGTTTCTTCTGTATCCAGCAGCTCAATGGTCATGATCACCTGTCCTTTCCTCTGGAGAAACATGACCTGGGATAAAGTTACAGAAAATATTTGCCACAGGGGTTCACAATAAAATGCTGCATATTCACAAGTGATTTGGACAACAAACAGAAGTTAGGAGAGAAGCAGCAGTGCCACAATGTGCCCTCACTGCCTGTGCTCTGATTTTGGTGCCTTCTCTCCACATTGCTCACTCTCTCACCTTGGAGCTTCTAAACCCAACTTCTCCCGGGTGAAACGTCACCTGGGAGATTCCCTGAAGGTTTTCAGTGATTTTGTGAAGTTCCCTGGCAGCAAGGTCTCACCTTGAAGCAGTTCTCATCAGCCATGCACCGTTCAGCCTTCCACTGGTAGCTGGTCTCCTTTGCTGCCCGGACACAGCGGGATGAGAGATTCCCCCCAGCAGCTCCTCGCTTCCTCTCGTTCAGGTAGAGCTCCACCACCTTCAGGCAGATGTCATCGCTCACTAGATGGTGAAGCTTCCATTAAAAAAGGGGGAATTCAGTCAGCAAACCTGGGCCAAGAGTTCACTCCAGTGTGTCATAAAGGAGTGTGAAATTCAGCATGGCATCACACTCAGCTGAAGCAGCAAACTCCAAAGATTTCCCATATTTCACTCTCTTTTTCATGGCTTTACAATAAAAGGAAGAGAGGAGAGTGAGGGGCTGATGTGCCTTAACTATAAATCTACAGCTGGAAGACAGATTTGAGTAAGAAGGATCTGACATTTTTTGTGTTGCCTTAGATGTATGTCACTATAGGACACAAAATAACACGAGTGCTGCTCTCAAGGTGAAAAAAGGGAAATTTATTTTCTGATTTTAACATTTTTAGTTTTCCAAAAGTGTCACTGGATTGGAGAGTGAAAGTGCCACCTCTCCAATGACACTGGACAAACATCTATCAAATTTTTCTTCTTCTATAAAGAATGCAAAACAATAAGTTATTTACAGAAAGTGTGTGAGAAAGTTTGTTACAAGACAGTAAACATTAGAAAATCTTAAAAAAATCAAAATGACAGATGCATTTTGAGCATGGCAAAATTTTGAAAAGACTGGAACTCAAAAAAACATCGGGGAAGGTAAATCCCCTAAGACGGTTTTTGTATAGAAGCCGAATTCTCTCCCTAAACTTCTGCTGAGGCATTTCCCTGTCAGATTTAACTTTTCCCTGGATTTGCTCTGAGCTCAGTGCCCGCTGCTCTGCAGGGCACTGGGAGAAGGCTGGCAGTGTGTGAGGGGAGATGCCCAGCCCTGCCCAGCCCAGGCTCACCTGGCGCACGATGTTCTGCACCAGCTTGTCCATGGTGAAGCCGATGTAGGCGTGGATGGTGAACATCTCCCTCAGGGTGTCCTCGTACTGAGTGGGGTCAATGTTCCCATCCAGAAGGCTCCTCACCATGTCTAGGAAGGCTGGGTAGTATTCCTCCAGCTCCACCTCACCTGGCATGGGGAAAGGGAGTTCATTCCACACACAGAACAGGCAGAGTGAAGTCAAGCAGCGCAAGAGGCAGCATGTCACCGATTTTATGTCACATATTTTATGAAAAATCCTTTTGCTAGGATCTTTTTCTCCTGAGAAGCTGAGAGGCCTCAGAAACAAAATGTAAACAATAATTATGTACTGCTGTGGAATGCAACAGGTGCATCTTTGATTGGTCTCATGTGGTTGTTTCTAATTAATGGCCAATCTCTCTAGTCAGTCACAAGATTTTATTATCATTTCCTTCTATTCCATGCTAGCCTTCTGATGAAATCCTTTCTTCTATTCTTTTAGTATAGTTTTAATATATAATTTCAATATAATATATATCATAAAATAATAAATCAGCCTTCTGAACCATGGAGTCAAGATCCTCATCTCTTCCCTCGTCCTGGGACCCCTGAGAACACCACCACAGCAGCACTGCTCAAGAACCACAAAACCCAGGGCAGAGAGAGACATGACAGACAGGAGAGTGACATGACAGACAGGAGAGTGACATGACAGACAGGCAGATCCCTGCCAGCTGCCCTGACAGGCTGGGGCAGTTTTCCTCATGCATTTCCAGGCGTGCCCAGGGCAATAACTATTTCTTTGTGGAGCTGTTTACATTGTAAATCAAAGTAACGGATTCCTACAGTGAGGTACCTGGGAACAGCTGATCACAGTGTTCAGGAAGTCTCTGTGAAGCAGCCTGTGACACCCTGAGTGCCCTGCTGAAGGAGCTGTGTCCACAAATCACCAACACAGCAGAGGATTGCACCTCCACACCCCTCACATTGCTGGCCCTGGTGACTCAGACACACACAATGGAGCACCCAGAGCATTATGAATGAACTAAGCCCTGCATTATTCTTACTTGGTTGTTTGAGTCTTAGCTCCATGGCTGGATCATTGGTTTTTTCTTTCCTCCCTTCACAGAGGAGCTTCTCTCTCTCTTTCTCAGTCCTATATTCCAGAAGCTGCTTCTGGGCCTGGCGATAAATCTTGAGGAGCCTGGAGCACAGAGTCTGGTGAAGGCGTAGGAAGAAATACCAATTATTATTGACAAAGAAGAGGCTGTAAACATCATCCAGGGTGTTGTGGGGCTCAGCAGCTGTCACATCACAGAAGGTTGCTTTGGTCTCCAAAGGACTGCTTGGAGGCCCAGGCACATGTTTTTTCCTCAGCTCAGGAGTATCCAGGTTCTGCCCCTGGTGGTTTTCTCTGTCCTCATCTGTTGATTCCTCAGAAATGTTGTGTTCAGGTGGCTGAGAGAAGAACAGCTCAGGTATGAAGTGATGCACAATCTGCCTGATGGTTGCCTGATCCTCCTTTTGGATGGTGGGTTGCCTTTTCACGTAATAGCTGATAAGAGATGCTGCATCTTCCAAAATCTGCTTGTCTTCATAGATGAAGATAAGATGAGGCTCATTTGTGGATGAACTCCTCCCCTCTGAATGCTGCTCCTGATGCTGTAATCAAGAGAAAAACACATAAAGATCCCTCCAATCCATGCTCAAGAGCATTCCTGCCAGGAGGAATAAGCCTCTGCTTGGCACAGCTGTTTTTGACCCAATTTCCAACAATTCCACATGGCCCCAGATGTTATGGACACATCTGGGTGACACCAGCAAGGCAGGAAATGCAGGAGGGCTCATTTCCTGTCACACCCACCTCATCATAAACACTCTCAATTTCATTCAACAAGCTCTTGGAGCGCAGAGCTTTGGTGTCATTCTGCTTGAAGTTGACAGCCTGGTGGTCCAGGGATTTCAAATAGGCCTTCTCATACTGCTCCCTCCAAATCTTGTTGAAGCCCTGCTGGGCCTCCCTCCATTCTTCCTCTTTTGCTTTCAACCTGCATAAATGAACAATGTCAGTTCAGACAGACACAGAAACACACCCAAAACATTTTAATGCAGCCAATTGTGGTGCAGCAAGAAGTTTTCAGTGGAAAACTGGAATTGATTCCTGGAAGCAATAAATACATTTGGGAAAGCACAAGCAGTGATGATGACACCTAGAGAATCACAAAACCATTTAGGTTGGAGAAGACCTCTGAAATCATCAAGTCCAACCTTTGATCAATCACTTCTTTGTCAACCAGACCAGAGCACCAAGTGCCATGTCCAGTTGGTTTTTGAACAGCTCCAGGGATGGGGACTCCACCACCTCCCTTCCAATGTTTAGAAACTTCCATGAAGAAATTCCCCCTGATGTCCAACCAGAAGCGAAGCTTGAGGCTATTCCTCACATTTTATTGTCTAAAAAATCCTTTTTCATCTTCTTAAAGAACCCAACACAATGGGAATTACCTCTTAAGAACCACAGGGACAGCAGTAACTGGGTTTTTCTTCAGACTCTCGATGATCTCAGGCGCTTTGTCGCCGTAGATGCGGTAGATGGCCCGGCGCTGGATCACCTCTGAGGTTCCTCCCAAACAATCATCCAGGCGAAATTTCTCCTGGTCCTCCTGGCTCAGGCGGGACAGTTTCTTCTGCACACTCTCCAGCACACGGATTGTGGCTAAATTGGTCTCCAGGACAACATCCAGCTGTTGAGAGTTGCCAAAAATCAGTGTCAGAACAGGCAGAGCAGGAACACGGAGAGCAGCAGCTCAGCTTTGTGGAAGGTGTTCCAGCCCCACAGGGTGGAGCCAGGAAGCAGCAGAAAGGTTTTTACTGGAAACCAAACCTCTGCCAGCTCTCCCAAAGGTCACATGCAATTTAGAACTGGATTCATGCCTAGGAAGAACTATTAGACTCCAAGCACAGCACACCAAACTCCATCTCAAACCAACAAACGCCAACAGAACTTTCAAGTCTAGGAAGAACTGGATTCAAGCCTAGGAAGAACTATTAGACTCCACACCAAACTCCACCTCAAACCAACAAACACCAACAGAACTTTCAGGAATTGGCCATTAATTAATTCAGTAAAATCCAGAGGTTTTGCTTTCTGAGGGAGCAGAGAGGGGGCTCAGCAGCAGAGGTACCTCAAAGCGCTCGTCCTCGCAGCGGTGCAGCTGCTCCTCATATGGAGTCTTCTTGGAGCTGACAAAAGTGGAATCTTCAGACCAGGATGGAAATGAAACCCAGGTATCATTTAACACCTGCAACAGTGCAGACATGACATTGAGCCTTGTGAGCCCAGAGCTGGTCTCATGGGGTTTTCTCTCTTGTATTTTCCACAATTCTTTCCTGAGGTTCTGTAGGATATTCCAGGCCTAATTCCCAGGTCACTGCTCCCCAGATTTGAGGTCTGTGTGGAACTGCAGGGCCCTGTTCAGAAAACTCAACACCTTCACTATCACCTCACAAACTGTGATCAGCAGCTGTAAATAAAGGAGACAGAGCTCCTCACAACAGCAGGAATGGCACCTCAGCCACTGCCTCATGGGGCTCTTCCAGAGAAAAAATTGTCCCCAAAGCCAATACTGGCCCACTGATAGAAAATTAATTCCAGGATATTCAATATTCTTTTCTGTCTATAGGAATAAATTTCTGTCTGCACACAGACTCAAAAGCTATTAAGAGATGTGATTTGAGAAAGGTTTAGATAAAATAAGTGAAATGTGGGTGTTATTCCAATAAATTGGCTGAATAAATTGAATTAGCACCAAAAAGGGGACCCCACATGCAGCAGCTGTGGCACAAACCGCCCCACTCTGATTTTTGTGTGTGTTCAGGGATTGAAGAGCCTGATCCCAGAGTACCTCCTTGCAAATGGCTGTTCTCCCACTGCACTTTGGCTGCTGGTAGGTTTTTGGGAGAGCTCTGTAACTGGATCCGATGCGTTTGCAGGAGGCGTAATCGATTTCCCGGCTCATTCCGTCCCCGGAGCGGTCGCTCAGAGGAGAAGCAAAGGAAAGTTCTTTCACTCCAAGGAAGGACTTGAACTGTGCAAAGAGTTCTGGGAATTTCCTTCAAAAACACAAGTATTTTGTTATTTTAGTGTGACAGTTTTAGGGTGGTTAATGCATGTCATAAAAGGGAGGCAGAAATATCTCAACAAACTCAGCAGTGCAGGGAGAAATCTTTCTCCATCTCACCTCTGTTATCATTCTCTCTGAATTGCTCTAGGGTTTGTTTTTTTTTTTTACTTAAGGTAGAAAAATTATTTCCCTTCACCACACAAACACTCCCCCTTAAGTACCTGAGGAGAAACTGATCCTTGCCATTTGATTCTCCCTCTTCTCTGCAAGCCAAACAGCTCAGGAGGCTCAGAGCAGAGCTGGAGCTGTTTATCCTTCTCACAGCCCTGTTCTCAGATTTCATGTTTATACCTTTATTACACTTTGAGATATTAAATGGGGAGTGTGAACAGCCAGAAGAAAATATCCTCTTCACAATACTCATTAAGAGCTGTAGAGATAAATTTAAAGGTTCAGATTTTATTCCTCCTCATTTTGGATTAAACTTCATTTTTTTTGCCTGCTACCCAGGAGATACTTCTAAATTAAATCCAAAACATTCACAATGTGCCAAAAAAATAACAGAATATGATCTACAAAGTAAAGGGCAGAGAAGTAAGTTAGTAACTTACCCTAAAAAGGGTGTAACAAGCTGGAGCAACTCAGAGCCAGAGACCAACTCCTGGTTGAAGAGAGCAATGCAACGGAGAAAATTTTCATAGACCTCCTGACTCTTGAGCACCCTGCGCACCTGCAGCAGTTTGGAGAGATGATCACAGCCCCTGAATGCCACTTGTATTGAGAAAATTATTCATTATCAGTCTATTCATCTTCCAAACCCACTTATTTTCATTTTTGTTGGTTTTTCTATACCTGAAAAGCCAGGGAATGTCTTAAGTGCTGACACATAAATTGTACAGAAAATCAACAACTTAACAACCATGTAAAAGGATGAAGATAAGTCCAGAGAAAGTGAGAAAAGGACAAATGCTGACCTTGTCAAAGAAGGAAAACTCTTGCAGTGTCCCATATTTCCCCACTGTTGCAACTGACAGATCTTTGGTACCTCGCAGCTTCATTTTCTTCTGTTAAAAGAACAAGCAATTATATTTAAAATGTTGTGACTCAAATGCCATTAAATTCCACTCTGTTGACACAGAACAGCTCCCTGCAAAGGCTGAGACCCTGTATTTCCCTCTATTTCCCTCTATTTCCCTAGCAGTGATCTGGCATTGCTGTGTCACATCCTCACAGCAATCTCTGTCAAATGTCTCCCAGCAAAGAAGAAACAACAAAAAAAGAGAATCACTTGAGATTCTGCATCGAAGTAATAAATTGTCCCTTTCCAGGGCCAATACTTAGCACAGAAGCTTGTGATATTTAGTATCAAACTTGTTACCACACACATTAAAGCAAGCATTAGAAATTCCCTTTTTCTACAGCAATTAAAATAACTCAAAATTTTGTTTCTTGTACACCTACATACATCAAAGACACTGCTCATTACACCTTTAGCTCAGCAATTAGTAAGCACAATTAATATGAGGTTTTTATGAGTTTTTACTTGCTGGAAGATACCTTTGCTGGGCCAGAAACAGGACGCAGCAGCAGCGGCCTGGATCGCTTCTTGCTGTGCTCCAGATTCTTCTCATGCTCGGTTTTCTGGACACTGTTCACTTCACATGGTCCATTTCCTGTGAACTGAAGTACATAAATAATGATTTCAACATTCTCCTCTCAAATAAAGAGTCCTAACAGGACACAGAGCATGTGGTTAAGTCACCTGTTCTGAGAAAATCCAAACAATGAAGAGGAGCAACGTTCATTACTGGCTGAATGATTTCCATGTTTTTCATATTCTACATGCAGAAAGAGCATTCAATATCCTGCCCTGCTCTCAGCACATACCAAAGACCTTTTTGCCTCTGGGAGGAACTGTCCAAATTCTGAGAGCAGATCCTCCTGTCCCCGGAACAGATTGGCCACTTCAGTGAACACTTCCTCCTCTGACATGCCCCGGAAGGGTCGGCCCTTGGTGTTCAGCTGCTCCTTCTGAAAAGATACACACAGATGTTCAACAGAGTCAAAAGATCCCTCACTCTGCCAGAAAATTCATCCTGAGCCAAAAACATGAATGCCACAGAACTTGAAAGGATTCTGAGGCAGCTGCACGTTCTTACAGGGCCTCTTCACACACAGGATCACAAAATCAGCTGGAGATGAGTAAAGACAGGTCTGGCTACAACCTCTTTACACCCCACAGTTTTCACATTTTTTGTCATTTCCTGTGAATATCTATGAAGACAAGTGCTTGGAACTCTCAGTCTGCTCAACAGGCAGAGATTAAATTTGATAACCACAACTCCAACAGCTCCAGTGCCAACCCGCTGCCTCTAACACAGGAGACTTTTTACCTGGTAAGTGTGAAGGATTTCTAGAAAAGATCTGTAAATCTCTGGATGGTCAAGGAAACGTGTTTTGATCTTATTCACATAACTGATGGCATTATTGAACTCCACAGAATCAGATTCCAAGGGGATTTGGGATTTATCTTCTTTGTAGGGAAGCTGCTGCCGGAACTCCTCGGAGCAGTCGCTGTGGTTGTGGGAGTTCTCCTGGGAGTAGTGCAACACCAGCCCACTGCCAGGGAGCGCACTGGGCACGGGCTCTGGGGGCACCTGGGGGCACAGGACACACGAGATGGGTTGGAAAAAGATCAGGGATCAGCTCAACAACAAGGCAGCAGCAGTGCTGGCAAGGTGTCCAGCTAAGAAATACTGTCACGTGAAGAAGGAAGAGAAATTATTTCAGTCACCAGCCAATTTCCCTGCCAGGTTTATTAACTCCACCTGTTAAAATAATGCCTGAAGTCCTCCCTGATTTGAGGCTGCACCAAACACTCCTGCAGGTTCTGCTGCTCCCACTGGTTACTGCAGAGGAGCTGCCAGTTTTAAGGGCTATATTAAACATAACTCCCTTTAGGTGTTAATTCCTAAACAACACAGAGATCTGAGGGAGCTGAGATTTAAAAGGTAGTTCCTGCTGCTAGCTGGAGTTAAACCACAAGTTTATCAGCAGAATTCAGTTTATGGCTCTATTTCAGCTCCACAACCACTCAATAATAACAAAAAACAAGCAGGGGTAACACCCACCTGTATCCCAGCAAGTGTTTCACACCAACAGAACCTGATGGGGACTCTATGATCTTAAAGACCTTTCCCAACATAAACAACTCAATGATTTCACAGCTCTTTTGCCTGCTTCCTAAACAAATTTCCTGGTTTCTCAGTGGAAGACTGGAAGTGCAATTCTTCCAGGATCACCCTTTGAAATTTGCCACTACCCACAACCCATATTGGGAATAAATTTAACAATATCAAGCCAATCACAATTTCAGTAATTGGCTTGTTATTGTTAAATTTCAGTTTCCAAATACAACTGAAATATTTGGTGTTTCCATGCAGAATCATCATTCCCGTGTAAGTCAAACTACCCAGTTTGAGAATAAATCAGGGATTAGAACTAGGTGATCTTTAAGGCCTCTTCCACTATATGATTCTTTGAATAAACATTTAAATTTATACTACACCCATTATCACAGGTTTGAAAAGCATCAGCAACGTGCACTACACATAAATCTGCACAGCCTAAACTGTGCTGACATGTCCAGTGACACACAAAAGAATTTATT
Organism: Ammospiza nelsoni; assembly: GCF_027579445.1. Taxonomy (NCBI): domain Eukaryota; kingdom Metazoa; phylum Chordata; class Aves; order Passeriformes; family Passerellidae; genus Ammospiza; species Ammospiza nelsoni. The sequence continues at coordinate 3,573,587 of NC_080659.1, forward strand.
TAGAGAATAAGAGCTCTGTGACATACCTGACTATTCAAAGGTGACTGTATACTTAATTTCCCATTCTTTGGAATTTCTATCCTGTAGCCCAGAGGGAGAAATGCATTGAATCCTACAATGAGGTCAGGATGCTCATGGAAAAGCTGAGAAACACGTCGGATGACTCCAGGTGTGTCAATGCTAAAATTGAGAGGGGTTTGTTACTTTTTTATCCACATCAGAAACACAAATTAAGCCCAGAAAATGCCAAGAGGAATGGGAATTATCTGGTAACTTAAGGATGCAATTCTTTAAAAAAAAAATAGTTCAGTTGGAGGGAATGAGCACTGACAGGGGTTTGTTACTTTGTTATCCAAATCAGAAACACAAATTAAGTCCAGAAAATACCAAGAGAAATGGGAAGTATCTGGTAAATTAAAGATGCAATTCTTTAAAAAAAAAAATTAGCCTAATTAGAGGGAATGACCACTGCAGCTTCACCCTGGGAATGTTATCCATGGAAAGTAGAGATGAGTGTGCAGGTTGGCAAAGGGGCAGGACAGACAGACAGACAGCACCTCCAGGGCTGGCAGATCACAGGTTCTGCTCAGCCTGCCTCACTTATTCCCCAGATCTGTGTTTCAGAGCGGAAAGCAAAAGCAGATTTGCTTTCTCCTGTGGATTTCACCTCTGGAAAATTATGGGATGGGCAGAAATACTCCAGCTTCACAGGACTGCAACACTGTGGGACAGGGCAGGGGGGGAGTGATGGGGTGAAGCTGGGGGGCTCTGCACAGACCCCACAAAGGCTGAGACCTGGGGGAAGAGCTGGAGCTGTGCCAGGCCTTGGCATGGAGCTCAGGGCAAGGTTCTTCCCCCCAGGGGTGCTGGGCACTGCCCAGGGAATGGTGCCAAGGCTGCCAGAGCTGCTCAGGGCTGCTCAGGGTGGGGGTGTTGGGGTGGCTGGATTTGATCCCTGAGGGTCCCTCCCAGCTCAGGATGTTCTGGGGGTCTGGGAAAGGCTGAGGAGCTCCCTGGAGCACCCAGGGCTGCAGGACCTCGGCTTTACCTCTGGCTCTTGAACTCCTTCATGATCTCCAGGAAGCCGTTGTAGGTGGCGGGGTCGCTGCCAAAGCGAATCTTCACCTGGTCCAGGTAGGAAAGGGCATCCTCCACCTGTGGGGGGAGAACACGGTGAGCCCAGGCAGGGGAACCGGCCCCGGGGGAGCCCCGGGAGGGGCACTCGGTACCGGAGAGGCCCCAGTGGCCGCCCGGGTTCGGGGGTGTCACGGCACGGTACCGGGAGCCGGGAACACGTCCCTGGGGAGGATGACCGCGGTACCAGAGAGAACAGCAGGGCCGGGGAGAGCGGTATGGCCCAGGGGAGGGGGGAACGGGCCCGGGGAGCCCTCACGGTACCGGGGAACACGACACGGTACCGGGGGGAGAGGATGCGGCCCCAGGGGACCCCACGGAAGCAGCGCAGGAGGGCGGGGAAGCCCCTGGCGCGATGAGGACAAGCCCCCGGGACACCGATACCGGTAGGTGAGGGACAAGCCCCGGGGGACGAGCTCGGCACCGCGGCCGGCACAGGGCAGGTCACGGCGGGGGCGGGCGGGGCCGTCCCGGGGGGGGTCGGAGCGGCCATTCGCGGGGGCGGGGAGGGTGGGGAAGGGGCGATGGCGGCCGCCGGGGCGGCCCCCGCACTCACGTGCACCGGCAGCTTCTCGTGCGGCGCGGCCCGGCCGCCGCCGCCGCCCCAGCGCGGGGCGCTGCCCCCGCCGGCCCCGCGGCCGCCGCCGCCGCCCCCCGCCGCCATGTTGGGTTCGGGCGGGCGAGCGCGGCCCCGGCGGCGCGCGCGGCCGCTGCGTCAGCGCGCACGGCACAGACCACGCCCCCTCCGCGTCTCCGCCCTCTGATTGGCCACGCCCCCTGATAAACCACACCTCCTTACCGCCCACACTGTGTAGCCACGCGCCTGTCCAGCAGGCCACGCCCTCATTTGTGAGAGACCACGCCCCCAGTGCGGCTTCCGGCCGTTCGAGCGCCGGGGCGGGAGCGGCGCCTCAGGGAGCGCCTGAGGGAGCGGCGGGACCGCGGCGGGGCTGGGGGGGGGGGGGGAAATCAACGCCCGCGGAGGAGCCCGGGGCTGAGGGGGAACAGCGCCCGCGGGGCTCGGGGCTGCGGCGGGGCTGAGGGGGAACAACGCCCGCGGAGGAGCCCTGGGGGCTGCGGGAGCCTGAGGGGGCTGCAGGATCCCACGGAGTCTTCAGGAGCCGCCGGCTGAGAACTGGAACTGCCAGGGCTGGAGGAACCGCGTCTGATGCTGCGGGGCTGAGGGAGCCGGGGGGTGTTGGAGGGGTTCAGAGGGGGCTGGTGGGGCCTGAGGGGAGCTTGAGGAATGAGGGCTGGGGGAGCCCCAGGGGCTGGAAGAGCCGGGGTTGGTGAGCAACCGGGGTTGGAAGGGCCATGAGGGGGTTTGGGAGAATCACGAGGGGGTTTTGGGGAGCCCGGGGAGCCCCTCACTGGTGTGCCCTGAGCTCAAGGGTTGTTTTGAGGGTAGCAGGATAAATCAGGATAAATGTGAGCTTAAAATATGTCACTTCCCCAGCGATCCCTGTCAGCAGGCAATTTGAACTCAGTAAAACTGAGTGATGTGAAGAGCAAGGAGGAGAGGGGATAAAATAAGCCATGTGGTTTGTTTTTCCTTAAAGCATTACCCATGATTTGCATCATAGAGAAGTGTGGAAGCCTTTCTTGCATTGCCTTTAAACTTGCTGCTGGTATTTGAATCCAGAATGATTTTCTGCCTCTGGATTTGATATTCCGTCCCCTGTTCTGTTCACAAACTGCTGCCCTGTGACCCATTCCCCTTCATACAGGAAGGATTAAATTAATACAGACCTTTTCTTTCACAGTTACTGCTTTCCGCATCCCAGACTGTGATGGATTGATTCGTTGACCCAGCTTACAACTATTTATAATCTTTGGAGAAGCAGGCACTGCAAAGGCCTTTCAGGAGAGATGTGGGCTGAAAATGGCATTAGATTGTTGTGCTGGTAAATAATAGGTTGAAGTGGAGATATTTTAGAGTTTTCAGTGGTTATTCTGTGCTTAAGAATAGAGGTAATAAATACAGATTTTTACAGGAGTGATGATGAAAGGGTGGTGGGGTGAACCTTCTTATGTTATGAAGCACTCATAGCTGTGCAGGGAAGAGCCTGGTAAGACAGAGTAAAATCCTTTATTCCATCTGTGGAAAGGAGTAGCTCAGAGATATCCTTGTGTTGTCAAGTGAAAGAAAATCAGCATTTTTTTTTCTTTTTTCCTCCAGGATTCTCCTGAACTGGCCAAATTTCTTTTTCTATTAGTGTTATTAACTTGAGAAGTCTCATCTTCTTCCCTGGTCATGCCATGTGGTGACATGAGCAGAACCAGCTGCAGATTAATAACTCCCGTGAGTTTTGTTTTCTGTCAGAGCAGATTTCTCAGCACCAGCACCTGGATGGTGAATCCAGCTGTAAGGCTGCTCCCAAAGCAGCCCTGGGTGCTGGGAAAAGCTTGTGCCTGTCAGTTAGTCAGGATTTGGGTGTTCTCTTGGGAACCCTGGGGGCTGGATGTCCATTAACCATTGACACTCAGCTCCTGGTGCCTCAGAATAGCTCAGCTCAGGTTGCTGCTGACAGAGCTCCAGGGGACCCTGGGCTCCACTGGCTGCTGCTGCCAGGCAGGAGCTCTGTGACCTTCCAGAGGCATCCCCTGAAGGACTGAATCCCTCTGGGGGACTGCCTTGCTTTGGAAAGTCAGGTTTCTGCTAAGGAGGGCAGGAGCCTCCCCTGAAATGGAAAAGGTAAACCCCCTTGTCACGGGCATATTTTCTGAAAAATCCTTTCATCAGGATCTTTTCTCCTGAGAAGCTTCAGCTTCCCCATGTTTTGCTGCTTTGGAGAATTGTTTACCCAGCATGTGAATTGTCTTTACTTGATGACCACTGACAGCCACCTGCGTTGAGGGTGTGAGAAGTCACGAGATTTTATTGTCATTCCTTTTCTAGCCTTCTGATGCAATCCTTCTGTTCTTTAGTATAATTTTAATATTTCATTTTCTGTTAATATATATCATAAAGTAATAAATCAGTCTTCTGAAACGGAGTCATGATTCTCATCTCTTCCCTCATCCTGAGACCCCTGTGAACACCACCACACCCCCTCCCTCCAAATTGCTATAAATTTTAAATTAAGGGGCTCTCAGGCAAAAATATGGGAGCAGGAATAACAATTCTTTAATAGGGAAGAAAATGAAAAGATAAACTAAACCAACACTGACATAGTCAGAACCCAACCTGACACCCTGTGTTGGCAGCAGTCCCATTGGAATTGTGGCTCAGCCCTCCTGCAGTGCCAGGGGTAGAGAAACCATCCCAGGGAGGTTTCACTTGGATGGCACCAAGTGCCAGAGAGGAGGGAGAGGAAAATGACATTTTTGAGCTTGTTTCTGTGCTGTGTTTCCCCGGGTCCTGTGTGAAGCCCGAGGTCTGTGCCAGGAGCACCATCAGGTTCCTGCAGCCATATCTAGGTCAGTGTGTGCTGCTGTTGTCCTGACGACTGAGTGACCCACTTTCCCCTCATTTGTGGGAGCAGCTGCCAATGGGGCCGGGGCATGGCCAGCACAAAGGCACAGCACCTTCCTCCTGCCTTTGTCTGCAAGCTGGGTCCTACACAAACAGGGCTTTTCTCCTCCTAATTTATTTTTGTGTTTCTTGCAGAGAAAATCCCTCATTTTCTGAGCCCCTTTCTTATTTGATAGCTGAGGTGAGGTGTGCGAAGGGTTGTGCTGTTTTTGCTGCCATGGATGGCAGTCTGCACATCTGGAATTTGATTTCTGGCACAGCCAGGTTAATTATCCAGGATTTGCATCCTCACATCACCTTCCTGTGGATGAGGGGCACAGGGACTGTGATTTCCAAGGAAATCAGGGATCTGGTGGTGTGGGTGGACCTGTGGATCTGCAAGGACTAAATCATCCTGTGCTGTGGCAAACTGCTGCTCCTGCCCCTTGGTTGCCATGTGCTTGACTGGTGTCTGTGTTCCTCAGATGAACACAATCAATTCTTCCTTCCTGTTTATTGTGTTTCTTGCATCTCATTCATAACAGATGGGTAATTAGAAATATTTTTGGGCTGTATCTGCCCCAGGAATGATCCTAGCTTTGAGGAGAGGGCTTTTCTCCTCCAAATTTATTTTTGTGTTTCTTGCAGAGAAAATCCCTCATTTTGTGAGCCCCTCTTTTATGTGATAGCTGAGGTGTGTGGAAGGGTTTGAAAAAGGAAGCTGTGCTGCTTCTGCTGCCATGGATCACAGTCTGCACATCTGGAATTTGATTTCTGGCAGAGCCAGGTTTATTATCCAGGATTTGCATCCCAAAGAACAATCCCTACATCACCTTCCTGTGGATGAGGGGCACAGGATTGTCTGTTCTTCCTCAGAACAACACAAAAAAATTCTTCCTTCCTGTTTATTGTGTTTATGGGGTTAATTATCCACCATTCATAACAGGTGGATAATTAGAAATATTTTTGGGCTGTATCTGCCCCAGGAATGATCCTACCTTTGAGGATAAGTGGGATCCTACACACAACCCTGAGAAAACCACAGAGTGGGATCAGCACGGGGTAGGGACAGACCCTGCAGCAGCTGCCCCAAGAGCTCCAGGTAGGAAAGCACCAAGGCAAGAAGCCTGGCCAACATTTCTGTGTGGATTATCCTCATCCCTGAGAGGGCAGAGACAGAAAAACCTTTTAGGACCTGGCTCTGGTGAGCCCGTGCAAGCAGCCAGAGCTGCGTTTCTGTGGTGTGCAAAGTGAAATGAGCTGGAGAGAGATCATGAAGAAAATGAGAAATCATGAAGATTATTTCGTGAGAAATCATGAAGATGATGAGAAATCATGAAGGTTTCTCTTCATGGCTGTCACCAAAGTGCACTGAGCAGGGCTGGGGAGCTCTCAGGGTTTAGGAGTGAGCAGAGGGTTGCAGACAGAAGCAGGGAGCTGGTGCCAGCCTGCAGTGCCACCCTGCTCTGTCCCTGCTGGTTGCTATGGCATTTCCATTTCTGCTTCTCTGCAAGGGGGATTTGTGGTTTTTCCCTGGTTACTGAGCAAACCTCAGCAGTGTGGAGTCGCCACTAATGTAAAAACAGGGATATGGGGAAAATCAAGTTGGATATTTAGATGAGTCTGAACATCAGGGAATCACAGAATGGCTTGGGTTGGAAGAGACCTTAAAGATAATCCCATTCCAATGTGAACAAGGACATGCAACTCTGATTGCCAGAACTCTGCAAGAAACTGAAATATTAAAAATCTCTTGCTAAGGATTTTTTCTGTGAAAAACCTGGGGATTTTGGACCATGGATGACCCACTAAACAGCTTGGTCTTTCAGGACGAGGAACCTCATGACTGCAGATGCAACATTTCAAGCCTATACACTGCCACAGAATGATCCCTCATGTTTTAATAGCCTCTTTTATGGTAGACATTCTGTGCAAATTAGTCTAATTAGGATTAAATTACCCCTGAAGTATATCCAGTGCAATTTATACATGGCATTTTTTTCCAGTTGAATAGAGAAATGAAAAGATTCTATAACCCTCATGTCCAGGTGTTTGAAGGTGATGAACCACCTCAATCAAGCCACCTCAGCCTTGAAATCCAGACAACTCAATCATACAAATACATTTTATTCAAAGGTTCTAGAAAATTGGTACAGCAGTATTTGACTTCTGAGGAGATGGAAAATCCATGAGTGTCACCATGACATTTTATGAAAGTCCCTTCACCAGGATTTCCTCTCTTGGCAAAATGAGAAGCCTCAGCTTCTCCATGTTTTGCTCCTCTGGAATGGGATTTGAAAAATTGTTTACCCAGCATGTGAATTGTTTTTAATTAATGATCAATCCCAGTCCAGCTGTGCTGGGACTCTGGTCAGTCACAAGTTTTTATTATTCATTCTTGTTTAAGCCTTCTGATGTCTCCTTTCTCTTTCTTTAGTCTAGGAATAGAATAGAATAGAATAGAATAGAATAGAATAGAATAGAATAGAATAGAATAGAATAGAATAGAATAGAATAGAATAGAATAGAATAGAATAGAATAGAATAATCAGCCTTCTGAGAACTTGGAGTCAATTCTCATCTCTCACCTCATCCTGGGGACCCTCACAAAACCACAACTAAAAACTACCTGGACAATGTTTACAACTCCTTCCCAATACCTATCACCTATGTTAGACAGTGAGCTTCTACTCTAAACCAATCTAAAAGTGCCAACATCACAGCAGAAGATGAGGCCAAGAAGGAGAAAGGCTGGACATGCCCAGATTCCTCCATCTTGCCCCCTGAACCCCCATACCAAAAACCCCAAAATCTACTTTTTCACCCCGTGATAACTTCACTAATATTCTGCTTAAACTGTTGTGGCTTGCAGATCTTCGTGTAAGGTTGGTAACTTGCTACAGGGGTCATAATCAAACCCACAGGTGTCTTGGGCTCTGTGCCAGGGTCTCTGAGCCCCCTGGCAGGGATCTTGGCCATCCAGGACAGCCACAGGGATGTCCTGAATTCTGACACCACTGGAGCTTGTTGCTCTGGCCATTATTGATATTTGCCATTCCCAACTTGTGCCACCATCGCAGCAGAAGATGGAGGCCAAGAAGAAGAAGGAGAAAGGCTGGACATGCCCAGTTCCCTCCATATTGCCCCCTGAACCCCCATAGCAAAAACCCCAAAATCTACTTTTCCACCCTGTGATAACTTCACTATTATTCTACTTAAATTGTTGTGGCTTGCTGATCTTCAAGGTTGGTAATAATCAAACCCACGGGTGTTTTGGGCTCTGTGCCAGGGTCTCTGAGCCCCCTGGCAGGGAATTGGCAGTTCAGGACAGCCAGGGCATGTCCTGGGTTCCCACACCTTGGATGAGTTTTAAGGTCCCTCCCAACCCAAACCAACCCGGGATTCTATGATTAAAAAAAGAACATGAAAACTCTGGATTGAGCCATTTGGGATTGCTTGGTTACAGAACACAGCACAGCAGCATTGATCCAGAAAACCACATTTCTTACACCTTGCTGCAGCAAAGCCTGCAGCTGATTTCAAATCAAACCCCCACACTTTGCTGCTGGCCAGCTCAGCAGTGAGAAACAGCCCTAATAAAAGGCAACTCTGCTCCCAGGGAAGCTTTTCATACCCAGTGGAGGCTGAAATTCCTCCACTGCTTCCCCTGCTGTGCCTTTTTCAAGAGAGATTCCCACTTTTCCAGAAAAATCTGCGTGGCACCTTTTAAGTGATGCATTCACTGAATTAAATCAAACGGCCAGCTGGGGAAAATTCAGATAAATTAAGAAGACAAAGCAAATAGAAATAAATTGAGCACATTCATGCATGAGAGCCCTCATCCAGCAGGCTGTTCACTGATACACAAGATTATGGTCATGGATACTTTTCATACATGCAAAATTTAAAAATATATAATAATATATAAATATATGACATTCATATATTACTATATATTCTATATAGAATATAGAATAATATAGAAATATAATATAGAATATATTGTAATATAGAAATATATTATAGAAATATTATATCGATATCTAGAAATATAATACAGAATATATTATAATATATAAATAAAGGGAATATATATAAAATAAATATAAATATAACTATAAATATATTTTTATATAAATAAAGGGGATCCCTTAAATAAAGGGAATATAAATAAATCTATATTTTTAATATAAATAAGGGGAATTTCCCAAATAAAGGGAATATAAATAAATTTGTATTTTAATATGAATATATTCAATATATTCTTATTTATTGTTATATATATTTAAATATTGTAAATATAAATATTTAGAATATATATAAATAAAGGGAATACATATATAAATAAATGTCAATATAACTATATAAATATATTTTATATAAATACAGGGAATCTCCTAAAGAAAGGGAATATAAATAAATCTGTATTTTTATATAAATAAAGGGGAATTCCCAAATGAAGGGAATATAAATAAATCTGTAATATTTTTATAAATAAAGGGAATTTCCCAAATAAAGGGAATATAAATAAATCTGTGTTTTTATATAATTAACGGTAATTTCCTAACTAAAGGGAAAATAAGTACATCTGTATTTTTAAATATAAATAAAGAGAATTTCCCAAATAAACGGAATATAAATAAATTATATTTTTATACAACAAATATAAAGGTGTGTTGTGTTTAATATGAGATTAAAATTACTTCAGAGCTGGTATAATTTCTCCCCAGAATTATGTAAACTTTCATGGTCATACCCAATCATGTGCTAAAGCGGTACAAGAGGGAGTGCTAAAATTAGGAAGGGGAATGGCTCTGTCTCAGCTTTCTTTGGGACTGGGCTGAGCGCAAAGTGATCCCTGGTGGGGCCTGTGCCAGCCAGAGAGGAAAGAGCTCCCTGGGGTGGGAATTGTGTCTGTCCTGCTGTCCCACAGGGACCAGGCTCAGCACAAAGCCCTGCAATAATTCATCAGCTCTCAGCAACACTGCAGGAGTTAAAGGAAATTCTTGTGTCGCTTTACACGCCAGCCCACAGGAATTCCAGACCTTGCAGTGAGAGACAGGGGGTTTAGTTTATTGTGTTTTAGTGAAAATCGGATCACGTGTTACATCCTTCATCCCAAAAATGGCTGAGGTCCAACACACCTTGAAAGGTGTTGTACATAAAACTCAGCGCTGTGTCCTTACACGCTGACCAATCTTTGAATCATTAAGGTTGGAAAAGATCTCCAAAATCACCGAGTTCAACCTTAAATTTCAGCCCCTCTGCAGTTCTCCTGGATTCCTTCCAGAGGCTGCAGCTCCAACGACTCTGCAAAGAGAAACTGCAAAAACTGGGCTGAGCCCTCCCTGCCCAAAGAGCAGCTTCACCTCCCTGCAGGAGATCCTGCTGGGCTTCCTGTCACTGACACATTTTATGAAAACTCATTTTTCCTCCTGAGAAGCTGAGAGACCTCAGGAACAAAATGCAAACATTGATTATCTGCTGCTGTGGAATGCAACAGGTGGGTCTGTGATTGGCTCATGTGGTTGTTTCTAATTAATGGCCAATCACAGTCAGCTGGCTTGGACTCTCTGTCTGGGACAGAAGCTTTTGTTATTCATTCTTTCTTTTGCTATTCTTAGCTTAGCTAGCCTTCTGATGAAATCTTTTCTTCTATTCTTTTAGTATAGAAGAATATACTAAATATTCATATATTTAACTTTTTAATCTAATAAATATAATAAAAGAGTAGATTTAATATAACTTTTAATATAATATATATCATAATATAGAAAATATTTTAAGATAATTTTAAAATTTATATAATATTTAATATATCCTATATCCTATATCCTATATCATATATTATATATATCTTATATCCTATATTATATATTATATATATCCTATATAATATAATATATAATATATAATATATAATATATATTATATATTATATGTTATATATTATATATTATATATTATATATTATATATATTATATTGTATATTGTATAATATATATTATATTATGTATAATATAATATATAATAAATACATATTACATAATAAATAATATATAATTATATAAAATATAAAATATATACAATGTATTATATATAATAATATATTATATATTATAATATATAATATATAACATATAATGAATAATATATAATATATAATACATAATATATATAATATATTATATATAATATATAATACATATGTAATATATTATATGTAATATGCATAATGATATATTATATATATTATATAATATATTATATTTATATATAATAAAATTATAAATCAAACCTTCTGAAACATGGAGTCAGATCCTTCTCTCTTCCCTCATCCTAAGACCCCTGTGACCACCTCCTTGGGAGGCACTTTTATGCAACTCAGAGCCTTTCTTATTTAAAATGGAGTCTGAGGGAATGATTTCCACCAGGGAGAAGCTGAGTTTTGTAATTCCCGAAAATCTGAGTCACTGCTGCCCACTGCCAGTTGCCACTTTAGGAGCTCAGTCTGGCAACTGCGTCCCAGTGGGCAGAGGAAATGGGAAATGTTTGGGCATTGTCCAAGAGGAGAAGTTCTGCACAAACATTTCTTGCTGTTCCAGGGCTGGATGGGAGTGCAGCTTGTGTTGTCCAGGATTTTGGGAATGAGTAGTTATAAAAAATAAGGAATTCAGTGTATCATAATACACCTAATTAAAGTCCACCACCCAGGACAGAACTGTAATGGGCCAATCAGGAGCCTTAAACCTTCATGCAAATGAAGGATCCAAAATGAAAAAAATAACCGCCAATAATTTAATTTTTTTTAATTTTTAAAGTTTAATGATAATAAGATGGTTATAAAAATAGCAATATAATTAGAGTAATAATAATGTGGACAATTTGGATTAGGATAATATGAGACAATAAGAACAAAGAGTTATGGACAGTCTGGGTACCTCTTTCTGGGCAAAATAAGCCCGAAAAAGGACACAGTTAACAGAGGATTAACCCTTAGAAACAACAGCCTGTTGCATATTCATACAGCTCATACATGATGCATAAATTCCATTCAAACACAGGATTCTGTCTGGGCAGTGTCAACTTCTTCCTCTGAATCTTCATAGGTGAGCAAGGTGGGAAGAAGTTCGTTTCTCCTGATAATGGGGCAATAAATTCTCTTTCTCTGAAAGATTGAGGTGTCCTGTGGCTGCTATCTCGCTGCAATTCCTTTCTTTAAAAAAAGTATCTTACACAGCATAGTTTCTATTTTAACATTTTGTTATAACCCAAAACTATATTTACCACACTACTTAAGAGAATTAATACAACACCACTTTCTAACATATAATATTCAGTTTAATATTTGCAAAAAGTCAATCATAAGATACGCATTTTTCACAAAAAGGACAAAAAAAAAAAAAAAAACAGGATAAAAAGGGAACTTCTGATTGAGAGGAATTGCAGATTTGTCTTTCCAAACAAGCTGTGGGGCTGCTGGTAGATAAAACCAGCACTGGGAGATAAAAGAAACAATGGGAAGGATTCCACTGATTGATGAATGGAAAAAGAGATATTTGCTTTTACAAATAAACTTTAGGTTTGCTGATGAAATTAAATTAGACATTGAAAGATGAAAGAAACAATGGAGAAGCAAACCCCCTAAATTCTGTAAGAATTAAAAATTAAAAGGGAGGGTTATAGGTTAGAGGAAAATCTTTGGTATCAAGAGTATCAGGAAGTCTGAACCTCTCCAGTACCTCAGAAATGGGGAAAGAGAGAAGGAAATTGGGATAAAAAGGAGGCTGCATCCTCCAAAAATTGGAGACATCCCATTGGAATGCCCCATGGCCTCTCCCTTTATTTGAATAAAGTCAAAGGACTCCTCTGTCTCCTTTTTGGACATAAACTTCTGCTGTTTGTGGATTCATTTTCCTAACCTAACAAAATCCCAAAACCAAAAAATAATCTATAATTTCTGTGGATTTTTGCCTCTTTCAGGCAACTGAACTGAGCATGTGAGAGACAACCAATATCAGCTGCTGTGCTTTTCCTGGTTCTCCCATGAAATGAGATTTCAGGGGCTGCTGTCTATCCCTGGCTGGATCCCTCTGGCATACAGAGGAATAATTAATGAAAAATTAGTAATCTGCATTTATGGGCTCCTTTTGCAGACAATACTTGATTAATCTCCACAGTCATCTACCCAAATAAGAGGAGATTAACCAACATCTTAATCTGTCATAAATCAAACGGGCAGGGAGCCTTACAAACAGCACAGAGCCCACATTGGGGTTTAGCCTACATTATTCTAAATCTAATTTAAGCCAACACCAGCGCTCTGAAAATGGATTTTTAGGCTGCATTTCAAGGCATCAAAATCTGGGTTGCTTTCCCTGCTTCTCCTGCTGCATCCCCCTGCCATTGTCATTTTCTTGTCACACACACAAAGAAAATCAGTGGCACAGAGGTCCCCAAGCCTGCAGAGCTTTTTTTGGGGGAATGCCAAGAGCTGCCAGCTCCATTGGGAAAATGTAGAAAATAAAAATGTAATCACTAGCAAAGAGCCCAGCAAGACAGAAATCAGAAGGAGAGAAGAAAATTCCCTTTCCTGAGGGATGCTGCAGCTGCCAGGAACTTGTGATTCCTCTGAGGAGCACCAGGGCTGGTGTGAAAAATGCGCCAATCACTTGTTTTTAAAATTTTAAAAGTTTAATAGTAATAAAATGGTTATAAAAATAGTAATACAATTAGAGTAATAATAATTTGGACAATTTGAATTAGGACAATATGAGACAATAGAAACAAAGACTTAGGGACAGTCTGGGTACCTCTTTCTGGGCAAAATAAGCCTGAAAAAGGACACACATTAACAGAGGATTAACTTTAAAAAGCAGTAACCTGTTGCATATTCATATATCTCATGCATGATGTATAAATTCCATTCAAACACAGGATTCTGTCTGGTCATCTTCAATTCTTCCTCATAATCTTAATGGCATCTTCATGGCTGAGCGAGGTGGGAAGAAGTTTGTTTCTCCTGATAATGGGGCAATAAATTCCCTTTCTCTGAAAGATTGAGGTGTCCTGTGGCTGCTATCTCAGTGTGAGTCCTTTCTTTAAAAAAAAGAAGTATCTTACATAGCATCGTTTCTATTTTAACATTTTTTATCACTTTAAACTATATTTACCACACCACTTAAGAGAGTTAATACAGCATCACTTTCTAACACAACACATATAATATTAATTGAATTTTTGCCAAAAGCCAATCATCAAATGCACAGTGTTCACAGCTGGGATCACGGGGCAGCAGCAGTTTGGAGTGCTGAGTTTTGGGGGAGCTCGCTGTGATTTGCAAATCAAAACCAAACAAAATCAGACGAGGAAATCTTTTCCGGGCACATTCTGGATTTCCTCGGGCTATAAAAATGTTGAAGCCTCCGAACATCTCGGACCTGTTTTCCTGCATTCCAGGGCTATTAGCCTACCTATACCCTAAGGCTAAGATGGAATCTCTGTCTCACACCGATCCTCCCTGACATTCACAAGCTCCTTAAATAAAAAAAAAAAAAAAAAAAAATCCCTCCCAGATTCGCTTTTGGCAAGCAGAGGAAGCAGATAAGGAAATATAAGATAAGGAAATAAATATAAGATAAGGAAATATAAGATAAGGAAATATAAACGTCTTTTTTTTTTTTTTTTTTTTTTTTTTTTTTTTGCTGAGGATAACGCGTGAAAGATGCAAACGCGCAAGTGTGAAAGACAGCCCAGACTCCGAGGCGCTCCTGAGTGTTGATCTTCGCACAGATCTTCAACAGATGTTGATCAACATCTTTTTGTGGCAGATGCCACCGCAGAGGCGAAGCGAGGAGCAGCTGTGACTCGGGACGGCGGCGTGGGCAGGATGGAGAGGAGATTTCTCGTTCTCTGCTTGCTCCCGGAGCCTCCAGCCCCCATCAGCTCCTTCACAGCCTGATGCTCTCGGGGCAGGATGAAATCCTCAGCTGCCAGGTGATTTTGTGGGTGTTCACCAGGCCTGATGAAATTCCAACCCCTTTAATTGGCGTTTCCGCAGGGTGAACCAGATGCCTTGGGGGCAATGCTGAGAGCATCCTAAAGAGGAAAATATCAACACACTGTGCAGAGCGTTTGGTATCAACAGTGGGATTTCTCTGCTCTGAGTTGTGTCCTGTCTGTGTCCTGTCTGTGTCCTGTTTTCCTGTTGGAAAAGAAATGAAATTTAGCAAAATGTTTAATTATAGTTTAGTTATGAGTTGTGTGTGAATTGGTTTGTTAAAAGCAGTTTTGTAGCCGTTGAAAGTGTGTGTTGGGTTTTGTGTCTAACATAGCAGGTAGTCTTAGGGATTTAATAAATATTTAAACTAGTGTAGGAAAGTAAGAATGCTAACCTGTCTGGAGGCAGCATACAATGCTCTTAGAATAAGATAAGTGGAAGATTTATGATTTTGTTTGTGAACTAAGGAATGTATCACAAGGGGTCTGTGGCTAGGCAAGGGGAACTGTTTCTTGGAGACCTTGTTATGAATCGCATGTGTGAAAAGGGAAGCACCCATACGTGAAATTGGGGGCTCGGGCTTGGGACGTGAGTCCACCGGCTCCCCGGGCCCTTAATAAAGCACCCACAAAACTTATCCGAGTTTTGTGTCATTTATCAATCGGGCAACATTCCTGGGTGGAAGCAGCTCACACTAAATCCAAACTCCCCTTGAGACCTTTCTGGGAACTCCTGTATAGATGTATATTCTGATTTCTCGTTATTTGGACAAAGAATAAAAATTTAGGGCCATAGAAAATGCTATTTCATCCCAGATTTACCTTCCTTAGCATCCTCACAGGAACCATTTACACCCTCTGTGAAAAATGCATGTATTTTGTGTTTGGCTTTTCGCAAATATTCAAATGAATATTATATGTGTTGTGTTAGAAAGTAGCGCTGTATTAATTCTCTGTACTGTGTTAAATATAATTTTAGGCTATAAAAATTGTTAAAACAGAAACTGTGCTGTGTAAGATGCTTTGTTTAAAAGAAAGGACTTGCAGCGAGATAGCAGCCACAGGACACCTAGATCTTTCAGAGAAAAAGAATTTATTGCTCTCTAATCAGAAGAAACGAACTTCTTCCCACCTCGAAGGCGCTGTTGGGATTCAGAGGAAGAAGTTGAGGATGACCAGACAGAATCTTGTGTTTGAATGGAATTTATGCATCATGTATGAGGTGTATGAATATGCAACAGGCTGTTGTTTTTAAGGGTTAATCGTCTGTGAACTGTGTCCTTATTTTGCCCAGAAAAAGGTACCCGGACTGTCGGTAACTCTTTGTTTTTATTGTCTCATATTGTCCTAATTCAATTTGTCCAAATTGTTATTACTCTAGTTGTGTTACTATTTTTTTAACCATTTTACTACTATCAAACTTTTAAAATGTTAAAAACAAGTGATTGGCGTTTTTCACACCCTTCAAAGAACAGCACAAGAACCATAAAACACAGAATCATAGCTAAGGGCCAGAAAAAGCTGAAACACACCAAGCTCTAATTTTTAATGCTTTTTTTGCACCCTTAAAGCACCATGAACAGGCTGCAGGAAGGAGCAGGCATTTGGCAGCTGATCACCTGGCAAGTGATAAAAGGAAAAACTTCTGTAGAGCTCAGGAGGCTGCCAAGGTAACTTCCACCTTTATCCTCTGGGTCTTTCTGCTTTGCTGCATTATATAATTCGTTTATTCTTTGGACAAAGCGTGTAATAATGTAAATATTGGCATAATAACAAAAGGAAAAGTGGAAACCAAGAACACTGGTTGCTCTGGCTTGGTGCTCTTGCACTGGCTTTGCCCTTTCTGAAATTCTTCCCTTTGTCCTCCTCTTTTTGTTACTTCATTTACTGTGAGGAATTATTAATGCTCTGTGTAAATTGATCCCCTGGGTTTGTTTGTTGTTTTTTTTTTTTTTTTTTTTTTTTTTTTTTTTTTTCTTTTTGTTTTAAATTACAAACACACAAGGCCTGTGGAGCTTTCCCTATCTGTGGAGCTGATCTGCCACCATGGAAAAGCTGCAGGCACCGAGTTTGGCTCTGCAACAGGAAAAGGGAAACCTGTCAATCCTCATGAAATGCTGAAACAGCAACTGAAACATTTGCTTTTCCCAGCAGGCACCCAGGGCCTCTTTGAGGATTAAACCTACAGCTAAATTTAGCCTGGTCTCACTGGAGTCGGTATCAGAAGTTATCAGATCAGGACATCTCTGGAGGGAGTGACGTCTGTCCCTGCAAGGCTGAGCCCTGCCAGGCTCCTGTCCTGGGAGCTGGGAATGTTCTGTGGAGGAACAATTAATCAAAAATGATTTATTCCCACAAGGTGGGATTCTTCAGAGGATGGGAAAAACCTGCTCTCATCAGCCTGTTCACATATTCACAAAATAACCCTGACCTGAATGTCACAGGGTTGAACCACCTGAATTATTGTGACCCATTCTTTTCTGAGCTGGTTTTCTTAGTTTAAATGCCATTTACACTCTCATCTGCTCTAAATTAAGGAGTGTTTATGAACATTCTAAGAGTTAAATCTGTGGGGAAGGGAAGGGAAGGGAAGAGAAGAGAAGAGAAGAGAAGAGAAGAGAAGAGAAGAGAAGAGAAGAGAAGAGAAGAGAAGAGAAGAGAAGAGAAGAGAAGAGAAGAGAAAGAGGATAAACCCTTCAAAATATAAACAGATTTTGCAGATTCTTGTTTGGGTCGATTGGCTGTGTCATGATTTCCTCATCATTCCACCTCTGAGTTGTGCAAATAAATTATTCCATCCCTTTAGAAACACCCCACTCCCATTTTTTTTTCTGTTTGGAGCAGAGCCTGAAGGAAGGAAGGGCCTGGAAAGGGCAGGTGGGGTTTCCAGAGGTGCTGGAGCAGCTCTGTGTCCCCCACAATTGTGCAGCTTTTCCAAATCCCATTTTTGCTCCTTGAGCTGAAGGGCAGCAGGCTGGAATTGCACCAGCCTGGCAGTGCTGAGCCATGGAAATTCAAGACAAGTTCCATTTCTCTCACTGGGAAAGGCTTCACCAAATGGAATTTGTGATTCCTCTGTGGCTCTTGTATTCTCAAAATTAATCCTGCTCCTGTTGGGTACTCTGAAGGTGTTCAGAGCTTGAATTTTAACCTCCTTTGGAATATTTCTTCTCTTTGTGTTTGATTAGAAGCTGTGATTGGGCTCCGTTCAATTTTATTCAGAATCCAGACTCTGAAGAGCAAAGACTGCACTCAGAGAGCAGAGCAGCAGCTACAGGACCACACTAAATATTCACTTCTGCAGAGAATTTAGATTTTTTCCCAGTTTTCAATACTGATACTCCACATAAATCTGCTGGAACTCTGTGTGTACGTGTGTATATTTATCAGTCACAGGTGAATGCCCTCCTCCCTCTTACAGTGACAAAAGGAAAAATAGAGACAACTGCTATGAACAACAAGGGAGGCAATTCCTTTTTCAAGGAATAAAGAATTTTCAAGGAAATTCTCAAGGGAATTTTTAAGGGAATAAGGAAATTTCAAGGGAATTTTCAAGGAGCTTTTCAAGGGAATAAGGAAATTTCTAATTTATATTTATTCTTATTCCTAAATTTCCAATCCCTGAAATCTGAAGCTATCTGCTCTGAGAACACCACAAACACCTTTTACCCTGTTATTTCCATTTCTAACAGTTTCAGACACAGCTGCAGGACATTCATTCTGATCTCCTCCTTCAACCAGAATCATTTTGTCCCCAGATCCTGGTGCCACAGAGCTCCTGCATGGCTGGGAAGGGTAAAAAGCAAACAAACACAGAGATTTCCTCAGGTGCCACTGGACAATCAGAGTCACTTCACAATTTTTTATTTGTTGACAGCTTTTATAAAACAAAATTCCCCTTGGATCAGACACCTCATAGAACATTTATTTCAGTCTCGTGCATGCTCGTGACACACCAGGCTCCAGCAGAGCAGCATCTGCAGGAGCAGACAGAGCTGAAAGCAGAATTCCTGCTCTCTGCTCAAGGGGAGGGAAACTCACAACATTAAGGCACTGTCAAACCCCAAACCCACACATTTGAACTTTCCTCCTGGCTTTTCCCCTGCTTGCACACAGGGAGGGTTTCTTATCTTTAATTAATTAACCATCAGCAGTTTTGAACAGGGACACACACACACACAAACCCTCTTTTCTCTCCAATCCTGTTTCCATTCCCAGCTGCAATGGAAACAGCAGCAAAACCTCAGTGCCAGGGATGGAAAATGCCCAGTGCTGCATCCCCAGGCTTGCCACTGCCCCTGTGGTGATGCCAGCCCTTGGAAGATGCCGTTGATAAGAAGAAAATCAGTGATAAGAACAGCTTTGGACTACTCTAAAAGCCAGTGTAACACAAATGAGCTGACAGAGCCCTCCTGAGCCATGCAGGGCAGTTCAGGTTCTTCACTCACAGGGCACAAGCTGCATCCACAGCCCAGCAATTTGGCCCCAGGGGACCTGCAGAAGGTAATCAGGATTTTCAGCTGATTTTTATCAGTCCTTTAAGGTAGTTTTTCATCAGCTGGTGTGAAATGCCCTGCTTCAGCCTTTTTATGTGAATTTAAGAATGTAGGAAAGGTTTTTCCTGCCCCCAGGGAGTGTTCAGGATGTCCTGGAGCACTCCAGGATCACCAAACCAGCTGTGGGCTCAGGGCCACAACTAAAAGTTCCAAAAAAAGGCCAAATTCAGGTCCTTGCCTTAGGTGCCCTGGCAATTACAAATAAATAATCATAAATACTTACACTCACACACACTCTTCCTGCATCCCAGAGGATCACAAACAAACCAGAGCCATGCTTCTCCCCTGGTTCAAGGTTTTGAGGTTGGGGTGGGACTCAGCAATGCCACACACAGCCCAGCATGGTGACAGTGCCAACACTGGCACTGGCAGCACTTCACAGCTTCAGAGCTCCAGCAAACACAGACCTGGCTGAGCAAATCAATGTCCTGACCATCAGAATGAGAGGGAACTGAGGTGAACAGGGTTTGGCTCAAAGGCCATGTCATTATTGCATTTAAAATGTCACATTGCTTGGAGATATGGCAGCTGTGGGAGCTGGGATAAACCAGAGCAGGCTCATACCAGAACATTCAATTTCCTTGAGTATGAAACCTGATTTTCACATTGTGCCTTAACTGTTTGTTGTTTTGGCAGACACTGAAAAGGTCAGTGAAAATTCCAAGGAACTTAAGAGTTGCAGGAGCACAAACCATTCATAAATAAACACAGTGAAAGATTTTACATCAATTGAAAATGCTGCATCAGATTTGGTGCCAGTTTGGGAAGTGGCACCCACTCCCCACCCTGGCACAAACCTCCAAATCCCTGAAAACCTGATCAGAATAGAGAGAGGCAGAGACCAAGAAGCAAGCAGCAGCACAGAGAGCAAAAATGAAATTCAGAGACCCAGCTGGCAGTGTCCTGGCTTCCACCTCTCCTCTGGGAGTCTGAGAGAGAAGGACTGGAGCATAAAGGAGGTCACAGGTGGCTCTGAGACTCAGCTCTGGAAGAATTTTCTTGGCCTATTTCCTGCGCCGTCGCTTTTTTTATTCTGCTTTTTTTGCCTTCCTTTTCCTGGTGCCTTCGTTCAGCTCCTCTTTGGACTTGGCAGGAGGAGGAGGAGGAGGAGGGTGGGAAACCTCGTGGTGGTCGTGGTGGTGGCTTGGGTGGCCACTGGAGACAGAGCCAAAGAGGACAGGGCAGATGAGGTTCTCCAGAGGAGCAAAGGGTGAGGCGTGGGAGTGAGTGGCCGTCATGAAAACCTGCCAGGCAAAAAGGAACACTCAGAGATCACACAGAGCAGGGAAATTCTGAACTGTGAGCATCCTCCTCACCCCACAGAACAGCCCTGCTGCTGCATGACTCCAGGCACAAGGAGCTGCTTGTGTGATGGAGGATTCAGCATTGAATTTCCTGAGCAGATCCTACAGACAGTGAATCCTGCAGTGGCTCAGGAAGGTGAATATTCCCACTTTAGGTTCTGTCATTTGCTGCTGTAAATTTACCTTGCAGACTATCATGAACATGCTGAAAAAGAAGATGAGGTTGGCTTCAGAGATGGGGAGCCAGTGGGTCTGCTGCAGGGTGAAGAGGACTGTGCCATACAGACTGGCCTTTGTAGGGCTGCAAGAGAAAAAAGGAGATTTTCTGAGAGGTTTGCACCCAGCCCTGAGTGGTTCTTTCATTCCATTCTTCACCTGGCTGGGAATTTCCAGGCTGCTGACTTACAAGGACATGTGAAGAATTTCATTTGTTTCGGGCTTCCAGACCCCACGCAGCAGCTGCTCAAAGTTTGACATCAAGGCCACACCAGAACCTGGGAGAGAGAGAAACCTGTCAGAGCTGGAGCTGCCACAGGCTCTGGATCCTCAAGGGGACAAAGGGTTCTTGACATTCTCCCCAAATGTAGAAGTCAGCCTAAGCCAACAGAGCAGGGCAAACGCCTCCCTGACTTTCCACCAAGTGGATCCTGACTCAGGGAAAAGGCATTTGCCTCTTGCAGTCACTGATGCTCAAGTGCTTGCTCCAAACACAGCCTTAAAGGAAAACTGACTGGCAGAACCCCCTGAAAAGACACAGGTGAGGTCAGAGGCAGCACAAACACCTGCACGGCGAGAACCTGAGCCCACACCTGTCACTGTCATATTTTCTGAAAAATCCCTTAGCCAGGATTTCTTCTCCTGGGAAGTTGAGCAGCCTCAGAGAAAAATGAAAACAATATTACCTCCTTTGCTTCTCCTGTGTTTTGCTGCTTTGGAATGTGGTTTGGACATTGTTTACCAACAGATAAATAAATGTTTGATTGGTTTCATGTGAATTGTTTTTGCTTAATGACCAATCATGGTCCAGCTGTATTGGGACTCTGAAAGGGGTCACAGATTCTCATGATCATTCTGTCTGTATCCTTTCTCTATTCTTTAGTATACTTTTAGTATAGCATTCTATAATATAATAAATATAATATAATATAATAATTCTATTATTTTCAATTCTATTCTAATTGTAATATATATATTATATAGATACTATATATTATAACAATTATATTATAATTCCATATAATTATATTATATATGATAGTAAATATAATACAATGCAATACAATGTAATATAATAACATACTACATTATCATTGTAATATATATTATATATAATATAGATATTAGATACCATAGTAATATAATAACTATACCATAATATATCTATTAAAATTATATTATATAATAAATAATACAATATTATAGATTAGAATAATTTATAATATAATAATTATATTATATTACAATTGTAATGTATATTATACACGACATATATTATATTATATTATATTATATTATATTATATTATATTATATTATATTATATTATATTATATTATATTATATTATGTTATATTATATTATATTATATTACATTACATTATATTACATTACATTATATTACATTACATTATATTATATTAATATATAATAATACATAAATATGATATTATTATGACATGACATAATATAACTTATCAGCCTTCTAAGAACACGGATTCAGATTCCTCACTCCTTCCACCATCGGGGCACCCCAGAAAACACAACACCCTCTCTGCTGCTCCCCCCTGAGCTGTCCCCACACCATCCCAGGTGTCACCTTTGAGCCATCCCGTGGCCACCATGACGAACCAGCCGTGGTGGTACAGGTGGTGGGCGTGGTGCACCCCGGCCGAGATCTTGCGCACCCGCACCACCTCCTTCATGGCCACCAGGATCAGCTTCACGGGCAGGAAGCTGACACACTTGTAGAAGAGGTTCATGGGGCAGAAGAATATCAGGTACCTGCAAAAAAAAAAAAAAAAAAAAAAAAAAAAACAAAAAAAAAAAAAAAAAAACCCACACGGGTTTGTTCTGATCTGGGAGGTGCAGAGTGTGGCAGATTGAGTTATGGCAGGTGAGAGAAAATCTAAAAATAAAATATTCCTGATTTCATGGCTAATCCTGAAAGGAAACCATCATGCAATAAAGCCTCTCTACAGCAAGAGCTGAGTGAGCCCTCAGTAACTCAGAGAGCCCTCACTACTAACACTCCATCTTGAATAAAACCCAATAATTTTAATTCAGAATCTTTTTGAAGTTTGTGTCTTGTATGGTCCAGAAGCATCAGCTCATAGAGAACAAGAAGCTACCTATACTGAAATGATATTACAGACAGAGGACAGATTTCAAACACTCCTTTTTCCAAAGACTGCCATATTTTTCAGCCCTGAAAGAAGATATTTCTCAAGTATAGAAAACTAGATGGCTGATTTTCTCTAGTATAGAAAACTAGAAGGCTGAGGGATTTATTCCGAGACTTCTATTTATGAAAACCTCATTCTCAATATTTCCCAACAATGCTCATTCTGCCAGGCAAAAGCACCTACAGCCCACACACACTGGGGAAATTAAAGCTCCATTTGTGCACATTTCACCAACACAACAAATAAAATGCCCCCAAACCTCCAGGAGGTGCCACCCCTTGCCCCGTGCAGGACCCGTGGGTGCTGCTGCTCCTGGCTCAGCAGTGCCTGCTATGAATAGAAGTGCCCCAGCCCAGATAATCACAGCATTAGACAACTGGGCAGGGAAACTGGGAACCAGAGCCAGGAGTGCCTCCAAGGCAGCCTCAGCCCACCTCTGGTGTCCCCAGTTAATCCCAGTGGGATCAGAGCTGTGTCCCACAGGGAGAACATCTCCCCCCGCACCAGGAGGGCTGCAGGGCACTCACCACACTGCTGTGGCCAGGATGACACTGGAGTTGTGGCTGAAGTAGGCAATGGGAGCCTCTCCCAGCAGCAGGTCAGCCAGGATGTAGCTCCCAAAGCAGTGGAGCATGGCACAGAGCCAGGAGGCAAAAGGGCTCCTCCGGGACATCTCCACGGCTCCTGTGGAAAAAATTGGGAATCTCGGAGTCACCAGTGGTGAAAGGGACCCTCAAGGCCATCTCAGAGAGAAGCAGGAACTTCAAGACCCAGGAAGAGAGAAGCTGGAGGTGCGTGTTCTCCCACAAAGCAACTCAAAGAGAAGCGCTTGTAAAACGAAATATAAAAGTGAAACCCAAACAATCACCAGAGACACCAAGAACTGATCACAGCCTGCAGATCCCCCAAAGATCTCACACGAATAGTCATTAGAAGTTTATGAACTGGCTGAGAGATTCTCTCCTTCATTCTACTACCATAAAGAACATTTTTTTCCCCTTGAAATCAGTGTCTTTTTACAGGCTAAAAATAAAATGCATACTGGTACCATTCTCTCCACTGCTTCAACCTAGGTGCCCTCAAGAATTCATGAACAATCTGTTCAGCTCTTTCATTCATAAGATAACCTGCAAAAATAGAACAGGAATTCTTAATCTTTATTTGAGAGAAGAGGATTTGAGGGTTCTACCTCACTCCTGTGCTAGTCTGGAAATACTTTGTGGTCTCCTCCCACAATCTGCTATGGCCTTTTTTTAAATTCCTGCAGCAATTTTCGTCCACCTTTGTACTTTTTCAGGGAAACCTCCCAATAATATCAATTCTGGGAAGTTCTTTCACCACCTTAAAATACTCCAGAATTTTTTGTGATTTTTTTTTTTCAGATACAAAACAGTTCAGTGAGCGGACAAAGAGTGAAAACACTAAAAATGTTATATCAACACGATTACCTGGTACCCCTTAAACAGCAGTAAGAGGATCAGCATGAGCCAAAGCTGTGAGTGCCCAGGCTCTTCCATCCTCGGGGACATTTGAACCAGCTGAAAACACAGCGGCAGCGAGACAGCTGCAACAGCCGGGACACGAAACTGGTTCTATAGGAACCTGAGGTTTAGCTTGAGGCTTAAATTTAGCAACACTTGTTTTTCCTTGGCTCCACGAAGCCATTCTGTCTCCAAGGGGGAAACAGGACGGTTCTGTCCTGACACTGATCCGCAGCCCATAGCTGTGGGATGGGAGCACTGCAGGAATCTGGGGAAAAGCACACCCCGGCCTTATCCAGTCCCAAGCGGATTGCTGGGCTTGCATATGTTTAAAAGCTATTTTTGTGAGGGCTGCCTGTTAATTGTTCGGTTCAGGGCTCCATGCTGGAAGGCAGCTGGGAGTGATCAGGGCTGGAAAGGCAGCGCTTGTTTACAGGAGTTTAAGGGGAACAGCGTGTGGATTGTACGGCTCGGAGGTCACACAACGTGAGGTCTGAAAATCACTCCTGAGCTCAGGGGTGGTTTTCCCTTCAGTCACTGTGTAATCACCGGGAAACTGCTCAAAACAGAGCATGAGGAGTGCACACATTGTCAAAAACAGAGGGAAAGGGGCGTTTGGGAAAGAGCGAGGCACAGCTAGGCCGTGACAAAGGCAGAAGGTGAAAGCCAAGGCACGGGTCTATCGATCTGTGCAAGATAAGCCCAAGAGAACAAACAAAGCAAGGTCAGTTATGGTTCCTGAGAACAGCTCAGGGCATGGTCCAGAGGGTGGGAAAAAACCAAGGTTTTACTTCCAGCCGTTTCGTATATAAATAGGAGGAAGGTGCTGCCACAAAAATATTCAAGCCAAGGGATTGGCCAGAAACGCAACTCTGAGTCCTGGGGCGGCAGCCAAGTGAGCGAACTGAAATACCCCAATGCTGCCGGAATCCAGCCTCAAATAAAACCCAGGATTATTGCTCAAAATCAGAGTCACGGGTTCGCGGGGGTTTTTCCTGCTTCATATTTAGGCACAGGTGTCGCAGCTGTGACACCGCCTGTGACAGGCGGCACAGGAGAGGCACGGGCAGGTGTCAGGACCTGTTGGTGCGGGCTCTGTGCCGGTACCGGAGCTCCCCCCGGGGCCCCCCGGCCAAGGGCCGCACTCACCGGGCTCGTACTTGAGGTAGAGGACGGAGATGATGAAGTAGGCGGTGTCGAAGAGCGGGAACACCGGCAGCGCGGCGAAGGCGGCCGCCAGCTCCCCGAGGGGCAGCGCCTCCGCCAGATCCATCGCGGCTCCGGAGCGCGGCTCTCAATCCCCGGTTCTCGGTTCCCTGCCCCGGCCCGGCAGCTCCGTGCGGGAGCTGCGGGGGAAGCGGGCGGCGCTGCCCGGCCCGGGCCGCTCGCTCCCCGCCGTGTCCGGGCGCGGAGCCGCCGCCGCTGCGGAGCCGCCGCGGGGAGCGCAGGCGCCGCCGGCCCGGGCAGCGCCCGCCCCTTCCGCTTCCCCCCGGCCCCCGGAGCCGCCGCCGGAGCCATGATCGGGGACCTGCTGCTCTGCGGGTACCGGGGCCGGGAACCGGGAGCGGCTCAGCCGGGTTAGCCTGGCCCGGCTGTGCCTGACCCTGTTCCCGTCCCGCTTCTCGGCCCCTTTCCCCCTTCCCGACCCTTCACATCCCCGTTCTCCCTTCCCGACCCGCTTCCCCGGCCTCACTCCGTTTCCCCGTCTCACTTTTCCTGTCTTTTCCCCTTTCCCCCCATCCTGACCCTTTCCCCGTTCCCCTTCCTTGACCTCTTTCACCATCCCCGACCTTTTTCCCATTCTCCATCTCCGTTCCCCCTCCCTACCCGTTTCCCTGTCCTCACTCCCTCTCTCCCGTACCCGTTTCGTTCTTCCCTCTTTCCTCGTCCCCCTTCCTCCCTCCCCAACTCCTCATTCCCCATCCCCGACCCTTTTTCCCCATCCCCATCTCCTCTCTTTGCCCCTCTCCTTCCCCGACCTCTTTCACTATCCCCGACCCTTCTCCCATTCTCCATCGCCGTCCTCCATTCCCTTCTCTCTCCCTCTTTTCCCGTGCCCGTTTCCTTCTTCTCTTTCTTCGTTCCCCTTCCACCGTCCCCAACCCCCCCTTGTCCATCCTCATTCCCCTTCCCCGACCCTTTTTCCCCGTCCCCTCTCCTTGCCCCTCTCCATCCCCGTCTCTCTCGCAGGACGCTGCTGGTGAACGCCGGTGCCGTGCTCAACTTCAGGCTGTGAGCGAACGGGGAAGGGCGGGCAGGGGAACGGGGAGGGTTTTTTTGGGGTTCACCTGCCTGACACGACCCCTGTGCCCCGCAGGAGGAGGAGGGACACGGAGGGATTCGGAGAGGAGCAGAGGGAACCCACGACCGGTAACGGAGGGGATGCGGGAGCCGGGCACGGGACACGCACAGGAACGGGATTTTCTGGAGGAAATCCTTGGCCAAGCCACAGATTTTCCACCCCTTTTTGCTGGTTGTGAATTGCTGTAGAATAACTGGTTTATTAATTGTAAACTGAAATGAGAAGAAGTACACAAAAAGCACATTTCTTTCATAATTTCTGACCTGTAGGTACCTGTGCTATAGAGGTAATGCTCTGCTCACTCCTCGATTGCTATTTCCACGTGGATCCACCTGTGTTGCTCCCTTGTAGCCCTGTTTGCTGGTTAAAAATCCCAGAAAACCTTTTCTGGTCTTCCCTTTTTTCACAGTGTGACCCCTTTTTTATAATTTTTTGGTAATTTTGCCACGTCTCCCTACAAAGTTGCACCAAACAGAACATCCATCCTTCACCTACAACCTCAAATTTCAATCCAAACTTTTTGTTGTGTTTTTTAATTTTGTTTTTCCCTCTCAGAGTTGCTTGTGATTTTCAGGCAGAGCTGAAAATACGACTTTTCAGGTGTGTTTTTCATATCAAAAGCTTCTCCTCTTGGATTCTAGGTGACAATATCAGAGAGTTCTTGCTGAGTCTTAGGTATTTCCGAATCTTCATTGCCCTGTGGAATATCTTCATGATGTTCTGCATGATTGTGTGAGTAACCCTGTGCATCTTCTCACTTATTGGCACTTTTCTTGCACATACATCTCTTTTCACATCTGTCTCTCCCACTCGATTTTTCCACAATTCTTTTTCACTTCTTTATTTCAATTTTCAAATATGGGTTGATCTCATGGGGTTTTTTATGCTTACATGAGCATCTGTAGTGCATGAAAACCACCTGTGCCAGCACCTGAGCCATTCAGCCTCATGCTGAACGTTGTTTTTTGGGGGTTACTCAAAACAAAAATCACCTGGGTTTAAATTGGGGGATTTAAATTAGGGGTTTTTCATTTTGGGGTGGGGTGGAAACCCACCAAGTAAATCAGCCTTGCACTGGTGTGGCTGTTTCTCACCTCTTTTTTTATTTTATTTTTTTGTATCCCCCAGGTTATTTGGATCTTGAAAGCCACTCATGGACACGTTGGAAGAGACTTTTGGCTGGCAACAAACTTTTCTAGAAGTAAAAGATCCTGCTGCTCTCCAGCTGCAGCTCCATGGGGAGCTGGGACACGCTCATCCCCTCCAGGTTCCTGCTCTGCCAGGGCTTGGAGCCACAACCTTCACACAAATTATCTCAGCTTCACTCAAAGAGAATTTTGACTTGGTTTTCTAAGCTCTGAGTTGAGAGCAGAGGAGAATTGAAGCCAGTTTTAAACCATTGCCTTGCCAGTCCCAGCTGGGGCTGTGCCAGCTCGAGTTCCCCCTGTCCAAGTCACACTCCTGAGTTCTCAGTTTTGTGTAAAAGTTGAGCAGAGTGTTCTTGTAACTTCTCACTATTCCATTTGTTTTGTTGGAGGTGTTAAAAAGGAATATTCAAGGAAAAAAAAATAATTCCATTCTCACTTTCTCCCTGTTTTTCCAGAAAAAAATGCTTTTTAAATTAATATTTCAAAGATTTTTTTTTCCTAAGCAATATGTAAGGGATTTTGAATGGGGAAAAATGGCAAAAATAATTCTCTAAGTCAATGTTAAGAGATAATTTTGGAATAATCTTGGATTTGGTTGAATAAAGTTCTATTTAAGGGTAAAATATATATCTGATGTCATGTTCATTCTGTTACAGGAGAAATTGATTCTGTATTGGTGTATTTTGGGAAATTGAAGCTATTACTGTGATCTGTCTGGAGTCTTGTGTTATTTATATTAACTTTCTGACCAACAGCTTTTCCCCAGAATCACCAAGATCATTTAAGAGTGAAGTACTGAGAATCTTTTAAATCAAACTGTAAACTGTTAGTGGGACTTCCACAGCTTCAGTTTCTTCAACTGTGGAGGACAAATCTGATTTAAATGATTCCCTGGCACAGGTTTTAGGGAGTATTTTGAATTTTTCCTGATTGTGAGATGCAAGTGTTGGACACCTGCAGCGTTTTACTTGAGTCACCTTCTTGGTTGAACTGAAGTTTTCACCTTAATGAAACATGATGGGGGAAGTGTCATTTGAGGAGGCTGTAATGAACCCAGAAAAATGTACAGACAGGTTCCTTCAAGTGTGGTTTGAGCCATCCAGAAATATGTACAACCTTTGGTTAAATTTAAGCATATTCATTGCCTGTAATTTTGGTATATTTTAACCCTTTCCTGATTCTTTAGAATGAGACAAAAAGAAAAAAGTGTACTGCCAAATACAATACAGGGATTTAACCAGTATAATTCTTGGGAAACATTTTAGTGCCTAATCTTCATTAAACCAAGTGTGAAGAGAAGGGTGGATGTGGCATCACTGTGTGTGTGACCTGCTGGACAGCCCTGGGCTCAGCTTGTTTTATTCTCCTTAGATGAATGATGACTTCATGATGACAGAGAGTTCCACTGCTAAAGGAATTCAAACAGTTTTATCACCTTGCACACACCGTGTGGCTCCAGAGCGTGCTGGCCCCACAAGACTCCAGTTGTGCAAAAGTTGTGATTCAGCTTTGAAGCAGCCACTTAAAATAACGAAATCATAAGTCAATCTTGTGCTGCTCTTAAATGCTATGAACCACTTCTACGTGCTTTGTTGAGCACACCACCCCTCACCTTCCTGGCCTGCGGGGGGTTTATTCCCGTTATTTATTTCCATTATTTATTTCTCTCCGCTGAGTGCTTGGTGGGGTCCACTCTTCCCCTCACGGCTCCCCGTGGCAGCGCCCTCTCCTCCAGCTGCTTCCTGCTGCCCCCATGTCCTCCAGCATGGCCCCTGTCCCCTCAGGGGTCCCCGTTCGCTGTCCCCATGTCCTCCCTGTCCCCTCGGGGGTCCCCGTTTGCTGTCCCCAGTGTCCCCTCAGTGGTGCCAGTTCGCTGTCCCCATGTCCTCCAGCATCACCCCTGTCCCCTCAGGGGTCCCTGTTCACTGTCCCCATGCCCCCCCTGTCCCCTCAGAGGTCCCCGTTCGCGATCCCCATGTCCCCCAGCATCGCCCCGTCCCCTCAGGGGTCCCCGTTCACTGTCCCCATGCCCCCCCTCTCCCCTCAGAGGTCCCTGTTCGCTGTCCCCATGTCCTCTTCAGGGGTCCCTGCTCGCTGTCCCCATGTCCCCCAGCATCACCCCCGCGTCCCCCTCTCCCCGTGTCCCCCTCTCCCCCCTCACGGCGCCCCAACCCCGCCCCTCTCCCCGGACGGCGCACGCGCGTTCCCGCCGCCGCCCGCCCTCCCCCGCGCACGCGCGGTGCGCGCCCCCGGCGGTGCGGGCAGGCGGGCGGGGGCCGGGGCGCGGCGCGCGCACGTCACGGCGTCGGGCGCGTCCCAGGGAGCCGCGCGCGGCGCCGGCCCTGCCCCCAGCGCGCCCCGCGTTCGGCCCGAGCGGAGCGGAGCGGAGCGCTGGGCTCGCCCGCTCCCCCCGGCCCCCCGCGCCGCCCCCGCCCCGCGGGGAGCGAACATGCTCCTCCGGCTCCCCGAGGCCGCCGCCGCCGGCGAGTGAGGAGCCGCCGCCGCCGCCGCCCCGGCCCGGCCCGGCCCCGCCGCCCGCCCGCCCCGGCCGCAGCCGCAGCCGCCCCGCTTCGCCCAGGCAATGACAGCGGCTCCGGCCCCGTCCCCGCAGCAGATCAGGGACCGGCTGCTGCAGGCCATCGACCCGCAGAGCAACGTGAGTACGGGCCCCGCGGGCCCCCGCCGCTCCGGGCCGACCCCCGCCCGCCGCTCCCGCCGCGACGCCTTTCTCCCCCTCCCGGGGCCTCCGGGGCTCCCGCCGG
This sequence comes from Ammospiza nelsoni, assembly GCF_027579445.1. Classification (NCBI taxonomy): domain Eukaryota; kingdom Metazoa; phylum Chordata; class Aves; order Passeriformes; family Passerellidae; genus Ammospiza; species Ammospiza nelsoni. The sequence continues at coordinate 3,604,129 of NC_080659.1, forward strand.
GGCCGCCCCGGCCGCCGCGGAGCCTCCTCTGCGGGCGGTAGCGCGGAGCTCCCGGCGCGCCGTCCGCCCGGGGTCCCGCAGCCGGCGGCGCCTCCCGCCCGCGCCCCCCGGGCCGGGAGCTCAGGGCCGCCCCGCTGGGGGCTCCGGAGGCCGCTCCCCGCCCGCCCGGGGCCGCGGCCGCCCCCGCCCCGCCGCCGCTCGGCGCCCCGGGCCCGGCCGGTGCTGCCCGGCCATGCGGCGGGCGGCCCGGCCGCCTCCCCACGCCAGGCCGCGGCTCGGGCGCGGCCTGCAGGGGGCTCTGGGCCGGCCCCGCCGCCGCTCGCCGGGACCTTCCGGGGCGCCCACCTGTTCCTCGGGCCCTGCGGCCGCTCCGGCCGCGACCGGGGGCACCCCGGGCTGCGGGGACGCCGGGAGGGCTCCGGCGGTGGCTGCGGGGCTCTGGAGCTGCTCCAGCACCGAGCAGCCTCGGTCTTCGCTTTTATCCCTTCTTGCAGCGCCGTAATGAGCTTATGGGCTCCTTCTGGGATGTGGTGTAAGCACAGAAGTCAGCGTGTATTTTACCTGTAAGTGGCCTTAAGCGGCGGTTATCCAAAGGATCATTTGCTCCTTTTAAGGGTTTTTTGGCTCATCCGAGCAGTTCTCCGCTTAGGTGTTTATTACTGTGAGAGGACTGCAGGGCCCTCAACCTGTCCAGTTTTTGAGTCTTAGATCAACATTCACTGCCGCAGGATGCCGAGGTGGGTCTGTCTTGGCCATCTGCAGCTTGTGGAGGCAGCCTCTGGTGCATCAGGCTGAATGTGTACGTGTTATTTTAGGGTGAAATGGTGCTTTGGTTCCATCAGAGTCATACCTGCTCCTGTCTGAACAAGTGCTTTTTTGTGATAGACCTGCATCAAAGTGCTAAAGTAGCCAATAAAGTTATTGTCATTTGGAACCCCTCCCGGAGCAGCCTGTCTGTGTCATGGGGAAGAAAAATCACTCTGGCCTCGTAGGTTCTGTAGAACTCCCTGGGCTGGGCATCTGAGCGGAGCTGCAGTGTTACACATTGGAGTAACAGTAACAAATCCTGGTGGTAATTGTGAGCTGTTAAATGTCAGCGTTGTCTGAGTTTGCAGTACTTTAACGTGGATCTTGCTGAAATGTCAGTTAGTGCACTTCATGAATCCTGTTTGCTCTGAGCTCTCTTTCTGTGGCTGCAGATTTTTCACTCTATACGTGAGACTGAGTGCCAACCTACTTTAATAAAATTCTAGCAGATCTGTGGTGTCTTTTGACTTGAGAACTGTCAGCTGCAGTGGTTACCCTAATTCTGGTGTTACTTTGTCAGACACTGTGGCTGTGCAGAGCTAAGCAGCCAGGAAGTCAATTTTGTGATGGATACTCTTCCCTTTCTCCACACGCTGATGTTTCAGGACGCTGTTGTGTTGTGTGAGGACGCAAAATAACCAGGCAGCTCCCTGCTCCCAACAGGTCAGTAGCCCCTTAAGTTTAGGAGTGATGTATGTTAAATTATAATTCTACATACTTGATACTTATCCAGGGCAATAATCGGTGGCAGAAAAATCAGCCCATTGTTGCAAAGTGCCTGTAGGCAGGGTCTGTCTTCCAGTTTAACCTTTTCTTGGAGGAGAGCAGAGGTGGTGTAGCTGAGGTTCATTGTGCAGGCTGAGAGCTCAGACTCTTGGCTCCAAAGCACATGGAATATGTGGTGGTGTTGACTGTTCACTACCTGGCACGTCACTGGCACAGAGGGAAGAAAAACTTACATTTTGAACACGCTTAAAAAGCAGATTTTGAGTTTAATCACAGTTGGGCACCATCATGAGAGTATAAGGAGCTGCTGTGCTGTTTTCCTGCTGGGAGAGTCAGTGCAGCCATGAGCTGCTGTGCCTGCAGGGACTCATGGAAAGCTCCAGCTGCTTTCTGCTGGCTCTCAGAATCCTCTCCTGACAGCATTACTTGTGTTCAAACCTACAGCAGACATTGTTGCCACTGACTTCCTCATTTACCAAGAAGGTCAAGCTTTGAGGCCTAGATTTAATTCAAGTTTTTCGGTGTGTGTGTTTCTGGAGAAGGTGAAAGCTCAGGTGGGCAAAACCAGTCCAGTTCTATGGGGCTGAGGAGGGAGAAGATTGTTGGTTCTTCATGGTGCTTTACTGTAGAGTCTGTAAATTTAAGCTTCACTTAAATTCCCTAACACATCCCCTAACACAAGCTGCCGTTGTGGATTTTTATTCTGAGTGGTTAGTTGGATCTTGGTCGACTCACAGGTGAAAAAAAAAATAGGACATAAGTTTCTCTACCTCTGTTGGGTTGAACTGGTCAAAAGGATGGTTTCCCCAAGCTTGCAGAACCTGCTGGCCTCAGGAAATCATCTCCTGTGCTGATTGTTCATCTCCAGCTGCTCCATACAGCCCTGCTGACTCGGGAGCAATATTGAATTTACACATGTTTAGCACTTGAACCTCCTCTAGTAATTGCTGCAGAATGTATTTATAACTTAGTTTCTCACACTTAGAGGTTACCTGTGTAAATTCTGAACTATTTCAAAGGAGACCTATAAGAAATAAGCTATTTTTAAAAGAACTTACATCATCCTAGAAGCCACCCGGGATGTCTGGTATTGTGTCTTCATTTATTCAGCCTTTTCTCCTCGAGGAAACATATGGGCAAACCACTTCTGCTCCATGACCTAAGCACTGAGTACCAGCATCCCTTTCCTTCCAAGGATTCTGGGAGAACATAGCAGGAGGTGGAGGAGAGCAGGAGTTCTGTTCTGTGAGGTCTCACAGGGGAGATGTTCCTTGATTCTGGTGGGAACAAGGCTGAGAAACCACCCCTTCAGAACCCCTTTGCCTTGGTAACTCGTGCTCTGTGCTGCTGGGGGAGTTTATTCCCTGATAAAAGTCAGGAGTAATGAGAAATGTTGATTTTTTTTTTTTTTTTTTTTTTTTTTTTGCTCTGTGCACAAGCCTGTCGTTTCCAGCCAGCTGCTAGAATTGTGCTTGCAATTAAATGGTTCCTCATGCTGAATATGTAGCAATCTGTTCCTGTTTTTAAATATTAGATAATAACTTCATTATTTGCCATTAGTACCCCTCTGTGACACAAACCCAGCTTTGGTTTGAGTGAGAGCCTGCATTGTGTGCTCCCTGTGAGCTTGGGCTTGGCTCTAACTCAGCCTGTGCTTCATGCAGTACCTCAGGACCTTCAGCAGTGGTCCATGGCCTCAATTATTAATAATTAATTAGCCCTTGTGTTGGAATATGTTGGGTGGTGCATTGGCATGGGCTGATCTCCCAGCTGGCACAGATTGCATGGTTAAAGATGCTTTAAAGGCTGTTTTCTCTGTTGGTTGTGGGGGCAAAACTCCCCCTCACCAGCGGTACAGGTGCTTTCCAGTAGTGTCTTAAGAAGGTGTAATAAAATAAATGTAATAAAATAATAAATATATGTAGAAATCAGGGGAAGCAGCTTCTTCACTTCTGAGGGTCCCAGCGATTTCTTTGGGTGCAGAAGTGTTCTGTGTGGGCGAAAGTAGACTAGGAATGGCTCTTGCTTGAGCTTTATCCTTTTCTGTGAGCCCTAATGAGCTTAGCAGTTTTGAGGGAGGTGCAGAGAACCTGTTGTACCTCTTGCCCTCTTTGTCCCTTTCCTCACTCGCAGCTCATCTCGTTTGGAGCAGCCTCACATTTTGTGCAGGAGGGCAGCACGTTGTTCCAGGTGTGTGACAAAATGCAGGGGCTTGGGGAGCATTTCTTAATGTGCAAGGTCTAAAGTGTTATCATGTCAAGCTTTAGTTTCAGATAAAGATTTGGGCCTGATGGTGAGAGTCCCATTGCATTCAGGTTTTTAATAATAACTTTAACTGAGATCTGTATTTCTTAATGCTCTTTATTATAAACACTTGGATTCACTTGAATTCACTGTGTGGGGGTGGTGATGCAGTTGGTTTGAATATTGCTTGTCCACTTCTTTCTGAAACAGCTTATTTGGTTTAGTGGCAGTGCAGGCTGTCACTTCTTGAGAGGAGTTGGAGATGTAAAAACTTTAATTTACACAGTGCCCCTTGTAGCAGTGAGACCATTCTGAACTTTGAGGCTGCTGAGACAAAATCTGAGTGAACAGAGATATCAGAGAGGTCAAAGCACGGGGAATGCCAGACTGCTTTTCAGTTGTTAATTCCTTGAAACTCCCCACGTTGCAGTGATGATGGCAGTAGTCATTTGCTCTGAAGCTCTAATTTGAGTGTTTGTTTCGGCAGCAGTGACAATTTAAATAACACCCACTTCTTATTCCTGCTACACACACCCATTTTATGTGCACAGGATGGTGCGGTGAACTGAACCGAGGAATTGATCAGGATTTAAAGAAGAAAAAAGGCAATATATAGATCTTTTCCTAGGTAGTTTTTGATGTAACTCAATTATTTGATAAAACTTCTGGTGCATCACAAATAGTTTTGGCAGCAGGATTGGGTCCAAAAGTGTTTAAGTGAGTTTGGAAGCAGAAAAGAGCATCCTGTGAGGGTGGGGAGGCTCTGGATCCCTGGAAATGCCCAAGGTCAGGTTGGACAGGGCTTGGGGCAACCTGGGACAGGGGAAGGTGTGGGAGGGGAATGGAATGGGATGGGATGGGCTTTAAGGTCCCTTCCAGCCCAGCCCAGAGTGTGATCCCATGAGGAGTGGAATGCTGCTGCTTCCTGGGTGCTTCCCTGCTGCCTTGGGAGCTGGCAGGAGGGAGGTGTTGTCACCTGGAAAAGTCAACCACGCCTGTCTGGGTTTTTTGAGGTGACAGTGGCTGCCTTATGGTCAAGTTTCACTTGCAGAGCCTTTTTTTGTTGCTGTCACTTGTGTGTGGCTCACAGATGTCCGGAATTATCCTGTGTTTGTGGGCATGCAGCAATACAGGGGCTCTGAATGTGTCCTGGAATAACTGGGAAACATCTTCACAGCCAGCCAGGAGGATGCTCCTGAGTGTAAGTCATGAGTGAACTCTGCAACTCAAGAGTAAACCACCACCTTCCACTAAAGGCTGTGTGGACAATGCTCCAAATGCTCAAAAATTGGATTGATTTGGCTTGAATCCCTGAAGCTGCCAGTGGAGCTGGGAGAGCTGCTGGGATCACGTCCCCACCTCCAGCTGTTCCTGTCCCCTCCTTTGTGCTGACCCAGCCAAGGAACTCACCTGGCCAAGCCCTGCCTGAACAGGGGCTCCTCAGGGACCCCTTCCCATGGCCCAGCTCCTCCTGGGCTCAGAGAGGGGGAATTGTGTGGCAAGGAGAGGTGACAGAGGTGGTGGCAGCTCAGGCTGTCCTAGAGCAGCTTGAGCCCCCTCACATTGTCAGACTGCATCATCAAAAAGCTTTTAAAATCCAAATTATAAAACTTTGCAGCAAGCACCCATCTGCACGTGCTGTATGTGGGCCCTTGGTGGGAAACAAACCCTGAACGCTCAGAGGCTGCAGGGAAAGAACTCATGAACACATTTTTATTGGTGTAGCCATGAAACAGCTCCTGAATGGAAGCACCAACTTTTTGTAGGGAATATAAATACAGGGAATAACCTCTGGCAGTCACCAGGAGCCACAGCTTGGAACAGGGTCCTTGCAGGAGAGATGTGCTGGAACAAATTTCCCAGAGAGCAGAGGACCTGTGCTTGGTGCTGCTGTGATTTGGGATGTTCTGGACCCTGTGTGAGTGCACCTTGGCACACCTTGATGGCAAGGGAGCAGGGAGCTGAGCTGAGCAGCCATCCTGGATGGGATGGGCATGGGATGGGTATGGGATCCTGGATCAGCTCCTCCTGCCAGGGCACTGGAGCCTGGCACCAGCAGGGACCAGAGGAAAACTCTCCAAAGCTCCCATGTGCAGAGGGACCCAACCTGTGCCTTGGGAAACAGGAAAACTTTCAGCTCAGGCTGTCTCAGAACTCTGGGGCTGGGCTGGGAATTCCAATTTGTCCTTTTGGGGGGTTTTGTCTGATAAGTTGAGGTGAGCCCAGTTTAGGGGTGGTAAGCTGTGCATGGTTGCCTCTTTTTGGGGTTTTGCTGTGGCCACATGACGCATCAGCACTGTCATCCTGGCACCTCTGGCTCCTGATGAAAGCAGCTCCACTGCAGCTGAAGCTTTCTCTCCCTCTGAGATCCTTTCCCAGTTTCTTCAAGAAGCTGCTGCAGGTGACAATTAGGGTTTCTTTTTTTTTTCAGGAACCACAAAAATTTCAGGAAACGGGAAGGAGGAATTGATTCTGCCTGCTGCAGAAGTTTGATGTTAGTCACGATTCACTGCTTTTAAGGCATAGTTACTCCAATACATTAGGCTTGGAGTTAAAATTAACTTACTATTAAATTACTACTTCAGTGTAGTTTTTTTTTACATAAAAACATGTCTGTTTTGGCTGATAATATTTTGCTGCTATCTCTTCTCACCAGTTATGTGCTGATAACACCAAATATACTCCTTAGGTCTGTGTAATGTGGTAGGATGTGGCCCCACTTTTACACTTGGTTTTTAAAGAAATAATTTAAGGTAAAGGTAAGTAAGTACCTCATATTCAATTTAATGTAAATGTAGGTTTGTTTATTCAGTGTTCTAACAGCTAAATTACTCTTTCTGAGGGTAAATTCATGCTTTTGGTGTTTGGAATAATATTTAAGTGCCAGCAAATTGCTTTAATTTGAGGTGCAATCTGCTCAAACTCTGCAGAGAATTGGTGTTTTCAGGGGCACGGCTTTCACAGGGCAGCCATGCATGCCCGAGTGTGATTGTTAATATCAAAATATACAATTTTCAGCATGTCCAAACAGTCAGTGGCAGCAATTTCTGCTGAGGAGTCACTGGAAGTAAAGCACAATTAGCTGTGTTTTAGTGAACAGTTTCTAAGCCAGCAGCTGGGGAGGAGGGATCCTGCATCCAAGGGATTCAGGGACACGCTCAGCTGGGCGTGTTTTCAAACTTGGAGCTGTGGAGACGACTGCAGAGGTGGAAGTCTTGTCTCAGAGTGACAGCCAGTGCTTCTGTGAGCTGCTTTCTCACATAGTTTCCATGCAGGATCAGCTTGCAGAGTATCACAGTTATAGTACAGATCTGGAGGCTTTGATTTGTGTTTTTTTAAAGAGTGTAAAGCTGTGGAAGGTAGAGGAACATGGGGTTTTTTCCAGGTGGTGATGCACAGTCATAAATTGTCTTTGGTGAACAAATTTGCAGCACATCTACAAATGTCTGTAACTCAAGGCATCACTTTCTGAGCAGGTCAGTACAAAACACTCCTCGAGCTCTGTAAATTAACTGCAGCAGGCAAGGACAGGGAATGTCTCTGTGGAACTTGTCATCCTGAAAATTCCAGGAAAAAGTATTATTTCAGTATTTAATGCTTGGAGAAAGCACAGCTGATTCTTGAATAGAGTTGAACTCAGTGAGGTGGAGGAGAAGATGCAAGAGGTGATGTTTCAAATTTCTTTGTGAAATTGGGTGCCAGGAGCCTGGCTACATCCTGGAAAACTCAGTGTCCCTTGTCTTGTGAGGAGGAGTTTGTCTGTCAAAATAGGAGCTTTGGGGTTTTGACTTCTGTATTCTCTTTGCTGGACTTTTCTCTGTATAATTTGGCATCCTGAAAGTTCCAGGAAAAAATAATATTCCAATATTTAATCCATGGAGAAATATTATATAAATTCCAGTATTTAATCCTTGGAGAAACCATAGTTGATTCTTGAATAGAGTTGAGCACGATGAGGTGGAGAAGATGCAAGGGGTGATGTTTCAGATTTCTTTGTGAAATTGGGTGCCTGCAGCTCATTGATTTGGATTTATTTGGATTGAACCCCTGTGCTGACACTGCTCAGGAGCCTGGCTGTGTCTTGAAAAGCTCAGTGTCCCTTTAAGGAGGAGTTTGTCTGTCAAAATTGGGGCTTTGGGGTTTTGACTTCTATATTCTCTTTGCTGGACTTTTCTCTATATAATTTGGCATCCTGAAAGTTCCAGGAAAAAAATAATATTCCAATATTTAATCCATGGAGAAATATTATATAAATCCCAGTATTTAATCCTTGGAGAAACCACAGTTGATTCTTGAAGATTTCTTTGTGAAACTGGGTGCCTGCAGCTCATGGATTTGGATTTATTTGGATTGAACCCCTGTGCTTACACTGCTCAGGAGCCTGGCTGTGTCTTGAAAAACTCAGTGTCCCTTTGAGGAGGAGTTTGTCTGTCAAAATTGGGGCTTTGGGGTTTTGACTTCTGTATTCTCTTTGCTGGACTTTTCTCTGTATAATTTGGCATCCTGAAAGTTCCAGGAAAAAATAATAACCCAATATTGTATTTAATCCTTGGACAAACCACAATTGATTCTTGAATAGTTGAACACAGTGAGGTGGAGGAGAAGATGCAAGAGGTGATGTTTCAGATTTCTTTGTGAAATTGGGTCCCTGCAGCTCATGGATTTGGATGGATTTGGTTTGAACCCCTGTGCTTACACTGCTCAGGAGCCTGGCTGCATCCTGGAAAACTCAGTGTCCCTTGTCTTTGGGGAGGAGTTTGTCAAAATTTGGGCTTTGGGGTTCTGACTTTCTTATTCTCTTTGCTGGACTTTTCAAGACAGGCTGCCAAGGGGCTTCAACCTCGCTGAGGCTTTCTGGACTGGAAATTGAGAGGTTTTTGCCACTAGGTTAGAAATAAGCAGGCCAGGTTGGAGCTTCCCCATCCCTGGAAGTACTCAAGGCCAGGTTGGACCAGCCTGGGACAGTGGAAGATGCTCCTGCCCATGGCAGGGGGATGGAATGAGATGGGTTTTAATGTCCTTTCCAACCCAAACCAGTCTGGGATTCCACAATTCCACGTTCTGTGTTTAAATATTGAAAAATGCTGCTGAATCCTGGGTTCCTTGCTCCTGCCATGACCACACAGGGCAGTTGGCTCGAGTGGAGCTGCTTTTACAAACCCTGAGCTGAGAATGCTCCATGCCCACCTTCCTTTATTCCCTGGCCAAGGTAGAAAAGGCATTTTGTTTCCAAGGAGCTGCTGAGGATTGTGCCAGTGGCTGGAATGGCCAAAAATCCTGCAGAGATTCCTGGGGGGCTTTGCTTTCCTGACAGGTGACATTGTCCTGAGGTGACACAGCCCTCAGGGAACAGAGATATTTGGAAATATCTGACTGGCAGCAGTGTTTAATCCAGAGTTTGGAGAGCAGTAATTCTAGGAGATGTGTAAATTGATTTCAGTTTTTTTGTTCCATGTCCATAAAATTTGTTTATGCTGACAAGAATTCACTATTGGTAACAGTTGTTGGAAGGATACAGTGACTTCTCCACAAACTTTCTCAGTTTGTAACACTATTTTTTCTCAGGTTTTGTGAACAAGCTCACCAGGCCTAAACTCTCATGAGCAGTCACATGAGCATCTTGCATTTCAGTGTGATAAATTGTTATATTCCACAAAGAATTCTACATTGTGTTCACCTCAGCCTTCTCTATCATTTAAGGAACCAGCTGAGAAACTTGCCTAGAAATTTGAGGAAAGTTGGCCTGCAGCATTTAAAGTACACTGGGATGGTGATAAATGGTTTTACTTTTTAAAAAGAGTGAAAATTCTGTGTTGTGGGGACATTAGTAGGGCCTTTCTGAATTGCACTCAGCTATAAACTGCTCTCTGTTAGCAGCTTTAAGGGATGGGTAAAATAATATTTAATAAGTATCAATAAAGGGGTTAATAACAATATTTAATAAATATCAATAAATGGATGAGTAATAAATATCAATACAATTATTAAATAATATTAAATTAATATAAATAAATTATACTTTAATAAATATTGAATATTTATTAATTATATTTATTGAATTATAATTTAATGAATATTTAATAACTCTTTAATAAATAGTTAAGTATCTGGGTAGATACTTTAAGGGATGGGCAAAATAATATATAATAAATATCAATAAAAGGGGTGGGTAAAATATTACTTAATAAATATTAATTAATGAACAAATAATATTTAATAAATAAAATAAATTATATTTTAATAAATACAATTTAATAAATATTAAATATTTATTATTAAATATTTAAGTATATGAGTAGGTACTTTAAGGGATGAGTAAAATAATATTTAATAAATATCAATAAAGGAGTTAATAATATTTAATACATATAAATAAAATTATTAAATAATAGTTAATATGTAAAATAAATTATATTTTAATAAATATACTTTAATAGATATTTAATAAATATTTATTTAATGAATATTTAAGTATCTGGGTAGATACTTCAAAGGGATGGGTAAAATAAGGGGAGGTACCAGCAGTGAGTTCCTTAAACAGAAAGCCCCAAGATGAATCAGAAGGGCACAATTTAAGGCTGGATTTTCTCCATGTTCTGTATTATTCTGCCTGAATAATCACCCAACTGCATTGAAGTAGCACCAGTCGTCCCTGTGACTTTGCTTACACAGCAACCTCATTTTATGGCTCTCTAAATTTTGAAGCAATAATTTTGGACTTCAGTTCGTGGCTCATAATAAATAGTAACTCCCAAGATTTGTCTGGTTGAAGTTTCTGTACAGGAGGAAGAGGAGGAGAAATGATTTTCCTGTAGACAAGGAAGGTGTAGCAGAGCTGGATGTGGGGTTGAGGCGTTTGAGGGTGAGTCTGAGGTGGCTGAAATGGTGACAGAACCTGAGTGGGGACAAACTTTGGGCATTTTTGGGATCACATGGAGCACAGTGCTGGGCAGTGAGGTTGGAAGTGATGAATTTTTAGGTCTTTTACAAAACAAGCTGTTTCTTAGGGTTACCTGTATGGATCTTTTTGAGAGGACAATTCTGAATTTCTGCTCTGAGTTTAGTGTGGAGTAGATTGAAATGGTGTGATGTGATTGTGCTCCTTCAGTGTCCCCTGGCATGGCTGGAAGGGACTTTGTGTGGTCCATCACCTTTCTGGAGCAGCTTCTGGACTTGTCTAATCTGTTCTTAAAGCTCCATCGTGGCTCAGGACACTGGAGAGATTATTTGAGTGCACTGGAAGCTCACTGGTTATTTCTGTGTGCAATCAGTATTTGTCTTGTTGCAAATTAGGCCAGTGAGCATAAAAACAGTTGATTAACATTTCTTTATTATGACTAATAACGCAGAGGAAGGTTTATTTCAAGCTTCATGTGTCTCTTTCCTATTTTTTTTCAATGTGGTATGAAATGAAAACTTCAGCTTTATGTTATTAACCCTGTTTTCAAAGCATGGTTATCCTGCTGTCCTCTGACCTGCACTTGGTGTATGTTCTTGCACTGTTGCAGTTTGATATAAAAATGTAATTCCAGCTGAATTAGATTCCTCTGCCATTCATTACAACTTGGAAAACAACACTAAATTATCTTGCTTGCAGTTTGGTGTGGTGGATGCCACCAGGAGTGGCAGTGGCTGCCTGGGGTTTTGCTCCATGATTTTTGTTCTGTTCCTTCAGCAGGAATTTTTACCAATTAAATGATATTTCATGGAGCCTCTTTGGCTAAAATCAGGCTAATGAATTTTTATTTGTCCAGCTTCAGTTTGGTGGAGTGGGTTTATTGTGGAGTGTGGAAAAAGAATTTGGGGGGTCACATTGCAGTGAATCTTTGTAAATCTGCAGCTCAGGGCTGGCACTGCAGGCACGTTTCCTATGGTGTTATACAAAATGTTTAGTAACTGTTGAAACCAACAGGTTTTTCTTTCTGTAGTAACAAAAATGTCTTTCAGTTCCTGGCTAATAAACGTGAATGGAGAAAAGTGTTTCACTGTTGCTGTTTTCTGTTTGCCTTCAAGACATTTTCCTGTGGCACAGGGAGCTGGGGGTGTGCCTGGTGTTCATAGTTTGTATTTTACTTTTTACTACTCCAGCGGATTCTCCTTTTGTTGGGTGGTTCCCCTGTCTGGAGTTTGTTCCTGCTGAGCTTTGGGTGCCTCCCTGGGGATGGGGAGAGAGAATTTCTCCCTGCAGAGCTGTTCCTGGCACTCCCAGCTGCTGGGCTTGGTGTCTGGAGGCCCTTGGTGAGTGCCAGGGCAAAGTGGGCTTTGTGCTCTCTTGGCTGCTCAGGGATGTGCATGGGCACTGCTCAGGGAAATATTTCAGGTCCACTGGTTCCTTCACACTGCAGAATTGTATTTCTGACTTTCCTCTCATTTGCTGATCCTGCCTTTGTAAAGCATATACAGGAAAGTATCTGTATTATGTTAATTTGCCATTAAATTAAGTCTCAGTACGAATAAAATATATGTAGATTGGTTTGATTCTTTAAAGTAGACCTGGGAGTTTTTGATCTGGAGGTACAGATGATGTTTCCTGTGCCTGCTCACTCTTTGGACTCCTCTTGGTGCTCAAGGAGCATTTTATCTACCCCTTGTTTTGCAGCACAAATTTCTGAGCAGTTTTCAAAGCATGAATTTCTCTGTCATAGAAGATTCTCCAAGTGAATGAATTATTGAATTATTTTCAACACAAATAATTGATTCCTTCATGTTTAAAGATATGTTTTACCAAATACCATTAGAAAACTGGCCTCCACCTTTAAGAATATTTTTGTGTGCTGGTTAGTATTGAATCTTTGCTTGGCAAACTGACTTTCAGACATTTTCAATGTGAACAAAGTATTATTTAGTGTTTTACCAGATACCATTAGAAAACTGCCTTCCAGATTTAAGAATATTTTTGTGTACTGGTTAATATTGGATCTTTGCTTGGCAAACTGATTTTCAGACATTTTCAATGTGAGTAAAGTAGTATTTAGTGTTTTACCAAATACCATTAGAAAACTGGCCTCCACCTTTAAGAATATTTTTGTGTACTGGTTAATATTGGATCTTTGCTTGGCAAACTGACTTTCAGACATTTTCAATGTGAGTAAAGTAGTATTTAGTGTTTTACCAAATACCATTAGAAAACTGCCTTCCAGATTTAAGAATATTTTTGTGTACTGCTTAATATTGAATCTTTGCTTGGCAAACTGACTTTCAGACATTTTCAATGTGAGTAAAGTAGTATTTAGTGTTTTACCAAATACCATTAGAAAACTGCCTTCCAGATTTAAGAATATTTTTGTGTACTGCTTAATATTGAATCTTTGCTTGGCAAACTGATTTTCAGACATTTTCAATGTGACTAAAGTAGTATTTAGTGTTTTACCAGATACCATTAGAAAACTGCCTTCCAGATTTAAGAATATTTTTGTGTACTGGTTAATATTGAATCTTTGCTTGGCAAACTGACTTTCAGACATTTTCAACAATGTGAACAAAGTAGTATTTAGTGTTTTTCTAGATACCATTAGAAAACTGCCTTCCACCTTTAAGAATATTTTTGTGTACTTGTTAATATTGGATCTTTGCTTGGCAAACTGACTTTCAGACATTTTCAATGTGAACAAAGTAGTATTTAGTGTTTTTCTAGATACCATTAGAAAACTGCCTTCCAGATTTAAGAATATTTTTTGTGTACTGGTTAGTATTGAATCTTTGCTTGGCAAACTGATTTTCAGACATTTTCAATGTGAGTAAAGTAGTATTTAGTGTTTTACCAGATACCATTAGAAAACTGCCTTCCAGATTTAAGAATATTTTTGTGTACTGGTTAATATTGGATCTTTGCTTGGCAAATTGACTTTCAGACGTTTTCAATAATGTGAGCAAAGTAGTGCATGGTCATCTTTTTGGTATGTTGTGTCTGTGAATAGTATCTGGTGTTCCCTATCTTTAGACAACATCATGTCACACTGGGGCTGGGGGGAACTGTTAATAGATCAGCTGCAAGGGAACTGAACTAAATACCAGCAGGTTGTAACCTGAATTCCAACTTGGTGTGTTTGGTCTGTCCCTTTGAACAAATGACATGACAATTTTCTGTTGCTGTGGGTATTATCAGTGTCTGGTGTCTCATAGTTCCTACACAAAATGCTAAATAAACTCTGCACTGCTGTATTGCTGTTGTCACATTTAAATAAAGCCTGCTGTGAATAGCAACTTCTCTCTTCTCACTTCATATTCCATATTTTAGATTATTGTGAAGTGGGTTTTGTACAAAAGCAGTGTCAGGGCAAGGTGAGGGGGACCCTGATGTGGGTTAGGAGCTGCTGCAGGTGACACTGAGAGCTCCAAGAAAGGGACAGCAGTGATGCCATCACCCCTGGAGCAGGCACTGCACCTCTGACAATCAGCTCTGCCTCCCCAGCAATATTCACCTGCAACCTGGGATGTTCTTGAACATTTTCCTGCCCTCCCTGAGGAGATTCACTGCCCTGGAGCAGGGAGAAGACAAAAAATGCTCCTGTGAACTTCTGTCTGGACCCTGCTGTCACCAGAAACTCCAGCTTGGCAATGGACACCTGGATTTGTGTTTGTAGGAAGAAAAAGATCCCTGGCCACCTCAGCAATATTCCCCTTCAATCTGGGATGTTCTTGAACATTTTCCTGCCCTCCCTGAGTAGATTCACTGCCCTGGAGCAGGGAAAAGACAAAAAATGTTCCTGTGAACTTCTGTCTGGACGCTGCTGTCACCAGAAACTCCAGCTTGGCAATGGACACCTGGATTTGTGTTTGTAGGAGTAAAAGATCCCTGGCCACCTCAGCAATATTCCCCTTCAACCTGGGATTTTCTTGCATGTTTTCCTGCATTCCTTGAGGAGATTCATGGCCCTGGAGCAGGGAGAAGACCAAAAATGTTCCTGTGAACTTCTGTCTGGACCCTGCTGTCACCAGAAACGTCCAGCTTGGCAATGGACACCTGAATTTGTGTTTGTAGGAAGAAAAAGATCCCTGGCCACCTCAGCAATATTCCCCTTCAATCTGAGATGTTCTTGAACATTTTCCTGCCCTCCCTGAGTAGATTCACTGCCCTGGAGCAGGGAGAAGACAAAAAATGCTCCTGTGAACTTCTGTCTGGACCCTGCTGTCACCAGAAACTTCAGCTTGGCAATGGACACCTGGATTTGTGTTTATAGGAAGAAAAAAGATCTGTTCAGTCTCCCACAGTGTCTCCACTTCTCTGCTTGCTTCTGTCACATTGCTTTGGTGCTACAGGTGGGACGGTGTTGCAGAACTTTCTCTGAAACCATCAAAATTTGGAATATTTATGGATATTTTGATGAAGTAGTTGAGTATGATGGGAAATCCATTCTCTGCAAAGCAGTGTGTTGTGATAGCTGTGTGCTCTGCTCACCATGCCCATGGTGGAGTCAGGCTGGGATTGTTGTGAGCTGTGATTTCAGGAGGATTGATGGTGCCACACTTTGGTTTTAGAGGATTGTCAGTGATGGGCAACTCCAGGCCAAGTTTAAATATCCTTTAGAAACTTGTGAAGGCTCTAATGTGACTCAGAAGGATGATGTTACTGTATTAAATGATGCCTTTTGAATTTTGTGGTTGAAAAGAGCCTTTCTACCTGAAAGGCAGGGATCGGCATGAGCAAGGTTTTTTTGGAATTGTGATTGTTTTTCATGTGCACATAAAGAGCTGCTCCTTCTGCTCCTGGTAACTCAAAGCTGGTTTGTCATTTATCACAGTCTAGTCAGGCTTGCAAAGATCTTTGGAAACATCCCTGTGAAATATTAAAAAAAGGAAAATTATTGTTTTATCTGAGTGTCTGCAATAGAAAGTTTCTGTAAGATTTGTTTTTCAGGCTGCATGAGAGAGTGCAGGCTGTGCTGTGTATGCAGGCAGGACAGGAAGGTGTTCTGGGGGTGCTCATGTTGTTTTTGGGGTCTGGGCTGGTGTATCAGCAAAGGAAGGGAATCAAACATCCCACAAAAAACACATCCCAGCACCTGGAAGTGGTGGCAGAGCTTGTTTGGATGCTGAACTTGCTGCTGCTTTCAGATTTCCTGTGGAAATGGAACTGGGAGGAAACAGCTCAACCTTCCCCAAAGTCCCTCAGAACTGCTCTGTAACACCCTGAAATTAGTCACTGACTTACTCCTGCTTTATAAATGCTGAAATAAGATTAAGATGGCAGTTAAAAAAAGAAAATTAAGCTGCTTGATCTTTTCCTGAGAGTTCAGAAACTGCTGCTTTTGTCTGAGGCTGGAGTAAAAGCATTCAGTGCTTAACTTGGAAAAGATCTCAGCAATAGTATGGCTGAATGGCTGGATCACTTAAGGAGCCTTGCATGGAATAAATAAGATTTGTTTTCTGTGCCTGTCATTAGGGTTGGCTGGAAAGGATTATCGTGGATGACTCAAAGCAGATGTTCTCAGTAAACTTTGGAGTGAGTTAGTGTGTGTGCCCTCAGTGCTCTCAGCATGGGAGAATTTGGAACACCTTATCAATTCCTTATCAATTACTTTGAGCTGTTTGCTGCAAGATCTTAAATGGGCGTCCTGGAACTTGTTTTGGGGGGTACTAAGGGGTTGCAGTGTGAGCAGAAATAGAAACTAAAATGCAAATTCCTGACTTGCTGACCTGGGGCTGCTGAATTCCCTGTCCTGCTCTGCTCCCTGGCACTTTACCTGTCTGTTCTGTTCCCAATAAGCATCTTCAGTAGCCCTTTGTGTTAATAAATGATCATTTCTGGTGCTGCTCAAAGCAGGTTTGGTAACATTATTGTCACTTTGGTTATGTGACAATGCATGAATTTTATTGTTACAGTTGGTTTAAGGTGAATTGGTGTGCAGGATGGGTGCGCTGCTGTGAGCAGGTGATATTTGAGGTGTTTTAGGAGGTCCTCTTGTTTCTGTCACTGTATTTAACTGCACTACAAGAAATTTCATAATCTGTGTTATTTTAAAATAATCCAATATGATTTTTACTATAAGCTCCTCTTTATGGCACTTTGGATGAAACATTCTGAAAAAACCACACAAGGGGAAGGGAGGACGAGTTGTTAAACGTGCTTGAACATTTTATATATTTATTTTCAAAGAATTAAGCTTCCCTAGAGATCAAAAAAAAAGAGAGAAAAGGAGAGGAGCTGCTGGCAGTTGTCTGGGTGTGAGATGTTCGTGCTCTGCTCAGCAGTTGCTCCGTGACAGCGCGTTCCCAATTGGTTACAAATGTGTGAGGAATCCACAAGGGGTGGTTCGTGTTCCAGCAGGAGCTGAGGGTGCAAGGCCACTTTCAGTGCCCGGAATTGGCACCACGTGTGCCCAGAGCAGGGAGGGGATCCCAGGCTGGCAGTGCAGCTGGGCTGGGCCAGGGGCATCCTCTGCTGTGGGCTGGCACTGGGGATTCCCTGAGCACTTTCACCTTCCTGAGCTGTGTGTGCACATGGATGGATCATTTTCCTCATCTTCACCTTCTGACAGCCCAGTGACTCTTTTTTACCATCAGTTTTTTATTTAGATAATGAATATTTGGTATCACTTTCCTCATCTTCACCTTCTGATAGGCCAGTGACTCTTTTTTTGCCATCAATTCATGTATAAAATGAATATTTGGTATCACTTTCCCCATCTTCACCTTCTGATAGGCCAATTAACCCCTTTTTTTACCATCAGTTTTTTATTTAGATAATGAATATTTGGTATCACTTTCCCCATCCTCACCTTCTGTTAGGCCAGTCACCCTTTTTTTTACCATCAGATTTTCATGTAGATAATGAATATTTGGTATCACTTTCCTCATCTTCACCTTCTGATAGGCCAGTGACTCTTTTTTTGCCATCAATTCATGTATAAAATGAATATTTGGTATCACTTTCCCCATCTTCACCTTCTGATAGGCCAATTAACCCCTTTTTTTACCATCAGTTTTTTATTTAGATAATGAATATTTGGTATCACTTTCCCCATCCTCACCTTCTGATAGGCCAGTCACCCTTTTTTTTACCATCAGATTTTCATGTAGATAATGAATATTTGGTATCACTTTCCTCATCTTCACCTTCTGATAGGCCAGTGACTCTTTTTTTGCCATCAATTCATGTATAAAATGAATATTTGGTATCACTTTCCCCATCTTCACCTTCTGATAGGCCAATTAACCCCTTTTTTTACCATCAGTTTTTTATTTAGATAATGAATATTTGGTATCACTTTCCCCATCCTCACCTTCTGATAGGCCAGTGACTCTTTTTTTGCCATCAATTCATGTATAAAATGAATATTTGGTATCACTTTCCCCATCTTCACTTTCTGATAGGCCAATTAACCCCTTTTTTTTTACCATCAGTTTTTTATTTAGATAATGAATATTTGGTATCACTTTCCTCATCCTCACCTTCTTTTAGGCCAATAACCCTTTTTTGCCATCAGGTTTTCATGTAGATAATGAATATTTGGTATCATTTTCCACATCTTCACCTTCTCATAGGCCAATAACCCTTTCTTATTGCTATCAGTTTTTTATTTAGACAATGAATATTTGGATCACTTTCCTCATCTTCACCTTCTGATAGGCCAATAACCCTTTTTTTTGCCATCATTTAGATAATGAATATTTGGTATCACTTTCCTCATCTTCACCTTCTGATAGGCCAGTGACCCTTTTTTTGCTATCAGATTTTTATATAGATAATGAATATTTGGTATCATTTTCCTCATCCTCACCTTCTGATAGGCCAATGACCCTTTTTTTTTTGCCATCAGTTCTTCATTTAGAAAATGAATATTTGGTGTCACTTTCCCCATCCTCACCTTCTGATAGGCCAATAACCCTTTTTTTTGCCATCATTTAGATAATGAATATTTGGGGATTACCAGTAACTGCAAAAATAATGTAGCAGTTAATGGTGTGTGCAACAGAGCCTTTTTCACTCTGGTAATTCATGGTCTAAAATATGTGGTGGGAAGGGGAGTATCGTGTTTTGCAAGTTTAAAAATATTTGTCTGGAAACTCCCAGAATTGAGCTTTAACTGTTCTGAGGGCTCTGGTTCTAAAAACTGAAAAAAAACAACCCTGATGTTGTATATTGCTTAAACTGTGGTGCTAAATTGTCCTTCCTGGGCTCTGAGGGCAGGGCAAGGGTCAAAACATGGAAGAAAGTCAGAGCACTGAAGTGAAATAAGAACTAAAATATATCAGAATAAGTGCTCTAAAAGTTAAGCGGAGTTTTACCAGGCCTGACCTCATGGCAGGGCTTTAAATATCTGCAGAATAAAGAAAGAACCAGGACAAATTAATTCATCTTTGGCCTGGAGTTGGTTTTACACCCTATAGGAGTTGGAACCATTCAAAGCCTGCATGGACTTTAAATATAAATTTGATAAAAGTGAATCTAAAAATCAGGACAAGTGTTTGATCACTAACCAGGTATCTGCTAAATAACACAAAACTCCTAAATAGCATTTAACAGTCCTAAAGGGATGGATAAAACATGGTGTGAGCCCAAGGTTTTCTGAAGGGAGGAGATTTCAGCTCCTGGTGTTCCTGTGGGATCTTAATGGAGGGGTAGAACTGACTTGGAAAAACCAATTCTTACACAAATCAGTGTTTTAAGAGGAAGAGTTGTGCTGGGAGGGCAGAGCTGCCTGGTGATGATGATGATGGTGATGATGCTTCTGATGAGGTTTCAGGATGATGTAGGATCCCTGCAGAGGTTCTTGCTGAGAGATTTTTCTCCCATGCACTTCACATCCAGTTGAGTCATAAATGCAATTAAGCAATAAATGAGACTGTGATTCAAGTTTTCCTTTGCTTATCTTTTAAATCTGTCTCCAAAGGCGAATTAGAAATTCCAGCTTTCAGCTCTCTTAACATCAGGTAATGGAAACAAAGATCTCTCTATAGGATCATAAACTGGTGTGGGTTGGAAAAGCTCTCCAAGATTAAAGAATCCAACCCAGCAGTGCCATGTTTACCCCTAAAACATGCAGTGTGTGGTTTCTGATGGAAACCATGAAAATCACACGTGTGCTGAGCATGTGATCAGAGAAGCTGATCCTCACCTCCTCAGGGGATTGTGCAATTCCTCCTGCCCATGTCCAGCCCAGCCAGGGGTGGCTGATGGTCTGGGGACACCTGCTGGGCACAGCCCTGGCCCAAGGAGGGACCTGCAGGCTGGGACTGCTGTGTGCAGAGCAGGAAAAGTGGGATTTGCCATCAGGAAAAGTGATTCTGGGAGTGGAACTGCAGAGCAGAGGCCTGGGTCAGTCTGCAGTGAGGTCTGAAGGATTCAACTCCACATTTCCCACTGCTGCTCCTGCTCTTGCTCCCCTTAGGTGTGCTCAGTTATTAATTGATGCTTTGCACAGGGGTCTCAGAACTTTGTTTCTCAGTTTTACTGCCACTGTTTCCTTGGGTTTTACATAAGAGTGTGGTTGTTACAGCTCCTGCAGTTTCCAACTAGGTCAGTAAAAATGTCCTTGTCCCTATTCCTTGAACAATCAGCTCCCTAAACCAGACAGTCTGATAGCAGTTTGTGATTAAGGCTTCCAGCAATTATAAAGTGGAAGGTCTTAAATTACATTTGTTAACTAAGACCAGTACATGAAACATGAAGTGACTTTGTCTTCCTTGTTGCAGATCCATAACATGGTGGCAGTGCTGGAAGTGATCTCCAGCCTGGAGAAATATCCCATTACCAAAGAGGCACTTGAGGTATGTCACCCTCTAAACATGATTTTTTTTATATTTATAAAAGGACTTTTCCTTGCCTTTCTCATTCCCATCAGAGCTTTTTCTGGAAACACAATAGATGGATTGCAAAGGATTCACAATTAAGATATTATTTTGTCATCTAGCTGAACACAGGATCCTTTCTGGGCCCAGATCAGTATTCTGGGCAGCACAGTTCCTGTTTGTGCAGGGCACTACATTAATCATCACTTGCCACTGATTAATTCTGTTGCACTCAGCAATATCACCCTGCACTTCTGGTCACCTTTGTGGACATTTGGTGACAAAGCACCTAAAATCTGAAATAGGAAAATTAATCTTAAATGCAGTTCAGCAGGTTTCAAGGCCTGATATTTGTGGTGAGGTCAGGTGTAGGGAGAGCTGAACTCTCACTGGTCACTTGTAGAAACACCCCAAGGAACTTTTGTGGCTGAATTAGATATTTCTTTTTCACTCTTTGTATTGAAATTAGCGGTGTTCTTGCTTTTAACTGTTGCTTAATTACAACTCCACCTGTATTTCAACATATCTATGACAACAGGTTGCATATTTCTCTCACAGTCTGGTCTGTGTTCTCCTTTGAAGTACTTTCCTTAAGAAATCTGACTTGTGGAACAGTTCTTTGTTTTCAAATGTGCTCTGGGAACAATCAAACATTTCCTTCCGCTCACGAAACCACCTTGGGACTCCCTGGGAATGTTGTTTAATTTATTTTTTCATACATTTCCACAAGGCTGGAGAGTGAAGGGAGAGGAGAGAGGTGGAGGAACGAGGTAGGACACAACTCACACCTGGTAGTCAGGTTTGTCAAATGGAAACTTTAATTGTTAACAAGTTGCTGTAACAGGCAAAGATCCTGGAATTCTTTTCTCTTGGCTCTCTCTGCAGATCTCTTACTTTCCTTGTGATAAACACACACCTTTGGGTGCTGCATTTCCCCTCGAATCTGAACCTGCACCCTTATTCTTAGAGGTTGTTTCTCATTAAAGAATTCCTTTCTAACGTTTTTCCCAGCTCTCCTGCTTTTACCAGGGAATAAAGACAGCCTGACTTGAAACCTACAGTCAGTTTCATGTGGCAGAGCACTGGACTAATCCTTTCCAAAAAGATTAATTCAACCCTTAAATGTTTAGTGTTTTTAACCAGGTGTTTCTCAGCATTACAAAGCAGAACCATTCCTTAAGAATTTTGCTTGGAATGATGTTTGTAAAGCACCTTGTCTGTCTTTGTAGGAAACCAGACTCGGGAGGCTTATCAATGAGGTGAGGAAGAAGACATCCAATGAGGAACTTGCCAAACGTGCCAAGAAACTGCTGAGGAATTGGCAGAAGTTGATAGAACCCGTAACCCAGAACGAGCCAGTGCCAAGGGGGCTGCCCAACCCGCCGGGATCAGCAAATGGAGGTGCCCACAACTGCAAACCAGACTCCCAACTCCCTGCTGTGCCCGGCGCCAAGCCCATCAGCGAACTGAAAAGCAGGAATGATATCCAGAAACTCAATTCTCCAAAAACAGAGAAACTGGGAAATAGGAAAAGGAAAGGTGATCACAGGGACGGGCATCAGGGCCCTCCTCCCCCAAAGGTCTCCAAAGCTAGTCATGAAGTATTACAAAACTCTTCACCCCCTCCAACCAATGGGATTGGAGGTAGTCCTGAAAATTTTCCTAGTCCTGTAGACATAAACCTACATGCAGGGCCTGAAAGCAGCAGGACAGATCTCAGTGAAAACGATAAACACAATAAGATCCCAGTAAACGCTGTAAAACCTCACACCAGTTCTCCAGGACTTGTAAAACCTTCAAGCACTTCCTCATTACTAAAGACTGCAGTGCTTCAGCAGCATGATAAATCAGAAGAAGCCACGGGCCCCCACCAGCCCAAGAGCCCACGCTGCTCCTCCTTTAGCCCCAGGAACGTTAGGCATGATGCATTTGCTCGGCAGCACACCACGTACTCACCAAAGGATTCGATGCCCAGTCCATCTCAAAGGTCTCAGTTCGCGGACGCCGCGCCGGTGCCGTCGCCGCCTCCATCCCTGATGCAACCATCCACACCTCCCATGCCAGCCAAGAGACTGGAGTTCCCTGCTCAGGCGGCCCCCGAGGGGGCACAGCACTGGCAGGAGCAGCAGGGAGCCCCCGAGGGCCAGCACAGGCACACAGCAGGGACACTTCAGCAGCACACGGCTCCCGGCTGCAAAGGCCACCCCGGGGAATCGCACATGGGCTTCCCACAGGACACTTCCAGAATGGACAGTGATGATGCTGCTTCAGGGTCTGATAGCAAAAAGAAGAAAAGGTACCGACCCAGAGACTATACAGTCAACTTGGATGGGCACGTGATAGAAGGGGGTGTGAAACCTGTAAGGTTAAAAGAGAGAAAACTCACTTTTGATCCCATGACAGGACAGATAAAACCTTTAACGCCGAAAGATCCTTTGCAGGTAGAAATCCCTGCACTAACTGAACAGCACAGGACAGAAACGGAAAAGCAGGAGCAAAAACCCAACCTGCAAAGCCCCTTTGAACAAACGAACTGGAAAGAGTTGTCCAGAAATGAAATCATTCAGTCATATTTAAACAGACAGAGTAGCTTGCTGTCTTCATCAGGAGTACAGACTCCAGGAGCTCACTACTTCATGTCTGAGTATTTAAAGCAGGAGGAAAGCACTAGAAAAGAGGCTAGAAAGACTCACGTTCTAGCTCCTAACAGCAAACCTACAGACTTGCCTGGGGTCACCAGAGAGGTCACGGGCGATGACCTCGACAGAATACGTGACCACAACTGGCCGGGCGTGAACGGTTGTTATGACACACAGGGTAACTGGTATGATTGGACACAGTGCATATCCTTAGATCCACACGGGGATGATGGGAGATTGAACATCCTGCCTTACGTCTGCCTAGACTGAGAGCAGTTCTGCTAAGCACGCTTTTCCCACCTGCACTTAGCAGAACTGGCAGACACTGATGCCACTTCCAGCTGGAGAGAGCCTCCTGTCCTGGACAAACAGGCCCCACGAGCAGAGGGGGGGAGGGAGCTGGGCCTTTTCCAGCTCGTTCCTTTAAATTCTCCTTTTTTGTGAAATGCTGCTACCAGTTTACTAACAATTGCAAAAGGAAGGCATACGAAGGTTTGATCAGTTGAGTTTAAAACTCTTATAGCGAGCCAGCTATAAAAAGTGTTAGTCCCCAAGAAGTGAAGAGGATTTCCAGCACTTTCTGAATGCCGGAATCTTATTACAGGCAGGTACAGAGAAAAAAAAAAAATTGTGGAAGTTACCTTAACAAAATATGCATCTATTTATTTGACTTGATTTGGGTTTTTATTTGGCAGTGAGATATTCGAGAGACAATGTGCAAAAACTGTAGTTTTATTTCTATCACATCTCTGAAACATGATTGAGTTATTTAAGAGTCATGTGGTACGGAGATTGGGTTTTAAACAGCAGGTGTTGCACTGCAGGCTGGGCCACCAGCTTCAGCTCAACATTCCATAGGCATCCACATATTTTAGTCTGGTTTCAGTTTAAATCCAGTCTCTGAGAAATGCTGCAAAAACTAGATGTTTAACGATATTTTTTGATCCCACCACCACCAGCCAAATATTTTTCCTCCTTTTCCCTTCCTGCAAACTTATAGGTAAAAAAGAAAAAGACAAAAAAAACAAAAAGACAAAAAGAAAAAAAAAAAAAGAAAAAAAATCACCTTTTCTAGAATCTAAATGTAATGAGGGTGCTACAAGTTTGTAACTGTACTGTGAGAGGGAAAAAGGAAGCCTGTTTGTATGCTGGAAATATACTTGTTACCATTCCTTTAGATATTGTTTGCCTTATGGATATCCATCATAAACGCAATTTGCAAAAACAAAGAGCCTTAGTGAATGTACAGTAACTAGACTTCTGTGTTCCTGGGATGCAGAAGGGAGCAACTTTGCTATTTGGTCCTTTAAGTGGACACGTTGTGATATAAATGTGGAAATAAAAAAAATTTGCACAAACCAGTTTGTGAATTATTTATATACACACTCCACTTGTTTTTCCCCTTGAGTCTGCTCAGTTCAGCCCAGCCAGGGGAGCCCTGGCACCAGGGACCCCTCAGAGCAGGGAGGTGGAGCTGAATCCCTTGGACACTGCCCCAGGGAGAACAGGAATGTCTTCCAAGAACCTCGCTGTGCTGTCCAGTCACACAGGGTGGATCTGTTTTAACTCTGGAGACTGATAACCCAACTGCTGATAATGTACCTCAAAGTCTAAAGAGATCAGATTTCATCTTTGTAATGTTTTATTCCTGTTTGTTACAGTGCTTTCTGAAGCAGCCTGGGGTGTGGAAAGTGAAGGATTATTTCTATTAACTGTAATTGCTTTAATATTTGGGACTGTGTTGTTTGATGCAGTCCCCACTGTTGGGCTTCTGTTCAGGGGGTTGGGGAGGGGACACTATACCAAAAATATTCCTGGGTTTAGTGATGTTAACTCTGTTAACTCATCTGTGCTGGAGGTGAGCCCTGGCAGGAGCTGTCCTGCCTTTGAGGGTAGAGTGAAGCTCTTCCCTGATTTTTCAAAGGAAGGTGCTCCTGGCCAGGCCTGCATGGTGTTGGTTCATTCCCTGGAATACAACTGATGAAGTCTGGTTTTATTTTTAAGTCATTCTTGTTCATCATTTATGATCTGACTGTTACTGAAATGTGTGGGTATCTCAGAACTAACAATGTCTGTGTGCTTCCATTTCTGAAATCTGAGCTCTGAGAGTGAAACCAGAAGTGGTTACCAAAAAATGCATCCAAGTATATTTTCAGTTTACTTCCATTTTGTCCTTCTGCAGTTGCTGAGGTTGAGCAGTGTGGTTTAGAGCTCCTGTCCTGCAGCTCAGATTGGATGGCAGAGGGCTAAGCTGCTGGTCATTTTGGAAATGCTTAAGTTTTGTTTATGTAAAAAAGTACTGTGCATCTTATCTCCCCCTGCCCTTCCTCCCTCCTTCCCTGAATGGTCCCATTTAGGAACAGGGTCCGTGCTCCTTGGAGGCCTTTGAATTCAGGAAATGACAAAGTATTACTTGATAAATTCCATCTTTTTCTCCACTGCTTCCATTTCTGATGCAATTGATGGCCCTTGACTGCACTGGGTGAGGTGATACCCAAAGCTCATCACAGCTTTCAGATTCCACCCAAACTGCCTGTGCTGGTGCTCCTCTGTTTGGGGAAGAAGCATCAGGAATCAGACCCAGCCCTTTCCCTGGTGGTACAAAAACTGCTGGAGAAATTCCCTCCCAATGCAAGCTTTAAATCTTGTTCCTTGCTGAGTTTGTTGCTGCTGTAAGGGGTCAACTCACTTGTGTGTCCTCCAGGGTGAGATGAGGCTTGACAATCTTTATTTCAGCATGCCAGTATAACCAGTTCTGTGAGCTCCAACAAATGTGAATAAGTTTACAAGGTGATATTTTTTTGTCAATTTTGTAAACAAGTTCAAATGAAGTTTACCATGTGCGTACCTGCTGTGTACTCTCATTTGTGCATGACTCAGTTTCTCTGCTACTGCCTTCTCCTACCTCTCTTGCAAAATTTCTCCTTCTAATCCTAAAACCTGAAGTTAAAACACTGCCATTTCTTCCTTGTGACGGGATGACACGAAATGGCTCATCAGCAAATCTCTGGGGAGTTGCTATCACCTAAAATCCGTGTTTTTATGGCCAAATTAATTCTGCAGAAGTCTCTTGACAGGGTGCATGGACGAACCGGGCTCTCCAACACCCCCTCCTGCCTGCCAGGTACTCACCCATCCTTTACCCCGGCCTTCCTCGCCTCAGTTTTAAAGGTCGGGAGCGCTGGCGTCGGTGCCTGCGAGCCCGCGACCTTCGCTCCGTCCCTGCCCGGCACGGCCTCCCTGGAGGCGGCTCCGCTCCCTGAGCGCTGTCCCGGGTCACGGCAACCCCTGGGGCTCCCGGGACCACGAGGGGCCGGGCCCGGGTCACGGCCGTCCCTGGAGCTCCATCGCGCCGGAGCCGGCACCGAGGGTGCGGGGACCGTGAGGGGCTCACGGCAGCTCCTGGGGCTCCCGGAGTTGTGCGGGGCCGGGTCACGGCAACCCCTGGGGCTCCCAGGGCTGTGTGGGGCCGTGCCCGGCTCACGGTAACCCTGGGGTTCCATCGCCCCGGAGCCGGTACCGAGGGCGCGGGGATCCCGCAGGGCTGGGCCCGGCTCACGGCAACCCTGGAGCTCCATCACCCTGTGCAGGGCCAGACCCGGCTCACGGCAACCCCTGGGGCTGTGAGGGGCCGGTACCGAGAGCGCGGGGAACCTGCAGGGCCGGGCCCGGCTCACGGCAACCCCTGGGGATCCCGGCCCGCGGCTGTGAGGGGCCGGCACGGAGGGCACGGGGATCCCGCGGGGCCGGGGCCGGGCCGGGCGGGGCGGAGGAAGCCAAGCGCCGGAGGAACGGAGGAAGTGACGCCCGGATCCCGCCGCGGCCCCGCGGCCGCCCCGCCCCAGGAAGCGACGCGCCGGGGCCGCGCTGCTGACGTTCGGCGGCGGCTGCGGAGCGATGGCGGCGCCGCTGGCGGCTCCGGGCGGCGCCGGGGCCGGTGGCGGGCCCGGGGCGGGCGCGGCGCGGGGCGGGCGCGGGCCGGCGCTGCGGGAGGGGGCGCGGGTGTCGGCGCTGTGCCTCGCCTGGTACGGGCTGAGCGCCGGCGGGAACGTGGTGAACAAGCTGCTGCTGGGCGGCTTCCCGCGGCCCGTCACCGTGTCGCTGTTCCACATCCTGGGGCTGTGCGGGCTCCTGCCGCCGCTGCTCCGCGCCTGGCGCGTCCCGCCCGCCGGGCCCGCGCAGCTGCCGCCCCGCGCCTACCCCCGCTACATCCTCCCGCTCGCCTTCGGCAAGTACTTCGCCTCCGTGTCCGCGCACGTCTCGCTCTGGAGGGTGCCCGTGTCCTACGCGCACACAGGTGAGGGATGCGGGTGTCCCGGTGCCGGCTGTGCTCGGAAGGAGCTGCCTCGGGATGTCCCAGTGCTGGCTGTGCTCGTAGGGAGGTGCTCGGGGGGTGCTCTGGGGGTCAGAGTGTATTCATGCCCAGGGGTGTGACCTGAAACCCGGTGTGTGCTCGTATGGGCACCTGGTGCAGTGTCCCGGTACCCACTGTGGGTGCCCAGTGCAGTGTCCCAATACCCGGTGTGTGCTCGTACAGGTGCCCAGTGCGGTGTCCCAGTACCTTCTGTGTGCTCCTACAGCTATCCATTGCAGTGTCCCAGTACTCTCTGTGTTGTGAATATCCAGTGCAGTGTCCCGGTGCCCAGTGTGGTGTCCCAGTGCCCACCCTGTGCTCGTACAAGCGCCCATTGCAGTGTCCCAGTGCCCAGTGTGTGCTGTTGGCACCCAGTGCTCACTGTGTGTGCTGTATGTCCCCAGAGCTGTGCCCCTGTCCCCAGTGGGTGCTGGCAGCAGATCCAGGGGCAGTGCCCCAGTGTGTGCCCTGTGGGTGCCCAGAGCACCAAGGTCCCGCTGGTACAAGTGCCAGGACAGTGACAGGGATGGAGCACACCCATCCTGGGCTGGGCTCCATCCCTGTGCTTGAGGTGGTTGCTGGAGCTGTCCCAGTCCCCAGTGATGTTTTCTTGCTGTCCCCAGTGAAAGCCACCATGCCCATCTGGGTGGTTCTGCTGTCACGGATCATCATGAAGGAGAAGCAGACGACGAAGGTGCGGACAGGTTTGCTGAGGTTTCTTCTCTTGGTGCTGCTTGGGGGAGGCTGTGCTGGCTTTGGATAGATTTTGTGACTAGAATTAGATTTTTAAAATCCCTTTTCCTTTTGTTGTGAGTGAACAATGACCAGGGTGATGCTGTTTGATGCACTGGAGTTGTCAGTGTCTGCTGCAGTCAAATTTCCTTGAGCTGCAGTAGTAAAATGGTCGATCCCTAAATCAGCAGGATGTATAAACTGGTGGAAAATTCTTAGCAGATGGAATTTACCCCTCTGTCCCTGCTGCAGGTGTACCTGTCCCTGATCCCCATCATCACTGGTGTCCTGCTGGCCACGGTCACAGAGCTGTCCTTTGACATGTGGGGACTCATCAGTGCCCTTGCTGCTACGCTGTGCTTTTCTCTTCAGAACATCTTCTCAAAGAAGGTACAGCTCTGTTCCCAGCTCTGGTGTCACCCTTCAGCAGGACAGGCTGTCATTTCAGTTACATAAATGGATTTTTTTCGTTGGCTTTGCAATCAGACAAGCCCAGAGGGTTGGTTGTTATTTTGTGTGTTCCCTGCAGCTCTTCCTACCTGTTGAAGCTGTTACTCTGAGTTTATCCTGAGCCCTTTCTTTACTCTTCAATGTGGATTTTTTTTTTTTCTGGTGGGCAATTCAATAGTGCTCAAATTAATGTATCTTGTTATATCAAATAATTCCTCTGTGCTGAGCAAGTCACTGTCAACACTGGGCACTCCTTGAAACCACAGTAACAAAATTAAAATGTGTGGTTTGCTTTATTTAGTTACAAAATGGTTTCTGTTTTGTAGAGCTATCAACATATATTATATAAATTAATATATATTATAATTATATAATACATATTATATTATATTATATTATATTGTTATATTATGTTATGATATTATATAAATTATATCTATTAATATTAATATCTTGTTGGTACTAAGAGCCACCACTCAAAAAACCATTATTTTTCAAAAACACATCAATTTTTCTTTTGCTACCCTAATAGAAAATTAATATTATAAGGATATTTATTTATTTTCCTAATTACCTGTCCCCTGGAGCAGTTTGTTTCCTGACTGCTGTTCCATAATGGCTCTTGGCAGGTGTTAAGGGATTCCAGAATTCACCACCTTCGGTTGCTGAACATCCTTGGCTGCCATGCTGTGTTCTTCATGATCCCAACCTGGGTCCTGGTGGATCTTTCTTCCTTCTTGGTAGAGAATGACTTGGTAAGTGCAGAATTTGGAGAACTGTTTGCTGTGATGAAAGAAAATTTAAAAAATAAACCAAACTTCAGCACCCATCCAGAAAAGTGCTCTGAAGTGTTTCAGTGTGGAAGGAAGTATTGTGAAACACTTGCAAATTGTTTCACAGGAGTTAACAAAGTGTTTATTGTGAGAACAATATTATTATTATTATTATTATTATTGTGATTGTTGTTGTTGTTGTTATTCCTGTCAGGGTTAGCAGAGGCAGTTCATGCACAGCATAAATATCAGGATTTGGGAGCTGGAGGCAGGAACAAACACTCCCAATGTCCTCCTCTGGTTTCTCTGAGCTGGGAGTTGCATAAAGCAAAGAGCCTGGGGGCCTCTTCAGAGCTCAGTGCAGACATTCCTGCTCCGATGGCAGCTAAAAGTGCCTCAGGCTGTGTTTGTGTTGTTACCTGAAACCCGAGATAATTTTTTTTTCCTCCTGCTGTTTGCTTTTCCACAGAGCTCCATGTCCCATTGGTCCTGGACCTTGATGCTGCTTATAATCAGTGGATTCTGTAATTTTGCCCAGAATGTGATTGCCTTCAGCATCCTGAACCTGATCAGCCCCCTGAGTTACTCAGTGGCCAATGCCACCAAGAGGATCATGGTGATCACCGTGTCCCTGATCATGCTGCGCAACCCCGTCACCAGCACCAACGTCCTGGGCATGATGACAGCAATCCTGGGGGTCTTCCTCTACAACAAGGTGAGGTTTCTTCACCAGGAAACGCAGCTGGAGCAGTCCTGCAGCTTTGAGTTATTGTTTGGACAAGTTGAGCAAAAATAGGCAACACAAAAGGCACAAAGTTCCATTGTACAGGGGGGATGAGCGTGGCCCAGGTGGAGGATTTGGGTCACAGCAGCTGCTGGGCCTCTCACAATTAAATTTTGATCTTAAGCCCTTTTTGAAAAGGGAAGTAACTCAGAATCTCTTGAGCAAAAGTTTGGCATGCGAGAGGAGCGAGGCTTTCATTGGAAGCCACTGATATTTTAAGGCTGTAACAAAAAAAGTGATGTGACAGTAGGACTGGCTGCTTTTTTCTGGGTATGGGAATATGTCTGGGTGGTATCTTAGGTGATATCTAAGGAAATCTGTCTTCACTGAAGGGTTGTGAGGGTTTGGAAGGAGCTGCCCAGGAAGGTTTGGAGTGTCCATCCCTGGAGGTGTCCAAGGAAGGCCTGGATGTGGCACTCAGTGCCACAGGGATAGGGCAGAGCTTGGACTTGATGATCTCAGATTTTCCTGTGGGAATCTTTAAAATTAGAGGGTTTTGAGAAAGCTGCAAAAGGGAGGTTTTAGAGACAGCAGAACTGCAATTAGAACTAAACATTAGCCATAAGATTTGTCAGCAGAAAAGTTCTATGAGAAGTAGAAAGTAAGGACAACTAGAGCAATGGTTTGTGTATTAATGCTTGGATAGAATAACTCCCTAAACTACAGAAAAGTATATCTAGGGAGATATTATGAAGTTCTAGTTATAAGTAATATTATTAGAGTAGTATTACAGATTAATAAAGTAATATTAATTAATTTTTAAGATAATAATTAATTATTAAAGTAATATTAATGTTGATTATTAAAGTAAATATTAATAAATTAATACTGATTATTACTAAGTAATATTAGTATATTAGTGAGATATTTGGAAGTTTTAAGCTTAATAATGGAGCTCTGTGCATTGTGTTTGAAGGCTTACAAGCAGGTATTGTATTTGAAATAAGCAAGAATTGTTTTAACCAAAGGTAGGTGTTATTATAGTGACTGAATAGAACTACTGTCAGTATAGAATATATACTATAAGAATATATACTATACATATAAATACTGTCAATATATACTATTCTATTCTATAGAATATATACTATACAGATATAAATGCTGTCAGTAAAATTCTTGCTTTGTGTGATTGGTCAAAAAACTTCTAAGTGACATTAAGTGACTTCCAAGTGACAAGTAACATTAGGTTCTTTGTCTGCTGCCTGGGATGTGAGCTGCTGGCATCTTCCCATTGCCATAACCCTGTAATGAGGCTGATGCTGGAAAATAAAACAGTTTGGGAAGTGGCCCCAGCATCCCCATCCCATTTGTGATTTGTGCACCAACCCCAAGCCAGTGATATTTGCCCAGCCTGAATGGTTCTGTGACAAACTTTCTTTCCTTTCCCAGACAAAATACGATGCAAACCAAGAGGCAAAGAAGCAGCAGCTTCTCCCAGTGACCACTGGAGACCTGGTGAACTTGGAAAGGCACCGAAATGCTGCTGAGAAGTCCCAGAATGGACTCGCAGCCTTTGGCCAGCACGGGGACTTCCTGCGCAGCAACGTCCTCACAGAGCACTTCCAGTTCAGCAGGCAGAGCTACCCCACAGCCTACAACCTGAATAGGTTTGATATTTAGGATCTCCTGGCACAAAGGTACAGACTGTGATATCAAAGTGTCCCCAGCATTATCAGAACACTTCCAGTACATCCATGAATGTCACGGAGCCATTGAGGCGTGCAGCTTGCAGGGCAGGGCGGGGGAGTGGTGCAGGAGCTGCTGGGCTGAGCTTTAAACCTGGGACAGCCAGACCTGGAACAGCTTTAAACCTGGGACAGCCAGACCTGGAACAGCTTTAAACCAGAGCTGACACTGGAACCAGCCCCACAGAGCAGATCCTGCTGAGGTGGGAGTGACACTGCACAGTGGAACATCTGCCACTGCTCCTTTCAGACTCTGCCAGCTCCTTGTTCTCTTGGCAGCTGAATTCTGGCCAGTATCTCCTTTCCATGCTGGTAATGTCACCTTTAACTTGTTCTCTAATAACGGTTCAATGATCCTTTTAATGAAGCTTTCAGGAAGAAGTGAGAGCAAGGGGTGTTTGTGCTGATCAGGATTTGCCTGGGGAGGATCAGCTGCAGGCAGGTAAGGTCCAGTTCATCTCCAGCATCTGTGCAACTCCTTGTGGATATTCACAACTCCTGTGCCTCTGCCTCCAGCCCTGGATGAGAAAGCAGAGGTGTTTCTGCAGGAGCAGGCAGTGGAAGGATTGATTTCTCCCAGAACTGCTTCAGGAGAAACACAGTTCTCCAAATCACTGCTCATGGCAGAGAACAGCCAAGCCCAACCTAAAATCATCATTGTTTTCTGAATCATGTAGTCCAGACATTGCTATCCCCTGGCCATGCAGGAAACTCCTTCAATAAAAAGTGTTTGGAATAATATGATTTTATTTTTTTACTTGCTTCACACCTGTTCTTTCAAACCTGTTTTGTTGCTTTAGAAATTGAAAGGTGAAAGGTGTTTTGTTCTCACTTTTATGCTCTCATATATGAGTTATATCTTTTCAATGCATTGATTTGAACAATCATCATTATTAATTGTTTCTTAAATCTTTTTAGCCCCTAATTTGGGTTTTTTTTAATTTCTTAATCACTGCTGTTGGAGTAGCTGTGTGGATTTAGGCTGACTTCCACTTCCTGCTGAAAGAAATTAAATTTTGTATCCTGTGCTGTTCCTGCAACTCCCCTGGCTCAAATAGGAAATGAAAGAAAAACTGAAAAACTGTTTGAATCAGCAGTAAATAGATAATTTATGGCTGAAAACTGCCTCAGAATAAATTCTAGACAAGGTGATTGTGTGTGTCAGGTACAGATTTGTGCGTGGAAGGGATGAACCTTGGCTTTCCTTCCTTTGAATGAAATTCCTTGGAATGAAGTGAGACCCAACTTGGAACTTGGGTTTCACTGAATCAGAATTTTCTGTCCTTGCTTTAGTAAAAGATTTTAGGGGCCTTCTTTCCTTCCCAGACTGTTGTACAGTGAGACTTTGATAGCATAACTTTTATGCTTTTAACCAGAGAGGTACCAGACACCAGGGACAAAATCCAGGGTGTGTCCCAGAACACTCCTCTTATTTATTGCTTTCAAATGACCATTTCCATGATGTGAGATGATGATTTGGCTCCTTTCTGGACAATAAAGAATTTATTTTTAAGTGCAAAATCAAGCTGATCTTATTCTTTTGGCTGCTGGGGTGGTAGTTACATGAACAGCATGTGAGAGGAGTGAGGTTTTTATTATTCCACCAGAGTCCAAAAGAGGAAATGGTCCTTCTGAAACTTAAAAATGGGTTAAAAATGCTGCTGCTGCTGGGTGTGAGCAGAACTTCTTGCCTTGACTGGAGTTCAGTGTTAATGCCAGCTGAGAATTTGGGATTTTGGTAGAAAATCTAAATAATTCTGAACAAAGTCATGAGGAAATCTTTCCTTCAGGTGAAATTTCTTTTGCCTGTTCCAGTATTAATAAGTGTATAATTACTTCTTTTGAATGTGGGGAAAATGCCAAATGTGGATTTCTAGGGCTCATTTGCCAACATTTCAATGCTTTTACCTGAAAGTAAAAAGGATTTGGTGCTGACTCTGGATTTGGATTTGGTGAACTCTGGATTTGGTGCTGACTCTGCAGAGACTCATTTGAGGCTGAGATTTCAGAAAGGGCTGAAATTTTCCAGCTGCTCTCAAAGGCTGGGACCTGGTGAATCCTGCAAACCCTGAATTGTGTCTTTGTGCCTCAGTTTCCCTGTTAGAAAAAGATGATTCTTCTTTAATCACAGAGGGTAAAATACCAGAAAAAAAGTGACAGTGGGGATGTGCAGGGATCCTCTGAGTTCACCTCTCCATCCTCTGCTGTGCCAGGTTCCTACAACCTCAGCTGCCACAGGGAGTAAATACAAACCAGACCAGAGGTTTTATTAAATATATTCAGATTGGTTTCCTTTTAAAGAACATAACCAAACCTCTTCTGGCAAATGTTTTCACAGTGAGCATGCCCTGCACACTTCCCAGAGAAGATTTAAGCTCAGTTTTTTTCTGTAATCTTGGCAGCAGCTGAAGGTTTCCTGTTCAGAACTGTCCCAAATTTCAGTCTGGCCCAAAATGAGGATTTCCCAGGAGGATAAAGGATCTTTTTAGGGCTCAGGAATGAATCTGCTCCAGGTCTGTGGGCAGCAGGGAGGGCTGGGTGTGGTGCAGGGGGACATTAAACCTGTCAGGTTCCACAAGGTGGATTTGCTGGATCCCAAATCCCAGTCCTTAAGCAATATTGCCCACATTGAGGGAAAGGAACTTCCTGGCATTGCTGTAACAAACATTTGAATCTTGGAGCTCTGCAAGGTTTTTTGTTTGGCCAAGTGGGATGTTTGGTTTGTAAATAAGGGGTGTGTTTGGCTCTGTACACAGGGCTGGGGGAAGGACAGAAAAGCTGGAATAAAGAGGGCAAAGTCTGCACAATGTGTACAATGACCCTGTTATTAAATCAAAGCCAAGGGTTGGTTTGGGTTCACTCCTTGCAGGAAGCTCTGGGAGTGTCATAATGGGCACTGCTGAGGAGCTGGGTGGATGTGATCACTCACAAATGCTGAGACCAGGGTTAGAACTGGACTTCTTGAGATATTTTGATTTTTACTATGCATTTTTTACACAGAAATACACAACAATATTGAAAAACTTCTTCCCCAAGAAGCCCTGGGTAGTTGTGGAAATAAGACAACCCCTCCCCACTCCATGTGGGTGTTCTGTTGGTAGTTCCAAAGAGTATTTGGTGCTCTTTAAAAATATTCCTCCTGCAGGTTCAATTTTGGTAAGAGGATCTTTATCATCTAGTAAAATTCTTGTGGTTTTTAAATAACTGAATGCTAAATAAAATTGAGGCAAGACTTAGACTTTGTAAGTGCACAGTGATTTGTAAAAATAGTGTTGGTATTTTGGGGTCAGCTCATGATGATTTCCAAAGCTCTGTTTTCCTTTCTAATCTGTTCAAACCCGTTTTTTTCTGATGCAGCATTTTGCAGCAGAAGGAGTTTCTGACACGTGGCTCTTTGTGAAACAGGTGCAATATAAATAAAGGGAAAATTTTGTTTTTTCAAGGCTTAAATTTCTGGGTCATGCTGTGAGCTGTTAAAAATAATTCTGAAATCTCTTTGTGGTGATGTTCAGGGCAGTGAAAGGAATTTGTTAACCCTGAAGTGACAGGTGGTGCAGATATCCAAGGGGTACCCAGCTTTTTTTGTTGTTATTTCATATTAATCTCCTATAAATTGATGGGAATATGGGTGAGTTTCCCAAAAAACCCAAACCAACCCCACACTCCTTCTGTGTGAGTCCTGCCCTTCAGCAAATGAACTCTTTGGTGTTGTTTTCCTGTTCAGTTGTTCTGTGACATTCTGGATGTCACTCAGGTCCCTGTGGATCCTGCTGGGATTCCTTTGGAACAAAAAGGAGCTGTGACACTGGGACAAAACAGTCACACTGGGACTGCAGCTCCTGGGGCTCCTCCCTGCCCTCACCAGGAGTTCAGATGGCTTTGGTGGATCCCTCTGTAGTAAATCCCCAGTGTCACTGGGCTGGGGACACTGGTGAGTCCCTGGTGTCATTGTGCTGGGGAGAGCAGTGAATCCCCAATGTCACTGGGCTGGGGAGAGCAGAAAATTCCTGATGTCACCGTGTTGGGGACACCAGTGAGTCCCCATTGTCACTGGGATGGGGACACCAGTGAATCCCCAATGTCACTATGCTGGGGACAGCAGAAAATTCCTGATGTCACCGTGCTGGGGACACCGGTGAGCCCCCAGTGTCACTGGGATGGAGACAACAGTAAATCCCCAATGTCACTATGCTGGGGACAGCAGTGAGTCCCCTATGTCACTGGGATGGGGACACCAGTGAATCCCTGATGTCACTGTGCTGAGGACAGCAGGAAATTCCTGGTGTCACTGTGCTGGGGCCACTAGCAAATCGTTGATGTCACTGTGTTGGGGGGCAGCAGGGAATCCCTGGTGTCACTGTGCTGGGGGCACCATTGAGTCCCTGGTATCACAGTTCTGGGGAAAGCATAAAATTCCTGATGTCACTGTGCTGGGGCCACAAGCAAATCCCTGATGTCACAGTGCTGGGGAAACCAGCAAGCCCCCAGTGTCACTGTGCAGGGGACAGCAGCAAGCTCCTGATGTCACCATGCTGGGCACAGCAGTAAATACCCAGTGTCACTGTGCTGGGGGACACTAGTGAGTCTCTGGTGTCAATTGTGCCAGGGGACAGCAGAAAGTTCTTGATATCACTGTGCCAGGGGACACCAGTGAGTCCGTGGTGTCACTGTGCTGGGGACAGCAGCAATTCCCCAATATCACTGTGCTAGAGACAGCAGTGAATCCCTGATGTCACTGTGCCAGTGCCACCAGCGAGTCCCCGGTGTCACCCCCGGTCCTGCCCTGCAGTTCCACCTTCAGCCACAGGGCGGCGCAGCGAGCGAGCCCTCAGGACGCTGCAGTTCCTCCCGGCCACCGCCAGGCGGCGACAGCAGCGACTGAAATGCAGCCAAAATTTCAGACTTTTCCAGTTTGTTAGACTGGAAAAAATAAACACAGAAACCTCGATTTCCTCCTCACAGAATCGATTTTCTTACAAATTCAAGGTGTGTATGCTTAATTTTTACATATATATATATAAAAGTTATATTTGTATGTTTAAGAGCTATATGTATCTGTACTCAGAATTCCTTACCTTCTAAAATTTCTGTGTATTATACAGATGAACAGGGTTATTTGGAGAAACCCTCAGGTATTCTATAAATTAATATTATTTTTCAGTATGTGTGTGAATAAGACATTTTAAAGCAAGGAATTAAAACATAGGAACAGGAAGCCAGAGGGGGATGGAAGAAATTCTCATTGAATTCTCAAGCATTCTCATGTTTGGCTTTTAGGTTTTTATGCTGAAGGTGCAAAGCAATGAACAGAGCAGGCTATCAGCATCAGAGGGAGGCGAACAAGGTGAGCACTGAGCCCTAGACTGAACTCAATCCTACTTTTCAGGCCTCCTTCCTTCTTCATCCTCTCTCTCCTTCCCCCTTTCTCCCAGCTTTCCTTCTTCCTCCTCCTTTTTCTAACCCTGTAATGACAGAAAACTAAAATGGAAATGTAGAAAGAATATTGGCACAAAGGAAATAATTAAAGACAGGCAGAGTCTGCCAGGCCCCAGATCTAGCACTTCTCTTCAAATCTCACAGTGCTAAAAGCAGATTGTGGACCTTGTGAGAGGTTTCAAAGACATTAAAGAGACAAAGACTCCAAAACAAAAAAAAACCAGCAGCCATACCAATTTTATTATTTCTGAAAAATGGAATGTTTCACTTACAGAAACTTAAAAGCGATGTCTGACCAACACCATGTTCATTACAAACAAACAAACAAAAAATAAAACCAAACCAAACCAACCCCAAACCAAAGTTGACACAGGATTTGGCTACAGCACAGCAGCAGTCTGGCATTTTTAGAATCACAACCTCAAGGTGACCCTGGGTTAATAAAACTCCCAGCCACGGTCAGGGGGCATTAAACCCCCCCTGGGGCACGGGAGGCGTCAGTAGCGGCGGCTGAAGCGCGGCTCACCCAGCCTGGGGCTCCTCTGGGCGCCTGCAAACACCCCGGGCACAGCCTGGCCCTGCACGGCCGGGCCCTGGCTCCCGGAGAAAGCTCCGCGCCTGCAACGACAGCAGGGCAGCGCTGAGCCGACAGACAGACACACAGACAGACACACAGACAGAGAGACACACAGACAGAGAGACACACAGACAGAGAGACACACAGACAGAGAGACACACAGACAGAGAGACACACAGACAGACAGACACACAGACAGGCTCCCGGAGAAAGCTCCGCGCCTGCAACGACAGCAGGGCAGCACTGAGCCGACAGACAGACACACAGACAGACAGGCAGACACACAGACAGACAGGCAGACA
The DNA here is from genome assembly GCF_027579445.1 of Ammospiza nelsoni. NCBI lineage: Eukaryota > Metazoa > Chordata > Aves > Passeriformes > Passerellidae > Ammospiza > Ammospiza nelsoni. The sequence goes on from NC_080659.1 coordinate 3,642,372, forward strand.
CACAGACAGACAGGCAGACACACAGACAGACACACAGACAGAGAGACACACAGACAGGCTCCCGGAGAAAGCTCCGCGCCTGCAACGACAGCAGGGCAGCGCTGAGCTGACAGACAGACACACAGACAGACAGGCAGACACACAGACAGACAGGCAGACACACAGACAGACAGGCAGACAGAGGCTCCCAGAGAAAGCTCCGCGCCTGCAACGACAGCAGGGCAGCGCTGAGCGGACAGACAGACAGACAGACACACACACAGACACACAGACAGACACACAGACAGGCTCCCGGAGAAAGCTCCACGCTTGCAACGACAGCAGGGCAACGCTGAGCGGACAGACAGACACACAGAGAGACACACAGACAGAGAGACACACAGACAGAGAGACACACAGACAGAGAGACACACAGACAGAGGCTCCCGGAGAAAGCTCCGCACCTGCAACGACAGCAGGGCAGCGTTGAGCAGACAGACAGACACACAGACAGACAGGCAGGCAGACACACGCGCAGACAGACACACAGACAGACAGAGGCTCCCGGAGAAAGCTCCGCACCTGCAACGACAGCAGGGCAGCGCTGAGCAGACAGACAGACAGAGCTCACTGCCAGGGCAGCACTGAACAGACAGACAGAGCTCACTGCCAGGGCAGCACTGAACAGACAGACAGACACAGCTCATTGCCAGGGCATCACACACCTCTGGACAGACAGACACACAGACAGACAGAGCTCACTGCCAGGGCGCTCCTGGGGAGCTGAGACAGCTCAGGGAAAATGAGATCCAATTCTTATCTTGGTGCAGATGTGGAATGGGTTATGGAGATTTGTTTAGCAAAGGGTGATTAAGAAATCAGAGGGTGAGTAAGAAAAGGGTGTTAAGAAATCACCCTTTGCTAAATAAATCCCCTTAACCCATCCCACATGTGCACAACAACAGGTGCAGCAAGTGCAGGCAAGAATTGTTCCTCATTTTCCCTGAGCTTTCTCACAGATCCCCAGGAACACCCTCCAAACACCATCACCACAGTCCAGTTAAGGAGATTTGTTTAGCAAAGGGTGATTTCTTAAATGGACTCTGGGGATGGTGTTTGGAGGCTTTTCCTGAGAAAGCTCAGAGAAAATGAGAAACAATTTTTATCACTTGCTGCACATATGTTGTGCATATGTGGAATTGGTTAAGGAGATTTATTTAGCAAAGGGTGATTTCTTACTTGGACACTGAATGGTATTTGGAGGGATTGACTAATTACATCAAAGCTGTGTTGGACTGTGTGGCAAGGGTGATGGGTTTTTCTGAAGAGCAGAATTTAGTATTAGTACAATAAAGTGATTGATCTACAGTCATGGGGAGAAACTTCTGGACTTTTTGCCTTTTTAAGCAGACAAAGAATATTTTAGTCACTCCATCAACAGGGGGCATATTCCTACACTCTGAAAGGTGTTTCTTTAATTTGTTGGGGTTTTTCTTCCCCCTTGCCAATCCAGGCTTATACAGATCAAAGTATCATAAAAGAATTATAAACATTCTGACAGAGGTTCTTACCCTGATGTCCCTCCTCGAGTCATCCCATGGCCTGGTCCTGACTGACCAGGCATGCTTCTATCACCACCTAATTCAAAAAGATAAAAAAAAAAAAAAAAAAAAAGACAAGTTTTTGTGTTTCCCTAATACAAATGTCACCTTGTTCCCAGAATTGCATTTGATTTCTCAGTAATTTAACTACCACTAGAAGGTTCAGCAGCAGTAATTCACAGAAAAGAACCACAATCACACTGGTAAGCAGCAAGTGTACCTTGCCATCTCTCATGATCCCGTCCCATCACTCCTCCATCCACATTTCCCTGCCATGTACGATCTTGATGCCCCTCTAACTTTCGACCATGATCTCCCCAGTCACGTCCATCTCTTAAAAAAATAAAAGAACATCTTCTAGGTATGTCCCCTACCCACTGAGCAGCACAGGGTAAAGCCAAACACCATACCCCATGCCAAAGTGTGTTAAATGGTTAATCAAGCTACAGCTGTAGCCACCCAACCACTCAAAGAGAAACAATGACAGACAATGCTGAACAGCATCCTTCACACAACAAAACTGGGCTTTTTTCATCCAGAGACATCATGGATATTGCAATGGACTGAAATACTCAGGCATGGATCAATTCACTGGCTGCCACTCCTCTGTCTGAAAATCATGCAGCTGGAATAAGCCCAGCTTGATTCACTGGTTTAAAGAGAAACCACTACAATTCAGGTGAGTCCAAGTTCTCTACCCCACCACTGCAGACTTTTCATTCAATTTCCTTTAAAACCTGACCACTGGCCATGAATGAGAGTTGTGTAGCCCTTACTGTAGAAACAGACTGAATCTCATCTGTAGAAATGAAAGTTATTTACAGGAGAAGCACAGTCAGGAGCTGAGCTAACTGAGCAGCTCTTTACTCACTACAGAGCTTCACGTGGCAATTCCCTGCTCCTGCAGATGCTCAAAGATCTGGAGAGAGGATTCACACTTGTCAAGCTCCTTGTGCTGTCACCCTCCAAAGGCTCACTGAGGAGATGTGAAGAACCCCAAATCACTTCCCTGCTGTGGGAGGCACTAACCGGGTCTGTGGGGGGATCCCTCTTCCCTCACTCATCCTCCTGTCGGAGCCGTAGCCCCCCCAGCTGTCCCGGGAGTGCCGCTCGGGGCCCCCGTGCCGCTCGTCGGGGTAGTGCTGCAAGGCAAGCAGGACACAGTCACAAACACCAACACAGGTTTTCTGCTAGTGTAAGAGCCTAAATGAGGCATGTGGGACTCTAGGTGGCTCTTTAAAATGCATCCAAGACATTACAGCAGTCCAGGGTTGTGGGTGACAGAGCCTGTGCCTGCAGCTGTCAGCCCAAGCTGCAGCCAGGCCTGCAGACCCGCATTCCTCATTAAGGCTCTTTTGGATGGCACCGCACGTTGGGCGCCACTGTAAGAGCCTCAATCAGAGATGTGGGACTCCAGGGGCTCTTCAAAATGCAGTTTATTGTATCCAAGAGGTTACAGCAATCCAGGATTGTGGGTGACAGAGCTGTGCCCACATCTGTCAGCTCCAGCTGCAGGCAGGCCTGGAGTCCTGCATCCCTTATTCAGGCTCTTGCTAATGGCGCCCCACTTGGGCACCACTGTAAGAGCCTAAATCAGAGATGTGGGACTCCAGGCAGCTCTTCAAAATGCAGTTTATTGTATCCAAGACATTACAGCAGTCCAGGGTGGTGGGTGACAGAGCCTGTGCCTACAGTTGTGAGCCCAAGCTGCAGGCAGGCCTGGAGTCCCACATCCCTCATTCAGGCTCTTGCTAATGGCGCCCCACGTTGGGCGCCACTGTAAGAGCCTAAATCAGAGATGTGAGACTCCAGGCAGCTCTTCAAAATGCAGTTTATTACATATAAGACATTACAGGGTCATGGGTGACAGAGCCTGTGCCTACAGCTGTCAGCTCCAGCTGCAGACAGGCCTGGAGTCCTGCATCCCTTATTCAGGCTCTTGCTAATGGTGCCCCACGTTGGGCGCCACTGTAAGAGCCTAAATGAGGGATGTGGGACTCCAGGCAGCTCTTCAAAATGCAGTTTATTGTATCTGAGACATTACAGCAGTCCAGGGTTGTGGGTGACAGAGCTGTGCCTACAGCTGTCAGCTCCAGCTGCAGGCAGGCCTGGAGACCCTTAGTTTACGTTACCAATGCATTATATACTTTTCTTTTGGTCACAATGCATTATATACTTTCCTTTACTGAGCATCTTAATACAGTACAACCAATCTATACCTTAACTATTATCTATAGCCCATCATAACTACTGTAATTTCCATATTCATGTTACTACTCTCCAATCACTAAAAGTTAGTACATTACAGTTTAAGCTAGAAGTTGTTTTTCGGTTTTCTTGCAGTGGAAAATTCTGAGACTTTTTTTCTACTTGAAACTTTGCTGACTTGTTTGCCTGTGCTGTCTTTCTGCTCGGTAAAAACATCTTTGAGGTGGATTTATCCTTTGTTCTAAGCCATAAAAACCCCTTCTAACTAACACACCCTTTGCCTCCTTGGTTATCCAGTAAGACTGGCTCAGCAATTCTTTTCTTCTATATCAAAACTTGCTTCCATCTCTATTCCTTCATCAGACTCTACATTTAAAAATCTTTCTGCTAAGTATACATATCTGTGAGATTTTCTTGTCAAACTTTCATTCTTCCCAACATTCTAGGATTGCAAAAATTTGGTTTTTTGGTAAAAAAATTATAGCGCTCTCATTTTTTCAAGGTTCTGTTGTAGGGCATGGCTCATTCCAGACATTTATTTTTCACTGGTGGGAGAGATCTTTTTTGTTTGCTAAGGTTTTTTATGTTCTTGGCTTCAGGTTTTAAATTTTTATATAGAATATCTGCTCACTTCCTACCTCTCTTCAGAAATGAAAGGTTTTGAATCCCATTGTGGCATTGATTTTCACACCTGTCCTTTTACAGCCTTGTTTCACTTAGATAAATGTGAGAGAAGGCATCCATTGCCAGCAAAGTAAGTACAGCAGCTCTCTCTTAACACCTAAGATGGTCAATGAAAAAGCTTTTACTACCACACATCAGCCTGAAAAGATGCTCCCATCACTCAGATGTTTCCCCTTGCCTGTATCTCAGGCTACCACCCCAGAAAGCAGGTAACCTAATGATTTCCTTTATCCTTATTAGCACACAAAATTAGTTCTGCTCAAGTATCTCAGGTGAAAGAATTGTGTTTGTGTTGTGTGCACACTGTGTCCTTTCTGCTTTGGGGTCAGCTTGGTTTGATTTTTAACTGAAGCAGTAATTTGGTTGTAACATACCTGCCCATCTCGATCTGGAATTCCCCTTGCACAGTCTCTCCTGGAACAAAAAAGACAAGTTCCAGTTGAATCAACATTGTTATTCTAATTCCAGGGTCTGCATGAAATAACACATGAAAAGTTAACTTTCATTAGGCTGTAAATCTGGATGCTAATGTTCAGTGGCAAGATAACTCAAAAGAGTTCTTATTTCATAGCATAAAAAGAGGTAAAACTAACACCTATCACTGTAATATGGGTAAAAAAGGCAGCACTGAGGATGGCCAGGTACTCAGTGACACAAAGGGAGAACACTGAGTGAATCTAGCAGTGTCAGAAAAGAGTTACAAGCAAAAAACAAACAGCACAGTTTTCACCAGAGATCCCTTGAGAGCAAACAGAAAGAAATCTCATTGGCACCATGCAGAAAGTATTTTCCATTCTGTGGTGCTAAAAACCTGCATTAGCCAGGCTGCAAAGATGAAAACAGGGAAAGTTTTAAAGCAAAAGGAAAAGGCTAAGTCTTAGGGATTCATAAAGCAGACTTCCATACAGCTTGAGAGGAGCTGTTGTATCTCCATCAACATCATGGCAGACTGCACTAGGACTTGGCTTATAATCTTTATGCAGCCTCTTTCTATGTTCCTTGTAGCCACATTTCCCTTCACAGAGAAAAGCAAGGCACAGTTCTTCCAGAGAATATTTCTAACATTCACATTTTCTGAACCTCAGAGAAAGAAAAACCAATTCTACTCTTATTTGCTGTGCCTGTGTTGTGCCAAAGCAGAATGCAGTATGGATATAGTTTACCCACAGTGATGGTGTTTTGGTTCCTTGGCCTGTCAGGGCCAGGTGTGTGTGTGTGTGTCAGGACTGTGGGCTGACAGTCATGAGATTCCGGGCAGTTGAGTGCCTGGCAGATTCAGTTTAGATGTAAGGCAATATAGTAGAGAATAATATAGTATAATAAAGTAATTAATTAGCCTTCTGATAAGATGGAGTCCTCCTCATCATTCCTCCCTACCACGTGGGTCGCCCTCTTTCCATAGTCCCTAACCCACAGAAACAAAGGATTACAAGCACATGTGCAATCAGACATGAGAAATGCACAGGAGTGATTCCTTTTACTCTGCTGACACGAAGAAGACACCAAATCAAGCCACAACAAGACACCAAATTTCTCTGAAGGCACAGGAAGGACAAGAAGAGGCAGTGCCTTGCCAACCTGTCCAAGCAGTGCTCCTGGTAGCGGCCGCGGTCGCGGTGGTCGAAGTCGTGGAAGCGATCCTGGCGGCCGAAGTCCGAGTGGTAGCGGTCATCCAGCGCCAGGCGCTTGGCCTCGGGCCAGTAGGGGTCATCCCTCCTGCACACACAGGGCTCACATCAGCAGCAGCCCCAGAAACACCTCCCCTTTCCTGCTCTCTCAAACCTCATCCAACCCAGGAATTAAAAATCTACGTGTGTTAAGCACGAGTCGCATTTTGGTTTCAGAGAAAATTTGGTTTACCAAAAATAGCTTAATTTTAGTACGTGGTGATGTGAGAAGAGAATGAGTATTTTTTCCCTTACCATTCAGAGTCAATACAAACAACTCTACTATTCTATTAACTCTATTAGTACTACTCTATTAACTCTAATCGTACTACTTTACTACTACTACTCTATTAGCACAACTCTACTACTCTATTATTACTATTCTACTCTCTATTACTCAAAAAAGTAACAACTCTGTGTTGTTACTACTCTTGGTCATCCCTCTCTGGGAAAGAAGAGTAGACTTGAACAAGGCTTACAAGTGGACAAGCACAGTATTTGCTCTTCTTCAAATTTTATTAGTGTTAGAAGCAGCACCTAAAGGGTCTTTTAGCTGTGAGCTCCCATGACTGCTTTATCCAGAGTGCTCCCCATTCCCACAGGCTCCCCAAGGGGATGTGGCTGAGGAGTCTGGAGCACCACTGCCCTGCTCCTCACCTGCTGTCAGGATCATAAGGCCTCCTCATGGCGGATCTCCGCTCCTGCTCGTAGCGCAGCTGCTCCTGCTGCCGCCGCAGCTCCTCCCTCTCCCTCTGGATTCTCTCCTGCTCCCGTCTCCTCTCCTGCTCTATGTGCATCCTCTCCCTCTCCAGCCTCTCCCTCTCCAGGCGCTCTCTGTCCAGGCGCTGCCGTTGGAATTCCAGCCGCTCCCGCTCCCTCTGCAGCCTCTGTCTCTCATCGCGCTCGTGGATGGCTGCGAGGCGCTGCTCCCGGTCTCGCCTCTCTCTCTCTCTAATTTAAAAGAGATATTTAGTTTTTAATCGAGATTCTTCAGTCCAAGCTTTACTGCTTCTTTGCTTTAGGTTGTGTTTCTTGTTTTGTTTTCCCCTTGTTATGTTCTCCCCCTTCTTTGCAATTAAGCTTAAGGGAAAATAAAAAACTCCATACAAATGACAGATGCAGAAATTTTCACCTTTGTTTAAGTAACACAGTATCTACTCTTAAGTCAGGTCTGAAAAAGCTTTCAGAGAGTACAGCAAGTCCTAAGACAAATCTGATGCACAAAAAGTATTTACAAGCTTCAGGGGAAAAATCAAGGAAATTGAAATCCAGTCAAGTGGAAGACAAAGCCTGAAAGCACCTATGGAAGTCTCATGAGAGCATTGATTTCAGCAGTAAAATCCTCCATCACTTGGCATTATGTCTGTTCTAGCAGTAATTAGTATGAAACCAATCTGAAATAGTAATTAGTCTGAAATCAATCTGAGATGTCACTGTTGGAGGGTCAGCACAGCACTGCTTTGAACAAAAACTCAGAAAGGTAAGGGAGTTAAAGGTACAGGTAAGAGGTAAAAAATGTCTTTTAAAGTTCAGAGGTGCTGGGAACTCACCGGCGCCTCTCCGTCTCCCTGATTTCTCTCTCCCTCTGCCTCTGCCGTTCCCGTTCTCGCTGCTCCTTGATTTTATCAAAGGATAAAATATCCTGCTTTTCCTTGCTCTCCGATTTGCGGTCCTGGCTCTTTGTGCTCTGAGATGAATCAGAACAAGGCATGAGCTGAACACGGTGCATTTCCTAGGCAATTACCTACACTATGTCAACCTGAACAAAACAGGCTGCCATGCCTTTCTCAGAGGTAAAAAACAGTGGAATTCCAGGGAAAACTACCCCAAATTTGAGCAGAACTTCTAAATATTACAAATAAATACTAAAGGAACACAACCTGACTTGCAGTGATTTCAAACAACACACACCAATAACATTCCAAGCTCAGGGAAACACATCATCCTAACACCATTTTCATACTGCAACTCGACTTCTTCCACTAGGTCAGCAGTAGAAAAGTATAAAAAAGGTGAAACAGAAGCATTTCCCCTCTGCCACATCATTAAAACCCTGATGCTTTTCCAAAAGGATAATTGTACCATATTGTACCCCTTCATCTCTGAGCACATAAATCTATTTGGCACCTGTTTTTACACAAAAGCTTCTCTGGAAGTTGGCCTTACCCTCTCTTTTGATGCAGAGGTTTTCACACTAATTACTGGCTCTCCTTTAGATTTATCCATTACCACTGTCCTCTCTGTTCCTCGACTTGCTAGAAAACAAAACAGAGCCAAAATAAATGGTACAAAAGACATTCAGCAATTCTTGCAAGATTCAAAACTGTGAGGACACTAAATAGTAAAAAGTTATTTTAATGAGGTTTTTAATAACTTATGGAACTTATTCATGATTTAAATAGCTTGCCAAGATTTGGCCAACATGAGGATGGGAGCAGTAAATTTATCAAAAATTACAGCAATATTTTCTGGCAGGGATGACAGCTAAAAGAATACAAATTTAATTTAATTCTTCTGTCCACAAAATACATTATTTGCCACAGTTAAAAAAAAAAAAGCCCAAAAAAAGACACAAACCACACATAGTGTCAGGTCTAAACCCAGTGGCAATTCCATAAGAATTATGGAAACTGTTTTAAGTTATTAGAAATTAAAGTAAAAATTTTCAAGGTGTTTTCTGATGTTTGTGCCAGTTTTACTAAGTAAGCTCCTTTTCACTGAATTATCAATCACATCTAATAATGTACAAGTATCCTTGAAAACATTTCTGAAAGACAGCCAGCATCACCTGATTTGCTTGCCCTGGATCTATCAGAAGATCCAGTCTTTTGTTCATCCTTTTCTTTTCCTTCTTTTTCATCTTTTTCTGATTTCTTAGCATCCTCTTTTTTGTCAATCTTCTCCTCCTTCTTAATACCAACAGATCTACAAAAAGCAGGAAAGCAAAATGCCTCTTTCAAAAGCAACAAACCACTTGAAAAACCAATGTTGGAAGTATCACTCCCTAACCACACAGTCTACCAGAAAGATTGACTAAATCCTAGAAATATTTGTCAGTTAAAAGAAGAGTCCAAGACAGAGTCAAAACAGAGGACAAATGACTGGTAAAAATAATGGTTTATCTATAAATAATTTGATTTAGTATCTCCTTATACAGCTAACAAGTTTTTATACTAACACTAAAGAGCTTTTTATTTCTGGACAGAGAGTCAGTTTAGATGCCCTTACTACTGTAAAACATCAATTTTCCAAGTATTATTCCTATTTCAAATGCAGGATAAAACATTAAACAAAGATTTATTACAGTTACTGTTCAACTTGGTCACCTGGCTGTATTTGAAATAAGTGGTCTTTAAGTATCATAAAATACAAAACAACACTTTACTTCTCAGATTTGGACTCTGCAGAATGGTGCCTGTCTTTTTCCTTCCTTGTTTCACCTTCCTTTTTGTCAGAAGGCTTTTTTCCTGCTGGTTCATTTTTTGCCTAGAAATTCAGCCAGAAAGAATTCCATAGTCAGAGACAGAGATTAAAACTGCATGATTTTATTTTCTTACAATGTCATGAAGTAGCTGCCACTTACCTTTTCCACAGAAATCATTTTACCATGCAGCTCTGTTCTGTGGAGGTGATTAATGCACTTGGTGGCCTCCTCAGAAGTTGACATTGTCACAAAGCCATAGCAGCGAGCGCCAGGGCTGCGAGCATTTGTCACCACTTTTGCACCAACCACCTTTGGGAAAAAACAAAATATTCAGTGTTTGCAGGTCTGTCACTAAATAAATTCTAACTTAATGACCATTTCTTAGAAAGATTTGGATGGGAAAGGACTTCTAAAAGCCATTTAGTTCAATCAATGCCCCCTTCAATAATGCAGCTCAGAAAATTCATCTTCAAGTTGCTGAGCAGGGCAGTAGCTTAAGGCAGATATACACAGAGAAGGGTGAGTGGGATTGTAAAAAGCAAAATAAAATTGAATAAAAATTACTACCACTTTCTGGTTTATTAATTTACATATCCACTACATACCTTTCCATACTTGCTGAAAAGGTTCTTCAAATCTGTAGCTCTAGTAGAGGAGGAAAGTCCACTAACCCACAAATTTCTGCCAGAACCACTTCCCACACGGCCTGAGGCACAAAAAACATAAGACCACATGAAACACAAATGCAGGAGAACAAAATTCAGAACCCTAACTCCTCCACATTTTTCCTTCATAAAACTCTCCATAGTAAATGTACATTTGAAAACTCTTAAAAAGTTTGTAGCTACAGATTTTCTTCCTGCACTTCAATTACTTTAAGGAGAATTACAAAGTATCAAATGTTAAATCACAAAAAAATACTTATTTAAAACTCAACTCTGTTTGTTAATAATGTTACAGAAGTTACAAAGAACTGTTATTTTAGTTATATTTTGAAGGGCTGTGTTACAACTGCATTGAGGGTTCACTGAATTAACAGTCCTCTTTTTTACTCCAAGTCCTTTGAAAATAAAAAACCCAAAAAACCCCCAAACATGCACCTACCTTTCTCATCTTTTGTGACTGCTTTTGTATCTTTGTCTTCAACAGGGCTAAAGACAAAACACCACATTACTCAAGAGATCATATGCAAAAACACCATTAATTCTAGACAGCACAACTAAAATTGGATACCTACCAGTAAATTAGTTCCAAAATAAACACTATTATTGGCAATTTTCTAGAAGAGTGACAGGAAATAGGGATTTGTACCCCTAAACGGACAATTCTGTTTCCCACTTCTTCCTGGCCAAACCAGCACATTAGATGACAGAAATAAGAGTAATTTGGGAAAACAACCTTTGAAGGTTGAGGAAGGAAAGAAATCAAACCCACTGTTCTTAAGAAAAAAAAAAAATATATCTACACATGGAGAAATAAAAGAGACCTTTAGGAATAGGCTACAATTTCATCAGTCTCGGAGGCCAATTGAAGGAAACAGCTTATTCGCATCACTTAAGGACCAATGATAAAAGATAGCATCTGGTCTAGAACGGAGAAAAAACAAACCTCTTTTTCTGATCACCGCCCTCACTGGCTGAGGACTCTTTAGTGGCAGGGGAAGATTCCTCAGAATTAGCTTTGTCTTCTGCTCTCTTGCCATCTTCTTTGCTATCTCTGGCTTCGGCACCTGCGCCTTTCTCCGCTGCCTCCCCACTAGAGGCTTCCAGGCCTTGGGAGCGTTTGCTACTCTGATCGCTTAGGGTCTCTACCACTACACCTTCAGAGTCCGGGGCCTCTTCCTCGGGGCTCTGTTCACTTGTCTCCCCTTTTGCTACCACTAAACGCTTTGCTTCCTTCCTTGCCAAAGCTTGGGCCGATTTGCTGTCCAAAGCTAAAGCATCTTCCTCCAGCTGAGCGGCAGCGAGAGCGTCCTCTTCCTCAGCCAGCCTCTTGCCTGGCCCCGCGTTACTGGCTTCCTGCGCACGCGGCCGCTCCGCTTCGGGAGGTTGTTCTTCGTTAAGTAGCTCAGATTTACAAGTTTCCCCCAAAATGTCGAGTATTTTCTCATTTTCTACGGATTTAACAGGAATAGAATGGCACAAGATTTAATCACCAGGGAAATACAGCAAATCACAAATGTGGAACTGGCATGGCTGCCACACTAACACCAAGAGAACTGCTAAGCTACACAGAGATTGGAAAACCCTAGTGTACACAGTGTTACACCTACCACGCTAACTGCTCTCTCACACCCTGCCAAATCAGCCCTAGCACCTCAACAGCCAAGAAAAATGCCCCCACAGATTTAACAAAAAACTTCAGGCTCAGCCTTCATATTCTTCAGCAAATCGTTCAGCTCTGTTTCTTCTCTAGTTAGCTTCCAGAGTCCGAGATGCTTAACTCAATGTATCAAGGCACTGAGAGTTCAATTTTCCAAATTTCTGTTGAGTTCTTTTAGCAGAGACAGTCCAACATGAGAACTGGGCATCTTCTGATGGTTCTGAGTGTGTATGCAGTCCAGACAGCGAGTGAGATCTGTAGCAAATTCCTGATGGCAGCGTGCTCCTTCTTCTGAAGTCCAGTCACTCCTGAATTTCTGTTCTGCACCAGAGCTTTGCACTGCCTACACTCCTGTATTTATATTTATTCACAGAACCACTGTACAGTGTGATATCACAAGATCTGTTTTCAGAACCTTTACATCTTTAAGGCTCGTTCCTTAACTTCACTCTGCAGTAACAGTTCTAGGGAACCATTTCATGGCATTAAACAAGTTTTCCAAGGGTGGTTATTCACAGATCTGGTGATATGACTGGGTTTCCAATCTCTATGACCCTGCATGACCTGGATTTTCCACCATAATAACGTACACTACAGTAATGCATTAAAAAAAAGAACCAAAAAAAACCAAACAGGGACGCAAAAAGCCTAAATGAAGAATGAAACTGTTTAAATGCCCAGGAATTTTTTTTTCATTTAAAAAACAATAAATCAAAGTAACCAAACAAAAGCAAACAGTACCTGGCTCCAAAGGTAACTCTTCAAGTTCCTGTAGTGAAAAAGATTTTAAAAAGGAGAAATATCATTATTTTATAAGCAAGATGCTAATCTGAATGACATTTTTTATCAACCCATTACAAGAAATTATTCAGTAAAAGCATTACTATAATTTAGCCTATTTCAGCTTTGAAAACATTGAAATTCAAACAAATTTCTCAGAAGAAAAATTTAAGATGCGTTTTTAACATCCTCAAACTTTATGTATGAAGTCTGTGAAAACTTTAAAACCTCTCCAATTCAGCCACCTGTTGAACACATGTTACACATTCACATGGATAAATAAATCAATAAATGTAAGCAGAATAAAGGAAAGATTATCCTCATGTTACCCTTCTCTACCCTGTGTGTTTTGAAGTCTCCTTTCTGAAAACAGCATCAACAGAAACACCAGCTTCACCTGGAGCTGGTGCTCTTAACCTACCAGGAGTGATCTGGAAACAAGGGCAGCATTTCAGGAATTGACAGTTCCAGCTTTCTTCTCACCCTGGGATATGTACATTTTTAATGGAAGTTAAACACAATGGAAGGCACTGAGCTGGTATTTATATCAGATAAAAGGAGTCCAATCTACCACCAAACTCAATGTGATACATACATCATAAATATATTTTATATATGTATATACATATTTATATACATATATGATCTGATAAAGAAATCTTTGTTTCTATGAATAAATCCAAAGGCATTAATTCCCATTTTTTGCAGAGGAAGAATGCATCCACTATACACACACAGTTTCAGCATACAGTATTATATTGTGTATTTTATGCTTTTTTTGTTTGTAAAGAAAAACTGGCTACCATTTACCTTTATTATGGTTAAATCTGATGAAGAAGCATCTAAACTGTTCCCAACATCTTCAAACTCTACCTTTAAAAAATAAACAGGAGACACCTTGTTATTTATAAAGGAATATTTTGAGTGAAATCTGAGTGAGAAAATGAAGATTTGTATTTGCACTGACAGCTGTTACCCAGCACCCAAAACAACCAATAATGGTAAAAACTGAGTGATAACCACCACTAACTGAATAAAATCTCTCATTATTTCTTAACCATGATGGTAAGCTCACAAACATCTTTCAAGTATAGGGATTCCAACAGCAAAATCTGATTTTTATCCCTGTCATTTAGAGCAACAACAGAGTCAAAAAAACCTACAGGACTTGGTAATTATTTCCTTCACTGATGAAAGCAGATGATGGGAGCTGACCTGGCCTCAAGATATTTACTCACTCAAAAAAAACACCCTTTTTTCTGAGTATTTCCATTTGATTTGTGTAGGACAAGGATATGCCTGGGGACAGGAGGCCAAACTTATTTCTGCAGCTTTAGAAAAAATATACATAACTTCTGAACCTCGTAGTCAGTGTGGACACACAACAAAGAGCAATACTCCCCCTTTAGATGGGGCAGAAATAATTTTTTCAAATGCTTTGTTGTACATTTCAGGAGATAAAGCACTTGATTTATCTCAAGGGGATAGGGATTATCCTCTAGCCCAGTGTCAATAGCCAGATAAACACAGAAAGTCAACATAATAACATTTTCAGCAACTGAATAACTGCAAGACCCAATCTTAGCAGAAAAATAACATTGAATATAATTCCCTGAATGGTGCTGTTCAGCTGAGGATAAAGTAAGCTACACTATTTGTATGCCTCACATGTTCTCTAAAATAAAGAGATTAAAATAGGAATAATATATACATTATAAATAATAAGGTGAAGCAGAGTTCAAAGCATGATTAAAAACAAACACTCTGTAAACTGCTATTAATACAATCACATATGTACAAACAACACTTAGGTATTTTAAAAATTAAGACACATATTTCCACAAATATGTAAAAAGAAATGCAACTACCATAAGAACCAGTACAGCTCCAAATTTTCTCAAGTACTCTTTAGCTCTTTTCCCAAGTACTCTTTTAGCTTTAGCATTTTGCTATTTAACCCAGAAATAAATAAATTTTAAAAAGAAAACCCCGATTCCACACACAAAAGAGATGCATACCATCACTATTGGTATTTCTCTTGATTCTTCTTTCATTTCTGAAAATTGTGGGGATGCCTCCAAGTTACCTACAGCAAACTCTGTAGGTTGATCTGGAAATTCTTTCACTTCTGCATCAACATTTTCTTTGCTATCAGACAGTGAGTCAAGAATGTTATGGGCACTGTAATCATCTCCACAATCTACTGCATTGCCATTGTCTATCTCAGCTTCATCTAACACACTGATATCCATCATGTCAATGTCCTGCAAGGTGTCCAAACTTGCTTCAATATCATCCTGTGAAAAGAAGAAAAAGGACATTGTCACAGTCAGGGTGACTTGAGAGCCACCTGCCACCATCATCCCCTCCAGAGGCAGCCCCTGTACCTGTCCATCTCCAGAATCCTCCTCCAGGCCATTGTCCTCCACTCCTTCTTCATCTGCTCTACGTCCTAACAACATCATCATCATTAGAATGAGAGCAGAAATTATAACTGCACCCCTCAAGCTTTGCTTTTCCATCAGAGTTGGTGTTTCCTTCAGTTTTTGCCCTGTTTGTGAGCACCCAGTAAGTGACAAACAAGTCACAGTCCAGCACCTGGCAGCAGCTCAAGCTCTGTGACCTCCCCAGAACATCGGGCTCAGCTCAGATTGCAGCAATTTATTACCTCAACACTTATGAGAAGAAAAATAAACCAACCAAACAAAACACAGCATAAAATACTGAAATAACCCCACTCTAGCTGGGGGTTTCACTGCAGTGCTCTGCCCACCAGATGGGAATTATGGGAATTATCCCAATTAATGAATTACTGAAAACACTACACCAGCCTCAGCACCAAGGAGCAACTCCTCAAATTCAGAGCAGCTGTTTGACCTTTTATGAATTTTATTTTCCTCAAAAACACAACACAAAATACTGAAATAACCCCACTTTACCTGTGGGCTTCACTGCAATGCTCTGCCCACCAGCTGGGTGTGAATTATCCCAATTAATGGAATTACTGAAATCACTAAAAACACTACACCAGCTTCAGCAGCAAGGAACAACTCCTCAAACTCAGAGCTAAGCAGCTGTTTGACCTTTTATGAATTTTATTTTCCTCAAAAAATACAAGCACATCACAACTGAAAAGTGAGAAGGATTTTAGAGCCAAGAGGAATATTTCATCTATTTCCATCCCCACATTAAAGGTGCTGTAACAGACATCAGGTGTTTTTCTGAGACTTGGAAATCAGTAAGATTTAAAAGATCTCCTTCACCCAGAGTTGTGACATTTCACATTTTAGCCTGCATTTTAGCAATTGCACCATTACTCCAAATCAGAGGTAATGATAAAAATAAAACAAATTAGCTGGCAAAACAGTTGAGTCTCATCTCACAAATTTACATTTTGTGTAAACCAAATCTAGTAATAAAAAGTCTCTCTAACTACCTTTGTTGGTTCTTTTTGGAGTTTTCTTCATGATATTTTCTGAAACCACTGGAATTTCATCAGGATTCCCTCCTTCCTCCTCAATAGCCTAATAGGGGCAAAAGAGAAAGATATAAAAATAGACATTAAAAATTTCATTTGTACATTTTTGTTGAGTTTAAGAGCTGCACACCAGAGGCTAAAAAATTCCAAACCATGAATCAGCAACTTGGATACACAAACAAAAAACCACCAGAGCAAAGCAACAAGCAGGGAGAAGGCAGTGACATGTTGGTGTAAGGTTATGGGAAAACTGTCAGCAAAAAAAGCCAATCCCATAGCATTTGGAATTGTTTATCATCAGTCTTACAGATGAAACTGTAAATTGCAGTGTTTCTGTATTTGTGACCACGAGGAGAATTGTGTCAAGTACAGAGCAAGCAGCTGCAGCATAAGCTCCATGGAAAGCCTCTATAATTGTATTTCAGTTCTATGTAAACTATAATTAACTATATGTTGCTTCAAAATTTTAAATGTTGTACATGCCACTTTACACGTGGCTTGAGTTGCTGATAACGCTTAAAGTTCTTAAAAATGCTTTCTGATGAGAAACAGATTATTAAGCTGCTTCTTTTACGATAGAGTGGCTAAAATAGAAAAAGAGCTGTTGTTTTTAAATAGCAGTACGAGTTTGGGGGTGACAGATGTGCATAAATGCGATTTGCACGTCCAAGATCTTGAAAGTGAACAGCATTTGGAACTGATCACAGACACACGGGTTGTTTTGACAGGGTAAAAACCTCGGCTCTGAGACACAGCAAGGAGATCAGAGAAGGGATTCCTCATGGGATTAACACACTCAGCGGTGTGATGAGGATACAGTGAAAGGGCTACCAGCTAAACTGCCAGAAAAACGCAGCAAAAATCCCGACAGACAGAGCACAGAACCGTAAATCCAGCAGCTCAGAGAACAGCAGAACCCTGTGGTGCACGAAGCTGGAAATACCCGGGCCGTGCGCTGGGACCGGAGCGGGCTCGGTGACACTCGGTGACAGCAGCAGCGGTCACAGGGTGAGCCCGGGCCGGCCCAGCCCAGCCGGGCCCCGGGCGCTCGCACCGATCCCGCCGGGCGCCGAACGCTCGCACCGATCCCGGCGGGGCTCGGGCACTCGCACCGATCCCCTCAGGGCCCCGAGCGCTCGCACCGATCCTCTCAGGGCGCCGGGCGCTCGCACCGATCCCGCCGGGCCCCGAACGCTCGCACCGATCCCCTCAGGGCGCCGAACGCTCGCACCGATCCCCTCAGGGCCCCAAGCGCTCGCACCGATCCCCTCAGGGCGCCGAACGCTCGCACCGATCCCCTCAGGGCCCCGAGCGCTCGCACCGATCCCCTCAGGGCCCCGAGCGCTCTTTGGCGCCATTTTCCTCAGCGGTGCCGCCGGGCCGGGGTCGCAGCCGCTCTACGCACCCCGAGGCAGCCCCAGCGCCCTCACCTTCCTCAGGCGCTCCATGAGGACGCTCTTGTTGCCGCCGCTGTCCAGGTTGCGCTGCTTGAGCTCGGCCCGCAGGTCGATCACGCGCAGCTCGCTCAGCGGCCGCCGCCGGCTCTCCGACTCCGAACCGGGGACGCCAGGCCCAGCCAGGGACGCAGCCTCCGCCAGCCCGGCCGGTGAATGACTCTCCGCCATGGGCCGCGGTTCGGACCCGTTCGTGCGGGGCGAGGCGGGGAGAAGGCGAGGCGGGAGAGCCGCAGCTGCCGCCGCAGCACAAAATGGAGGAGACCCGGGGCGCAGGGGAGAGCGAGGGGGCGGGAAAGGGAGGGAGGCGCAGCGCGCATGCGCACCGGGACCCGGGCGGGCCACTCGCGCCGCGGCGCCGCCAACTCCGGAGCGGCGATTACGTCACGCGGCCGGCCGGCCCCCGGTCCCCTCTCCCGCGCATGCGCGAGAGCTCGCGAGCCGTCCTTGGACGCGGGCGACGCCTTTTGCGCCTGCGCGGGGCGATTCTCCCGCCAGGCCCCGCCCGCTCAGTCCCGCTCGCGCACGCGCACAGCGCGCTTTGTTTCCCCCTCCCCTCGGCGCGTCTCGCTCCCCACCATTTTGTGCCGTGATCTCCAGGTTCGCTGCTGGGTTGCGCTGCGTTCTCCTGCGCGTTCGGGCTCGAGGCCAAATATCGAAGGGGCCTTGATGGCGGAGAGTCAATCAGCGGCCGGACTGGGGGATTTCACATCCCTTGGTGGGGCCGCGGCTTTTGGCTCGGAACCTGAAACCCGGCGGCTGAGCGAGCTGCGAGTCATCGACCTGCGGGCTGAGCTCAAGCGGCGTAACCTGGACAGCGGCGGCAACAAGAGCGTCCTCATGGAGCGGCTCAGGAAGGTGAGGACGAAGCGCGGCGGGGGAAGCGGGGGGGGAGAGCGGCGTGCGGCCATCCGGGTCCTTTGTCTGTGGCGCTCTCGGCGCGTGCGCAGTCGGGTCCGGGACCCTGAGGGGAGCGGGGCCGGCGCTGAGGGCTGAGGAGAGCGGGGCCGGCGCTGAGGGGAGGGCGGCTCCGCTGCTGCTGCGGGCACCCGCGGGGTGTTGTTGGCCTGTCCCCTTTGCTGCCTCCGCTGCCTTCGCGCTGTTCTGTGGCACCGCTCTGTGGTGTGGGCGCCTGTTCTCCATCGCTGCTCTGAGCGCGGCTCGGGTTGCGCTGAGTACAATGTGAGATGGCCTCGGCCTGTCCGTCACCGCCTGACCCCGGTGTCCGCGCGTCCTTCCCCGCTTTACTCTCCGGTTCCCCCGACACACGCACACGGGCCTCTTCCCCGTACCCATTCTCGTGTTTCTCTGAGCCGTTCGCAGAATCGGTAAGCTGGGAAGGGATCGCACTGGGTCGTCTGCTCCAGCAGGATTTTGTCCTAGAACCCATGGTACAGTATTTCGTCCTGACTATGTCCAGTGACAGAGACTGCACACCCTCCCTGGGCAATCTATTCCAGTGCATGCTTACTTGCACTGTAAAGAATTTTATGCTCCTATTGAGGTAGAACTTTCTGTGCATCAGTTCCTGCTCTGATGCTTGGCACCGCTACACTTGACCCTGTTCCATCTCTCTGACCTCTCTGGAATGTGTTCCCACAGACTTCCATGAGACCAGAACAGCACGCTCAGCCTTGGCTCTTTTAAGGGGTCTAAAAAGCCTGCATATTAAAAGAAACCTCATTCTCCTGAGCAAGTCTCTCCTAGTTTTATACTGTTAATATGTTTATCTGCAGAGCAGGGAGCTTTGCTAAAGCTCCCCAGCTCTAGATTTGCCTGTGGGGATGTGTTACACCCTATTATTTAGCATTTCTGACAGGTGATACAGCTGCCTGGCTGTATGACCTGAGCTAGGGAGGGACACCAATGTTTTTCTTTAAAAAATCCTAAAAAATGCAGTTGTGGTTAAACCCTAGCAGGAAGCCAAGCACCACATAACTCTGTTATCAGCACAAACTCCAACCATAGCCCTCTGTCAGCTGCTGTGAAGGGAATTAACTGCCCCATCCAAAGCCATTACAAATGCACAGCAGCAAATCATACTGGATATCATCTGGTGTCTCCAACAGGCCATTGAGGAGGAAGGAGGAGATCCTGATGAAATTCCTGTGGCCTCAGAGCTGACCACAAAGAGAATGCCAAAAAGAACTAGCAAAGGTACAGTGTGTGGATACTTGCACTTCTACTGTTTGCATGGTGCTAGAACTTGGCATACAAACTTGTTTTCTCCTGTTGAATTAGTTTAATTTGAAAAAAAAAATTGCTTTTTACCTTGTGGGAATGGTGGAAACTCCATTTGTGGAATGGAGTGGGAAATGGTAAAACTCTCTTGCATTAATGAGCAATAACAACTTTAAACCTGTGTCTTATTAGGAAGTTTTGAAACTCAAAGATGAAACTGTAAATTGCGGGTGTTGCTGTATTTGTGACCATGAGTAGAATTGTGTCAAGTACAGAGCAAGCAGCTGCAGCATAAGCTTCATGGAAGCCTCTATAATTTGTAAACTTTAATTATATTTAACTATACATTGCTTCAAAATATTAAATGTTGCACATGCCATTCTACACGTGGCTTACTTGAGTTGCTGATAACTTGTTCTTAAAGTATTTTCTGATGAGAAACAGATTATTAAGCTGCTTTTTTTTAAGACAGAGAGGCTAAAAATAGAAAAAGAGCTGTTGTCTTTGAATAGCAGTATGAGGTGGAGGTGACAGATGTGCATAAATGTAATTTGTATGTCCAAGATCTTGAAAGTGAACACTTAATTCTTAAATCTGTTTAATTAAGGGAGGTGTTTTCATAACAATCTTAAGGTGTTACTCTTAAATGGATTACCCAGAGGCTGTTGTGTCTTTTTAGGTATTGAAGTGTTGTGCAATGAGACTGTAGCTTTAGAAAAATACTGTAGCATTAAAAAAAAAATACTGCTGGTAGTTCATGCTGTGTGCTTTATGGGGTGGCAAGGGGGCCTCAGTTACATCCATACAGACCCAGACTTTGAATCAGCTTTTTCAAGGATTACTTTTATAACAGATAATTCACAAAAGCTTAAACAAAGTACAAAATGTAGTGCTACATCTCACCATAGTGCTGCTGTTTGTAGGAAGAAAGCCAGAAGAAGAAGGTGTGGAAGACAATGGTCTGGAAGAAAACTCCAGAGATGGGCAGGTAAGTGAATGATGATTGCAGTTACTAAGAATGTGCATTGTGTGACCTGCAATAAACACACATTTACCCTTTTCTCTGTGTAGGAGGATATTGAAGCAAATCTGGACACCTTGCAGGACATTGACATGATGGATATCAGTGTGCTAGATGAAGCTGAGATAGATAACAGCAGTGCTGTGGACTGTGGGGAAGATTACAGTCCTGACAATATTCTCGATTCCCTGTCTGATAACAAAGATAATGTGGAAGCAGAAATGAAAGAGCTTCCTGATCAGCTGACAGAAAATGAGGTGAGTGAGGAGAGGTCTTTGTAATTTTTCAGAAGATATTTGATAGAGATATGGGCACATGAAGAAGGGATTTCAGTCCAGTGGAATACAGGACATGAATGTGGTCTGGATTCTATTCCCCATTCACAGCTCTCATGTCCTACTCTTACAAATGGTAAATATTCTTGAGGCTTGAAATGTTCTCAGTAGACAAATCACCATCTTCCTTACCTTGCAGCTTTGCTTGCTGTGAAAGGAGCCTGGAATTGAAAATGCTATATTAGTTTCTGTATTCCCTCTTCTGTCTGTATGTTGTATGTGTTAAAGTGTATATGTGCATACAGCCAGCCATCCAGGTATTTATATGTATAGGGAGAGAGAAAAAGAAATTTTCAACTTGGGTAATTTGGATATTATTTCTGCAGAAATAATGCTCTGGTTTAAGGAAGCTGCTCTGTTTTCTCATACAGATTGATAAAAGAAGAACTTCTTGTGTTACCCTGTTCTGATATTGTCACTTTGACTTGGTTTTGAGAGCAGTTTGCAATGTCATTTGCAGACAGACTGCATTATCCATGTGTCACATTCACTCCCCAAATATTATCCTCTTGGATCCTTGTGGGTTTGTTTTAATTTATTTTAGGTTGTTCACTCATTACACAACATATTCTTTCTTTGGAGTCTGCATATCTGCTTCAACTTCGTATCATTTACCTTCTGTCACCTGAAAAGGGAGATTTTCTCCAAGCCTTTGTGTTTGATTGGTCTGTCAGTGCCACAGGAAAGCCAAGACCCCCAAAATCAGCATCCTGTTCTGGGCACCCCTCACTGGGAGTGCCCTGGAGCAGAGAGTGGTTCCAGTGCCCTGGGGAGGGTGACACAGTCCAGACCCCTGTCCCAGCTCTCCTCAGCTGTTACTCACTGCAGGCACTGGTGGTGCCCTGAAGGACTCACACTGATCCCTTTATGGAATAACAGCATTAATATAATAAAAAAATTACAACAGGTAAAGGTTCCAGGATTGCTGCTGGTATCTGTCTGCAAAATACCCCCACCACATTAACCAGCTTTAATTCCTACCAGAAGCTGGCTGGAGTTCATCATTCATCACACTCAGAGTACAATTCTTACCCACCAGACATCCCTAAAGGGGAAAAGACAGGTTCAGACTGTGGCAGTGGAGCCTTCCTTAACTTCTCCCCACTTTTAACTCACTTTTATACTATTTTTACATTCAGGTGGAGCTTGTGTGACTCTGATTTTCCATCAGTGAGGGTGGGCATGCTTTGGAGGTGGGTGACACCAGTGTGACATCTGAGGTGACTCTTGGCACAGAGCTGGGTCAACAACAAGAAATCTTCTGTCTTTTCCTTTGGCTGAAAGCTGCTCTGAGGCTTAGCAGCTGCAATTTACCACTGAGTCTCTTGCAGGGATTTCAGTGCCCCAACAGACCAAACAAACTCAAAGGCTTGGAGAGAATCTCCCCTTTCATGGGACTGAACACAGTGGCAACAGCATCCCCTTCACCTGAAATCAATTTTGTGAGATTCTATAAATTAACTTCATGTAATGGATGAGTTTTGATTGCATCTTACCCTCCCCTCATTAAACAAAAAAAAATTTTGGGGTATGTTTTCAGTTTGGAAGAGTGTAAACCTAAGTCATCTTAATTTCTAACTTTTTTTTCACTTAGAAATTAAAGTTAAAAAGTGGGAAAGTGAAAAAAAAAATGTTCAGTAACCACAGAAATGTGAGATAAGACTCTAAGAGTAACTTTGAAATAGACAATGTCCTGTTGAAATTAAAATGAAAAGTAATTGGAGAAAGATATTTAAATATCAGGTATGTTCACACATTGCTCCTCATTTCTGGGTCACACTCTGAAGTAGCAATTGAGATTAAAATATTTCTGGTTTTCTTGAAAGGGAAAATTAAATACAGCTGTACTCTCCTTAAGCTGCTTTTGGTAAGAAATACTTTCATTCCTTTCTTACTCTTTTAGGAAGATTATGATGAGATTGAAAACAATTTAGAAGCCTCTTCAGATTTAATTGAAATGAAGGTAAACTGAAAATGTAGCTGTATTTCCTAGCTGTATGTTTTAATATGAATATTTACTGAATTCTCATACTGCAAAAAAGAAAATGTGACCATAACATGAAATTGTACCAGAATCCAAGACCTTGCTCAGCACAGTGTGTGAATTGAGGGTGCCCTGTGGTTTTTTCCCTACTTTTCAGTCAGCTCTCAAGATTTCCTTCACTTTATGGCAGATAAAAAGGGGCTTGTACTTCTGATTTCTTCTGTCTCCCACAATTATATGAATTAGTAGCTGGGTTTGTTTCTTACTATGTAGTTAGAGTTGTGGTATACAAAGGTACTTTATTGGTCTTTTTATAATTCAGATTTATTTGGGAGAATGCAGTTATGGCTGATATTTTGATGTGGCTTTATTGTGCCAGAAAAGAAAATATAAAATACTCCTTATATAAAATATTCCTTTCCAGTGGATGGTGAGAAAAAGAGCTAAATGTGGTAAATTAATTTATTTAGTTTTCAATTTTGGGATTGAGTAGGGAATTGTTATTATTCTGTATTAGAAAATGCATTTTATAAAATCCTCATTCTGTCATCTTTCTTTCCTAAACAGAAAATGGAGAAGCTACACTTGGAGCCAGGTACTGTTAAAGAAAAACATATTCCTGTCTTTTCAACTAATACTTTTTAAACCATTAACTATTAAAAAACCCAAGCAAACAAACATAATTTGCATTATTTTTATAATGGACAATCCAGATCATGCAGGGTCATAGAGATTGGAAACCCAATCATATCCCCAGATCTGTGAAGTGATGCTTGAAATACTTCCAGTGAAATGAAATGGTTTAAAAACCTGTTAAACTACATAAGTGGATTTAGAGAAGTTTAATCACAGTTATAAAAGCTAAATATTCTACTTGTAAACAGATCTTGTGATATTGCACACACCTTAACTCTGTTACTATGTAGAGAGCAGTGAAAGCAGTAAAAAGATATTGTAGGGCATTAAAGTTTAAAGATTAGTTACTGGATACAGAAGAAAGAAGAGAGTTTCTTCATGGAAATTTCATACAGATACTTTTCCCTTTCTGGACTGCAAACACACTCATGCACCATCAGAAGATGCCCAGTTCTCATGTTGGACTGTCTCTGCTAAAAGAATTTCACAGAAATTTAAAAATTGAACTCTCAGTGCCTTGATACATTGAGTTAAGCATCTCGGACTCTGGAAGCTAACTAGAGAAGAAACAGAGCTGAACGATTTGCTGAAGAATATGAAGGCTGAGCCTGAAGTTTTTTGTTAAATCTGTGGGGGCATTTTTCTTGGCTGTTGAGGTGCTAGGGCTGATTTGGCAGGGTGTGAGAGAGCAGTTAGCGTGGTAGGTGTAACACTGTGTACACTAGGGTTTTCCAATCTCTGTGTAGCTTAGCAGTTCTCTTGGTGTTAGTGTGGCAGCCATGCCAGTTCCACATTTGTGATTTGCTGTATTTCCCTGGTGATTAAATCTTGTGCCATTCTATTCCTGTTAAATCCGTAGAAAATGAGAAAATACTCGACATTTTGGGGGAAACTTGTAAATCTGAGCTACTTAACGAAGAACAACCTCCCGAAGCGGAGCGGCCGCGTGCGCAGGAAGCCAGTAACGCGGGGCCAGGCAAGAGGCTGGCTGAGGAAGAGGACGCTCTCGCTGCCGCTCAGCTGGAGGAAGATGCTTTAGCTTTGGACAGCAAATCGGCCCAAGCTTTGGCAAGGAAGGAAGCAAAGCGTTTAGTGGTAGCAAAAGGGGAGACAAGTGAACAGAGCCCCGAGGAAGAGGCCCCGGACTCTGAAGGTGTAGTGGTAGAGACCCTAAGCGATCAGAGTAGCAAACGCTCCCAAGGCCTGGAAGCCTCTAGTGGGGAGGCAGCGGAGAAAGGCGCAGGTGCCGAAGCCAGAGATAGCAAAGAAGATGGCAAGAGAGCAGAAGACAAAGCTAATTCTGAGGAATCTTCCCCTGCCACTAAAGAGTCCTCAGCCAGTGAGGGCGGTGATCAGAAAAAGAGGTTTGTTTTTTCTCCGTTCTAGACCAGATGCTATCTTTTATCATTGGTCCTTAAGTGATGCGAATAAGCTGTTTCCTTCAATTGGCCTCCGAGACTGATGAAATTGTAGCCTATTCCTAAAGGTCTCTTTTATTTCTCCATGTGCAGATATTTTTTATTTTTTTTAAACGCAGTGGGTTTGATTTCTTTCCTTCCTCAACCTTCAAAGGTTGTTTTCCCAAATTAGTCTTATTTGTAACCATCTTCTTAATGTAAGTCTGTTTAAGAATCTGACTTCGTTATTTCTTGTCAGATTTCTTAAATCCAGTATACAAAGGTGTGTTTTCGTTTGCAACATATTTTCTGGTAGGTATTTAATTTTAGCTTTTTTCATAGTTTATATTTAGTCACTTTTCTTTCTGACTTGAATAATGTGTTTTGTCTTTAGCCCTGTTGAGGAGGACAGAGATACAAAGATAATCTCAAAAGATGAGAAAGGTATGTTTGTTTTTAGATGTAGAACTTGAATGATTGCTTGGATGGCTGCTTGTCTTGGATGAGTTATTCAGTAGAAATTGGTTGCAATCTATGCAGCTGTTAAATAGCATAAATTCACCTCTTTCTGCATTTTCTTAGTAATGTCTAAATAAGTATTTTCCTTTTATGCAAACACTGTTGTGTTTGTATCTTGATTTTTAAAGGTCAATGTTAATACATGGCAATTATGTTTTTTTGGCACTGGAGATGCCCACTAACAGTTGTTAGGAACCTTTTGCAATTGTTTGCTTTACTATACACTTGGAATCCTCTTTCCCATTTTCTGTTTTGCTGAAGTAATTTGAGATCCAGTATTCACATTTAAATGCCACAAATATTACAGCTTAATGTTGCCTTGAAATTATATTGATTTTATTAAACTTCTGTCCACACAGATCCTATCTATGGTGCAAATAGGCATCATAAACAAGAAGAATATATTTTGATCAGTGACAAATACCTTCATACTTCTTGCTTTTAATAACCAAGCGAGTCTTTGCAGCACTGTTCTCTTACATGCTGCTGGGCAGGACATCAGCACTTTAAAATATGGAAGTTCCAGCAATTCCTATAAAAATCAAGAAGGTCATTGTGAGGAGGAATTGGATTGGTTTTAATTGGGTTTTACAACCCAGACTCACCTCCCTGTCAGCTGCTTTTTCCAGGATCCTGGGTTATGCCTGTTTGCACAAGCTGCTGGCCCTCCCTTGTTAGGGTCAATTTGCCTCTTGTTTCCAGTCTGGAATCTCAAGTTCTCTTATTTCAGAATATTTCAAGGAGTTTTCTGTGCATGCTGTCCTTTACCTGAGGACTTGAGTGCATTATTTTTGTGAACTGAGAACACCCTTCCATGAGTTTGCTTTCAGAGCAGCCTTGAGGAATTTGGGTGTCTGAAACCACCTTGCTTCTGCATTCCTCTGTGCTCCACAGTATTTGTTTTATTCATGTTCTGGCTTTGTGAACAGCAGTGAGAGGGAACTGCTTGAGTGTAACATTCTCTGCAGTGACTGAGCCTGAAGGAACCTAAAATAGTATGTACAAGTCAGGTGTGACTCATACATTCCTATTTCCCACTTGTATGAAAGGGTTTTATTTAGGATGAAGAGTTTTCCATATTCCATGCAAGAATTCTGAAAACTGTCTTGTCAACAAGAGTGCAGAAAAATAAATTTATGAGCTCGCCCTGCTGGGTTTGGCTGTTGATGGATGCACATCTGAAAGATTTCTCCAGTGTTGATGGTTCACTCCCAATTCCTGCATTGTTCTTGGTTCAAAGTTAAATATTTTCAAGTCCCAGTATTTCTTTGTCTTAAAAGTGCAGAACCATTGCAGGAGCACTTTTTAAAGCCTTGTGGGAGGGCAAAACCTGACATTAAGACTGATCAATCCTTAATCAAAAAGGATATTAACATAGTTTTAAAAATCTTTTAAAAATGCATTGGTAAAATAGCAGAAAAAAAGAAAAATGAGCACTTTCTTCAGGATTCTGGTGCCAGAGTAACTACAGACAGTAATTTTTAAATTGTAGAAATGTGTGGAGTAAAAGCATCAAAGCCTTTGGCTTAGCTTTTTAAAATACCAGCACAATGCATCTCCCATGTGTTTGTGTGCATGCACTTCTGAGCCAAATGATGGCACAAGTGTACTCACCTTTATACAAAAAAAACACCTCTTTTTGGGTATTTTGTAAGAGATTGATACAAATCACTGCATTCTTCCCTAGGAAACCTGTTTAAATATTAATTTAATTAATAAATATAAATTTATTCTTAATATAAATTTAATATTAACTATGTTCTCAGTTACTTGTGCCAGTGACTGAAATTATCAGGTTGTAGAAGATGGAAAGGCACCCAAATAAAATAGCATTTTGGAAAGGTTCTGGGAAAAATGACTTCTGTAAAATTCCATTTATCACCAAAAAAAAACCCAAAACAGAAATATAGAAGCAGGGAGTTGGATTGAAACTCATTCACTGAGGCCTTGGAGCTGCCCAGACTGACAGAAGGACAGGACAGACATTTCAGAGGAGACTGGAAACAATCCTTGTGTGAGTGCTTCATGCAAACACTGAACCTTGGGCTGCAGTTCATCTTTAATCACTTCATGGTGGGTGTTCAGACTTGGCAAATTCATCAGCATTTATTAAATCACCTTTGTAGCTGAGCTGCAGAATTGGCCAGGGGTTTTCTGGAATTCTTGCATGGTTTAATTTAGGTCTGATTTCCTAAATTCCTAGGCCAGGTCTTTCCTAAGGTCAGACTGAATCCCAGCTGAGGATCTGTGTGGGGAGAAAGAGAAATTCCCTTGGTTTCTTGGTGGTGACTATTTTTCTTTGAGAGGAATTCTGCATCAGCATTCCCTTGGAGTTAGGATAAAAATAAGATAAAAATTAGTTAATATAAAAAGACCTGAGCACATGTGGGGTGCAGACACAGTTCCCACAGTTCCTCTGTGTTCTGTAAATTACTTGGATTTATCCTGGCATGTTTTTAAGGGCCTCATTAAGTCAGAGGTGCCCTAATCCAGTTGCTTTCTTGAAGAATGATATATAATATTTCTATATCAAAGCTCATAGTTCCACCCAAATTTTTGCACTTGTACTGCTCCTTACCTTCAGCAAAGCAAATCATGGGAGGAGAATATCACACAATGCATTTCTTGCTCTGTGATTTAAAAAAAAATTAAAAATTTGTGATCCTGCTCTGTTTTAATTCACATAACAATTCAAGTAATTAATCCAAATAATTAGGATTTGGGGTATGTTTTGGTTTTTCTGTTTGTTTTCCCACCTAGGTCGCAGTGCTAGCAGTTCTGGTAGAAACTTTTGGGTGAGTGGATTGGCTTCCACCACCAGAGCTACAGATCTGAAGAATCTGTTTAGCAAATATGGGAAGGTAAGGAGTTGTTTATTAATTTTTGTTGGTGTGTTTTTCTTTTGGTGTGTGGTTTGTTTGCACAAGTTTATTTGAAACTGTTAATAAAACTTTTAAAACTCTCATCACTGAAAGTACCCATGAAAAGATTCTAATTACCAAAAATACTGTGAGATATCAAGGAAAAATGCACATTGAATGACTGGAGGTTTTTTATTCTGTTGCCCAGAATATATAAAAATAAATATAAAATTCCATTTGAAATAGTCAGTAACTATACACACACTTCTGTGCTGCAGTGTGGGATTTTCACCTGAAAATTCACAGGCAATTGAATTAAATGCTTATTAAAGATTTCCTTAGGAATAAGTAAAATATGCAGTAGATGTTGAGACAGAATTACTGGGGAATATCTTAGAAATTGCCTTAGTAACTTAAATTTCAATTTATCAGGAGTTGGCAGTTCCTTTGAAAAACACTTGTTTGGGTAGTTTGGGATATGGGGACGTGTTTGGTTTTGCAGTTGCTGTTAAGGACAGACAAAATGTCAATATCAACTGGAAAATTGAAAGAGTTCAATAAAAAGCTGATATCAGAACCATTAGTGAGGATTTTTGTCAGACCTCTGAATCCTATTTACAGATTACTACCAGCAGATTGTAATAAAAGCAAATTGTGTGTGCTGGCAATCAACCATTGGATGTTTTACTGATAAAAATACTCTGGAACTTAAATATGATTTTACAAATAGGTTCAAAAATTGATTGGTTGTAGCACAGCTTGGAGTTTAAAAGTCATGGGACTGGTAAAACCTTTTTAAAGCTCCTTGTAATGCTATAGTTGCATTGATTTGCTTAGAATTCCATCTGGTAACCTAAAATGTTGGTCATGGAGATGTGCCACAAAACTTTAATTAAAAGCTAAACAACAGCCAACCTAGCATTTGGCTCTGATAGATGTCATGGTACATTGAGTCATTTAAATAAAATATTGTTATTTTCTTCAGGGTGTTAACAGAGTTCCTGGAAGTAGATGTACTTGTGCAATAAAGCAAATGCTCAGAAGTAGGTTCTTTATTCAGCTGTACTTTAAAACATCTCTCCTGAAATATGATTGATTTCTGTATTACAAAGTGAGCTGTCCTGAATATCTGAGCATATATAAACACCATTTGGGTGATTTTTCAAGCTCTAGTTTCTGGGGAAACTTCATGTTTCTTAAAGATTGCAGAAACATTGTTGATCTGCCTCAGCAGAAACACATAAACATTTTTTGGAGGGAAGGTGGCACTTAGCAGCTGAGCATTAATGTGGAAATCTGCTTAAAAATTTATATTGGTATTTACTATTTTATACTAAAGCAAAATGATGTAAAGTTTAGATGCCTTTTAAATAAATTTTATTGTCACTTGTCACAAATTTTATTGACAATTTTATTGTCTTTCTCTGGACAAGATTTCAATCTTTAGCTCCCACCTCTTGGTTCAGCTTTTTTAGCATTCCAGTGATAACAGAAGCATGGTTGGCTCCAAGCATTGCACCTTTATATGTGTTAATCTCTCAAAACCAGAACTTTCCTGCCTGGTAGTGGCCAGGAATTAAAAAAGCAGAAATGGAGCTTGTAGTTGGTGCTGTTTAACCTTGGAGACTTTTCACCAGGGAGAGTAATTCCATTTTTTTCAGCACTTAGCAGATGAACATTAATGTGGAAATCTGCTTAAAAATTTGTATTGATATTTAATATTTCATACTAAAGCAAACTGATGTTGTTGATGTAAAGTTAGATGTCTTTTAAAACAAATTTATTGTCACCTGGGAGGTCTTTCTCTGGAAAATAATTCAATCTATAGCTCCCACCTCTTGGTTCAGCTTTTGTAACATTCCAGTGGTGACAGGAGCATGGTTGGCTCCAAGCAATGCAAAACCAGAACTTTCCTGCCTGGTAGTGGCCAGGAATTAAAAAAGCAGAAATGGAGCTTGCAGTTGGTGCTGTTTAACCTTGGGGACTTGTCCCAGGGAGAGTAATTCCAATTTTTTGGCACTTAGCAGCTGAGCATTAATGTGGAAATCTGCTTTAAAATTTGTATTGATATTTACTGTTTCATACTAAAGCAAACTGATGTTGTTGATGTAAAGTTAGATGTCTTTTAAAACAAATTTATTGTCACCTGGGAGGTCTTTCTCTGGAAAATAATTCAATCTATAGCTCCCACCTCTTGGTTCAGCTTTTGTAGCATTCCAGTGGTAACAGAAGCATGGTTGTCTCCAAGCATTGCATCCTTGTTAAGCAGAATCAAAATCAGAGTCTCAAAACAGAAACTTTCCTGCCTGGTAGTGGCCAGGAGTTAAAAAAGCAGAAGTGGAGTTTGCAGTTGGTGCTGTTTAACCTTGGGGACTTGTCCCAGGGAGAGTAATTCCAATTTTTCGGTACTTAGCAGCTGAGCATTAATGTGGAAATCTGCTTAAAAATTTGTATTGATATTTACTATTTCATACTAAAGCAATGTGATGTTAATGCAAGGTTAGATGCCTTTTAAAACAAATTTATTGTCAGCTAGGAGGTCTTTCCCTGGAAAAGAATTAAATTTTAGCTCCCACCTCTTGGTTCAGCTTTTGTAGCATTCCAGTGGTGACAGAAGCATGGTTGGCTCCAAGCAATGCAAAACCAGAACTTTCCTGCCTGGTAGTGGCCAGGAATTAAAAAAGCAGAAATGGAGCTTGCAGTTGGTGCTGTTTAACCTTGGGGACCTGTCTCAGGGAGAATAATTCCTTTTTTTTTTTGGGGAAGGTGGTGGGGGCCAAGGTGGTGACCAACGCTCGCAGTCCCGGCGCTCGCTGCTACGGCTTTGTCACCATGTCCACAGCTGAGGAGGCCACCAAGTGCATCACCCACCTGCACAAGACAGAGCTGCATGGCAAGATCATTTCTGTGGAAAAAGTGAGTACTGGGCCTCAGAGATGCTGAATTCCCAGCAGATTGTGCAAATGGTCGAGGCCACATTCTCAGCTGATGATGTGCAAAATAAATTTCAGGCAAAAAATGAACCCGCTGGGAAGAAGACAAGTGAAAAAAAAGAGAGTGAAGCAAAGAGAGAAACAGTCAGTGAGAGGTACTGTGTTAAAAATTCTCCTACCAAAGGTGTTTTGCTTCAGTCTGTGTTGATGTCAGAGAAAAGTTAAATTACAGTAAGAATTTCTGTGGCAAAAATTGATAAAAGGAGTACAGCTTTTACTACAAGACAGACTTGAGTTGATGTTCAGTGCCTAAATTAAAATGTTCCTATTGTGTGCTTTAAAGTAGGCATTGGAAGGTTGCATTTTCAAGCACACCTTTAAGTTTTAATTTTAATTTTTAATTTAGCCATATTTGAGGTTTAGTAATGATTGTGGGGCTTTCATGTCTTAAATCTGTAGGAAAGATATGAGAATTTTGATCTGTGTATCACTATTTCCTCATTACCTCCTGTCTCACTGGAATAGGGTTTCCTCCAGGTCCCAGACAGTTAAAACAGAATTGTGCAAGATCTGTTCCCAGATCATGTTCCTCTTGAGCACTGTGCTCTTCCTCTCTAGCATTGCTGAAAGAGGCACTAAGAGAGTAAATTAAACACTGAGAACTTTGCCTTGAATTATCTTCTTGAGGCATAACTTCTGTTAAATGCTATTTGCTGAGAATTTTTTGCTGTTATTTCACCCAGTTGCCTGACAAAAAATGATTCATTGTCATGTTGTGTAAGAAACTCTGGGTATTAAGCACAAAGTGGTGTGAATTTGTCCTCATGCTTCCAGTTGAGATTCTGAATCCTGGCCCAGTTTGTTGACTACTTGGATAGTCTGAATATCTTGTTTTATGGTGCAGGAAGTTGTGGGAGGAAATATTTGGAAATCTAATTATGATTGTTATCACATCAGAATTCTACTTTGTTGCTGGCATTTCCCTTGAATTTTTTTTTTCTCTTAGTCTGTATTAATCTAATCTTTATCAATATCTATCCACAGACCTGGTGGTGCTAAAAGAGATGAGAAATCTGACCAAAAAGATGATTCTAAAAAAACAGAAGATAAAGATGAAAAGGAAAAAAAAGATAAAGATGACCAGAAGTCTGGTTCATCAGATCAGTCTAAAACTATTAAATCAGGTAATTGGGTTGTTGGTTTTTATACAGATATGTTGATGTAGGAATATTTAATTGTAGGTAGTTCTTTCTAAAGATACTGGGATTGTTTCAGATACTTGGGTGGAAATCCAGAATGAGTAAGGGGAGATGTTTAACATTAAAAGAGGTGCCTGGATTAGGTGGAGTGAAAAAATTGATTTTGAAGAGAGAGTTAAATGCCAATTTTCACATTTTAGAGAGCATGGTGTAGCAATGAATGGTGAAGGTCATAAAATTCCTTTCTTTCCACTTCTGATTTATTTAGGAAGTAAAGGAACAGAGAGAACAGTAGTCATGGATAAATCCAAAGGAGAACCTGTTATTAGTGTGAAAACCTCTACTACATCAAAGGACAGAGTAAGTGATGCTTCTGCATGGAAAACATTTTCCTTAGAAACAGATCCTGAATACTGCCAGGCTCTGTACAACCCACACTTGTCTTGCCAGTTTGTCCAATTAGAGTTTCTAAAACATGGTTTTAATTAATAAAATCCCTCTCATTTGGCTGGTACAGCACTCAAATCCCGCCAAACAAATGGGGCAAGGTATCACTGTATTAATATATGGTGTCTGTAATGATGAAAAATAACAACTTTTGGAAAAAAACCGTGACCAAGCTTTGAGATGTGAACTGTACAAATGGAAACAGAGCTCAGAGGATTGTTTATGGTGGTTTTCCTTTAATAAATTGAAGTTTCTCTTTTAAATACAGAGCGTTAAGAGCCAGGACCGCAAATCAGAGAGCAGAGAGAGACAAGGGATTGTCCCCTTTGACAAAATCAAAGCACAGAGGAAAATGAGGGAGGCAGAGCAGCGCCGGTAAGAGCAGCACTGACATTCTGTGGGGTTTTATCCCTAAAATGGATACCATTTTCACTTCTAATCAAATAAAACAAAGAAAAATGCCTTCAGTTTCTTTTCCTCACTTGTAATTTTGTTCTATTTTTATCAGTATCTATGGAACTTAATTTAGTTATTTAATTATTTTTGATGGGGCTTTTTCTTTGTTTTCATATTCTTTATAGGTTTCATAATGTTTAAAGGTGATAGTTTCCATCCTTCAAATTCCTTGTTAGAACTGTGACCTGGATTCCATGTTCTCCACACATTACAAAACTTCTATTTCTCACCTAAAAGTAGTCAGATTGAAGAGGAGGAAAATGGTTTTGTTATATTTATTGAGGAGGAAAAAGTTTCTCCCTCCTAGTTAAATTCATGAGCTTTAACTCAGGAATCATTTTCCACCATACCATCCTGCCTTCCTTCACAAAAATAAAATACTCTTCACAAATACTTTATGTCAATGTAAGAAATTAACTGTGAGTATTTGAATTCAGACTCTTGTGACCATATAGAAATATTTGTTTGCATTTGGATTCAGATTCTTCTGACCATACAGAAGTATTTGTGGGCATTTGGGTTCAGATTCTCCTGATCCATAGAAGTATTTGTGAGCATTTGGACTTAGATTCTCCTGACCATATAGAAATATTTTGTAGGCATTTGAATTCAGATTCTCCTGACCATACACAGCAGTATTTTTGGGCATTTGGATTCAGATTCTCCTGATCCTATAGAAGTGTTTGTGTGCATTTAGATTCAAATTCTCCTAACCCTATAGAAGTCTTTGTGGGCATTTGGATTCAGATTCTCCTGACCATATAGAAATATTTGTGAGCATTTGGGTTCAGATTCTCCTGATCCATAGAAGTATTTGTGAGCATTTAGATTCAGATTCTCCTGGCTATATAGCAGTATTTTTGGGCATTTGGGTTCAGATTCTCCTGACCATATAGAGTATTCCCCCCTGGGGATGGGTTTTGTAGGAGTAATTTGATCAGTCTCTAAATAAATTTGTGTACATTGTATCTTCCCTCCATGTGTGTTAATTTCAAGGGGATGATGCAAGTTTGCGGCCACTGTAATTTTAATTTTTAGCACTCTTTTGACTTCCTTTCTTTGCTGAAGTATTGGAATAAGGCTCCCAGTATTACCAGTTAGATTGTGCCTGGGCCAGTCTGACCCTCGCTGCTGGGCCAAAGGCAGCAACTGTGGTGTATCACCCCAGAGATACCTTGGCTTGCTGGAGAGTGCAGCTGGGCACTGAACAAGTCCAGGCTTGTTAGGAACCCTGTTTACCTCAGGAGGAAAGCTTCAGGCGATGGTGAAGAGAAAAAGGAGAGGATTCTGCTGAAGGGTTTAATGTCCAGAGGTTTATTCCATGGTTACAGAGGTCTGAACGTGAGCAACTGCTCCAAGGCCGCATGGTCTGATTCACCTTTTAAGCTCAGGGACAGGGGGAGGGGAGGGGACAGGTGAGCACCAACCAGGTGAGAGGGGCAGGGTCTCAAGGGAAAAGGGACACCCAGACAGGCCAATGACCCCCAGGCCTGAGGGGCATCCTTTGAACTTGACCAACCACACAACGCCTTGCTGGAATGTTAGGCCTGATGGACAGGACTCACTCAGCATGGGGGCGAGGGGGAAGGGAGAGAGGTGTAGGCACACCTGGGGAAGTGACCTGGAAGTCCAAAATGGGACATTACAGCACACCACAACACTGAAGCATTGCCTGTGTCACTTCTGTCTCTGCTCCACAGCACCCGCGAGCGCCGGGAGCGGCAGCAGCACCTCCAGACCATCCGCGAGCGCGAGGAGAGGGAGAGGCTGGAGATCGCTCGGGAGAGGCTGGAGATCGAACGGCAGCGCCTGGAGCGGGAACGGATGGAGAGGGAGAGGCTGGAGAGGGAGAGGATGCACATCGAGCACGAGAGGAGACGGGAGCAGGACCGGATCCAGCGCGAGAGGGAGGAGCTGCGGCGGCAGCACGAGCAGCTGCGCTACGAGCAGGAGCGGAGATCCGCCATGAGGAGGCCCTATGACATAGATGGCAGGTGAATGTGCTGGTCTCACTGCTACTGAGGGAACCCCAGCCAGCCCCAAGACAGTGAACAGCAGGGGAGACACTCTCTCATGTCCCCAAGGGTACCAAAGGCAGCCAGGCTGATCACCTGCAGCACAAGAGACACTGGAAAAACGGAGAAGATGAAGGGGTCTGCTCTTAGCAGGGGTTAATCCAAGGTTTATTCTAGGAGTTCTGGAGGAGCCCCTACACCTCAGGGGGCTCCTGCTGAGAGCCCCGGGAGAGGTGCCAAGGTTACATTTTAAGGGAGATGGAAACCTAAAATAGATAACATTTTATTAACCCTAATAAGGGATGGATACTGGGAAATGGACATTTAGGTCAGTTTATGGGGGTTGACCCCTGGCCTCTGGCTGATCACTCAACATCCTGGACCAAAGCTTCTAGATGGAGAGGATGGGATGCTGAGTGATTGACACAGAGACAGGGTGGGGATTTGGGGATGATCTCAGCAAAGGAAAGGGATTACACTGGTAAAGGGGGTACAATCTGGGGTAAACCATTTGGGAAAGATACAGGGATACAAAAATAAAACTATTACAAAGTATAAAAACACACTACAACTGGTAAAGCCACCAAATCCTCATGATGCCAGTGGGAAATGGCACTGCCAGATTCTGTCTCATCTGCATAGACTGGAAAAAGCCATACAAGTGCTCTCAGCAATTTTTGGTTGCATTGAGATGGTTGTGTTTAATAACCCAGGTTTTTTGACACCCTTTTGAACCTAATTTCCCTTCTTTGGGTTTGGAAGGAGGAACAATATCAAAAGGCATTTATTGAATATCAAAGATACCCTTGTCGCAGGGAGAAATGACACATCTGACTCCATTGATATCAGAAGGCTAATTAATGACTTTATTATACTACATTTCACTACATCTAGACTGAATCTGCACAAGCACTCAACTGCACCAAATCTCATGACTTCCAGCCAACAGTCCAAACACACATACCTGGATTCAGTTGGTCAATGAATCCAAACACACCAGAATCCATTACCAATTCCCTTCAGGTAAACTCTCTTCCACAATACATTCCACTTGTGCACACCAAGGGGAGCAGCAATTGAGATAAGAATTGTTTTTTCTTTCTCTGAGGTTCCTCGCTGCGATTCCCAGAAAATATCCTTGGGAAGTTGTGCCTTGCTTTTCTCTGTGGAGAGAAATGCAGCCACAGGCATTTATTCTGTGGGCTGAAATGAGTCTGTTCTTTGTTTCAGGAGGGATGATCCATACTGGACAGAGGCAAAACGAATGGCCATGAATGACAGGTACCACTCAGACTTCAGCCGCCAGGATCGCTTCCATGACTTCGATCACAGGGACCGTGGCCGTTACCAGGAGCACTCAATAGACAGGTTGGTGTCTCACCTCTGCTGCTGCTGACAGCAAAATACAAATATGTATTTCATGTCACATTTTGCTTCTATACTCAGTTTGCATTTTATTTTTCAAATGGCTGTGGAATTTCTCTTCTAAAACTATGAAAAGATCTGTACAGTGCCATGAGTTAAAGCTTCTCCCAGGCTTGGTCAGAGTTTTTTTCCAATCTGTTTCACACATTCATAGGATTCTGAAAAATAGTATTGTAGGCACCTAGAATTTTAACAAGAAGTTTTGGTTTATACATTAGGACTAACTCTGTTTCCCAGAAATCCAAAATGTGGCATGTTTTCCATATTTGCTGTTTATGCCTTTTGTGGATAATATGGCATGATGTGAGAGCAGGATTTTTCATCTATGTTGTTAAATAAATGGATTTTTATAGACTGCTGTGGGTTTTACTATCACAGTCTGATTCTAATTGTCTGTTTCTAGGAGAGATGGATCCAGAACAATTATGGGAGATCGGGATGGACAAGTGAGTTGCTTTTATAGAGCTACAGAAATATCTTTACATCTTATAACCTGGTTTTCTATAGTGTGTGTGTGTCAGATTACATTTCAGCAGTTGAGAATTACATTATATCTACCAAAATATGTTGGAGTAATCAGATTGTTTTCAATAAGATTAAATTAAATTTGAGTATTTGTTTATTATAAAAGATATCGTTATTCTGATAGAAATCAAAGCAAGTGAGTTGTGTCAAAATACACTATTCCAAAAGATAGCTTAGAAGAGGCAAAGGTACAAAGCAAATTCACTTTACATGGTTAAAACTGAACTGTAGAGATGTTTGTGGTTGAGGGCTGGGGAAAAGACTTTCAGGGCTCATTCAAGCAGTGACAGGTGAATTTTATGGAGTCATAGACTCCTCAGTGGCCTTTACTGTGAGGTTTGGAGGGACCTGGGTAGGCTGGAGAGTTGGGCTGATGGGGAATATCCTGAAGGTCAAGAGCAGGAAATGCAAAGTCCTTGGCTGATGTTACCAATGTGCATCAATAACTGATGGGAGGGAGGATGTGGATAAGATGTAACAAGGTGCCACAAACTGGAACACAGTTCCATCTGAAGAGGATTCCAGTCCCCTTTAACTGGGAGCTCTGGAGCAGGCTGCATGGAGAGCCTGTGCTATCTCTAGCTGGGGAGATCTTCAAAACCCCCTGGGAAAGCCTGGAGCTGGCTGACCCTGAGCAGCTGTCAGGAGGTCCCTCCCCTCCCAGATGAGGGTGAGATGGAGCAGTTGCAGCTGTGAGCAGGTGTGTGACAGCTCTGTCCCTTCCAGCACTACCCAGACGAGCGCCACGGGGGCCCCGACCGGCACTCGCGGGACTCGCGGGACAGCTGGGGCAGCTACGGCTCCGACAGGAGGATGAGTGAGAGCAGAGGGATCCCCCCACAGTCACGGTTAGTGCTGCCAACACCTCTTCAAAGCTCTTCTCCTGCACCTAAGGAGTGTTCCCACATGTCAAAGTTTTTGGAAGATGGTATTTTGTTTTTTCCAGCTTTCACCAAATGTGTGTTGGATGGACTGCAGATATTTGATGGCTTGTGCATCTAAACATGCACTCGCCTGATCTTTTTAATAACTTCACATCTTAAAGTCATAATGCTTTCCATTAATTTTTGTCATGGTGTTCACAGGGGTCTTAGGATGAGGGAAGAGATGAAAATGTTGACTCCATGTTTCAGGAGGCTTGATTTATTATTTTATGATATATATTATATTAAAACTATACTAAAAGAATAGAAGAAAGGATTTCATCAGAAGGCTGCTAAGAATAGAAGAGGAAAGAATAACAAAGGTTTGTGGCTCTGACTCTGTCTGAGCCAGCTGACTGTGATTGGCCAATAATTAGAAACAACCACATGAGACCAATCACAGATCCACCTGTTGCATTCCACAGCAGCAGATAATCAATGTTTACATGTTGTTCCTGAGGCCTCTCAGCTTCTCAGGAGGAAAAATCCTAAAAAAAGGATTTTTCATAAAATGAGTCTGTGACAAATTTTAACTAGCATTCCTATAAACCTTGCTAATTTCAGGATAGTGGTTCTCCCCCAATATCTTTTTTACTCATCATCTTAGTTGGTTCGAGCAGAAAAATTTTTCTGAGATTTTACTTAAAAGATAACAATGTAAATATTATTAAGATTCACATGAGCCTTGATACAACATTTGTGTAAGTTTGTGACTTAGATTCAAACATAAAAACTATTCCATGTGCTCTGGCTCGTGTGACAAGATGGGAATTTCCTGTGTTCACAGGGATGGACGTGACTGGGGAGATCACAGTCGGAAGTTTGAGGGGCACCAAGATCGTTCCTGGCAGAGCAGCGTGGATGGAGGGATGATAGGACGGGATCATGAGAGATGGCAAGGTATGGCTCTGCACAGCTCCTTAGCTGTGCTGTGTGAAAAAGAAAATTCAGACATTATCCTTGAAGTAAAACTCTTGCTGGGGATATAAAGGGATTGTTTGAACTTTTTTAGGTGGCGGTAGAGGCAGACCTGGCCATGTGATGCATCGTGGAGGCATGTCAGGGTAAGAACTTTAAAAGGAGCAAAGTGTTTGTTTTCCTGTTAAGGGACATTTTTTCTATTTAAATTGACAAAGGGAGTATCAGTTATATAATTTGTTACTTAAATATCAATGAATAATTAAATATCCCCATGGTTTTTATGTAATGCAATTCATGGAAGAATGAAAACAAATAGAACGCCCATTCTAGCAACCTGAGAGTACCAGCATGAGAATACTGAAATGTCTGAATCCCTTTGCAGGCGTGGCAGTTTCATGCAGGGTGGCAATCAGAGTCAGATCATGCACGGAGGAGGAATGCAAGGAGAAGGATTTGCTGGCCAGGAAAGGGCAAACAGACCGAACGATCCTCGGTTCAACCGTCGCTACTGACTGGGTTTGGTTTTTAATGCAAGGTGGCAAGTGAAACAAATCTGTTACCCCAGGGTTACCATTAATTGTAACTTATGGGCTACTGTAAGTGTAATTTTTTTTAAGCTGCTGCCATATTATGTCACTCAATCCAATGTGAACTCATTTGTTTTGTAAGGTGTTGTTCATATCCCATTTAAAAATGTTTGTTAATGAAGCATTCCATTTTCCATAAATAAACGCCAGTTTACAGTTACTTGCTTTGTTTCAGCGGTTCCTGTCAAACAGATTTCTTCAGCTTAACATTGTTTCAAAGATGAAATGCCAAAATGCCTTAGAGGTGTCCCTTTGCACTCCCAGAAATAGTGAAATATTGTATTTTACCACAGCTGTCAGTTACCAACCCATGAGAGAACGTTTGTGGATCACAGCTGCCAAAGTTTGATGCCCTGCCACTGCAAAATTGCCACAGGAGCTTGTAGGGCAAGGAGTGAAGAATTCTTTTCATCTGGTGTCATGTGCAATATAATGTCTGAAAAAGGAGTTAAATTCTGTGATAGCAGCACAGTTTCTGTCAGAGACAGCCCAGAGGTGTTTTTATTTAACTTCTGATAGATCAGGGTAATCCAAAACTCCACCAGTCTTATAATTTCACCTAGCAGTCCATAATTTTCTTAGAAGCAGCCACTGGCTGTGCTTTGGCATAATTTTGTGTTAAGGAACTGACATAATCAAGATTGGTGCAAATGATCTCTTGCTTTATCATATCCATGTTTGTCTTTATGCAGACATCTCTGGAGCAACATGACCTTAGCCTTACCCTAAAATGGCTTTTATGACCCAAGAAGAAAAAAACTGCTGTTACTTTCATTTGTAGGGTCACTGGGGTTTTTCCATCTTTAGAGAAGGGGTTTTTTATGAGTTGCATGAAGATTTTTTTTCATTCATCAATGGAAAAAGCACGATGATAAAGCTGTGGAGAGCAATCATCAAAGGGCATAGAAGTGGTACAGAAGATCCTGAAAAGCATGGAGAACTCAAGTTCTGAGCATAGAGGAAGTGCAGTATTCTGTTTGTACATGCTTTGCTCCAAGTGGTTCCATTTGGTTTGTAGCAAAGCCAGAGAGAGGAAGACTCTCCAGATGAATGTCAGGATTACGTTAGAGAAGGGGGAACAGACCTGGAACCAAAGCTGTGCTGCTTCAGGAGCAGTGGACATTGCAAATTTAGAGAAGAAATGGGGCATTGATAGAGGTTATCTGGGTTCTGGGGTGCTGTGAAGCATCTGGCACCTGCAGGACACAACTCCAGGGTTTACTGAGCTTGAGGCATCTGCACCATCAGGTTTAAGAGCTGCTGATGGACCCATCCTTCAGGAATTAAACACTTTTTAAAGCCATTTGCATCTCAGCCAAATCCTCTGAAATCTCCGGGCAGTTGGCTTCATAATTTATCTATTTGTTAAAAAAGGAAACAAAACTGCAAATCCTTCTTCATTCTCATGTTCTATATTTGCTTCCTAATTTGAGTAAGGACTCATCCTACTGTTCCCTGTTCTGCAGCTGTGTTTTGGCACATTCTAAATTACAACAATCCTATCAAAGAGGGTTAAAAACACAGAAACAATTTGTAACTTTATTTTACAAGTGGTGTTCTCCTTATATTTGCCTGTGAAAAGTGACAGGAGCACCTAAATACATTCCACCTTTTGCACCTACTTTATATTGCAGGAAAAAGCAAAACCTGTGACTGAAAAGTGACCTTGTGAAAGTTTTCATGCACATTAAAATGAAAATGTGCAGTCTGCCAACTGGGCCATGGTGCAAGCTAACAAAAGGTTTCATGCAGATAAACTTTGCTCAGTTATGTATCATCCTCCTAGGCCACCTTTTACAGCATCTTTTACTGTTACCTTGGATTTTTAAATTTTTTTTGAACTCTTGTTGGCTTGGTTTGAATTAGATTGCATTTATCTTCAAGATTAATTCAGCTTCAGAATAATTATTTTATTTCCAAGCTTTAGAACAGAAGCTGTTCTCAGCACTTCACCACAACTATCTGTGATTCCTGGAGCCTTGGATCAGTGCTAAGACAAAGCAGGCTAAAAATTCCACTCTGCAGGCTAAAACCAACCCAAATACAAATAAAAGTTCCACCAAAGTCTTTTATTGTAGCCCTTACACGGCTGAGCTGCCCTCCAGAGGTGGAGATGGAGAGAATCCTGAGCTCTGGAGAACGTGTTCATTTCATGAGATCCTTCACATATTTCC
Source organism: Ammospiza nelsoni (assembly GCF_027579445.1). Classification (NCBI taxonomy): domain Eukaryota; kingdom Metazoa; phylum Chordata; class Aves; order Passeriformes; family Passerellidae; genus Ammospiza; species Ammospiza nelsoni. Next base: position 3,684,508 of record NC_080659.1, read on the forward strand.
AGCCTTCCACTGTGTACTCACAGGCCCTGCTGGGAGCTGCAGACAAGGCACCCATGACTGTGTGCACCCCTGCAAGCAAAGCAGAAAAATTACCCCAAAATCATCATCCAAGCCAAATTTCCCAATTTCAAACAGATCTCTTTAAGCCCTGAGCATTTGTGACACAGAAATTCCAACCTCAGCGTCTGTCATGAGCTAAGACAATTACAGGACTGAGCTCAGCTCTTTGTTTAATTCCTGTTTTATTTCTGGCCTTGCTACAGACTCCATGGGTGATGCTGGACATGTCACAGTTATTTGTGGATTGTGTTTCCCCACAATTACAGGAAGATTCTTTCCTGCACCATAAAACCTATATATTACTAGGTATTTATAACCTAGTATAGGTATTAATTACTTGGTATTTATAGGCTTGCCCTTCAAACAAAAATGTCTAAAATTCTAATAACGATGGGAATGCTCATCCCTTCTGAAAAACTGAGCCCAGACTCAGTTACTGAGTATTTTACCTTTATTCCAGGAAGCAGAGAGGGAAAAGTCAATTTTTGGAGTGGCTGGGAGCTAGAAAGAAAGAGAGAGAACAAAATATCAGCACTTGAGTGGTTTCACTGGGAATTCACATCACCTTGGCAAAGCCTCTTGACCTCAGATCTCAAAAATACTTAGGTGCCATAAGCCTCAAAATGGACCAGACATGATGTTTAAAGTCTGGGTTTTGCTTTTTCCTGCAATTTAAAGTAGGTGCAAAAAGTAAAACATATTATTTAGGTGCTCCTGAAAAAGCATCTCAATGGCTGTCTCTGTTAGTTTGTAATATGAAAAATTTTCACAAACTTTAAGCAAAGGTTTCTTATTTTCTGAGGATTTTTAAAACTAAGAACCACTCACAGAGGAGGGGCCTCTTCAAGCAATTTAAGTTCAACTTGAACTGTTAGCAGTGTGAAAAATTGGGAGGATAATATTTTCATTGTTTTTCTTAAAAACAAGTAGGATCCTTCAGAAGAAAACTACACAGTGAATTATCTCCCAGAGCATGTTTGCAGTCCCCCCTTGACCCTCTGCTTACCCCTCTCCTTTGAAATAACATCTGTGAGCACTATCTCTGCCCCAAATTTAGCATTTTATTCGCCTTCCATTTCAATCCTCTTCAAAATATTTGCCATGTGAAACCCAGTTTTAGCAGTAAAACTCCTGCCAGCCTCACTGGAATCAGAATATCAGCCCCATATTTTCTCCCCCTGATTCAGAGAAGGTGTTTGTGCTGCAGGGATCACCTGAGCAGCCCTCACCTCCCAGCCCAGGTAATCTGTCCACTCTTGGATAGCTGGAGGCAGCGTTTCTTGAGCTTTTTTCAGGGCTTCAGCACCTTCTATGCCACTGCCCAGCAGCCCCTGGTCGTATGCCACGTACACAGCAGCTCCAGCCAGGCCTCCTTTGACCAGAAACCTGAAAGAATTGAAAGCACAACAGTTCAGTTCTTGTTCTGACCATCAGTGCATCTCTCTCAGTGGTTGGGACTGCCTCATGTGTTACTGTAAGTAAAAATCAGCAGAAAAACACCTTCCTATGTTCCTTGCCTCCCCAGGACAACTATTCCCTGTCAGCCCCTTGAAACTACTTCTGATTCACATTTTATCAGTGATGGTTTTCAATTTAAAAATGAGAAAGCGTCAAGTTCCTCAAGAGCATGTGCCACTTTTTAAAGCCTGAGAATCCCTGGCACATTCCTCTGCTAAAAGCAACTCAAGGATTCTGCAGTGAGCAAGCCATCTATGTTAATTCTTCCTGATAAATCTGATATTTATCTAATAAATCTGACAGACACCAATATCTTGTTAAGCTCATTACAGCCCAGTCAACACCTGGCCACGGCTTTTAACGTTTCCCTGCACGATGTGCAGTCACCAGTTTTACAGCTGTGATGACAACCTACAAAAGGGAAGATGGGAAGAGAATATTTGGCATTTATTGGCATTTCTATTATAAATAAGAGATGGAAGTGACTGATTTTCCCAGATTCACAGAGAGATGTTTTCCCTTTAAGAAAACAGCAAAAGCTGTACAAGGGGACAACCGAAAACTTGGCAGACAGCGGTACTGCAGTAGTAGGATGTAGGACAGATACAAGAGAGCTGAGAAGAGAGAACCAATTTTTAAAGTCGTGTATTCACATGCTCCGAGCTACTCCCGGCTTTGTTACGTGTCCGTGCCCGCAGAGAGCGGCGGGGCCCTCCCGGCCGGTGCAGACACGCTCGGGGAGCCGCGGGGGCAGGCGAGGCCAAGGGCGCGGAGCGAGGCGAGCAGAGCCGCGGGACGGGGAGGCCGCGGGCCTGGGGACGGGCCGGGGATAGCCCGGGCACTGAGCACTGAGGGGCGGGCAAGGAGTACCGGGGGTAAGCGCCGTGCGGAGGGTGCGGGAGGGCCGGGCCGGGAGGGCGGGCAGGGCCTGCGGGACTCACTTGGCAGCGGGCAGCAGCCGGGCGGCCATGGCGGCGGCGGGGCCGGAACCGTCACGTGCGCGCGAGGCCCCGCCCGCGCCGCCGGCGTGAGGGGCGTGAGGGACGGGAGGGGGCCGGGCAGGGCGTGAGGGGCTCGAGAGGGACGGGCAGGGTAGAACAGAACGGAGCAGAGCAGGGCCGGGCAGGGCGTGAGGGGCTCGAGAGGGACGGGCAGGGTAGAACAGAACGGAGCAGAGCAGGGCCGGGCAGGGCGTGAGGGGCTCGAGAGAGACGGGCAGGGTAGAACAGAACGGAGCAGAGCAGGGCCGGGCGTGAGGGGCTCGAGAGAGACGGGCAGGGTAGAACAGAACGGAGCAGAGCAGGGCCGGGCGTGAGGGGCTCGAGAGAGACGGGCAGGGTAGAACAGAACGGAGCAGAGCAGGGCCGGGCGTGAGGGGCTCGAGAGAGACGGGCAGGGTAGAACAGAACGGAGCAGAGCAGGGCCGGGCAGGGCGTGAGGGGCTCGAGAGGGACGGGCAGGGTAGAACAGAACGGAGCAGGGCCGGGCAGGGCGTGAGGGGGCCAGGCAGGGCTTGAAGGGGACGGCGGAGCTGAGGGCGTGAGGGGGCCGGGCCGGGCCGGGCAGGGCAGGGCTGGAGGGCATGAGGGGCGTGACAAGGACGGACAGGGCTGAGGGAGTGAGGGGTATTGAGGGGGCCGGGCAGGGCAGGGCAGGGCTGGGCTTGGATGGGCTTGGGGGGCGTGACAGGGACGGACAGGGCTGAAGACGTGAGGGGCGTGAGAGGGACGGGCAGGGCCGAGCCGAGCCGAATCGAGGGTGTGAGGGGGCCGGGCAGAGCTGAAGAGGCTGGGCAGGACTTGAGGGGCGTGAGGGGGCCGGGCAGGGTTGAAGGAGCCGGGCAGGGCTGAAGCTGTGAGGGTGCCGGGCAGGACTTGAGGGCGTGAGGAGCGTGAGGGGCCGGGCAGGGTCGAGGATGTGAAGGGGCCAGGCTGGGCAGGGCTGAGCCGAGCCGAGCCGAGCTGAGTGAGGGGCCAGGCAAGGCTGAAGGGGCTGGGCAGGTCTTGAGGGACGTGAGGGGGCCGAACGCGGCTCCTGCGCCTTTGTGGCGCTTTCCCCGCCGCTCTGTGTTTTGTCGCGCTGTGTCGCAGCGTGGTGGCGGAGCAGCTCATCCCGCTGCTCTTCTCATCCAGACACGGCTCCGTCCTGTGGGCTCTGCCGCCGCCTCCCTCCCGAGATCCCGCTGCTTTGGGGTCACTGCTGCCAGCTGTCGTTAGTCTTTAATGAATTAAGAGCTCTCTAAGATTAGACACGAGGGTTTTTTTCCTCCTGTAGGCTCTGAGTGCAGAGGGCTGTGGGAATTGCCAGTGAAAAGTCCTTTTTATTCTTGACCAAGGTGGCTGTGGCTCTCAGGGGAAAGACCCTTCAGGTGGGCTTTCGGTTCTACAAAAGCCTCTCCCAGGCTGGCTCCAGGCATCAGAGGAAGGAGAACACGGTGCTATTTTGGTTGAAGTGCTCAGCTTCAAGACTTCACTTTGTTCCTCACAGCTTGGAGGGATATGAAGCCAATTGGAAAAGTGCTTTGTGCTACAGGAGTTGTAGCTGGGCTCATAGCTTTCTTCTGGAAAGACGACTTTAACCCAGGTAGGCTCGCCAGGGGGATGATTTCAAGCTGAAATGTAAGTCACACAAGGGAAGAGGTTGAGTTTCCAAATTTGGACTGATGGTCTCATTCCTGCCCATAGTCTTACTAGAGTTGGTGGCCCCAAAGCAATGTTTCATTCCCAGAAACAAAGAGAAACTTGAAACAAAGAGAAAGATGAAATTATCTAAGAGCAGGGATGCTGCTGTCTCTGTGGGAGAAAAAATGGCACTTTGTTACTGCCTTGCTCTTTTTATGTTTTGGTTGTAAATTCCTTGGTTCAAATTCAAGAACCATCTCTAGAGGTGTGCAGTGCCTGGCACAAGGGGGCTGATGTGCCTCAAGACTGATGGCAAAAAAATGATTTGCAGAAGGCACATAGCCTGGTTCTGGTTTCTGTATAGCTTCTCAGAAGGCGAAAAACAACTTCAGGAACTTGGCTCTTGAAAGATTTTGGTCTAGCAACCAAAATCTAGACCCTGTGACACAGCTAGCTGGCATTCATCATGTCATTGCATCACCAGTCCTGCCTCTTCTAGTTCTGGAGAAGCACCAAGAATTTTGAGCACTCAGGTGCATCTTTCTTATTTAAAGCTCTGCCAGTAGTTAAGGGCAGCTCTTCTGCTGCTTTCTTCACTTATTTCTGTATCTTTTCTTCTCTTTCCCATAAAAAGAGAGCCTGTCTGGTGCCCGTGTTCTCGTGACTGGAGCCAGTGCTGGGATTGGAGAGCAGATAGCATATCACTATGCCAGATTTGGTGCTGAGATTGTGTTGACTGCCAGGAGGGAAGCTGTGCTGCAGAAGGTAAGAACCTCATCCTTGTATGGGGGAACACATGAGAGATTCAGGCTTTCACCAAACCAATAAAAAAATGAGTTGTCAGCATGATAGATTTTCCTTCAGAACTGTCAAGCATGAACCCAGAAGAGAAGAAGATGCAAAAACAATGCCTGAGCTTTAACTGCCTGAATATTTATTTATATGAAGGGATGCTGTGAAGCTGCATCAGGGAAAGTTCAGGCTGGACATTAGGAAAATGTCCAAAAAATATTGTGCAACTTTTCAGAGTCCAAATTGTTCTATTTGTAGCTGTTTTGTTAAAAACTCAAGACTTTTTGTAGGTTAAATGCTTTTTGACCAAGTCCAACGGATGAGACTTCTTCATCTTTATGAAATGGGGCAATATTTAGAAAGGGGAACTCTTTAATTGTGGGGATTTGTGACTTCCAAGGAAAGTTCTTCACTGTGAAATGGTGCCAAAGGTGAGCTGGTGAGCATAATAATAGTTCCTAGTGACTGGAAGGCATTATTTCAAAACTGCATATCATTGTCAGGCACATTCACACACTCAACATAGCAAAGGAACTATGAAAGATGAATTCTTTTTCAGTTATTCTGGAAAAAAGAGAAGAATTTAATGTAAATCCTTGTTCCAGAAGATTTCTCCTGAAGAAGATTGGGGTTTTTTCCAGTGAATCTTGATCCTGTCCCAGGTAGATTGTTTAAGCAGACAGTAAAATAGAGGTGTCTCTTTGCAGGATGCAGATTCAAAGTCTGGATGCAGAATGAGCTCTCCATGGCCCAAAAAACAATAAACTTTAAAATAAAGTGTGTCTCTGTCCAGAACTGACTCTCACTGACTGTAGTTTGTGCTTTAAGATGCCCTTTCCCCCAGTCTTTTTTCACATATTAATCTTTGGGGTGTGTTCTTTTTCAAGGTGATGGAGAAATGCCTGACACTCGGAGCAAAGAAAATATTTTACATCCCTGCAGATATGTCTTCCCCTTCAGAGCCTGAAAGGGTGGTGCAGTTTGCTGTCCAAAAGCTGGGTAAGCATCCTGAGCATCTCTGGCTTTCAGGGGTGTGCACAGTTCTCATTCTAGAAGGAGCTTCCTGCTTCAGTTCCCTGAACTGAGAAAGGTGTTAAGGACATAGATGTACCACCAGAGTTGAGTTCTGCACCTGAATCATGCTGAAACATCATTTCAGGGAGTTACTGTCAAAGTCAAACAGTTTTCCTTTCAGTTCTACCCCTGAGGAGCAGCCAAAGCTGCTCCCAGATGAGCATATTTAACCTGCCTTCATGGTAAAGCACTTCCATCCTTCTGAGGGAGTGTTGGAGCCCTCCTGGCATTGATGCTCAGGGATGGGCTCCTTGTGTCCCTGCTCTTTCTGCTCTCCAGGGGGCCTGGATTACCTGGTGCTGAACCACATCGGCACCAACCGCTTCCAGGAGTGGGCTGGGGATGTGGAGTACACGCGCTGGCTGCTGCAGGTGAGGCTCCCTGTGCCCCTGAGCTCCCTGGGTCCCCTCAACTTCCTGGGCCCCTGAGCTCCCTGGGTCCCCTCAACTTCCTGGGCCCCTGAGCTCCCTGGGTCCCCTCAACTTCCTGGGCCCCTGAGCTCCCTGGGTCCCTTCAACTTCCTGGGTCCCCTCAACTTCCTGGGTCCCCTCAACTTCCCAGCTCCCCTGAGCTTCCCAGCTCCCCTCAACATCCCAGCTCCCCCGAGCTTCCCAGCTCCACTGCAACTTCCCAGCTCCCCTGCAACTTCCCAGCTCCCCTCAACATCCCAGCTCCCCCGAGCTTCCCAGCTCCACTGCAACTTCCCAGCTCCACTGCAACTTCCCAGCTCCCCTCAACTTCCCAGCTCCCCTGCAACTTCCCAGCTCCACTGCAACTTCCCAGCTCCCCTGAGCTTCCCAGCTCCCCTCAACTTCCCAGCTCCACTGCAACTTCCCAGCTCCCCTCAACTTCCCAGCTCCCCTCAACTTCCCAGCTCCCCTCAACATCCCAGCTCCCCTGAGCTTCCCAGCTCCACTGCAACTTCCCAGCTTCCCTCAACTTCCCAGCTCCCCTCAGCTTCCCAGCTCCCCTGTAACTCCCCTGGCTTCTCCTGGGATTTTGGGACTTGTGCTGGTCAGAGTGACCCCAAGATGCATTAGAAAGTCTCTTTTCCCAGCCTGGCAGTCAAAGAAGGAGTCAGAACTCTTCTGGTTTTGTTCTCAAGGTTGTTTATTGATTTTTATCTATAAAATTCTTTCTCTGACCCACCGAGGTCTGTGTGGCAGGTCGGGTTGAGGAGAGTGACAACTTAGGAAGATAGGGAAGACATTAAAATAATTTAAGAGAGCAGTCAAGCTCTGAAGAGATGCTGAATTTTGTGCCTCATAGTCTGAGCTCAGTGAAGAGAAACTTAGAAGGGGAGCAAACTGAGACTGGTGTCTTTGACAGGGATTGCAGAGTAAAGAAAAGCATAAAGAAAAAGCAGGGACAGCCAGTTGTATCTTGTTAGGAAATCTGTATGTTAAAGCCCAGGAGAAACCTTTGCTCTGGATCTTCTTCACTGCTTTTTCTGGAATCTGAAAGACTCATGGATGCAATGTTTGCCCCCATCCTTAGAGATGATTTCTCTCACTTGATGTTTGAAAAGGCAATTCCAAACCACGCTCCTTTCCATTTCTGACCACTCTATTGACTTTCTCGGCTCATGCTTCCAAACCCTCATGCTTCCTCCATGTCTACATTTATCATTCCAGGTGAATTTTTTGAGTTATGTGGCTCTTGCAACAGCAGCTCTTCCCACCCTGGAGAAGAACAGAGGTGCTCTGGTGGTTGTTTCTTCCCTCACAGGTTGGTGACTTTACCTGGAGTTAAGTGCTGGCCTTGTGGAAACAATGATTGCCAGTACTGTTCATATTTCTCTGTTGTACAACTCCTAAACATTTTCAAACTGTGCTTTTTATAGCATATAATAATATTATAATAAATAGATAATATATATTATTACTATAGTAGTATATATTTTACTATATATATTACTATATTATATATTATGTATATTATATATTATATATGTGTATGTATATATATATATACATATGTATATGTATACATATACTATATTATATATATTACTATATAATATATAATATATTACTATATTATTAAATATATAAAATATATATATTTAATAATATAGTAATATATATGACTATAGTAATATGTATTTTAATATACTTACAGAAAGGGAGACTCACCTGAACAGGAGTTGAGATACAGTGTGACAAAGCCTCCATCTTTTCCCAGATTCCTTCTCCATGGATCCTCCTTACACCCATTTTCCTGGGGTTTTCCATTCTCCCTTTTCCCTTTCCAGGGAAAATGCCCACTCCCTTCACCACTTCTTACTCTGCCACCAAGTTTGCCCTGGATGGATTCTTCAGCTCGCTGCGCCACGAGCTCATCATGCAGAGCAGAGATGTGTCAGTCACCCTGTGCATCCTGGGCCTGATTGACACTGAGTCAGCACTGGAGTACACCAGGTGCGTGTTTGTCTGCAGGAACTCATCTCTTCTTGGAAACGTGCAAAAAAACGCACAGCAGCTCTGTCTGAGGGGGTGTGGGGAGAGTGCACCTGCCTGGGCACGCACAGGGGTGTTCACTGTGGAACAGGAGCTGTGGGGTCGGGTGTGTGACCCTGTGCCCGTTGCCTTGCAGGGGCAAAGTGCTGCTCAGCGCCTCCCCCGCTCCCGAGGCCGCGCTCGCCATCGTCCGGGGCGGAGCCGCTCGGGCGCCCGAGGTTTTCTACCCGCGGTGGCTGCGGCCGCTCTGCTGCCTCTGGGCTCTGTTCCCCAGCAGCGGGAACCAGGTGCTGCGGACTTTCTATAACTACAGCAGCCCCTGAGGGGTGCCCAGGCTCATCCTACAGCGCTGTAATCCCATTCCTGCCATCCCGCTAAGCACTGCTGTCAATCAGGAGCAGGGCAGCAGCGCTGGCAAAATCCCATTTTCCTAACGTGACTCATGGTCTCTCATCCTGCTTCAACCATGGTTCTGCTGCTGCTACCCATCAGTCAGAGATCTCTCCCACTCTGCCTCAGCCTTCCTCCCATCTCCTCCTTCAGCCTCACCTGTGTGCTCTGACTGCATCCAGCCTCTGCTCAGCCCCAGTTTAACCCCTGTGTGTCTGCACAGGATGTCCTGGAATGGCTGCACCTCCTCCTCCACTTCATTTTGGATACCATGAACCCTCTTGCTTCCTCTAAGTAGAATTTTTATCTCTATTTTAATTAAACAAGTTTTTAATGTCTTGGTGTTATGTGTTGATACTTCCTCTGTGATGAAATATCCTGTGGGCCAAGGGCTGTTTGCTGAGCCCATGTGAACTGTTCAATTAGCCCAGGGGTCTGGCAATGTCTTTAAGTGTAAGCACTACCTAAAAGCAGGTACAACTAACAACATGAAGTAGAGCCCCAGTTACTTAGCAAGTAAAACTTTTATTAAATAAATTTAGGATTTTTTTTGACCAGAGTGAGGAATTTGACATTGACAAAGCTTGTATCGCACCTGTAACATTGTACAGTCACATCAGTAACTGTGATGGAAGAAACTGTAAATGCTTGTTTTAAACCAGCTTGACCTAGGATTCCCAAAGTCCTTTTTTTTTCCCATTTTGCATTTGTTCATATTTTTTCTTTTTTTTTTTTTTTGTTTTGTTCAAAATTAGACTAAGTTTAAACTTCATGAAATTACTTGTAGCAGAAATAAAGTACATTATACAAATCACATACATAATAGATGTTAAGTATAAAAATGGTATTTACAATAAGTAAACATGGACTATAGAAACACACAGACTCTCACAGCTTCATTCACCTCTCATAAACTCTCAGCATCAGACACAGAAGGGTGGTTGAGGAGATCTGAAGGTACTTAAAGGACTGTGCCACAAACACCTGAACAAAGGGCAAACTGGAGGAGAATGAGAGTTGGCCGAGATTCTCCAAAATCCCCATAGCTCACTTCAGTATCAATTGCACCAACTTTGCCCCACCAACTCTCTTGTCCCTATTTCAATGTGCTCACACACCCTCACACACACACAATGTTTGTGGTACCTTATCAAACTCTGACTATTGGAATCGTTCATTCCTGATCACTCTGGGGTTTGTTGGTCTGTTCTGCCTTGCTTTCCTTTCCTTCCTTTTGTAGAAACTTGAAGAGACTGTTCCAAACTGTTCAAGGGCTGTGCCTTGGCAGGATGACACACTCCCCACTCCCAGGGGATCTTTTTAAAATCCAGTTCTGAACTACATTCTGTGCTTTAGAGTTTGTGTATATAGCGTATAGAGCTGTCCCTACATATATATATGTGTATATATATATATGTATATGCTGCATAATGTAAAATCTGTCTCTTGGAGGGGGTGCTGGGGGGGAAATCCCACAATGGAACCCTCTTTCATCCTGTTTTCCTTGCATCTGCTGGGGAAAGCTGCTGAATTCAGAGGGAGAAAACGTCCTGTGTCACCTGGAATGAGACCTGCCCACTGCCCAGTGCTGGTATCGACACAGGGAGGCAGTGTGCAGCCCTGGGAGCCTCCTCTGCATCTGCTCACTCTCTCATCTCCTCCTGCCTTCATCAGGAAAATGCAGTTGCCATGGAGAGCTGTGCACCACGATCTGTGCCATGTGTGGGGAGGCAGTGCAGCTCCTCTCTGTTAGGGACTGGTTTGCTGTGCTTTCAGCCTGATCACAGCGTGCTCAGGGCAGGGGCTGGCACCACATCCCAGGAGCTTGGTCTGCAGGAGCCCTTGGAAAGGTAAGACAGAGCTCTCCAGATCCTGAACCAGGCTGGTGCTAAGGTGGATGAGTGACTCAAGCTGAGCAGCTGACTGCCCTAATCCTGCAGGAATGTATTTCTCCTTATTCTTGGTCGAGAGATGTGCTCTCCCTCCCTCTCTCTCTCTCTCTCTCTCTCTCTTTTTCTCTCCCCAACCCACCCCCAGCTCCCTCTCTCCAAAATGTTCAGGCCTATCTGCAGTGCATGCTGAGAAGACACAAAGGCAAACCCCTCAATTTCCAACACCTCTTGCAAGCAGTCACTCTCTGAATGGAAAAGTTTGGTCCTGTGAGCTAGTTTAAAAAAAAAATAGAGACTGTATATATTTATAGTTATCTATGAAAGGGCCAGAAACAGAGCAGGAGGGAGGGAGGGAGGGAAATAAATTTCCACACATCACTGCAGTAACCTAGAGACACACCATGGGTTTGCTTGGTCCATGTTCTCCAGCCACACCCCAAGGAAGAGCTCCGTGTCCCAGGGGCTGCTGGTTTGCTGGTCCCTTTGCTTTGCACCACGTTAGCAGCAAATATGCGAGTCCAGGCGTGGCAAGAATCTTCCTCCTGGGCAGATATTGAGCCTTCTCTTTAATTGCATGTCTTGGAGAGGAGGGGAGGAGGAAGATGGGGTGGGAAAGGTGGGAAGCCGAGGAAGGAAAGGGGTGGTGTCAAAAGAGTCGATAAATTTACTGGCCTCTCTGAAAATCAACCTGAAGCAGAAATTCTTCCTCTGGACTTTCCCTTCACCTGAACAGAAATGGAGGAGGGAGGGAATTGGGAGATTAGGAGGGCATCTGTGCAAACCTCAGGCTCTGAGCTGCTGCTTAAACATGGAGGACTCTGACCCAGATCAGATCAGCCCTCCCCTGCTCCCCATCTGTAGGCTGGCAGGAGTTGGCTCTTGGACAGCAAGCCCTTCAAGGGTCTCACCTTCTCTCTGCTTTTCTGTGATCCCTGTGAAGCATGGGATTGTCTCTTCTCACCCCAGAAAGCACAGTTTGCAGACTAACTACTGGGGTTTAATACCTTTTTAGGCAGTCAAAAGCTTTTTGGGAGCAGTTGGACAGCACAGAAAAACCTTGCTTAGAGCACAAACAGGGCAATGGAACCATCTGCCTGTCAGGGCACTCACAGGCCTTGATGAGCTTGACCAGCCCCACCAGTGTCTGTCCACAGTGCCCACAGCTCCAGGAGTCTCCACACAGCCCTGTGCCATCACCCTCTGTCTGACACAGTGTGGAAGTGCCAGTGCCACCTGCCCAAGGACCTGTGCTGTCCATGGATCTCATCACCTGGGCTCCAACCCCTGCACTGGCTTCCCACCTCCATGTTTATTATGATAATTACAGACCTGCCTGGCAATCACTGAACTCTGACCCTCCTCACCTTCCTCAGACCTGACCCTGATCTTCCTGGCTTGGCTTTGGGCTTGCCCCACAGCCACAGATTTCCCTGATTGATGATTGTTTTGATGATCGCTGAGCCTGGCCATCATCACCCTGTGCCCCACCAGCTGTCACTGCCTCCACTCCTGGGGCTCCCACCCTGCAGGGAGCAGCTGGAGCCTGGCAGAGCTGTGCCCTGCTGGGGACACTGTACCTGTGCTGCAGAAGTGACTCCTGCTGGCTCCCTGCTGTCAGTAGGGGTGGTTGGCATCCTTGGGCCGTTTTAGCTGCACCTTCAAGCGCTTCATGCCAATCTGGAAGCCATTCATGGCCTGGATTGCAGTCTGTGCACTGGATGGGTTGTCAAAGCTCACAAAACCTGAAGGAAGGACACAGGATGGGTGACAGTGGCACTGTTGGTGCCATGCCCAGTGTGTCACTGTCACTGATCATGCTTTCCCTGCCTGCACTTACCAAAACACTTGCTCTGGTTGGTGGCACGGTCCATGAACACTTTTGAGGAGATGATATTGCCAAAGGGCAGGAACATCTGCATCAGCTCGTTGTCTCCAAACTCCTGGGGGAGATGGTAGATGAAGAGATTGCAGCCTTCAGGACCTGCAGGTATGGGGGTGATGGAGGAGGACAAAACAGAAAGCCCCCAAAGGGCAGGGGAAGAGAAATGGGCTCAACTCACAGCTCAGCACTGGAGGAGAGCCCAAGCACTGCCTCCCTCTGCTCTGACCTCCCCTTGCTTGTCCCTGCCACTGGTCCATCAAGGGATCTGAGGGCTCTCAAAGAGACACTGGGAGACTCTACACAAAATTAGAGTTTCTGGAGAGCAGATTCTCTTTCAAAGCTTGCCCAGCTCTTACACAGGGTGTAGGAACTCACAGGGTGTAGGAACTCTGTGAGTGTCTGGGTGCTGTTTTGCTGGAAGGAAATCAGCTGAGGTGAGAGCTCAGAGCTGTCCCAGTCCTTGGAGAGTGGCAGACACTGCTGTGTGACAGCTGCTGCTGCAGCACTGCCTTCAGCCCAGAGGCCACAGCCTTAACTGGAAACCTCCTGGATTGCCACACTCCCAATTTATGGACCTGGTGCTGTCCACTCCTTCACTTGCTGCTCCCTTGCTGACACGTGCTCTACCAACCAGGTGCAGAGAGACAATGCCTTTGCCTCCAAATTCTATTCAAGCCAGTTTTGAAGTTGAAAATAAATTCAGTAGGCTATGAAGGCTGAAAAGAGAGGAGAGCACACTGCAGAGGCTGAAAAGAGAGGAGAGCACCCTGCAGGGGCTGGTTTGACTGGCTGCACTGTGGTTCTGGCACCAGCAAAGAGGGGATGAGTGCTCTGCACAGGGAAGGTTCTCTTTGAGCCTGTCCCTGCTCTTTGCACAGGGAAGGTGCTGATTCCCATCTCCTTTGGCATGGAAGGTGTTCCAGGGCCTCCTGCCCCTCTGCACCTGGCCAGATGTGAGGTCAGGAAACACCCTGTGATACTTCCCACTCACTGCAGACACGTTGTTGTTTCCATACCCCAGCTCCAGCATTAAATATCAGTGGACAAAAATCAGTGCTGTCTCCTCTCCATTGGCTCTGTTGTGCAGCAGATGAGCTCCACAAATCCCACCCACACCTCTGGCCACCCCATTCCCAGGGTGATCCTCACCTTCTCTCTGCTGCTGCTGCAGGATGGGAGGCTGCTGGGGGATGCTCTGTGCAATGGGGGTGATGGTGGTGGTTGGATACACAGCTGTAGCCCAAGGAGACAGAACAAAGCATTTACCTGAGGATCTGGTCAGCCACACAAAGGGCTGAGGGAGACAAGGAAAGCTGGTACCTGCATACTGCTGAACTCCTGTGAAGGCTGGGTGCAAAGTCTCTGCTACTGAAGGGCTCTGGGCTGCAGAGAAAAACACAATCAGGACAGCAAAGGAATCACTCATGCATTCTGTGTGTTTGTGTTTCTGTGTTAGTGTTGTTTCCCACCCTCACCCCCAAATGAGTCTCAGTGCCTGGCTGGGAAGGAGCTACAAAAATGTGGGGAATGCAGAAAAGAGGAGCTAATTGTAGTTCCTCAGGTGGGTTTTTTTCACTGCTCTCAATACCTGAATATGGCACAAGGCCATTGGTGTAAACTGTTTCCAAGGTTGGATGCCCATTTGGGAATGGTACCACTCCAGTGAATCCATTGGAAATGGGAGCCACCAGGCCTGGCATGGCTGCTGTTCCCAGGAGAGGTGGTGAATGTAGCCCTGCGGAACAAGAAGAGAGGACAGCCCATGAAATCAAGGTCCCACAGAGCCCCTGCTCCCCCCTTCTGCCAAGACTGCTGTGTCTGAAGCCATTAACTCTTGTATTTGGCACAGGGAGATGACAGACTGGTGCTGGAGCCTTCACTAAATGAAGAGGCAGCACTGGTGGGAAGAGTGTGAGAAGAACTGAGTGCTGTCAGAGCTTTGGGTGGGGGAACATCTCTGATCTGGGTTTGCTCAGCACCTGGCAGGACATGAGGGCTTGAACCCAACATTGATTATTGCTGTGGGGTGAGGATCATGAACAGCCAAGCGCAATGCTGAGAACCCAGGTTTTTACAAAAGCTGCAGCAAGAATGCACAGCCACGGGGCAAGAGGATGTGCTGAACATGTGAGGCTGTCAGAGGATTGCAGGAATTTGTGCAGAGCAGAGACTGCACTGCTGGAAAGCAGCGAGCTGAAGCAGCTGCTGAGCTGGAGCTGCAGAATTCTCTGCCCTGAGGGGACCCTGCGAGCGCTGGAGTTCCCAGCTGGGGGAGCCTCACCTGACGCTGGTGCGATGGGAGTGGCCGGCAGCCCGTTGAGACTGACGGCGCCGATCTGCTGGATGTGGCACGGCGAGAAGGCGACGCCCGGGCTCAGGTAGCTGCCGTGGGACGTGGAGAGAACCGTGGTCTGCTGCTGCATCAGCTGCAAGGCAGGAGCGGGCAGTCAGGGCCTCCCTGTGCCAGGCCCTGCACAGCTGGGGGAGGCTGGGCACAGCTGCCTGGCTGGCACCTCCCCCGGGTGCTGCCACCTGCCCTGGAGCTTCCCCCAAAGCCACTGCTGGGTGGCAGTGCTGCCTGTGCTCCCCTGGCACTGCCAGGGCTGCTGGGTGGCAGTGCTGCCTGTGCTCCCTCACTGCCAGGGCTGCTGGGTGGCAGTGCTGCCTGTGCTCCCCTGGCACTGCCAGGGCTGCTGGGTGGCAGTGCTGCCTGTGCTCCCCTGGCACTGCCAGGCCCACGAGGTCCCTGCAGCTCTGTACTCACACAGCTGCTGTCCCTGCCAGCGTGGGACAGTGAGAGCCACCCCTGCCAGTGAGAGCCACCCCTGAGAGCCACCCTGTGCTGCAGGCAGGGCACACAGCCCAGATGCCAGGGTCACAGCTGGGCACCCCCATGCTCACCCTCTCGGAGGGGTTGTGGCTCACTCAGCTGGGCAGGGCAGCAGGACAGGCCCCTGGGGCTCTGAGAGCTCCTGCAGAGGGCAGGGAGCAGCTCAGGGCTGTGCCCCTGGCACCAGCAGCACTTCCCCATTTCCACTGTCACTCTCCCTGTCACTTCTGCCAGGACAGTGGCACATTCAGTAACACAGCTTTGCCTCCAGGAACAGGGCCCAGGTCCCTCTGCTTCTGCCCAGCCTCCATGAGCAGATCCTGCTCTGGCATGGGCAGGGCTCTGTGCCAGGCCCGGTTCTGGTGCCCTGCTTTGCCCTCAGAGCCCAGGAGCCCTGAGCTCAGGCTGTCCCCTGGCACTGCCCTGCACCCTGGGGCCGGGGGACATCAGCTCCTCGTGCCAAGGTAGAGATGCACAGTACAGAAGGAAGGGTGGGAGAAGGGTTAAGAGAAGAAAAAAAATCCTCTGGTCCTATTTGACCATCAGTGGGAGCATAAGATGCCCTCAGAGCGCAGTGGCAAAAATGGCTTAGCTCTGGATGCAGAATTATCCAGCCCTTTATCAGCTCTGTCCTCACACCGAGCAAGAAGAGCAGGGAAGGCCCTCATGGCTCTCAGGAAACCTGAGCTCCTCAGGAGGAGCTGAGGGGTGACACAGGGGGCAAAACCCAAGGAAACACCAAAAAATCTTCCTGACATTGCCACACAAGCACAGAGCTCTCCAGGAACCCACCCTGCCCAGTAAGGCAGCTGGGCCAGGGCTCAGCTGGAGGATCTGGTAACTCTGAGAGGTTTGTGGCCAGCTAAACCTCCCAATCTCCTCACCCAGCAGCTGATCGTGGCTTCAGCACAAAGAGAAGAGGAATTTCATGGCAGGGCTGCCTCTGGAAGCTGGAACAAGCCCAGCCATGGGGTGCAATTGGATGGAGCCCTTTTGGGGATGGGTGGGAGCTCCCAGGCCCATCCCAGCGCAGGGCTCTGGGGCAGGGGCACAGCACAGGGGTCACTCCTGTGCCACTCCAGACAGGACAAACCCTGGTGCCACCTCTGTGTGCACCCCAAACCACCCCTGGCTCCCCTGGACTCGCTCCTGGAGCCCCCAAGCCAGGGCTGCAGTCACACCTGGGCTCCCTGGGGGATTCCTGCTCCTGTCCCTCTCCAGAGTGCAGGAACCACCACATTTCCCACACTGATCTTCTCTTTTCTCACTTCTGTGCCACACTCTGGCTGGACCAAGGCTACAGCAGCACCAAATTGCCACTCTGGAATTGTTCTCATCACTTGCAGAAAATTATCATAATGAACCATAAGAGCAGAAATAAAAGGAGGGAGGGTGTGAACAAATTATGTTTTGTATTTGGAACTAATTGATTTATGATATACAAGAAATATTCAAGCATTATAAGCACTTAGTAAATTGCTCTAGTTTCTTTTTTAAGACTTCAGGCCTCTTTTTTATCGATAATTTTTTTTTTCAGTTCCCAAACATTTCCCTAAGTCCACCTGAACTGACTTGTTGAATAAAATGAACTCATTTGCAGAAGCAAATGATCATTTTTTGGGATCAAAACCTGATTTAAGCACTGAAATAAACTGATTTCAGATGCTTGGCCAGTTGTACTTCCCAGATGAGACTTTTCCATGCAGTTTCAGCTCACGTGCCTTGTTTGACATTTTAAGCACCTTATTTTGCATATTTGCATAGATCTGAATAACTTCAGACTGAACTTAGTGTATGATTATTTCAAGTTTGATTTAGATTTTGAAGAAGAAGGCTAGTAACAAAAATTTAAAACAGAAAACTGAAAACAAAACAAAAACAAACCCAGGCTCCAAATTTCTTCCTAAACCCCTGGGGACCACTTTGGACTGGTAACTCAGCAAACCCTGTGGGGACAGGGAAAGGAAACTGCTGGGGATGAAATTATGGCTACAAGAAATGTTGTGTATGAAATTATGGCTACAAGAACTGCTGGGGATGAAATTATGGCTACAAGAACTGTGGTGCTTCAGGTGCACCAGTTCACCCCAGCAGCTCTTGCTCCTGTCAGTGTGGTTCAGCCACATCCAGAATGGTCAGAAGGGTCAGAATCCAGAATTCCAGAATGCTCAAAATCCAGAATGCTCAGAATCCAGAATTCTCATCTGCATCTTCCAGCCCTGGAGGGACCCTGGGTGCAGCATTTCCTCCTCCAAGCCCAGAATGAGGAAGGCATGAAGGATTTTGGGTTTCCCCCTCACCAGAACTCCCAGCTGCCAAGGGCTGCCCATGGCAGAGCATTTTGAGGAGCCATAAGGAGATTCAGCATGGAAATTCCTCTATTTTAGCCCCCACTTTCAGAGATGTCAGGTGGAATTCAAAGGGCTGATTCCCTCTCCCCCTGATGGTGGCATTTTGTGTTCTCTCCTCCAGAAAGGAGACAAAGATGGAGATGGCACAAAAGGAGAAAGAGTCAGGTGTGAGGTCAGTGCCTCAGGGAAAAAACAGAACCAAACCCAGTGGAAAGTAAAAGGAAAAGAAGGAAAAAAATCCCCAAAAAGTGGGAGACAGGCTGAGTCTTGAGTCAAGGGGAAAGCCAAAACAGAGTCACAGAGGGAAGGCCAGTGAAGAATCAGAGAGAAACACAGCAACAGACACAACTGAGGAGAAAGAAGATGCAGACAAGCAAGGAGGCACAGCTTAGACCTTGACTCAGGGCTCCTGAGGATTGAAAGGCTGAGTCTGGAAGCTCTCACTGCTCTTGTTCCTTTCACAGCCTGGAGCTCAAGCTGCTAAAGCAGCTCCTGGCACCAAAACCTCACTGTGTGGTCCCTCCCTGCCCTCACCACCACACCATGCCCACGTCTGGGCCATCTCTGGGACACCAGGATCATCATCTCATGGTGGCCACAACTCTGCCCTCAGCTGCAGCTGGCTCCTGGGCTGGACAGAAAAGGATCCTGGCAAAAGGTGGTGCCTGGTGACAAAGGGCCCTTCAAATAAATAATCTGTGTGGGATCAATTCTTTGTTTGGCTTGAGAATTTCCCCCAAGTTGTAGAGCCTCATATGCATTTCCTTTTTTTCTCATCCATATTCTTGCCACACACATTTAAAATGCATTTGGCAATTTCTGGGGGATCTTTGAGGACTGAGCCAACAATTGAGATGCAGCTCCTCCTCTGCCTTGTGAATGAAAGGAAGGCACAGCAAGGAGCTGCTGAAGCCAGAGGTGTCCACATACACAAAACCAGGTTTATTTGCACTCCCCCCTAGGAAATTACTTTCAGTAACAATATCTACTTTTGACTTCTTTGTCAGCACAAGAATTTCTCATTCCTTGAGCAATTTCTGAGCCTTCTCCCATGGGCTTTACCCTTGGCAGCAGAGTGAAAGTGACAGTCACCAAGGAGGCTCAGACAATGCTGCAGCACAGCTGATCTGGGACTTGCTGAGTTTGGGACCTACCTGGAACATCAATGGCCATTGCCACCATCCTCCAGGGCAAGGAGGGTCTCTCACTAAATCCCAGAGCACAGCCAGGCTGCTGAAACACCTCTGGCTCTCTGCTCCCTCTCCAGCACCCTCCAAACTCCCACTGGCCAAGTGAGAGACCCTGGGAGCCAAGGACAGCACTGGGGGAACTCCCAGGGAATTTCAGCAGAGAAATGAACTCCTGAAGCTGGGTCCAGAGCTCTCCTGCTGCTCCAAACCCAGAGAGACACATTTGTGTCACACAGAGGAAGGGTTCCCAGGTTGGTATTGCAGGAACCAATGCTCTGAGCTCTCCTCATAACAAGCCACAAAGGAAATGGGTCATGACTGACCTGTTCCCAACACCTCCAACAACATCAGAGAAATCCCAGGCTCACTTTGAGGAGGCCCCAGCTCTCCCAAGCAGCCTTCCTGCTCTGTGACTCTGTTTTGGCTTTCCCCTTGACTCAAGACTCAGCCTGTCTCCCACTTTTTGGGGATTTTTTCCCTTCCTTTTATTTTCCACTGGGTTTGATTCTCCTGAGGCACTGACCTCACACCTGACTCTTTCTCCTCTTGTGCCATCCCCATCTTTGCTCTCCCTTCTGGAGGAGAGATCCCAGGGTTCACACCTGTTCCAGACTGCAATGCAAGATGTTTTCCATTACCATCTGTAGGGCAGATTATCTTTGTCAAGTGGGCAGTTTGCCTTATCTCTCTCTGAGTGACCACATTCACACCTCCCTCGGGAGGGGACATTGCTGATAACAGCTACTGAATGTCACTGCATGGCTGATAAGAACTACTGCATCCCACTGGGAGATGAGAGCCCAGAGGGAGGAGCCAAGCATTCCTACCTGGATATAATCTGGAGATTCTGGAACACCAGCCAAGCATTCCTGCCTGGATATAATCTGGAGATTCTGGAACACCAGCCAAGCATTCCTGCCTGGGTATGATCTGAGATTTCAAACATTCCTACCCAGATTTAATCTGGAGATTCTGGAACACCAGCACGGCTTCTCCACTGGATTCCCCAGAGGAACAGCAGCTGCCTCTTCCACTGGGTCTTCAGAGGAAGAATACATCCTTCTCTACAGATCCCCTTTGCTCCAACAGAGCCAGCCCTGACACTGCAGGAGGGCTGCAGCCACAATTCCAATGGGACTGCTGCCAACACCCTGACCCACAGGGTGTCAGGTTGGGTTCTGACTCTGTCAGTGTTGTTCTAGCTTACTGCACTGTTTATTTTATCCTTTTATTTTCCTTTCCCTATTAAAGAACTGTTATTTCCTGGTCCCATATTTTTTACCTGAGAGCCCCTTAATTTAAAATTTACAACAATTCAGAGGGGTGGGCAGGGTTTACATTCTCCATTTCAGGGGAGGCTCCTGCCTTCCTTAGCAGACTCCTATCTTTCCAAACCACGACAAAACCTTTGCTGTTCCCTTGCCCCTCCCTCCATTTCCAGCAGAAAAACAACACAAAAACTCTGCAAGACGAGGCAGCTGAGTGCTGAAAGGAGGCAGTGAGTGCTGAAAGGAGGCAGCCAGCTGCTGGGGAGCTCTCCCAGGGGCTGCAATCCCCCCTTTCCCCGTGGATACTCACAGCCTGCGCATAGGCGCTGTATGGGCTGAACGGCAGGGAGAGAGATGGAGTGAGAATGCCCAGCTGCCCCACCATTTGCTGCATACGGCGCAGGGTCCTCTCCTTATCTGTGTCAGCAAACTTCACCACTAGACTGGAGGAGGCACCCTAGGCACAGAGAGAGGAGACAGAGGAGGCAGGAGAGAAGGAAGAGGCGTGGGACAGCCAGAGCAGTCAGGCAAGAGAGGACGGGGCAGGACAGGCAGCAGAAAGGAGTGGGAAGAGGAGCAGAAGAGCAAATATTGGTGTGGAAGTGCTGGGGAGCTGGCTGGAACCTGGGCTGTGCCTTTCCCCCATCTGTCTGTCCATCCAACCCTTCCCTCTCACACCCTGAGCCTCACACAGCTGCCTAAGGATGCACAAATCCCTGGCTGTGCTCACCAGGTGATGCTGCAGCCAGGAACACCCAGGGCATCGATGGCCACAAGCACCACCATGAGCTTGGCTGGACAGGCAAAGCAGCTCTTGGCAGCTGGGAATTCCCTGGCTGCAGCTGTCCTGTCCATCAGGTGCCCCAAATTCAGGTTGGTGTCGCCAGAGCAGCTCCTGGGAATTCCCTGTCTGCAGCAGGACACTGTACTGTCCATAAGATGCCCCAAATTCAGGTTGGACATTGCCAGAGCAGCTCCTGGGAATTCCCTGGCTGCAGCAGGACACTGTCCTGTCCATCAGGTACCCCAAATTGAGGTTGGTGCAGCCAGAGCAGCTCTTGGGAATTCCCTGGCTGCAGCAATGCACTGTCCTGTCCCTGAGGTGCCCCAAATTCAGGTTGGACATTGCCAGGGCAGTTCCTGGCAGCTGGGAATTCCCTGGCTGCACTGTCCTGTCCCTGAGGTGCCCCAAACTCAGTTTGGAGGTTGCCAGAGATGAGGCCACAGCTGCAGCCCCACTTGCACAGCTCCAGCCACACAACCCTACACAGGCACAAAGGGTTCCCACCCACACCCAGCCCACCCCAGGGGTCTCCTCTGCTGCCTGAATCAGAGCAGCCAAGGAGAGCTCACACACTGAAGCCCTGAGCACCCATGTTGGCTGAACTGTCAGCTGTCACCCTGCTCAGTTTTGAACAGGTGGCTGCTTCTAAGACAAAATCATGGCCTGATTTTTGGCTCTCTTTTTATTCAGCTTTTACAGCTGTGAGTGCTGTCCCTCCCAGTGTGGAGGAACACAGGCACAAAGAGCAGCCCAGGGGACAGGATGGTCACTGAGAGAGCACACACACACACACATACACACACAGAGCTCCCAGCCACACTAAACACTGCTGCTGAACCTGTTGGGGTTTTTTGGAGAGTGTGGGGAGGTGCCTGGAACAGGGAAATGACAAGGATGAGGAAGAGGAAGGTCCCCTGGCCTTATACTCACGGGCATTGTCTGGCTGCCATGGAGGGCGTGGATTGCTGCCTGAGCCTCTGTGTGAGATGAGAACTTTACAAAAGCACAGCCTGGAAAGGGACAGAAAGAGCACAGGAGATTGCAGTGACAGGAGTGCTGTGAAAGTGGCATCACTCAAGAGACAGTGTATGTATCTCAGGTAAGGCAAAGGAAAGCCACCCCAAGGAAGCAGGGAACAAAAAGGATGCCTCATCCCAAGTCCTCTAGCCTGGAAAAAAGAGGAAGGGTCTCAAATTATTACTTCAATGATATATTCTGCAGATGATGACACCATCTCCACCCTTGCCCCTGATCACCTCTTCCCCAAATTCTCTGTGGACTGAGTACAAACACTTCAACCTGCAGCCCCAGCTGGACAGGACAGGCTCAGGACAGAGCAGTGACAGCTCAGCTACTCATCCTGCTCTGCCTCCCTCCTGCTCCCTCAGGCTCTGCCCACCTTCCCCAACCCCTCCTGGCAGCACAGGGATCCTGCCTGCTCCCTATTCCTGCCTGGTTTATGGGTTCCCCTAAATCCAGGGTGCCCCAGGGGGGAGCTGAGGCTGGTGAGCAGCACCCAGGGCAGGGACAAAGGGCAGGACACACAGAGGGTGGGTTCACACCTTTGCTGTTCCCATCAGGTCCACGGAGCACCGTGCATTCATCAATGACCCCAAACGGTTCAAAGAGCCGGAGCACGTCATCCTCAGACTGCTGCTTATTTAACATGCCCACAAAGAGCTTCCTGTCCCCTAGGGGCAAACACAGAAACATCAACCTGCTATGAGGCTTGCAGTCCAGGGCAGGAGGAGAGGAACACTTGTGCACAGAACAGCCTGCTGTTAGAAACATGCCTGCTATGGAAATGGTTTGCTGTTGGCTGAAATGCTTCTGGGGTGAAAATGCAGGGTTTGCCCAAGCTCCTCGCACGTTCAAGGGTTTGCGTGGCTTCCCCTGTCCTACCCTCCCCAATGAAAAACAAAGGATTAATCATTTCATTCATTAGCTTTTTCCTTTGAATAATCCAAAAGAAATGATAGTAAGAAAATCTGTCTGGGCAATCCCATTTCCATTGATCAGCAGGTGAAGTCCAACAGGTGCCTTAGGTAACACACCACGATCTTTTACTTCTGTTTCCTTTTCCTTCTCTCCAAGCCACCATTTCCTTGGCTGCCATGTAACCAAGCACCCTGATTTCCATCTGCCCTTCCCCACTCCAGCCTAACCAGCTGCCTCCCAAAGCCTGGGATAAATTCTGGCATAAACCTGGGTCCCAATCTGCCTCACTGTGGGATCATCCAAATCCTACAGATCAGCTCCATGGTCCCTGCTCCCCTCTCTCCCTGTGTACCCATGTCACACTGGCAGGGAGATGGAAGAGTGACCAAATCCAGGACTTTGAGCTCAGCCTCCTCCTGGGCTCCTCCTCAAAGAGAGAGTGAGGATTATGGTTTGTTGGGATGGGTAAGTGTGGAGGCAAAGAAGGTGCAGAGAGCTTTCTCGCACTCTTTCCCCACCTCAGCACCCACAGGAGCCCATCCCATGCCTGGCGCTGCCCAGCCAAGCACAAACACAACCACAGCAGTGTTTGGAGCAGCATCCTCCCCAGCCTGATGTGAACAGCAGTAAAACAGCACAAAACTGAAAAATCCCAGCCCAAACTCCATCCCAGGCTCAGTTTTAGCCAGCAAACAGAGCTAACCCTCCCCCAGTGGCCCAGATGTGGGTGGGGAGACAGGAC
Source organism: Ammospiza nelsoni (assembly GCF_027579445.1). Taxonomy (NCBI): domain Eukaryota; kingdom Metazoa; phylum Chordata; class Aves; order Passeriformes; family Passerellidae; genus Ammospiza; species Ammospiza nelsoni. The sequence goes on from NC_080659.1 coordinate 3,708,239, forward strand.
CCACAGGAGGGGCCGTGTCAGGAGCTGCAGTGCCAGAGGATTCCTTATTGCTAGCGACAGGATCAGAGGGGCTGGTGCCACACACAGCAATGCAATGTGACAGGGGCAATAGCAAGGGAGCTGCTCTCTGCCTCAGAGTGCACTGACCTGAAAAACAACAGGTCTGGGAGCTACAGCAGCACTGCAGCTCCAGGGGGGTGCTGGGGAGGGATGCCAGGCAAGGATGGCACATGACACATCCACACAGCCCCTGTGTGACCGTGCTCACTGGGGTCTGAGCATGAGGGAGGAGCTGAGGATCTGACTCCATGGTTCAGAAGGCTTGATTTCTTATTTTATTATATACATTATATATTTATTTTATATATTAATTATATATGTTATGTTATAATATATACTATATATAAAATATAGTATATATATATGTTATAATATATACTATATATAAAATTATACATATTATATAGGATTATAGTTATTATTTCATTATATATATTATATACTATTATATACTATACTATACTATTATATGCTATTATATTATATACTATACTGTACTATTATATAATATTAATTATATTATACACTATTCTATTATATACTATTATATACTATACTATACTATTATATTAGGGGTTTATATATTATATATTATGGTTTTATATACAATATATATATATATTATATATTATATATTATATATTATATATTATATATTATAATATATAATATATAATATATAATATATAATATATAATATATAATATATTATAATATATAATATATATTATATATTATATATTATATATTATATCTATACTAAAGAATAGAAGAAAGGATTTCATTAGAAGGCTGGCTAAGCTAAGAATAGAAAAAAAAGGAATGAATAACAAAAGTTTGTGTCTCAGAGAGTCCAAGCCAGCTGACTGTGATTGGCCATTAATTAGAAACAACCACATGAGACCAATCACAGATGCACCTGTTGCATTCCACAGCAGCAGATAATCAATGTTTATCTTTTGTTCCTGAGGCCTCTCAGCTTCTCAAGAGGAAAAATCCTAAGGAAAGGATTTTCCATAAAATATATCTGTGACACCCCTGCCCTGCTCCCCTTGGCCCAGGGGATTGTCCCACCCAGGTAAGGAAGGGAGGAACCTTCCCTGCTGCTCACCAGGTACAGACACACTCAGCACACACCTACCAGTGCCATGGATCCTTCACAGAAAAGCAGCATTAATGGCACTCACACAGCCCTGCTGGAACACACTTGGACACCCCAAACCCCGGGGATGCCTTCCAGAAGGAAATTCCTCATGAACAAGAGCAATGTGCAGGCAGCCACACTCACCCAGCATGCAGACACCACCTCACCCTGCCCCAGAGCCCCAGCATGGCACAGCTCCCCTGTAACCCCAGGCAGACATGTGCCATGAGGTGTTAAAAGTGTCTTTTAACCCACTCCCAAGCAGATATTCCTGATTTTTATAACTAGAAGTGGCTGAAATATTCGGCTTTGCATATTTTTTTAAAGGCCAGGTTTCCCATTTTCATGAATCCCTGGGTAACTACACCTACACCCATGGGAATTTCATCCCCTTCTGTTTTCCTTGTGATTCTTTCTACATTCCTCCCTGCACCTGCATGGCACTGGCTGCCTTTGCAGACATTATTTCAGCTGATTGGGTCCATTCAAATTGGTGATGCCCAATAATCCCCAGCCCAGGCACAGGAGTTCATAAAGTTCAAAAAGGAGTTCACAGCTGCTGCTCAGCTGCCTTCTGAGCAGGGAGACAGCACCTGCCCCACAAGGGCCAGCTCAGGAGGGCTAAAAACAGCACACAGAGAAGGTGAAAAATCAGATTGGAACAGAGAAGGTGAAAAAAAAAAGGGGCTGGACAGGAAGAGATTGACTGGGCAGTGAAGAGGAGCATGGAAACTAAAGGAGCAGCAGCTCTGTGGTGTGACTGAGGTGTCAGATGTGAGCCCACTGTGGCCATGGCAGGGACACTGGAGGTCTGGGAGGTTCCTCCTTCCTCCACCTTGAATCTCCATTGCAGCTGCAGCCAGGCCTTTATGGATATTCTGCAGCCTTTGGGTGGCAAACATGGAGAGCTCCTTAAAAAAATCATCAATAAAGGGGAGAAATACATTGGGAAATACTTGCACTGACTTTAGGTGCTGTGAAATAATCCTCTGATCTTTGAAAAAACTGTGGGCTGAGATGTGACAGCCAGAAATGCACCTGATGGTTTTGTCTTTCCCTTCAGGGACCCCTGGCTGGCTGGGGCAGGGGGTGTTGAGATGTTTTGAGTTATCCTACACCTTGCAATCAAATCAACATCAAATTAAAAATTACTCATTATTTTCTCCTTCAGATTTCCTGGGTAATTCCTGCGGTTTATTCCTCACACCATTTCTGTTGAATCAAAAGCATTTTTCTTCATCCTGCCCTGTGGGAAAAGTCCACTAAAACTACCCCAAATCTCCACTGCAGCTGCAGTCAGGCCTTTATTCAGACATGCTGCTGCCTTTGGGTGGCAAACATGGAGAGTTCCTTAAAAAGTCATCAGCACAGGAGAGAAATACATTGGGAAATTCTTGCACTGACTTAAGGTGCTGTGAAATAATCCTCTGTTCTTTGAAAAAACTGTGGGCTGAGATGTGACAGCCAGAAATGCACCTGATGGTTTTGCCTTTCCCTTCAGGGACCCCTGGCTGGTTGGGGCAGGGGATGTTGAGATGTCTTATCTTACACCTTGCACTCAAATCAACATCAAATTACAAGTTATTAATTATTTTCTCCTTCAGATTTCCTGGGTAATTCCTGTGGTTTCTTCCTCACCGCATTTCTGTTGAAACAAAAGCATTTTTCTTTATCCTGTGATCCTAAAACCCTTCCACCTTGCCCTGTGGGAAAAGTCCACTGAAACAGTGACTGCTCCATCCCTGCAGCTTTACAGGTTCTTCTGCTGTCTCAGGGCTCACTGACAGAACCTTTTGGAAGCTCTGCCTTCATGTGGGAGTTCCAGATTTCCTTTTTGGAATTTGGAAGGAAAAAAAATTTAAAAGCCAGTCTTCCTATGTCTGTGCAGCACAGGTTAAAACTGTGACACCTCAGGGACTCAAGCTCTAAATATAAATACACAAATAATACAAATATAAATGCACACACCTATGGGTTTGGAATATTTTCTGAATACCAAGAAGAGCAATAGTAAAGGGAATTAAATCACTGATAACATAAGATTTTTTTCACAGGGAGAGCCTGGTTCTGAAGATCACATGAAGCAAAATGATCCAGCCTGTTCCCTTTGGATGCCTCTGCAGCAGCTGGGGACCTCTGAAAGGGATTTTCTGCTGCTGACCCCTACATCCCTGCATCCTGGAGCCCAAGCCATGATCAGGGATCCTCTGGATCCTGTCAGCTTCCAAGCAGGGCTGTTCTCCCACAGCATCCAGGCTGACTCATCCCTCCCAGCAGGGCTGGAATGCTGCAAACCCTTCCTTCTACCTGAGCTGTGATCCTAAACCCTTCCACCTGAGCTGTGATCCTAAAACCACCCATCCCAAACCCTCTGGCACTCTCAGGGACCCATTGGAACTCTCAGGGCTGATCCTAAACCTGCTGGCACTAACAGAGCTGATCCCAAACCCTTTGGCACTCTCAGAGCTGCTCCCAAATCCCCTGGCTCTCAGGGATGATCCCAAACCCTCTGGCACTCTCAGGGATGATCCTAAATCTGCTGGCATTCTCAGGGACCCTCTGGCACTCTCAGAGCTGATCCAAATCCCTCTGGCACTCTCAAGGCTGATCCCAAACCCTCTGGCATTCTCAGGAACCCTTTGGAACTCTCAGAGCTGATCCCAAACCCTCTGGCACTCTCAGAGCTGATCCCAAACCCTTTGGCACTCTCAGAGATGATACCAATCCCTCTGGCACTCTCAAGGCTGATCCCAAACCCTCTGACACTCTCAAGGCTGATCCCAAACCCTCTGGCACTCTCAGAGCTGATCCCAAACCCTTTGGCACTCTCAGGGACCCTCTGGCACTCTCAGGGCTGATCCCAAACCCTCTGGCACTCTCAGAGCTGATTCCAAACCCTTTGGAACTCTCAGAGCTGATCCCAAACCCTCTGGCACTCTCAGAGATGATACCAATCCCTCTGGCACTCTCAAGGCTGATCCCAAACCCTCTGGCACTCTCAAGGCTGATCCCAAACCCTCTGGCACTCTCAAGGCTGATCCCAAACCCTTTGGCACTCTCAAGGCTGATCCCAAACCCTCTGGCACTCTCAAGGCTGATCCCAAACCCTCTGGCACTCTCAAGGCTGATCCCAAACCCTCTGGCACTCTCAAGGCTGATCCCAAACCCTCTGGCACTCTCAAGGCTGATCCCAAACCCTTTGGCACTCTCAGGGACCCTCTGGCACTCTCAGGGCTGATCCCAAACCCTCTGGCACTCTCAGAGCTGATTCCAAACCCTTTGGAACTCTCAGAGCTGATCCCAAACCCTCTGGCACTCTCAGAGATGATACCAATCCCTCTGGCACTCTCAAGGCTGATCCCAAACCCTTTGGCACTCTCAAGGCTGATCCCAAACCCTCTGGCACTCTCAAGGCTGATCCCAAACCCTTTGGCACTCTCAGGGACCCTCTGGCACTCTCAGAGATGATACCAATCCCTCTGGCACTCTCAGGGCTGATCCCAAACCCTCTGGCACTCTCAGTCATCACCTCCATGGTTCTCCAGCTCCCCACAGGGATTCCTGCAGCACTGGAAGCTCTCCTCTCCCCTCTCCTCCTGCTGTTTTCCCCTTCACTTTCCCTACATCTCCAGCTTTTCACCCTCTGATTGGCAATTTCCCGAGCTGTCCAGCGAGCAGGGAAATTCACTGTGAGCTCTGACTGTCGAGTTCCCATGGAAACGTGCTCTGGGCAGCAGGAGGAGCCAGCACAGAGCTCAGAGCTGCTGATGGAGGTAGCAGGGAACAACCCAGGGGTGGAGGCTGAATTCTGTGACCAAGAGAGAGCAAACATGCACAGGACACAGCTCCCACAAAGCCAGGATCAGGGAGGGAGGGAGGGAAGGCAGCTCCTGGTGTGGATGGGATGCAGCAAATCTTGGAAGCAGAGAGAGTTTCCTTGTCCCTGGGTGGTGCTGGAGGCTTGGGGTGCCTTCATGCCCATCCCTGCATCCCAGAGCTCCAGAAAAGCACAAAAACCCCTCTGCCCTTTCCTCCTGTCACTGCAGACTCACTCCAGGAAAAGCTGGCCCAGCATCACAAATCCCACTCTGAACTAATGCAGGAAACAACTTTTCCACGCAGGAAACAAATCCTCCATAGAATTCAGGTTACCTGGGCAGCAGATAGAATTCATAGAATTTCCATAGAATTCAGATATCTGGGCAGGATCAGGGAGGGAGGGAAGGCAGCTCCTGGTGTGGATGGGATGCAGCAAATCTTGGAAGCAGAGAGAGTTTCCTTGTCCCTGGGTGGTGCTGGAGGCTTGGGGTGCCTTCATGCCCATCCCTGCATCTCTGAGCTCCAGATAAGCACAAGAACCCCTCTGCCCTTTCCTCCTGGCACTGCAGGCTCACAGCAGGAAAAGCTGACAATGTCTGGCCCAGCATCACAAATCCCACTCTGAACTAATGCAGGAAACAACTTTTCTGTCATGAATTTCTTCACTGAGCATCCACATATTCCCACACAGCTCCTGCAGGGCTTGGCCAAAACCGCCCCTTTGGCAGAAAAATGAGCATCTCTCAGACCAAGAAAGACATTCTGGTGTTCCAACTTCGTGTTCTTAATTCAGGGTGCTTCACTTGAGAAATGTCAGTGCCTGGTGAGTACAAAGGAGGTTCCCTTCAATGGTAATGCAGAGCTGTGCCTCAGTGAAGCATGGAGATACTCCTTGATAAATTCCTACTATTCCTTGATAAATTCCTAATCCATACAGTTCTGCCCTGCCCCAAATCTTTGTTTCACCTCCTGCCAATGTGGGCTTACTGCTGTAGGGATATTCCTCTTCCCATATCTGCAAAGTTGTTCACTCACTTCTCTGACAAGTGGAGCATCAGGACAGAAACATTTCAGGAGAGAAACCTGTCCCAGACAAACAGAGGTTGCTGCTCCTGCCTCAGGAAAAACTCCAGTTTGTCCTGTGGGAGCTGCAAGGAGCCTGCAGGGAGGTGCTCAGAGCCCAAAGGTTTCTGTTCTTGTCCATGGGAAGCAGAGTTGGTGTTCTGACATTTGTAACCATTAGGGAATGTGGTACTTTTCATAAACTTAGAGATTTCCTTGGCCAAAAGCTTGTTTCTAAATCAGCACCCTGGTTTTTGAGTATCACACAACCAGAAATACAAACATTCACACAAAATATTATAAAATATATCTCATGTTCTTGGCAGTGACAGTCACTACAAACTGTTTGGGAATGTAAAATAAAAACCTTTGAAATCGAAATAAAATGCTGTCCCACAGCACAAACAGCAGCACACAAACCCTCCCCTGGCCTCGACTAAACTGCTTTCAGGGGCAGCACCAACAGCACGAGGCATGGAGAGAAAAGGAGAAGAAATAGATCAGTAAAGCAAGGAAAAGAGACAAAATGAGTTAATGGATTTGGAAAGGGCTGAAGTTGCAAACCTTCTCCACCTGGAGGAGGCATTTGAGCTGCTGAGAGCTCCCCATTAAATTACCAGCTTCTCTTGTTCCCAGCTCTGAACTTCTCAGCAAATGCTGCTCTGCCCAAGCTGTCCCCTGCAGGCTGACAGCACCTCCATCTCAGAATCCTTTCCCTTCAGACATTATTTCCCCATCATGTGATCTTTTCTGCAACAGCATTTTGGCCTTGACAATGTGCTGGGGGCTGCTGCAGGACTGAGCCAGCTCAGCAGTGATGGGGGAGGCAGTGGAGGGAGCTGCAGACAGGAGAATCAGCTGCAGACCAGTGAGCTGAACACATTAAAAAGCCAGTGCTGCTGCAGGGATCTGCCTCTTAGTGGGCTGGGCAGGTGTAGGAATGAAGGAATCTCTTCCCAAAGGCTGCAGGAGCCCCAGTGCCACACAGTAATGTCCTGGGGACATTGCCAGGCTGATGGCACCCAAAGTGTTGGGGAAGATGAACCAGGAAAGCCTTATAAATACGATTGTATGGCAAAAGATTTTGAGAATATAGAAACTGTAAGTGAGATTGAAATGAAAGCAAGCTCTGAGATCCCTTAGTTACTGAACAACTGGAAAACGATGTGGCTGGCTGAAGGTAATCCCTTTTGATGGAACAACACCCTCTGCTTGCAGGCAGCTCCAAGGGGCAGAGCAGACCCTACTAGCCTGGCAGAAGGGGTCCAAAGAGGAGTTTTTAGGGTTTAAAATGTAACACAGTATAGCAATGTAGTGATTCTTATAGGCTGTATGGAAATGCTATAGGATTTGTGTCCTGCACTAGATTGGTTAGTGAGAATGAGAATATTCAACACAGAAGATGATTTATTGTATTGGAACAGGAACTTCGCTCTCTTACCCTTTTGCTCTCTTACCTTTTTTACTCCCTTGCTCTCTCCCCCTCTCTCCTCTCAGTCCTGCTCTGAGCTGTGCCTGGCAGCTCCCAGCAGGGCCCTGCACCCAGGCCCTTTGCAATAAACCCAAGTTCCACAACCTGGCTGCAGAGATCTCTCATCTCTGTCCATCCTGCCCCCTGACGCTCCTACAGGAAAGCGAGGAGGGGGCAGCCACACCATCACCCTCAGCACCTGCTGTGTCCCTGCACTGCCCTCCTGCCCCCATCTCTCTGCCACACACAGACCCCTCCTCAGAGCCAGGACCCTGTGTCTCATTTCCTGGTCCCCCTCACAAGCCCAGGGCCACCACAGGAGAAACAAGGAGAGATGACAACTACCTCCACGGCTCTCGCTGTCCGCAGGCTTCACCTGGATCGGGCGTGCCATCTGCAAGGGAACAGAAATGCAGAGGTTATTGCTTGGCCCAGTGCCCAGCACAGGCTGCTGAGGGCACTGGCAACAGGGCACAGGAAGGGGAGAGGCAGAAGGGAAACCAAGACACTGTGATGGCCAGCAGTACCCTTGAAGAAGGGAGCGTTTTATTCCAAAAGGAACCTGGCGCTTTTCCCCGTTCAGCTCTCCTGGAAATGCCCACCATGCACAAAGCTCTGCCTCCTCAGCACAGGGAGGACTCTGAGGAAGCAGCTCAGCACCATGTGACTGGAGCCTGAGCAGTGGCCTGAGGTGAGGCTGTGCCTGGGAGCTCTTCCTGTGTGTGCCCTGACTCAGTGCAGGCACGGCCACGTCACCCACTGAGCCACCACGGACTGTCCTTGCAGCAGGGAGGGGACACTGAACGTGGCCAGGAGCAGCACAGCAAGCAGGGCTGTGGTGTCCCCCCTTCCAGAGCCCTCACACTGACAGCTCTGTGCACCACAGAAGCTATTGAGGACTTGAGAACTTGTCCAGGAGCAGCACAGCAAGCAGGACTGTCTGTCCCCCATTCCCCAGCCCTCACACAGATACCAGAGAAGCTCTTGAGGACTTGTCCAGGAGCAGCAGGGCAAGAAGGGCTGTCTGTCCACCCTTCCCCAGCCCTCGCACAGACGGCTCTGTGCACCAGAGAAGCTCTTGAGGACTTGTCCAGGAGCATCACAGCAAGCAGGGCTGTGCCATTCCCCCTTCCCCAGCCCTCACACAGACAGCTCTGTGCACCAGAGAAGCTCTTGAGGACTTGAGAACTTGTCCAGGAGCAGCAGGGCAAGCAGGGCTGTTCTGTCTCCCTCTTCCCCAGCCCTCACACAGATACCAGAGAAGCTCTTGAGGACTTGTCCAGGAGCAGCACAGCAAGCAGGGCTGTCTGTCCACCCTTCCCCAGCCCTCACACAGACAGCTCTGTGCACCAGAGAAGCTCTTGAGGACTTGAGAACTTGTCCAGGAGCAGCAGGGCAAGCAGGGCTGTGCTGTCTCCCCCTTCCCCAGCCCTCACACAGGCACCAGAGAAGCTCTTGAGAAGGGCAGTGCTGCTCTCCAACATCTCTCATCTCCAGCCCTCAGGGGAAATGCTCAGGTTGAAAGTGGCAAATCTCCTCTTGTTTGGGTGTGGAGAAGAGGTTTTTCCTTCTCTTGCAGCCATTAGCGTCAGCAGCAATAATCCAAGCACAAACAAGCCTCAAGGGTAGCTTAGCTCACATGGTTTGGGGACTCTCCAGGTGAGACAGAAGAGCTGCATCAAGGAACACACAGCTTTAAGTGTCTGCTTTGAAAAGCAGGGCAAAACCCATCTGCTGGCAGGGCTGTGTGTCCTGTGCTGCCCAGACAGGCAGCTGACAAGCTGCAGCCTCCTTTCCCAGCTAGCAGGATCCAAGTGCACCAGAATATCCTCCAAGGAATGGTGCACAGGGCAGATTTCCACATTCACAGCACATCTCACTCCATGGCTCTCAGCATCACTCACAGGGGCTGACAGTGACCTGAATCAGTGACATTCATAATAAAAAACCAACCAGAATATTGCAGGCAAGGCCTGCACACGAACTGCAGGTCCAGACACAGTCTGCCCCTCTTTTAGGAAACCCCTGAGGAAAAACAGCAACAAAACAGAAAATGAAATCAAGCCATAAAAGTCACCAAGTGAGATGTGTTTAAAAGCCAGCATGAAATATGTGGAAGTCTTGTCAGTCTCCACATCCCCAAGAGCTGGAGGAAACCTGTGAGGTGGCTCTGCAGTTCACAGGGCAGAGAAGCGAACCAGGAGGTGGCAGCTGGCATGGCCTGGCATGGCACACAGCCTGGCAGCTGGGGGCTCTGAAGCTGTTTTCCTCTGGCTGAAGGACCCCAGGCAGGATAAGCAGAGGCTGGAGCAGACCCACACCATTCCTGCCTCAAGGATTGACCATGGGGCTGCTGAAAATGGCCCCAGGGATGGGCTGGCAGCTCCCCAAAGGAAGGCCCAGCTGCTGCCATGCTGCACCTTGACAAAAACAGCCCCAAGAGCTGCTGAATCATTTAGGGAAGAGAGAGAGCTGCAGGTCTGTTGGGGAAGATGAAACAGGAAAGCCTTATAAATATGATTGCCTGGCAAAAATTTTGAGAATATGGAAACTATAAGTGAGATTGAAATGAGAGCAAGCTTTGAGATCCCTCAGTTACTGAACAACTGGAAAACAATGGTGTGGCCACTGAAGGCAATCCCCTTTTGATGGAACAACACCCTCTGCTTGCAGACAGGCCCAAGGGTCAGAGCAGACCCTACAGCTTGGCAGAAGGGAACCAAATAGGAGTTTTAAGGGTTTAAAATGTAACACAGTGTGGGAATGTAGTGATTCTTATAGGCTGTATGGAAATGCTGTAGGATTTGTATCCTGTACTAGATTGGTTAGTGAAATCAGAATATTCAACACAGATGATTTATTGTATTGGAACGGGAACTTTTCTCTCTTAGCTCTTACCTGTTACTCTCTTACCCCTTTTATTCTCTTATGCTTTTACTCTCTCACCCTCTCATCCTCTCTCTCCCTCTCTTCTCTCAGCCCTGCTCTGAGCTGTGGCTGCAGCTCCCAGCAGGGCCCTGCACTTGGCCCTTTGCAATAAACCCCAAGTTCCATGCCCTGGCTGCAGAGATCTCTCGTGTCTGTCTGTCCTGACCATCCTACCCCCATCAATCCTACCCAGGTCCTTTCCCCACCCTTGCTCAGCTGCAGGGATCTGCAGAGCTCCTGATGTCCTACTGCCATGTGGCCCCAGCATTTGCAGCACTGCAAGTCACCAGGAGCTGCTGAGGGCCCAGCACCCCTCTGCTGAGCTGAGTGGGATGTGGGGCAGTGATTCAGGAGCCTGAGGTCAGGGATTGCTGCACAAAGCCTCAGATTTCCTTGCTGAGAGGCTGCTGCCAGTGCTCACGGGCCCTGGCACGCTGCCTGTGTGAGCTGAGGCTGGCAGAGGCTGAGTGGGAGAGGGCAGGCAGCCCAGATGTGTGCTCAGAACAGAGAGAGCTCCCTGCAGAGCCAGCAGAGGCAGCTGGCCACGTCACATCCAGGACATGGATTCCCCCAGCACCAAGGAATGGTTTTGTTTCTACCCAGGATGCAAAACCAGCTGAGCTGATGGGGAGGGAGGTGAGGCACAGCCTCAGATCTCAGCTCCTGTGAGGAAGCCAAAGGCCCAGAGCCATGTGGGGGTAGGAGGGGCAGCAGGGATGCTGTGGAAATGCAGGGCACACACACCCAGCACCTCCCTGCCAGGGATGCAGGGGCTGAGGGGAGGATGGGGGGAGGTTAAGTACCTGAGGCCATCTCCCTGTCCCCTCCCCCAACAGGGCTGTCACTCCAGCTCCCAGCACCTAGGATAAAGGAGGTGTTGTCATGGAAACGGTTATTCACCACATGGAACCTGACATTTGCAGTTGCCATGGAAACCAGCTCTTGGGGGCATTCCCTGTGCTTTGCACAAAAGAGACATTTTGATATGATCTCTGGGGAAGGGGCCCCCTCTCCCCATCTGTCCATCCCTGTACTTTCCCCCATACCCCAGGGACATGACCCCAGGGGTGGTGACCCCACCAAAGCTGAAATCCTGGGGCAGGATTTCAGTGACATCCCTCAGGGTCACTGACCCTGTGAGGTGATGTGCCCACGATGCCCTGGCAGTGGTGGCAGTGCCAGCACAGCAGTGGTGCAAACCCAGAGGCAGCTCCTGATTGGGAATACAAGAGGAATCAGGGCTGCCCTGCACCCCCAGATATGGCCACAGCTCCTCTCCTGCCCACCTGAAACAGCCCCTGGGGTGGGCATTGAAAGACTTTCCCCCTGCCCATGTCAGATCAAGCCCTGCCCATTTCCAGAGGCTCTGAGCTGCTCTTTATCTGCTCTGGAAGATAAGGGGAAAGAGAAGGAAACAAGATACAAGAAATTTGTGCAGATGCTGAGGCTTGGAGAAGAGCAGCAGGATTGTCTGGCAGATTTGTCTCTCATCTGAGGCAGAAGGAGCCCTGTTCCTCCTTGCACACAAGAGGCTTCCATCACCACTCTCATGTTGCCACCAAAGATGAACAAATTATGAAAGGCCTCTAAAACATAGGGAGTCCACAGCAGCTTTAACTAAACCAACTTAAGGCCTTAAGCACTGTCCCTAAATTCTGTGTACAGGTCTCAGACAAAGAGCTCTGTCCCCTACAGGACACACAGTAGGAATGGTCAAGTTTTACCTCTCCCATTTGAGGGAGAAAGAGAGGAACAGCAGTGGAGGACCCACTTCTGGAAGTACAAATTCTCCTGGCCTCCAGTCATCACCTGAGGCTGCACAGCAATCAGAGAGCACACCTGAATAAGAAAATTGTATTTTTACATACCCAGCTCAGTAATCAGAGAGCACACCTGAATAAGAAAATTGTATTTGTATATACCCAGCAGTCAGGATGTGCCTGCCCTAAATTCCCAGAGTGGAAGGACATGGATGCCTTTTACCACACAGGAACACAGAGGTGAGCACATGTGTAGGATGGAGAATTCCAGCAAATGATTCATGAGCCTGCACCTGCCTCACAAGCTGAGCTTTGCCTTCCCTGTTCAATTATTCAGCTGAGCATTATTAGTCTTCATTTCTTAAGAATATCACATTAACATTTAGCACATGCTGTCAGGACACCAAGGGCCAAATGTCCCCTGTCCCTCACACCTCAGGATCCTCCTCACCCACTGCTGCTGGCACTGCAAGGGCTGGCAGCTCCATGACCCACTGCACTCAGGAAATCCTCTGCAGCAGCACTGGGCACCAGATGGGCAGCAAAGCTCCTGCTCCAGCTTTTCCCTCACATTTCCCTCCTGGCTGGATACACAACACAGCTGTCCCTGCTCTCAGCTCTCACTGAGGTTTCTCTGCCTGCACAATTGCCCCTCTCAGGAGCCTTGCTGGATTTCTGGGGGGATTCCTGGTGGGAAGCAAAGGCAGCCAAGCTCAGGAGCGTCACACACAGCCATGTCCTGTGCAGCCCTCTGAGAACAGAGAGGAGACACCCACAGGGAGGGTCACAGAATCACAGAATTTCTAGGTTGGAAGAGACCTTTAAGATCATCGAGTCCAACCCATGCCACTGCAGCCCAGAGACTTCCAGGAAAGGGGAAAAGCTAAGAGGCCTTGGGGAAAGTGTCTGGATTACATCAAACCCAAATCCCAGGACTGGGCAGCACAGAGAAGCAGGGAACCCTTCCCCTCTGCTTTTGAGGAAATGCTCCCCACCTTTGTAGCACAAGAACCTGGCATCAAACATCCTGGCACTCCTGAAGTCACAGGAAGCTTTGCTATGGTTTCACCAAAGCCAAAATGCACCACTTCTCTCACCACACCCCAAATAAAGACTTGTGGAGGTGAACTGGCTCCCCATGTTCAATCAGTGCCCAGCATGAGCTGGCAGTCAGCTCAGCAATCTGGTAGCCCTGTTCTTCAAGGAGAAGATTCCCAGATTCCCCCTTCTTCAGCTTTCAAATTGCAAAAGCTGGATGGAAGGAAAAAGCCCCCTGAGACAGCAGGGCAAGCCTCTCTATTAATTACAAGTAAGTGATGTAAAATAGCCCCTAAGGTGCAATGCAGGGGAACCTCAGAGTGTAAGAGGGTCACAAGCAGAGTGTACAAAGCACACAATGCAGGCTGGCTCCTCTGGGATGGCAAAAACCAAAAGGCATCCAAGGCCACTGGCAGAATTAGGTCTTAGGCTCTTCCTTTTACAAATTGTGGGCTTGTCCTCCTCTGGCCAGTTCAAAATGCCCTGCCTGAATGATCATAATCACTTCTAAGTGGGCAGAGCTCATAAATCTAAATGCTAATTTGTTCATTTGGATTCTGTTTCTGATTGGGAATGGATTAGTGGCAGTCTCAGTGCTCAAGTGTCCTGCTTGCATCTTCCCTGTAACATCTCAGTGTGCCTCAGTCCTGTCCAGGAGAACCATCCTTCCCTGAGAAAGAGGGGTTGTCTCATACAGAAACATGAGCAACATTAGCACCAAGTTCTGGCACAGCTCTACAGGCTGCTTATGAATTCACCTCATTCAATCCTGCTATGGAGGAGACAAGGATAATTATGAGCAGTGTGTGTTCCAGGTGGAGGAATTGAGGAATGTGGTGATGAAGATCATACACAAAGTCTGTGGCAGAAGCAGGATGTGAATCCCAGAGTACAAACCACACAGCTTCTGCCTGCATGGCTCAGCTACATCTTTATGCACAAGCAAGGAAGATTGCTGAAGGACTGATGAAACTGAAAACCCCAAAAACTCCTCTAGAAAGTTCATCAAGACCACAAAACCAGATTGTTCTGGACTTGAGAAAGCCATGGACCTGGCATGGCCAATGCTCAGACCCACAGTCCTGTGTCAGCTGCAGCATCTTGCTTCAGAGACTTGCCCAAGATCGTCACATTTCCCAAGGAATTGCCCCAAGGAATGCTTAGGGCTTAAGGCCTGCAAAAAGCAGGAGTAAGATGGGTCACCAAATTGTGCAAGAAAGCTGCAGAGGGAAAAGCTGGGAGCACACATCAGCTGGCTTTGATCCACTGGAAAGGACCCCCAGCACCCTGAGCCTTCCCCACTGGTCCAGGGAGCACCTTCAGGGGTTCTCTGTGCACAAGGTGCAGCCCCCAAAAACCCCAAAAAAGCAGGGAAGGGAAGAGCAGTGTCTGAGTTGATGGACACAGCTTCTGTCTGCAAGGCTCAGCTACATCTTTATGCACAAAACAAGGAAGATTCTTGAAGGACTGATGAAAATGAAAACCCCAAAAACTCCTCTAGAAAGTTCATCAAGACCACAAGAGATCATTCTGGCCTCCAGAATGTTGTCTTGGGACAACACTCAGGCATGGCTGGGTGCTCAGACCCACAGTCCTGTGTCAGCTGCAGCATCCTGCTTCAGAGATTTGCCCAAGATTGTCACATTTGTCAAGGAATTGCTCAGACCCACAGCCCTGTGTCAGCTGCAGCATCTTGCTTGAGCCTTGCCCAAGACTGCCACATTTCCCAAGGAATTGCCCTAAGGAATGCTCAGGGCTTAAGGCCTGCAAAAAGCAGCAGTAAGATGCTGTGAGATGGGTCACCAAATTGTGCAAGAAAGCTGCAGAGGGAAAAGCTGGGAGCACACATCAGCTGGCTTTGATCCACTGGAAAGGACCCCCAGCACCCTGAGCCTTCCCCACTGGTCCAGGGAGCACCTTCAGGGGTTCTCTGTGCACAAGGTGCAGCCTCCAAGGACCCCAAAACAGCAGGGAAGGGGAAGGGAAGAGCCTGGGGCAGCAGTGTCTGAGCTGATGGACTCAGCAGCTCTGCAGAGCCTGCACAAACCTCTCCTGGCTGTGCTGGCAGGTTCACTGCTGCACCTTCCCTTCTCCTGCCCCATGGCAGGTAATGACAGTGGCCAGGAAAAGCCATTTCTGGTGATGTAACAGAGGGGGGAGGCACAGGGACCCTCTGCCTGCACACACAGAGTGGCTGTGCCAGTTCCCTTGGCAACCACTAACACTGACAATCCCAGCAGAGCAAAACCTCCGTGGATACTGACACACCCACGGGAAAATCCACCCCAAACCCCACATAAATCCCCTGAGCCTGCTCTGGGCTGATATGAGATAAGCTGTTTCCCTTTAGGGGCGCTGGCAGACAAGAAAAGAGGCCCCAGGTGACTGCAGGATGCCCCTGGAGACAGTAAAATCTCATTTGGAGAAGGCCCTCAGTGATGTGGTGTAGTCAGCCCTGCTTTGAGCGGGTTTGAGCACAGACCCCAGGGGTCTCTTGCACCATAAATTATCCTGTGATCCCAACTCCATCATGTTCACAAAGTTGTATGCAGGCTCACACCCCAAATGACCCCAGAGAGGGGGAAATGTGGAGCCTCACCCAGGAGGGGGTGCCTGTGGGCTGGTGTGCAGGTACAGGTGAGTTCAGCAGCACAGGAAAGTGAGACCAGCAGGGAAGACCCAGCTCTGAGAGGCAAAAGTCAAAGCTTTGTGCTGCAAGGAGATGCCAGGGCCTGGCTGTGCCAAGGGCAGCAATTCCTCCGGAGAAAGGAAGAGCCCTTGTGCACAGGACAGAGCCTGCATGTGTCCAGTTGGGCAGCATGTGGGAATGGGTGCTGATCTTTAATTTCACTGTTCTTCCAATTCCACAGGGAACAGGAGGCAATGTCTGCCTTGGCAGCTTCATCTTCAGTGCAGGCACTTCACTGGGCTTTGCCTCACTGAGAGTTCTCAGCCCCTCAAGTGAAACCCTCAACAGCACAAGTATTTTCAATTCTCTCTGCACTGAACAGGCACTTCTGCTGCTGCTTCTGGGCTGCTTTAGCCCAGCACCTTCATGTCCTGGTGCTGCCATTTCCATGAGATAGAAATACAAAGAGCATGCCAAGGCTAACTGATAATGCTGCATGGCTCTCAGCAATGGGATTGTCTATCAAACCTGCAGCATGGACATGGGAAAAACATCTCCACCCTGCCCTGCTCAAGGGTTCAAGTTGTAAAGATTAATCAGCAGGGTCCAGCTTCAAACCTCAGCCAAACCCTCAACAGCACAAGTATTTTCAATTCTCTCTGCACTGAACAGACATTTCTGCTGTTTCTTGACCAGAGGCTGCTTCAGCCCAGCACCTTCATGTCCTGGTGCTGCCATTTCCATGAGATAGCCTGGAAATGTATTTCTCTGTATTTCTAACTGATAATGCTGCATGGCTCTCAGCAATGGGATTGTCTCTCAAACCTGCAGGATGGACATGGGAAAAACTTCTCCACCCTGCCCTGCTCAAGGCTTCAAGCTGCAAAGATTAATGAGCAGGGCACAGCTTCAAACCTCACCAAACATTTAGACCACTTAAAACTTTCAGAAATACTGGTCCAGGCTGGTTTCACACCAGTATTGCAGAAATGAGAGGGGAGGGGAGAATGAGATGCTCTGCCCTCTCCACCAAAGTGCTCCCTCCTGCCACCACGGGCTGTGGCTGCTGCCAGATGGCCCAGGTGAGCCCTTGCTGCTGGCAGCACAGGACACAGCCCTCTGCTCCAGCTCTGCTGGCTCTCTGCACGATGCTGGTGCCCAACCACCTGAATTAGTGCTGCAGCATCTCAACCCCTGGTGCATTCCCAGAGCCTGTGTCTGCTCTCATGCTGCTGCTCTCTGTAATTTTCCATTCCTGTGTCCCTGCATCCATGAGCTCTCCCTATGATGTGGCCACATTTCAGTACCCTCATCACTGCTCTTAAACTGCCCTTATTCCCAGCTTGGATCAATACCAATTTCTGCCACTTACTTGCCTACCTTTCAGCAGGCCTTTCTTTGTTCTGCATAGAAATAAAACTGGAACCGTACCTTGCCAAAAGAATTACTTTTTTAAACCTCCCCCCCTTCACTTCCTCCCTCTATTCTTCTTCCTCTTCTTCTTCAGGAGCAATTTTATGTAATTTGCAACTGTCTGGCTGCAAATGAAAAGAGACATAAAGCGTTTCTGCGAAATATTGAAAAGCTGCATGCTTTTCCCTCACATTTCACTTAGCAAGAGGCTTTAACTTGCTGTGTGATCACTGTGTGTCATTAATAACCTCTCCAATTCCTTTCAGAACTCAGCAAAGTGAAGGCACAATCACGAATCAAAGGCATGGGTTATTGAGATATAATATCATTTCAGTGAGGCAGGGAGGAGTGTGCCAGGGAGTGGGGAGAAGGTGAAACACTGCACTGCTGGGCTGGCTGGCAGCTGGAGAGGGCACCAAATTTAGGAAATAGCCTTGAAGGCCTGATTTCAACAATTCAGCAGCTCTGAGGGCAGCACAGGTGTGTTAGATAATACAATATGTACAGGTGAGACTGGTTGAGTCACCATCAAATGTGGCACTTAAGGACATGGTTCAGTGCACTTGGCAGGGCTGGGTTAATGTTGGATTCAATAATCTCAGAGGCCTTCCCAACATGATGATTCTATCAGAGTCCTGCTCCTTTACACCCTGAGCACATTGGTCCATATAAAAGAATGTAAAAGCCAAAGTTCTGTCTACCTCAGAAAAAGATGCTGAGCCTTACTGTTAAAAAATGAGCTTTTTAGAGTTTAAATTCCATTCAGTTACCATACATCCAACTGCACTCAATACAGAAACAAAATAGAATTTTGACCTCATACAAAGAGAACTTGCTAAGTTGCTCCAAATGCCACAAGAATAAATACAGACAACAGTGATTCCTACAGACTTATGTGGAAAACCTAAAATATAAATATAACTATAGATAAAAGCCTAGGTAAGCTACACTGCACTCATGGCCCTGCAGGTGGGCTGACATTGCTGGCACCAGACCTGGAAGATCCCAACAACACCTCTGTGAGCCCAGACCTACCCAGTGACAGCCTGGAACAGAACCCAGAAATGCTGCTCCAGATGCCTGATCACAGCCTGAGTATCTCAGAAACCACATCAGAGCATTTCCATACTGTCCTTACCAAATCCTCAGTCTGGACCAAAAATCTCATTTGTCTCTATTCAGGCTCATGAAGTGTTGAGTTCAAGCACAGCTCTCTGCATTGAGGCAAACAAAGGAAGGTATTTTGGTTCTTGTGGCATCTGTAGCTGCTTGGTGGTACAACAGCAAGTGTAGGATCAGCACAAGACCTTTCCTCTGCCAGTTGGATCCCTTGATGTCTCTAAACCTCCTGTCACACACTCAGGTGACAGTTTGTGTCACCCTACACTTCAGAACACTTCAGCTTTCTTTCTTTTCCTGCTATGTGCAATGCAGAGAAAGGATATGGGTAAAATGCACAAGAAATCAGAGTGTGGCCCATTGACTGAAATCTCAGTGGTCAGAACTTTCTGTGCCCTGCCCTGTGCTGGGGCCTGGCTGAACCCCTGGGGATGGATGGGCTTTGCCCCAGAGATCACCAGAAGATGATCCAGATGTGAATAAGCAGAGATGAAATTTTACATCCTTGTTCCTACAACAGGGAAGAACTGCCTGGCTCTGCTGTCTGTGATTCATTTCCAAAGTGCTGCCCACAAGAACAGGTGATGCTACACAAACACCACCAAACTATGGCTGAAAGTCACCTCAGCTCACCCAGCCCATGGCCATGCCAAGCAACCATCTCCACATGCCCAAAAAGAGAGACAGAATTGTGCCTTCTTGGTCACTGAGGGACTGAACAAAAGAGAAACTAAATGTGATGAAGTGGCAGCCTGAAAATAGCTCCAAATGCAGCACAGCTCATCTTCATCCTAATCCTGAAACATAATTACACCACACTGCTCATTAACTGTCTCCAGACAAGGATGTTCAAAAGTACTCACCTACCAGAGATTTCTTACTGTTCCCAGGCAGTGTCTTACACCTCCCTTAACATAAAAAGCCTTTAGATCACCACATCATAGATAAATTGCTGCTTTAAACACTGCTCCACACAGCTTTTACAACCCCTGAGAGCACAGACAGCAGAGAACACAGTGAAACAAGCAACAAATCCCCCATGTAGAACTGTAGCAAACCTGAGATTGCCTTGAATCCACCAAAACTCCCATGAATAATTTTTCAGAGACACATCTGACTTCCCCACTGCATTAACAGCACTGTACCATGACTCCTCTCAACTGCTCCTCCATCCTTTGACTTGTTCTTATAGAACTGTCAGCTCTGCCCTGGACCAACACATGAGGTTTAGTTTAAAAATCCAACACACTGCTTTAGTTTAAAAATCCAACCATTTCCCATCACACAAAAATATCTCAGGCAGATTTGTGCTGGTTATTTGTACTCTTCCCCCTGGCTGGCCTGAGATAAGGACCTTGTTAAGTGATAATTAAGTCACATGCATTTTCCAGCCCATGCCAAAAAAGCAGAGGTAAACAAATACAGAAAATTATGTGTGTATGTGTGGAGGTCTTGAGGGCAGCTGGGAGAGGTGAGAGAAGCTCTTTGGACCTGTATGGGTTAAAGAAAAAATGTTATGGTTAAGAATTCCTAACCACCCTCCAGAGACCCCTGGTTTACATTAATTATTCTGTTGCCTTGAGCACTCAGGGCCTCCTGTGAGCTTCTATCTATAAGTACCCAACTCCTCCTCCTACTCACCTCCAAATAAATCCTTTCAATGTGCTTGATCAACCCCCTCAGTACAGCAAGGGAACTGCCCAGTCAAAGCTCTTAAATCACACCAAAATGGGAAGGGCAACAATCCAGAACTCCTTCCAGCTCCCCAGCAGGTCCCAGGGAGGCAGAGGAGGGACCTGTTCCACAGTGCCCAGCCTCCCTCAAATCCCACTGAACTCTGCTCCCAAACCAGCAAGAGCCAGGAACAGACCAGCAGTCCTTGTCTCACCTACAAATATCTCATTTCTCTTCCAAACAATGGCTTGTGGCAAGTGTGTATTTCATTTTTGAGAGGCTGATCCAATTCAGCCACTGCATCAGAGCCCCATCCAGGCACCCTGCAGGGCAATGGCAGAGTGGAATTGGATGCACCAGGAGGTTCTGCACACCTGCAAAAAGGCTCTGCTGTCTTATCTCCTGTGAGTTTTTCAGCAGTGCCCACTGTGCACCCACACACTTCACCCCAAAGCCCACAGGGATAGAAAGCTGAAGGAGTCCTGACACACCCCAGAGAGCAAAGAGCAGCACAGAAACAGGAAAAAAGCAGAAAAGCAGCAGCTCTGAGGAGCAGTGCTGTGCTTCCACTCCCTTATCCCTGAAACAAACACCCTTCTCTTCCACAAGCAGGAAAACTGATCTAAGCCACTTCTCACCCTCATTCCCTCCCCTGAAAATTCCCCATTATCCTGCCCACAGCATCAACTGCAGACAATTCACACAATTCACTGGGACTTACCCCTGGCAAAGTCTTCTGCTCATGCAGGGCTGTCTGGGCTTTGATGGCAGAGTCTCTGGCACAGTATGTGAGGAATGCACAACCTGCAGCAGATACACACAGTGTCAACTTAGGCACTTGCAGAGGAACATCAACACAAATGTTACATAATTTGGATGTGTCTAAAGCTCCGGGGCGAAAAAAAGGACAAAGAAACAACGTGAAAGGATTTGCAGGCCACATCTGAAGTCTGTTAAGAGCTGGAAAAGGGTCCCAGTGAATAAAGGGGCTTGACACAGGTGTTGAACAAGGGGGAGCAAAAGGAAAGCTAATCCTGTCTGAGGCACAAACAGCCCCAAACACAAGGATCAGGACAGAAGAAAGCACCAGCATGAAGAAGAAAAGCAGCAAGGAAAGAAGAGAAATATCTGGGATTTTAGGCTTACACAAAAGCTCCATGATCCAGATTGATGACAAATCAGGGAGCTGTGGCAGGAGAAGCCTGGCCCTGTGTGATGCACACAAACACCCACCAAAGTACACAAGGACAATACAGAGCCCAGCAGAGCATCCTGCATTCTGCAAGGGCCAGCCTAAGAAGCCAGATAAAAAGCACAGAGAAAAGGCCAGATCCTGACATTCTTAGTCAAGATATGACTCAACATCTCAGAGGAAAGCTGGAGCCAAGGGAGGAGGGGGAGGAGTTGTAGCCCCTCCAGGAAGAAGAGGGATCATCTTTGGGTGCTCTGATGCTAAGAATAAGCAAAGGAAAAAATCTGGCTGGTTATCAAGAAACATTTCCTAGCAGAACGAGATTTAGACTGTGGAATGATCTCCCCAGGGAAGTGCCTGGAGCTCTGTCACTTGAGTTGTTTCAGATGAGGGTAGGCAAAGCACTGGAGAATAGACTCAGAATGCATCTGACCCCCTCACTTGTGCCCCTCCTATCCACAGTGGCATTTCACAACCCAGGCAAAGGCAGGATGAGTCCCTCTGGCTGGCAGATGAACATCCCTGTCCTCACTGCTGTGCTGGGGCTGCAGATGCACTGTTATGGTCAGAAAAGCTCATTTTTCTGCCTCTACATTCTTGTGCCTGGTTTGGGGTACCCCAAAGCTTCAGCTCTCCATGAGCTGCACCCAAAGGTGGGTGCAGGAACTGTCTGGACCTCTCTCCTCGACCCCAGTGGGACTCCAGGTACACAAACTTTGAGGCCAGCTCCTCAGGACAATCCCAACCACAGCAACACCATTATCCTGTTCTTCCATCCCAGCTCCAAGAAACTGCTGCAGGTAAGCACATCACATCTGTCCTCACACTCACATCTGTCCTCACACCTCTTGCTAGGGGAAAAAACCTTCCAGAAACAGCACACAAGCACTAAGTATCTCTGAGAGCTCATTAAAGCTCCTTATTGCACAGATTTTGAATGCTGCACCAAAGTCAAACATGGGACCTACAGGTTTGGTTGTTATAATTAAAATTATAACAACCTCATTATAAATTATAAATTGTTATAATTTAACAAATGTAGTGAGTTCAGGAAGAATGCAGGTGATTCACTGCTCCTGGCAAAGGCAGCTGGCTCTGAAAGTTCCCTTCAGCTTTCACTCTCACCATAAACTGCCCTGACATCAAACCCCAAAAGCAGCTCTATAACCAGAGAGACCAAACTCTATAATCTATTTCTGACAGATTTGAAGGCCTGGTCACCAAAGCCTCAAACACAGATACCCAATTCCACCTGCTGCTGCAGGCTGCTACTTTGCAAGTCATACAAGACTCAGAATTCTAAGATAATTTGGGCCAGGTTTAGCTCACAAAACTCCCAAGTCAGCACTTGGGAATAAGCAATTTATTCCACTAAAAGCTTCAATGCATTGGTACTATGCCCACGTGCAGTGAAGGCACTATTCTTGCCTCAGGAGCACCAGCCATCAACCTCAGAAAACTCAGGACAGAAGCACAGTTATGTCCACATGAAGCATGCAAACCCCATCCTTGATTCCCATATTCCTGTGCTCAGGAATGGCAAAACTGAGGGAAAGCACCCCCAAAAACCCCAGTCCTTGGGAGGACAAGCTGAAAATGAGAATTGGACAAAGGCACATCATTTAGTGGGATAAAGGAGAGACACTCCTCACACAGGGAACTGTTATATGCCAGATCAGGGGTTTGGAAAGGCCAGCAACACCTAGGTCCACCAGCAGCAATGAAAAAATGCCCTGAATCCCCTCCCTAGAGCCTCTGGTCCTTCCCTACATCAAAGGCAGAAACATTGCTCACCTTTTAGCAGCTCAGGTACCAAGAGGCAGCAGCTTCCAGAGAAACGCCCTGTAACTGTGGGGCCTGAAGATGCCTCATTCCAACTCCAACCCAAATGCAATCCCCAGTGCTGCTCTGCTTTCCAAGGGTGTGGGGATTTGCTCAGCAGAAGCCACTTGTGCTCCTTCTCCTCACCCAAGCATGGAGCAGCACTCAGGCAGCCTCTGAAGTCCTGTCTGGACTAGGGCTGCAGGTACAGGACAGCCTGGTCCACTGCTCTCCATGTCTCTAAGCCTTGAGGACATTCCTCTCATTCCTACTTCCCCAACTGCAGGAACCTGGGAAGCTGTACTGGCTCTGGAAAGTAGGGAGATAAAGATGTTGGAAAATATGATTACTGCCTTCCACAACCAGGTGTTTTGGAGATTATCAATTCCATTCTCTTTGCAAAGCCCTGGTCAGAAATAGAGGAAAAGGTGTGGCAGAAACACTGTGCTCTAATTGTGTAAAAAAATATTTGAGGAAAATAAACTTCCTTCCTGAAGAGCCATTATCTCTTGTGCAGCTACTCCTGAGATGCTGGGACAGGATTCTGCTCACCCTGTCCTTCATGGGTTCTTTGGGCTCCTAAAACTTCAAGTTGGACAGAGCCACCCAAGGATCTGAAGAGAGTTGCAGAGGGCCTGTCAACTCTCACTGGCCTTTTTCACTTCCACATTCCCTGCTTTATTTAACAGCCAGCTCAGACAGGCTCAGGCCCCTTTGGGCACTTCTCACACCAAGTCAGCTGTGCCTGCTGAGACAGAGGATGTGGTGTTAGAAAGTGCTCAGGGTGTTCAGAAGTGTCAGACTGGAAAGTTCCAGGCAGTGCCAATGACCCATTCCCAGCACAGGGATGCAGGACAGCACCCAGAGCACTGCCTGCAAAGCCAGGTCTGTCTGCAAAGCCAGGCCACCATCATTCTGCCAAAAATCCCTCTATGTCACAGGGATGCAGGACAGCACCCAGAGCACTGTCTGCAAAGCCACATCACCATCATTCTGCCAAAAATCCCTCTATGTCCCACCAGCGTTGTCCCACCAGAGAGACCAGACTCTATAACCTGTTTCTAACAGATTTGAAGGCCTGGTCACCAAAGCCTCAAACACAGATACCCAATTCCACCTGCTGTTTGAGGCTTTGGTGACCTGGCCTTCAAATCTTTTAGGAAACCAGTGTTGGTGGTACCACCCTCCCTTCCATGGGCTCCAAGAGGGTTTCCAGCTCCCTGAAGGCAGAACCCAGCCTAGTTTCACTTGAAAGAGACTGCATAAAAAATAATATATATATTCAGTGCCTGATCCTCCCTACAAATTACACATTGACTCTGGAATTTACAGTCCCTTCAGATCCTAAATATTACTCCACACATCAGCAGTCTAAAGCCTTGAGCAAGAAAAGGCTGCTGGTGTGCAGGAGGGAGGGATCTCGAGATTCTGCTTAGCATCAGAAATCACATTAAACACTTCAGCAGGGGAAGTGAGGAGTCAGTGGGGAGCTAATCTACAAGGCTGCAGAAGCTGAGTCAAAACTGGGCTGCCAGGGAGGCAACTTGGGCTGAGGGTGGTGTTGTATCATTCTGTATCCCTCTGGAAAAGGCACCTATCTGTCCACACACTGGGAGAGGGCTGCTCCTGCTGAATATTCCCCTGCAATTCATTCTGGCACCTCACACTCCTTAATGGCTCCACTTTCCCCACCATGAGCACTCCTAGGAAACCCATCCAGTTGACACTTGTGAAGGAAGTGCCTTCTGCCTAATCCTGGAACACAAGGCCAAAAAATTTCCACTTGATTCTGCCCACTCAGCCTCCCCTGACCCATTCCAAAAGCCTGTTCAAACACCTCCCCTCCCTTCCCATGAAAATATTAGCTTTGAGACAAACACTGCCATTAACATGCAAATGGATCTGTGATTAACATAAATAGAAAAACTGCCTCATGAATAATATTAGGCTGGAACAGTATCAGCTACCAGTAGCCAGGTTGCTGAGACATGACTAGCCAGGTACTGACAAAACCATTTCATAGCAGGGCTCATATTTTTAAACCTCTAAAATTCTCTTCTGTCTCCACCAAATTCATCCATTCTCAGCACCCATAGAGGAGCTGCAGCCCAAGTCACATCCTCCAGCCCCTGGCAGGCCTTTCCCACCCTTTCTTCCTCCCTGGAGGCAGAGGTGGCTGCTCAGCTCCATATTCCTGCAAGGGAATACAAGAGGACATGCTGGGCTTTACCAGCAGTGCTGGCTTCTCACACAACTGCTTCCTCCCCTTTGGGGAGAAAAAGGGAAAAAAAGCAGATGGAAGCTGCATGTGAGCTGTCAATTGGATCTCACTGCAGATCAGGAAGGTGGGGAGAGAAAACTGAGTCTGCTGTTAGAACTGCCCCAGAAAGGTGGCTTGTGTTCAGTGCAGCCAAAGTGTCCCCAGTTTGGGGGCTGTGACAGTGCTGTGACACTGCAGCTCCTGGGTCAGGCCTGGCACCTTGCAGGCCTGCAGATGCCAGCAGCAGCTCCTCACCAGGGTGAGCATGGAGCACAGGCACTGCAGCCAGAGCTGGGAAATGAGAGTGAGCAGGCACCAGGGTGGGCTGGATCGTGGATCCGTTCCCTGGCTGCACGATAAACCCCCACACACTTCCTTGTCAAGGGATGACTTCTCTGGAGAGGCTGTTCCAAAACAGGCTGAGGATCTGCATGCAAACTCATGGCACCAGGAAAGGAATCCCAGCCTCTCACTTGGTACAAAACAGGACAGGGAGGGGCACAGGGAGCTGGAGAAATGTGGAAATAACCCCACAACAACCACCAGAGAACCTCACACCTCAACAGCCTCTTCTGGACAGAACCCCTGACCAACAACACCCACATTCACTCAAATAAAATGTTAGAACCAAAAGGATGTATTTATTTTGCTGCAGAAATCCTGCTTTTAACAGCAAGTTAATATCACACACATCTGGCTAATACCACTGCTGCCCCCTCTAATTTCCATACCTAAGCAGATCCCTAGAATTTGTCTCCTACTTGGAAGCTGACCTCAGACCACACAGTCTATATTTAAGATGTCAACTGGAATGAAATGTGCAATTGTCTCTTGCCTTGGGCCCATTCTTTTCCTTGCTGGGTTTGAAACCTTGCAACTCACCATCCCCTGGCAGCAGGTTTGGATGCAGTTCCTTGCACACAAGCACATGGCATCCTTGTTTTTCACTCACAACCAGACACACTTCTTCAGCTAAATTCATGCCAGCCCAGCCCCCATGGGCTTCAATGAGAAAGTGCTTTCCTTTTGTGCTGGAGAGTTAGATTTGGCCTTTTGTTTGAAAATACACTTGTTTTTTTCTTGTCCTCTTCCCTTTCTGTTCAGTCTAGAATGGTTCATGTTGCCAAGGCACTGGATTTTTCCTACCCTTCCTCCTAAATCTGAAGCATCATGACTGAGCGTTGCACACTCCCTCCAGCATGCACCAACACATGGCCCCACCACAGATCATTTTAGGGCACAGCAGCCCATGCTGAGCACCGACAGCTCTCAGGGCACTCACTGTCGGCTCCCTGCAGGTTGTTCTACCTGCGCCAGGGAGCGATGCTGCCATCACCCCCGGCATCCTCCAGCAAACAACTCCGTGAGTTCCTTTCCTGGCTGGAGCCGCGCCGGTCACAAGATCCCAAACACCTGCTGGGGTGGGGTAGAGCCGCTCCACTGAAGGGAGCCGCCACGCCGAACGCGGCACCTCTTCAGCATAAAAACACAACAATAAGCGAGGCTAAAGGAGCCTCCTCAAACTTTTCAGCACCCATTAAAGATCCCCCTTCAGCGAAGGGAGACCCCTCATCTCCCCGTGTGCCATCACCAAGGCCCCTCACCTACCCCACACGCCACTGACAGCAGCACGTTCGCGGCCAATATTCTTTGTTGCACGGATTTTAGAACCGCAGCGCCGAAGCCGTGCCCGGGCTCGGTGTGAGCCCCCTCGGGGGTGGCCCAGCGAGGGTCGGTCCCGCTGCGGCCCCCGCGCTCCGCGGCAGCCTCGGCCCGGCCCGCGCTGCCCATCGCCGCCTTTGTCACCGCACCCCACGCGGGGCCACAGGCCCGGGGCTGCCGGAGGGGCCGAGGGGCTCCGCCGCGGGGATGGAGACCCCGCCCGTGGGCGCTGGGGATGCGGACGCGTTCCCGGGTAGCGGATCGGGGCTGCCAGTCCCCGCTGAGGGACGCGGGGCTGTGGGAGAGCAGCACACCGCGGTGGGTCACGCGTGGAGCGACCCGGGGCCCGCCGCCCCTTTGTGCGCGCCGCGCCGCGCTCACCCTTGTGCATGCCGGTGTAGCGGTCCTTGAGCACGGTGAGCTCGTAGATCTTGCCGAACTGCTCGAAGAGCGGCTTGAGGTCCTTCTCCTCCAGGTTGCGCGGGATCTGCCCCACGAAGAGCTTGATGGCATCCAGGTCCTTCATGCTGTCGGGCTGCGCCGGGGGCTCCGCGCCGCCGCTGCTGCTCATGGGGGAGGCTCGGCGCGCCGGCGGCGGCGGGGGCGGCTGCGGCGCTGGCGGGAGCGGCGGCGGCTGCCTCCTCGCCTCGCCCTCGGTGAGTCTGGCCATGCCCCGCGCCCGGCGCGGCTGCGGGCGGGCGGGCGGGCGGGCGGGCGGGGGAGGCAGCGCGGCGGGAACGGCCCCGCCGCCAGCGCCGCCGCCGCGGCGCCACAAAGAGCCGCGCCACAGCGCCCCCTGCCGGGCCCCGCGCCGCCGCGGCCCCTCACGAACGGGGGGCAGCGGGGACGGCACCGGAGACCCCCGGGAGCGACCCGGGAGGGTCACTCAAGACCGGCTGGGACAAGAGGGTGGTGAAGGCAACAAGGCGGCAGTGATCGCTGCGATGCCCGTCCCCGTTGTGTTTTTAGGGCCCAGGAGCGCTGAGGGCCCTGGGAGCAAGGGAGAGCTCAGAGCACCCAGGAAGGCAGAGCCGCTCCACATCCGTGTCAGAAATTAGCATTCGGCCCATTTTCTTGGTGCCTCAGCACAAGGGTCTGGAGGCGAAGAGATTATTTAAAGCTGAAAATTTTGTAACGGAGCCGTGACCCAGCAGCGAGCACGGGGGCTGGAGGGGGCTAAGCTGGAAGGGGAAGCCACACACGGCCCCAGCTCTACAACCCCAGTCAGGCTTCTCTGTCTGTCTGTCTGTCCCCGCCTTTCTAGGGAAAGTCCCTTCTTCCGAGCGGCTCAGCTCCCTCCTTACTGGGGTGGAGGATCCCCAGCCCGGTTCTGTGTCAGACCGTGCCAGATGGTCAGGTTGTGTATCCATGTTGGAGCAGCCATTATTGCTGAGGGGACCGGCTCTCCCTCATGGTGTGAGGGAGGTTTTGCATCGCTCTCCCACCGCTTTCCGCCAGCTCTGCCAGATGCTGTGAGGCACTGAGGGGATGTCAGTGCTCAGGTGGCCTCGGGGCTGTGTCACCTCTGTGCCCCACCTCTGTCACGCCAGGCTGACGCTGAGGCACAGCCGAGGCTCCATCGGGAGCTGCAGGGACGCAGCCCAGCCCCGCTCCGCCGCCCACAGGCACACGCTGCCTGCATCTCCTACAGAGCATTCCCTCCGCAGCAGCGTGCACGGCTTTTGTCGTCACAGCACACATTTCAGCCTGTCATGCTGCCCCAGTGTCCCTGAGGATGAACGCTGGGAGGAGGGAGGGGGTTTGGCTGGGTTGTTTGCGGAGAGAGCTGTGGCAGAGTCAGGTGCTCGGCTCCTCTGAGCAATGCCAGGCTGTGCCTGTGAAAGGACCTGGTGCGGGCACAGCCTGGCCTTGCTTCCCCTTGTGTAGTCTCTGCTGAGAGCTTTCTGCCTTTCCCTTTTCTCCTGCCCTGGATCCTGCTCAGGGAGGGCAGCAGAGAGTGGAGAGGTGACCCTGCTACACAGCACAACATAACCAGGGCAGCCACAGCTCTGTGCTCCTCTGCAGCCCAATTCAGCATTCTCCAGCCTGGTTCCCAAATCCCATCCTTCATCCTATCCTCTCCCCATATGCCAGAACCTCAAACCCTACCCAGATCTCTCAGGTGTGATTGTACCAAGGCCCCTTCACCAGGAGATACTTACAGCAGGAAAAGGCAGGTTAGGAAAAAGAGGGATCCCAACCCTACAGAGCAGAGGGAAGAATGGATATTCTTTCTATCTATCTATCTATCTATCTATCTATCTATCTATCTATCTATCTATCTATCTATCTATCTATCTGTCTGTCTGTCTGTCTGTCTATCTATCTATCTATCTATCTATCTATCTATCTATCTATCTATCATGGATATACTGGTTGTGTATGAGCACCCACCTGGCTCCCAGGCTGAAGTCATGGCAAGAATGAGAGAGACAGATCCAGAGGGATTGGGGATTCCTCTTCACTCCCTGCACCCTGCTCTCTGCAGCACTGCCTGTCGTGCCCAGCTGTGTGTGGAGCTGCCAGAACACTCACTGAAGGCCAGCAAGAGCCTGGGATTTGCATCCAGGCTTTTCATGGAAAGGGACTCACAAAGGCCTGCAGATTTCTGCAGCTTGCTCTGAACCCAGGGATGCTGCAAGGTTAGAGGGCTGTCTTGTGTTTGACGGTGTTATCACCCCTAAAATTCACCCTAAACCCCCCCACACTGGTCAAACTTTCTGTTGACATATCCTGCAGAGGCTGCCAGGGTTCTGCCATCTCTTTGGAAGGCACAGATGCATCAGCTGGGAAGCCTATGGCAAGTCAAGCTGTTCTCAATTTTAACAGCTGCAGGCAGAGAAGGCAATGTTTAAAACAAGAAAGCTTTATGGCAACAGCAGCAATCCTCACCTTG
The DNA here is from genome assembly GCF_027579445.1 of Ammospiza nelsoni. Lineage (NCBI taxonomy): Eukaryota > Metazoa > Chordata > Aves > Passeriformes > Passerellidae > Ammospiza > Ammospiza nelsoni. The sequence continues at coordinate 3,738,187 of NC_080659.1, forward strand.
GATGAATCACACCTAAGCAAGTCAAGTTTTCAGGCACCTTTGCATGCCTAGCTTGCTTTTTCTCATCAGCTGCTGCAGCACAAGCTGCTCTAGGCTTTTGTTACAGCTCAAGGGACCCAGTGCCTCGGGTAGAAAATGTCTGTTTAGAAGGAAAGATAAATCCAGTCTCTTTGGAGTCCATGAATGGACATACTAAAACCACCCTGACTGCAGTAAAGAACAACAGACACGAAAATGCTGCTGGTAAATGAAAAACAGAACAGCTGTCAATCAGCACCTGGGGTTTGCAGAGCCAGACAGTGAATTATATACCAGAGTAACAGGATTAAGGGGAAGAGAAAAGGAATCTTAGCACCAAAACAGAGAAAAAGGGAAATGAGAGGTCACCTGTGCAGAGGGAGAAGAAACATGTTGCATCTGTCATGGAGTCTACACAAGAATGCTTGGAAGAACACAACAGAGTTCAGATGCACAATTCCCAGGGGGTGAGGGAACAGATTCTGCCCAAACCTGAGATGCTCCTTCAAAAAAAGAACCGTTAGAAGAAAACCACGTTGTGTACCCAACAAATTTCTCTTTTGCAGAGATGTGTGCTAGTGAAAAACACCCAAAATATTTTCCTTACACACATCTAGACTTGCCTGGAATATGAATTTGGATTCAATTTCTTATGGAATATGAATATTTGTATTTAGATGGGGCAGCTTAAGAAGAAAGGTGAAGAGGTCCAGTCTCAAGGGCTCAAACAAAGGGTGCAGGAGCAGCCAGGTACATTTTGCCTTAGGAGTGCCTGCTTAGTCCTTCCAGCTCCTAAATGCAGTGAGGGATGGAGAAAATAGAAAATACAAGCTGGAGCTCTGAATTTCCACATCACCTAGGAGACACCATTTAAGGCAGAAAATCCTCACCACAGCCCAGGAAAAAAAAAAAAAAAAAAAAAAAAAAAAAGAAAAAAAAAGAGGGAGGGAAATAAAAAAGGTCCTTTAAAACAATCTGTCTTTCCTTACCTATTTGTTCCCCAGGCAGAAAAGCCAAAGGAGTAGGTAAGACAGTCCTGGCAGGAAATATCCAAGCAATAAGACAGTATCTCAGGGAGATAAAAGTTATTCCTCTAATGTGATTGCTTCTTGTCTAGTGTAAAAGATTCTGCAGCCAGACTGCCAGCCTAAGAGAAAAATATCCTGTGTAAAAGGATTTAACTTGCCATCAGCTTTTATCCTCTCTTGTCCACCAAGACCTTGCTGTTTAGCTTTCACTGAATATCTGTATTACCAACCAGACAGGGAGTTTTAACATTTTAACTTTGCAAGAACCCAAAAATTAACTCAGTTTTGAGGTTTGAGGATTTTTTTGACCTGAGTTGTCACAGTGGGTGAACTGAAAGTGACCATCACAGATTCCAGATATCTTTGTGCAGATATTAAAAGCAGCTGTTCTGTGAGGATTGATTTCAAAAACAAAACAAAACCCAAATAAACAAATAAAAACACACCACCTTGTGGAAGAAGTTTGGGTTGTGTGCAGTTTATTCCAATGCTTGAAAGGAAGTTGGTCAGGAAAGAATGGCACAGGGCTGTCCTTTCCCAAATAATGAGAGGCAACTCCTCAGCTCTACAATCCTGCAACACTCAATTAAGCTGATTGAGTTCAGTTTGGACCTGGTTTTAATCAGCAAAGATATTGAGCTCTGCTGATTTAATCTGGCTTCTCCCCCTGCTCCCCAAACACTCCTGGAGCACAGAGATGGTAATTTCTGTCACATGCTGTCATTTGGGTATTCCTTAAAAATAAAAGGAGTGAGCATTCCTAGAATCTTGGGGTCATCCCTACATCCTCTGCTTCTCACTCATCTCTTTCTTTTTGGTAAATTCTCTTTCTTCCCATTACTCCCCATTACACTGTATTAAGATATTTATATTATATTATATTATATTATATTTTAAATATATTAAAATATATTATTATATATTCTATTAAAAATATTCCACAGGAATAAGCTCACAACATTAACAACCTGGCTTCAGGACACAACCTTGTTGCCCTCATGTTCTCATAACCTGAGAGAAATAAATGTGGCACCTGAATAAAGCAGAGAGGATTAGAGGAGAATGTGGCAATCACCACATCATCTCCACCCCTGCTCCCAGCACTACACCACTGAGCCCTTCACATATTTTTTTCAGAAGTTTTATGAGGATTTCTTTTCTCCTGCTATGACAAACCCAGCCTCTAGAAAAGCACATTTTCCACTCAGGACTCCACCCCACATCTTCCACACATCCCCAGGCTATTCCAGCTCCAGCAGCTCCAAAGAGCAAAGCCCTTTGTACCTCCTACTTCAGCAAGGTGCTGGAAGTGTCAGATATATTTAAGAGCATGAAGCATTCAGATACTATGGAAACCAGGGCAAGAGAAAAACCAAAAATAGATGGAAGACGCAAGCTGTTGTAAGGTCTGGAAAAGCCTTGCTGAGGGAGGCTGTGCTTGCTGCAGCTGATTGCAGAGTGGGATCCATTTAGAGCTTGAGCATAAAATATCCTCTCTCCACTCTTTCTGTAGTTTGTAATTTTTCTCTGCCACAGGGAAAGGGATATTCTTTAACTTCCACTCTATTTAACAGGCCTCCTAATTAGCAGCTCCTTTGAATGATTCATATTCTAGTGTGCCCTTGCCATGACCTGGAGTAGACTGCTGCCTGAGTGCTGCTGTAGAGCAGGAGTGTTTGGGAACACACCATGAGGAAAAACCACCACAGAGCACTCTCCTAAAAGGGAAATCCAACAGCAACCTGCAGAGAAGGGTGTCTTGTTAATTAGCCAATCCCAGAATCACTGGGTTGGAAGAGACCTCCAAGATCAAATCCAACCCAGCCCCAACCTCTCAGCTGAACCCTGGCACCCAGTGCCACATCCAGGCTTTGTTAAACACACCCAGGGATGGGGACTGCACCACCTCCCCGGGCAGCCATTGCAGAACTTTATCACCTTTCTGTAAAAAAACCTTTTCCTAATATCCAACCTGTATTTATTTCCCAATATCCAACCTGTATTTCCCTTGGCACAGCTCGAGGCTGTGTGCTCTGGTTGTGTCAGTTCCTGCAGACAGAGCCCAGCCCCAGCTGAGCACAGGCACCTTTCAGGAGCTGCAGAGAGTGATGGAGGCACCCCTGAGTCTCCTTTTCTCCAGGCTGAGCACCCCCAGCTCCCTCAGCCATTCCTCAAATGTATTTTGAGGATTTCTGATTTGCAATCAGGTGAAATGTATGGATTAAATGACCAATCAGATCCAGCTGTATTGATCAGTGTATAAAAGAAGTGGTTCCAAGTAAAGACAACACATTTTAGGCCACTCAGCTTTCTGATGATTGTGTCATTTCTTATTAAACAGTGACCAAAGGCTGCCTGTGTCACTGTGGGGACACCACACAGCCCCACATGCTGCTGGTTCTGGGTTTCCCAAGGAGAATCCCTCAGGGTTCTGATGCTGAACTCAGCACCAGCGTGAGTGCACATCCAGCTCTCCCCTTCTGCCACTCCACACCTCTGACAAACTCAGGGAACAGATCTCTTGCAATGCTTATTATAATTGGAATAAATAGTTCAGTGTTCAAACAGGCATTGGGTAAAGACAGAGGCACAACAATCTCCATGAGCACACAGTGCTGCCTGCTGAGGTAACCAGTTTTTCACAGTACCAAAGCTGTTTTGCATAGAATCTTTAATTGCTTCACATGAGCACAAACCTTCGGAATAAACAGGAATTTGCTCACCTCAAGGTGCTGGAATCATGCTTGGAGTGTGTATATGTTTTCTGTCATACTATTTTGACTAGACAGGATGAAGCTTTTAAATACATAGATTTTCTCCCGTTTTGTAGAGGTGTCTATTCCTCCAAATAATGCAAGGAGATTCCATTTTTGTGAGCAAATAGTTCTCTGACAAATCTATCCATCAATCCTATTCACTTGGTTTATTTTCCAAGGGAAAAAGAGACAAACAAATAAAAAAAAAAACCCCAAAGTTAAAATACTTAAATATTATTACATTTACAGTCCTAAAATATGTAAATCAACTGCATTGAATTTTCTATTAGCTTTTAAATATTCACCTCAATATACATTTGTTCTTCAGGGCACACAAGAGATAAATAATTGAGTTAACATTGCTAGATAAATCAAATCATTTTCCTGAGCTGCAAATATTCCAGAATATAACCTTGGAGTTGCTATGCAGTAACTACAAATAGAAACTAAACAGATTAAAGTGAGCAAGCAGGAGTCTACACTCAAAAATTCTGCCCAATTTTCTGAGACATTCAGGAGCAGCCCCAGCATTTCAGATTGGTGAGTCAAGACCAAATAAAATGTAAAACCCAGCTTAAACATGGGGTTTAAGGAGCAGCCTGGGATTTGAGCTTGGGCCATGAACAATGTAAGAGCATGAGATTTAAAACAAACAAAACACCCTCAAAACCAAGCCCCACAGCAATTTTGGGTATAGCTGTGGTTTTGAATGTCTGAATAGATTGTGGTGACTTCCAGCCACAGACAGTGAGACCTAATTCCATTCTGGCTTCAGGATTTTCTCTGCACTGAGTAGAGGAGTTCATATTGCACAGCATTACTTCTCTCCCAACAACAAACCAACCCCTCTCATGTGGGAGATGAACTACAATAATCCAAATTACTCCCAAACAATTCCCAATAGTGCCCATGCAGGTGGAAGTGGACAAAAGGAATTAACAGCTTCAGTTAAAACCTGCTGGAAAACCTTTTTTTTTTTTTTGTGAGCAGGAGCAGGACAACAGATGAAGTCAGATAAATAGCAAAGAAAATGGATTTCTGGCTAGGAGTAGCAACTGCCAGCCACTTGTGTGTGGATGTGGATAAAATCCTTTCCATGCTCTGCCTTACAGGCCAGGCAAACTCCTCAACAAAAAAGGATATGTAAAAATAAGGGCAACAAGAATCAGCTACACAGAGCTCTTCTGCAATGTTGTGGAGAACTTTTATTTTATCACAACACCTGTTGGATTTCTGCCTTTGTGTTGGTGACTGAATTGATCAGTTATGCTGCAGTGCAGATCAGCTCCAGGGGCTCCTTGCAAGCTTCTCTCTTGACTTACCAAGGAAACAAAAATGTGGGAACTAAATTTAATTCCAGGATGGGCACACTGCTCCAGCCATGAGGAAATTGGGATTTAAATTCAATCCCAGGATGGGCACTCTGCTCCAGCCATGAGGAAATTGGGATTTAAATTCAGTCCCAGGATGGGCACTCTGCTTCAGCTATAAGGAAGTTGGGATTTGACTATCTCAGATTTGAGCATTTATGTTTCAGTGCACATGTACTTTGATCAAAAGCAAAAACTCTTTGATCTGTTGTAAAAACTACTTTTTATGGCAGCCAGGGAGGGAGATAAAAAAGGATTGCAGGACAAACTAACATTGTGTGGGAGAGAGCAATGAACCATCCCAACTGCCCCTCAGGTTTATGAACTCTCCTCATTATTTTTTTTTAGGTTGTTTCCACTGGCTTCTGGCACTGCATCAGGAGTGTTAACAGTTCACTGCTGACACCACACAGAGCTAAAAGTGTTTTCTTTGTGCTAAACACACTGGGTGGAAGTTTTTCACTGTGAACTTTGAGTTTCTCACCTGGAAGACTGAAGGCTGGCAGCTTCCACAGCAAGGAACAAGCTCCAGGTCTGTTCTGTTCACTCTTGCCCATTACTGCCAAATTTTACACACATCAACTCAAGCTGCAGCAGCATTGCTGATATTAATTTTCTATTTTTCTCAGCAAAGTAATCATTGAGACTAGTGAAATAATCTGCTAGACTGGAGGGAACAGCACCTCCTTCAGTGTAACACACCAGAAATTGATGCTGCAGCTGGAGGACTCAAACTACTCTCAAATATTCAGAGCCTACAGAGTTCTTCACTGCACCATGTGTGTTCTAAACCCACCCAGCCCAGGGCCTGCAGCTCCCCAGGGCACAGCAGCTGCAGTCTCTATGGGCAGAGCATAAAAACCAGTGGAAAACAATCAAGGCTTGCCTTGCAGCCACTCCAGCAACTTCTGAAGTCATTATAAATTCATTTGGCAGAGGAGTGCCACGAGCACCTCAGGCATGCAGAGAGACACATTTCAGATGAGCACTCAGAAGAGGAGGAAAAGGCAGGGAGACACATTTCAAATGAGCACTCAGAAGATGAGGAAAAGGCAGATTTCCCTGGGTGGCTGATGGTTCTGGAGTGCTTGGCACCATGCTGGCACCATGGTGAGCCACTGACACCAGCAGCCTTTCCTGGAAAACACAAGATCCTTTAAAGAACAAATTGCTACATATTTAAAGTAGCAGAAAGGACAAATCATGGGATAAGAATACTCCAAGAAGGAGATTAAAATAAACAAAGGAGGATGGAAATCATGGCTTTGGTGCCCATCCAAAGGACAATGACTGGCCACAACAATCCCTTTTCTAACGAGCAGACAGGAATTCAAAGCTGGAATTTTCCTTGCATTCCAAAGAAAATTCAAAATTCAATTCAATTCAAAACTCAATTCAAAAATAGCTTTTCAGCCTAAGATATGCTGCTTTAATTACAAGTAGTAGCTTAAATTTATAAAAAATTGTCACTGTGGCATGTGAAGAGACTTCAGGTACACAGAAGAGGTTACAGAAAAGGACTCAAAACTTGCTGGGTGGCAGGACAGTGCTCAGGGTTATCTTCTAGATCTACAACTAGCTTAGGGCTTGTAATATTTCAATAAAATTTCCATGTCTGAGCTGCTCTTCTCTTGTTATCAACAAAACCAGCTTGTGTAAGTACATGGAGCAGCACAGAACATGATCCTGCAGCAGCTGGAGAAGGGAACACCCCTCAAAAATCAAGCAAGAGTTTAGCACAGAGTGGTGACAGCTGTGAACTGTTCAAGGAGCAAAAACCTCCAGAGAAATCATATACACAGCAAAATGCATCCTGCAAGAGAGACAGGACAGAACCTGTTCCTGGCAGAACCCTGATGCCAGAAACCCATCCTAAATCTTTCCTCATCCTGTAATAACACTCAACACCCCCTAAAAGGGGCAGAGTTTGAATAAAATGCAAGAAGGTGCTTGCTGCAGACACTGCTTGCTCAGCACAACTCCCTGAAGCCAGGCAGTGAACTCAAGGAAGAGGTGCCATAAGGAAACATGCTAATTGCATTCTCTTTAATTTGCATGTGCACTTTTTGGTTTTTTTTTCTTTTTAAAAACTGCTCCGAGTCCTTGTTTGCTGGGCAGAGATGCTGTAGTTTCAGTTTCCAGGTTGGCTGTGTGACAGTGTCCATGAAGGTGCTGGGCTTTGGGTGACACTCAAGAGAAGCTGCTCAAAAATCAAAACTGCAGGAATTGCTGAAGTCTCTCAGCCTCTCCCTCACCAAAATCCAAAGGAAAAACCAGACATGGTGCAAGTCAGGGGAAGAAGGTGAAGAAAAGCACTTCAGAGGTGCACAGGAGTTAAAATTTCATTTTCTTTATGCCTTCCTCCCCTCTGTACAGTAGCAAAGAGGAGACAAAGGGAAAGGAGCAGCAGGGCTCAGTGGAAGGCAGAAGGTTCCCAATGGGCTCACCGATGGCTCAGTGCTGCTGGGTGGGGGACTTGGTGCTTCACTGCTGCTTGGTTTTAAGGGATAATCTCTGTATCAACTTGTAAAGGAGACCAAAGTGCTGCAAACAGAAGGGGAAAAAAGTAACCATGACAGTTCTGAACACACAGCTTGGCAGAAGGCTTAAAACAACAGCAGTAAATGCAGTGCCTTGTTTGCATCAACCACTCATCCTGGACATGGAGTGGGACTTGATGGATGAGGAATTATGACAAGGAAGCCAAGTTATACAGAAAATGATGGCTCACAGAAGTGTTTGTGCAGGTCTGTACCACCTCATTGTGAAGATGTGTTAAAGATTTTTGAGATTTTTATTTTTAATGCAATTCTGTTCCTTCTGAAGGTGAGGAGATTTCAACACATGCAGGTTCCTGGTCTCTATAGAAACACTGCTGCCAGCAGATCCAGGAAGGTAAAAATGAACCAGGCAAACAGAGATTCCAGAAAGTCACAATTCTTTAACTGGATCCTCTCTTTCCCCAGTGACTTAGAAATTTACTTAATTCCTCTTTTGATTTTGCTGGGGTTGATTGTATTTTGATTTGATATTTGACAGATGGAACAAGACCCAGGCTTCAAATAATTTCAAATTCAAATAACAGAACTAATAAAGATTGCTAATAGAAATCAAAATATGTTTTAAATGCTTGTGGTTTCCCTAAACAAATAATAGACACACAAAGTGATCAAAATTGAGAGTGACCTAAAAAGCTTTCCTTTCATGAACCCAGGCAGGAACAAAGCCTTGCTCACACTGTCTTGGTTAACACTGACACAAAAATTACATTTAATTTGGCTGTATTATTTCTGGTTTCATTGAAAAAAGAAAGCAGAACTCTGAAGATGCATTTCTAAGCTGTATCCCAAGTTCAGATATTTCCTAATAGTACAAGCTACAAATCTTTAAATTACCAAGGTAAAATTTGTTGTAAATTTTCAGTTTGGAGCCAAAATAGGTTAACAAGTGAGTTATGCATGTCCTTGAGTACAAGAAACAGCTCTAAAAACCAGGTTTGCATTAGAATGCCAAGAGATTGCCTACAGCACAGGTAAGTGGCATTATTATTCCAGCTTTAGTGCTGGCACTGTGTGAATTTCTGGATCTAACTTGTTTTAGAAGGAAAATAATCCATCAGTGTCTCTTACCTGCACTGCAACATAAGCAACACCAAGGTAGGCTGCAATACAGACAGCCAGGAGCAGGTCAAAGATTGCTGGCTTGACCCTGGAATAAGGAAAAGGGAACATGAAATTGCTGCAGCAGTTCCTGCCAGGGGGTGAGACAACAGCACAGCCTGCCCAAAGGAATTCCATACCTGTATGCATTCATCACCTGCTTCAGCTGGTCATAGAAAACAAACTCAGGGTCCCTGTGCAAAGGAGAAATTTTTCAGATTTTGCTGCATTTCTTGACCCTGCAGTCAGGACAGCTCAGAGCTGTTCCCAAGTTTACCCAACCAGGCAAGCATGACCACCCCCCACACTGGTTTTGAGCTGGTTTTAGTTATCAGGACTTTGTTTTCCTGCTCTCAGAAGCCCCAGGACACAATTCAGAACTCATGCTGGTGTTCAGATGTCTCCAAAGAGGCTGAACATGAAAGATTCCTCCCTCTGTTCACCAAAACAGCTTCAGCCTGAGCAGGTTCCACAGGATGGAAGCTGCCTTTTTGTAACTAACCAAAAATTAACCTTCTCCAGCTCTCAGAGTGGGAATAGTGGAACCAAAACAGTTTAAAACCAAGCTTTTCAGACAGAGGGAGCTGCTGTGCCTTGTTCCTGTGCTGTGAGGAATCACAAGCAGCTTTCTCTGGGAGAACACCAAGCATGAACCAAAACTGACAGGAGAGCAGAAAAGACCAAAGCTGCATGTCAAGAAACCAGGAAAGCTGCAGCTCAGAGACAAAATTCTGTCCAGGGGGAAGCCAGTTTGCATGTCCTGGCTGGTTTTTCATGGCTTTTCTCACCGTTTGTCTGCCTTCACATGGTGCTGCTTGACATCCTTCAGGTAACGTCCCATGTAATATTCTAAGGTGTTGAGGAAGGTGCTGTCCTTATCAATCAGCTGGGCAGCCCTGGGCTGGCTGCTCAGCCAGTCCATCACTGATTCCAGCTGCTCCTGCTGGATTTCCTGCAAAAAAATACCACCAGAGAAAGGGAGTCAATCACACATCAGAGCTTTCTCCCAGAATCTAGGTTATAAAAATAATGCACTGTGCTTACCATCTGATCTGTGAAGATCTGCATATCTGCAGGTGCTCCCTGCAAGGGAAAATGGAAAAAAGAAATAACCCAGGTTGTTGTTGAGCTTGCCTGGGCAGGACAAGTCTGGCCAGCACTGCCACAGTGAGCACCTCTTACCTTTTCTGTTAGATTGTAGATGACCCTTGTCAAAGCCTCAGCAATGATCTGAGTATTCCTGGTCAGTGCTTTAGTGTCTATTCGTGCCCTAAAGCAGAAGAGGGAATCATGAACCTGCCAATGGCATCAGCTTCTTCCACAAACACCCACTTTTCACTGAGCCTGAACCCAGAGCCCAACTCCACCATTTTCCAGCTATACCCTGCCCACCAGAACAGCACAAACAGTTATGAGGCCAGGTTTTTGGGCTGGATTTTGGCTGGATTTGGAGCCCCTCACCTCCTGTCCATGATGCTGTTGCGCAGGCTGTCCCTGTGGCTCTCCAGGTGGGAGATGGTGAACGCGGGCAGGCGCCGGATGGCGAAGCGCTCGTGCTCCCACGCCAGCATGTCCTCTGCCAGGTTGATCTTCTTGTGCACCATGGAGAACTTCACCTCTGGGAACTGGTTGGCAACAACCTGAGGACAAAGGGAAACCATTCAGGGTGTGGTGAAATCACATTCAGGGGTGCTGCCCACTGCAGAGTCCCACCCTGCACTGTCCTGCCTGCCTACACTCGCTTCTGTGTGCTCCAGAACATAAGGTGCAGTTATTGATATTATTAAAGATGGATTTTCAGGGCAAAAAGAGCTGTTTTAATGTCTGTACAGACAGTGGCATGAGGATTTGTCTGCATTTCAAGTGATGCTAAATAATACATGAATTATTGCAGAGTCCCACCCTGCACTGCCCCGTCTGCCTACATTCACTTCTGCGTGCTCCACAACATAAGGTGCAGTTATTGATATTATTAAAGCTGGATTTTTAGGTCCAAAAGAGCTGTTTTAATGTCTGCACAGGGTAAAATCTGCAGATCTAGTCTGCTTCACTTGGGACTGTGGCATGAGGATTTGTCTGCACTTCAAGTGATGCTAAATAATACATGAATTATTGCAGAGTCCCACCCTGCTTTGCCCTGCCTGCCTACACCCACTCCTGTGTGCTCCACAACATCAGGTGCAGTTATTGATATTATTAAAGCTGGTTTATTATTATTATTATTATTATTTTCATGTCAAAAAGAGCTGTTTTAATGTCTGTACAGGGTAGCATTTGTAGATCTGCTTCACTTGGGACTGTGGCATGAGGATCTGTCTACACCTCAAATTGTGTAATCCCAAATAACACATGAACTATTGCAGAGTCCCACCCTGCTTTGCCCTGCCTGCCTACACCCACTCCTGTGTGCTCCACAACATAAGGTGCAGTTAGTGATATTATTAAAGCTGGTTTGTTATCATTATTATTATTATTATTATTATTATTTTCAGCTCAAAAAGAGCTGTTTTAATATCTGTACAGGGTAGCATTTGTAGATCTGCTTCACTTGGGACTGTGGCATGAGGATCTGTCTGCACCTCAAATCAAGTGATGCTAAACAATACATGAATTATTTAATAGCACACTTTTCTTCATATCTTCCTTCCTCTGATGGAGAGCTGTATAGTAAGTCCCAAATTCCCAGGAATTTTTCCTTACCATCTCCAGTTCTCTCAGAAATGCATGCTGCAAGGTGCCCTCCTTGGGAGGCTTTGAGACATGAAGATGAAGGCTATTGCCTCTGCCCAGGGTGTCAAGGCAGAGCACAAATGCTACATTGTCCTGCAGCAGGCTGGAATCTGGAACAGAAAAATCCAAATTTTTATTGCTACATCTTGTGCTGGGATTTCCACCTCCCTAAAAAAGCAAGGATTCTCACAGGAGAGCTGATTAATTATAAACTTTCAACACAACCAGCCCCTTACTCACCAGTGTGGTCCAAATTATCCTCCAGCCACCTCTTAGTTCCTTGATAATTAAACTTGCCACCTCCAGATGCAAAGAACAGCAAGTTATACCTGCCCATCAAAGAAGAAAAAGGTTAGCATGCTGCACTCCAAGAATTCCTGCACTCAGGAACTGGAATTGCACTCAGGAATTCCTGCACTTGGAGGTGTGGTGAAATCACAACCACAAAGGAAACTGGCCATCCCCACTTCCCACATATTCAGGAGAAATTAAAATTGGGGAGCTCCCAGTACTTGAGGATGGAATCTGCTCCCCACATCATCCCCTCCACGTGTCAGCTACATAGATGAAACCCCAAACAGAGCAGTTTCTCACCCAGCATGGGTCCTCCTGTAGGTGTAGAGCCGAGAGAACAGCCTGGCCAGTTCCAGCAGCACTGAGATCCCACTGCCATTGGAGTCAGCCCCGTGGGACAGCCACTGCAGGGTGAGGTGGGACAGACACAAGGTGACAAAGCTGCACTGGCTCTCAGCCATCAGAAGAGCTGCAGGACAGCACTGGGCTCCACTTGTAACTGCCCCACAGCCTTAAGGCCAAGGAAAGACACAGAAACTGCCCCACAGCCTTAAGGCAGAGGGGAAAAGGACAGAAACAGAGAGTTCCAGGAAAAAAATACTCACTGGAGCCACTCCAAAGGAATCATAGTGGGCAACTATCACAACAGTGGGCAGGTCTTCTCCACCCAGCCCTGTCAGCCTTCCCTGCAGAGGAAAGAGAGAATGGTCAGTCCCCATCACCTCCTGTGTGTCTGTACAAGGACAGACTGACTGCTACATTCCTGCTGAGTCTGCTGCGGCCTCAGCTGTGAGGACTTCAGATACCTGGCTGAGACTCCCCTGATAAAATCCCAATAAAAGAAGTCACCTCATCCATCCACAACTCACCTCCACACTGGGGATGAGCCAGTCATTGATAGCTTTGCTTTGAGCCCCACTGGTCACCATCTGGAAGCCATTGGCAGTTGCTGTGTGCAGCAGAACTGAAACAAAAACACCAAAAAAACCCCACAATGTACACCTGGGGATGTTTCATCCCTTCCTTTCCCCTGCTAACTGAGCTTTGGAGAGACCAGCTTTAAACCACTGAAGGCCTCTCAGTTGTCACTGGTGTTTATGCAATGACACAGAATCTTGGTGCTTTTTCATTCTGTACTAAAATCCCAGGTTTTTGGCTGGTCAAAAACTTTTCCCCAGTAGTGCTAAAATTAGTCATAAGCAGCAGATAAATAAAGACAGTCATATTATTTACATGGAAGTATCAAACTGACTTGTGGTCAGACAAAAAGTTTCAGCTTCTACCAACACACCATCATAACTTAACATTTATGTTGATTTAACCTAGTTTTGATTTCTACCTTACTTGAAACAGGGTGAAACTGAGAACTTCCTGCAACTGCATATCCAAATATAGTCAAGTATTGCTTTCTTATACTGTGCTTTTCTTCCACTGAATCTCTAAACACTTTGACAAAGACAGAATAAACACAAAGGTGACAGAACACTGGTTCATGGTGCAGACTCCTCCCAGGGGTGGGAACAGCCCTGTCTTCCTCAAAACTTGTTTCTCCTTGCTAGAACTCACCTTCTGCAGCTGAGGCAGAACCCTGTGATGCAGAAGCAGCTCGTGTTTGTTCATAGATAGACAGCAGCTCCTCATCCTCCACTGCAAAGTAGACTGGCACAATGGTTTCCATAGCAAGCATTTCGGGCTCTATCTCCATGAATTGCTGAAGATTTAAGGGAGACACAAACTTAACATCTGCTAAACACAAGAGGTGTCCCTATGATATTTTATGAAAGATATTTTTGTTAAGATTTTTTTCTCCTGAGAAGCCTCAGAAATGAAATGTAAACAATGATTATCTGCTGCTGTGGAGGGCAACAGGTGCATCTTTGATTGGTCTCATGTGGTTGTTTTTAATTAATGGCCAATCACAGTCCAGCTGTCTCAGACTCTCTGGTCAGTCACAAGATTTTATTATTATTTCATTATTTTCTATTCCTTGCTAGGCTTCTGATGAAATCCTGTCTTCTATTCTTTTAGTATAGTTTTAATATAATAAAATAATAAAATAATAAATCAAGCCTTCTGAAACGTGGAGTCAAGGTTCTCATCTCTTCCCTCATCCTGGGACCCCTGTGAACACCACCACAATTGGTGACCCTGAGCGAGGAACATTGCTTTTCCCTTTTCCTGCTGTCTCAGACTCCCTGGTCAGTCACAAGATTTTATTATCATTCATTTCTATTCCTTTCATGCCTTCTGACGAAATCCTTTCTTCTATTCTTTTAGTATAGTTCCAATATATAATTTTCTTTTAATATACTATATATCATAAAATAATAGATCAGCCTTCTGAAACATGGAGTCAACATTCTCATCTCTTCCCTCATCCTGGGACCCCTGCAAACACCACCACAGAGAGGTGTCAAGAAAAAAATCAACAACCAAAGCAGAGAGAGAAGTTTTAAAATTAGAATACGATCTTCCAACCCTGCAGCAACCAAGCTTCCCTTCAACACACCTCCCATGGGGAAGGGAAAGAAAACTTTTTTGCTTACCCTCACCACATCCTGGGGGACAGAGGAGATGGATTTTGGCAGGATGATGACCACAGCCCCAGCTGACTGGCGCAGAGCCTTCTGGTACTGCTCGTAGGAGAAGTCCACCAGCCTCATCATGACGCAGCGGCGGCTCAGCACGTCCGCCTCCACGGTGCGCGCCTCCGTGTTGAGCACGGCGCTCCTGGTGCCTGCCAGCAGGGAAAGCAGGAGGGCAGATAAGGAACTGCACCCCAACCCCCTTGATCCAGCCTGCCTCCTGCTCAGAACACTCCCGGGGGCAGCCTGATGGGCTGCAGAGAGGCCAGAAGCTGCAGAAAGATGAGTTCGCCTCCTTGTCCTTGTCAGAGATGGGGCAGAGGTCTGTGGGTTTTCCTGTGCAGCCACATCCTGCCAGACCCCTTGTTCCACACCCCACAGCCTCACCTTCCAGTCTAAATCCTACCAGACCTCTTGCTCCATGTCCCACAGCTGCAACTTTCAGTCTCAATCCTACCAAACCCTCCTTGTTCCACACCCCACAGCTTCACCTTCCAGCCTAAGTCCTGCCAGACCCCCTTTGTTGCACACCACAGCCTCACCTTTCAGTCTAAATCCTTCCAGATCCCTTGTTCCACACCCCACACCTTCACCTTCCAGTTCTATACTCTGACAGAACCCTTGTTCCACACCCTACAACTTCACCTTCCAACCTAAATGCTGCCAGACCCCTTGTTCCACACCCCACAGCTTCACTTTCCAGCCTAAATCCTGCCAGACCTCTTGCTCCATGTCCCACAGCTTCACCTTCCAGTCTAAATCCTACCAAACCCTCCTTGTTCCACACCCCAGAGCTGCAACTTCCAGCCTAAATCCTGCCAGACCCCTTGTTCCACACCCCACAGCTTCACTTTCCAGTTTAAATCCTGCCAGATCCCCCTTCTTCCATACCCCACAACTTTACCTTCTAGTCTAAATCCTGCCAGACTCCCCTTGTTCCACACCCCACAGCCTCACCTTCCAGTCTAAATCCTACCAGACCTCTTGCTCCATGTCCTACAGCTGCAACTCTCAGTCTAAATCCTGCCAGACTCCCCTTGTTCCACACCCCAGAGCTTCACCTTCCAGCCTAAATCCTCAACACAACACTCAGCTTACCTGTCTGCTCACCTGCACCTGATAATCAACACACCTGGACACAGCCTGGCCTCTCCAGAGCCTCCCCCAGCTGGAGGATTGAGCTGCAGAAGCCCCTGATGAAAGGACACCAGCCTGGCCCATGTCATCCTAAGGACATCACACATGTCACCCTGAGGACACCAGCCTGGCCCCTGTCACCTTGAGGACACCAGAGTGCCCCAGGTAACCCCAAGGAAGGTTCTGGAAGAGCAGGCTGCTCCTCAGGGCTCGCCCTCTCCTGCTCTCAGTGGCAGCAGATCAAATCCCCCACTGGAAATGCAATCCCCTGGGAGCACAGCAGGCTTGCCAGAAGCTGCTGCATTCCCCAAGGGAGGGCCAGAAGGACATCTTGTGAAATTAGAGAGGGTCAAACCCACCCTATAATTTATAATTCAGTTTATTCTTCTATAATTCTGGCACCTCCACTGGCGAGCTCATTGTTCTGGGACAGACAGCAGCATTGCTAAGAACTACATTTAAACCTGGTTTAGCTTAACTCTAACATTAGTTTGGTCACAGAAACACCTAAACAAGAAAAATCTGCATTTCCCCTGCACATTATCAGTGAGGGCCACACACCCAGAAACAGGCCAGGCACAACGTGAATTTTCCCCACAGAGCTCTGACACTAAACAAACAAATATTAACAGCACCACCACTCCAACCAGAGAAAAACAATTCAAAATGAGGATAATCCCTCCACCATTCCCACAGGAATGATGTGCACCTGAAGTTCTGATCTCTCTGACATCTAAACAGAGCAGACACAACAGTATTCTCCTGACAGGTTCATTTTCTGTAGTTTCTCTACAGAGAGCTGTGTGTAAATGTAAATCACTCATTTCCAAACCAAAGAATTCTCATTCTATCAGTATCAAAGGAAGTCCAAGCTTGTTCTTAAATTGCTCCATGAGTGATGCTGACAAAAAAACTCTTCCCTCTGCAAGAGGAGGCTGAGCAGCAACCTGTTACTTGGTATTTTTGGAAACAAAAATACAATAATCTGGAACAACAAATGAGCTCAGTTGGTCAGAGCATGGTGCTAGTAACACCAAGGTTATGGGTTTGATCCCTCTGTGGGTAACTCCCTTTGAGAGCTGGATTTCTCGTGGGTCCCTTCCAATTCAGACTGCTCTGAAATGCAGCTTTTATCCTGAAAGACATCTCAGAACACACAGGGAACAGGAACAGCAGCAGGAAGGAACAAAGGAAACAGCCCACCAAGCTAAAAGGCTCCAGGAAAAGAAACAGCAGAAAAAGTAAATTGGAAGCATCTTAAAAAAATAACACCTGGCTTTTCAAGAGGTCACAAAATTGTGAGCACTTGGGTAGAGGGGACATTCAGGCAAGCAAAGTGAAAGGCAGCTGAATCAGATCCCTGCTAAGGCTGTCAGCAAACAGCTCCCAGGACCTGAGCAAAGAGAGTCCTACCCCCATGCAGGGCCTGCCCTGGAGCTCCTGAGGCTGTCAGAGCCCTCAAGGTGTGGACACCTTCTGAGAAACTGTGATGGAAGAACCCAGAATTAATTTCATTTATTTAGAAGCCAGCAGAAGCATGAAGTGTTTAAGAAGTACACAGGCACAGCTGCAATTCATATCTCGTATATTTGAACTTATTAAGGTCTGAAAGAATGAGAGGTGGTGTCTCATGGACAGCACACATTAAAAGTGAGGCTGTTAATTGTTAAATCTACAGGAAGAGTAATTCACAAACAGAACACATGCCCTGGCCTGGAATAAAATCTTTACAGAAGATCCAGAAACAACCTTTGCTTCTGGGTTTGTGGGCACACAGGGGAGGAGGCTGAGGGCTGCAGCACCTCAAGGACTCCAGAACAGGGCGTGTCTCCGACCCAGAGAAAGGTGTTGCACAACCAGCAGGCTGCAAGTGAGAGAACAGAGGAAGTAAAGGTCAGCTGTAACACAGGGCGGGGACTGGCTCTGAAATGGAGCCACTGGAGCAACACAGAGCTGAGGATGAGGAGGATGAAGAGCAAAGAGGAACCAACCTGTCAATAAAAGACTCAAAGGCAAAAGGAGAAAGCTGAGCTCACACCCGAGTTTACCACAATGCAGGAGCCCAGAACACAGAGCCCACAGACCGGGGCTCCTTGGCTACCTCTGGGTCACCTCCGTGGAGCTCCAGCCCCTCTCCCGCTCGTACCGAGCCCGGGCAGTGAGACCCGGCCAGCGGGGCCCTCTGGGCACGGAGACCCGGCCGGACCCGGGGCCCTCCTGCGGCCTCTCCGCGCCTGGGCCCGGCCGCTGTCGCCTCCCAAACCCCCCGAGCCCTCCTCTAGGCCGGGCCGCCCTACCCTGGGTTCTCCCCGGGCTCGCGGTTCCCTTCCCACGGCCCCACCAGCCCTGAGGGAGCCGCTGCCCGGCAGCACCGGGCCCGGCCGGGCCGAGCCGTTCCTCACCGTAGGGCTGCCCGCCCAGCTCATACTGCTGCATGCGGTAGACCGTGAACTCGTGCGCGGCCTCGGCGGCAGGCGGCGGCCCCAGCAGCAGGAGCACGGCGGGCACGAAGAGCAGGACGCTGATCGGGAGGCATGAGGCCTTGAGCACCGACTCCAGCACCTCGCCCGCCTCCTCCAGCATCGCCGCGGCCCCGGCCCGCACTGCGGCCTGCTCGGCACGCACGGCGCGCCCCGCGCCGCACACCGGGACCCGTAGTTCGTTCGCCGCCGCGAGGGGCGCTGGGAGTTGTAGTCGCGGTAGCTCCGTGCGGGCCGCGGTGCCGCCACGGCTTGGCCTGCAGGGGGCGCCTCATCCGGCCTGGAGCTCCCGAGCGCCCCCCAGCGGATGGGATGAGATAATGGGATGAAATGGGATCCATGGGATGGGATCAATGGGATGGGACGGGATCAATAGGATGGGATGGAATCCATGGGATGGATGGGATAATGGGATGAAATGGGGTCCATGGGATGGGATGTGATCCATGGGATGGGATGGAATGGGATCCATTAGATGGGATCCATGGGATGGGATTAATGGGATGGGGCAGGATCTATAGGATGGGATGGGATCGATGGGATGGGATGGGATAGGATCGATGGGATGGGATCGATGGGATGGGACAGGATCAATAGGATGGGATGGAATCCATGGGATGGGTGGGATGGGATAATGGGATGAAATGGGGTCCATGGGATGGGATGTGATCCATGGGATGGGATGGAATGGGATCCATTAGATGGGATCCATGGGATGGGATTAATGGGATGGGGCAGGATCTATAGGATGGGATGGGATCCATGGGATGGGATGGGATAGGATCGATGGGATGGGATCGATGGGATGGGACAGGATCAATAGGATGGGATGGAATCCATGGGATGGGTGGGATGGGATGGGATAATGGGATGAAATGGGATCCATGGGATGGGATATGATCCATGGAATGGGATGGAATGGGATCCATTAGATGGGATCCATGGGATGGGATTAATGGGATGGGGCAGGATCTATAGGATGGGATGGGATCCATGGGATGGGATGGGATAGGATCCATGGGATGGGATGGGATCCATGGGATGGGATGAACAGAATGGAGTGGGATGGGATGAATGGGACAGGACAGGATACAATGGGGTGAACAGGACCTGTTGCCTCCTGAGCAGGGCAATTCCCTGTCCCAAGAACAGGAGGGCAGCTCCAGCTGTGCCCAGACTACAAAAACATCCCCAGGCAGTACCTGGCCTCCAGAGGAAAAAAATCAAAGCAAATCACCCCAAGGCTTTCTGATCACCCTGATTTATTAATGCAAAACAAATGAGCTGCACTCTCAGCTCCTGCAGAGGGGCTGGGCCAGCGCTGTGAGTCCCCAGTGCTTCTGTGTCCTTCTGGCACCGTGAGAGGAGGCATTTGGGTGCTGCTCTGGTTATTCCCCACATGGGAGAACAGAAGAGCAGGGATCTGAGGCACAAACTGGCTGTGTCTTCAGGCCCAGGATGGCACCAGGCTCCCCAGTCCCTCCTTGTGTCCATGCCAGTGCCAGCCCTGTCACTGCAGCTCCGTCACAGCATTTGTCCTGGCTCAGTGCCCAGTCTGCACCGTGGGGAGAGTCTGGGCTGTGGCTGCAGCTCTCTGCCATCCTCAGGCTGGGCAGGACATCAAGCTTGCATTCCTTCCCAGCAGCTATGCCCATCACAGAAGATCCAAAAGGATTCCAAAGTCTTGGAAGGGCCACCTGGTTGGGAAAATCCACCCTATGGGGCAAAACACCCTCAGGTGGGCAGCTACAGCACCTCTGCACACCCAAAGCTCACACAGAGAACCTGAGCACTGCAGCTGTCCCAGCATAGCATCCATCCCAAAACGTCCCTGTGTCTTTCACTCAATTCAAGGAGCAATTCCTGTCCCTGTGCTGCATCAGTCTGATGGTGCAGTTCACAACTGCTCAGCCTTGCTACAGCCCTGCCAGGCCAGGAGCAGCCCCACGAGCTCCTGGGGGCTGTCTGGCACCTCTTTTCCCCTCACAGGCTGGGCAGATTGCTCATCATGCTGGAGTTGCTGGACAGAGGCGCCCTGGGCCGAGCCCTCTGGGCCGTGGGGCCTCGGAAGCTGTCCCGGCAGCGCAGGGAGCTCTCCGTGGAGGAACCAGAGTTGATGTCCGAGATGGCCACGCAGCTGCCAGGCCTGCAGAGCCCAGCCCTGACACAGCAGCAGCACAGCAGGCTGCCCACGGCCCGGCGAACCTCCACGCTGCGCAGCGAGTAAATGACGGGGTTGACCCCCGAGTTGAGCAGCGCCAGAGCCAGGGTCCAGTCCAGGCTGCGCAGGTGGTTGCAGGCCCCGGTGTCACAGAACACATCCAAGAGCAGCAGCACAAAGAGAGGGCTCCAGCACACGATGAAAGCCCCCAGGATCATCAGCACCGTCTTCAGCAAGCGCAGCGAGCGCCGGCGGCCATTCCGCGAGCAGCTTTGCCTGGAGCTGGCCTGCACCAGCAGGAAGATGGAGATGTAGAGCCCGATGATCCCCAGGAGGATCACGCTGAACATCACCACGGAGAACAGGATATAATTCTTGGAGTAGAGCGGCAGGAGCACGGAGCAGGCCTGGAAATCACAAAGGCAGTTCCACCCCAGCATGGGCAGCAGGCCGATGGCGAGGGCCAGCAGCCAGCAGGCCGCGATGAGGCCGCGCAGCCGCAGCGTCTTGCTGGCCTCGCTCTCCGCGATGGGCCTCACCATGGCGCCGTAGCGCTCCACCGCCGTCACCAGCAGGCTGAAGGTGGAGGCCGCCAAGGCCACGAAGAGGATGCCCTCCCTGAGGAACCAGAGCTGAGGGGACAGCTGGAAGGTCTTGCTGCCCGACAGGCAGAGGTTGCAGAGGTAGGCGATGCCTGCCAGGAGGTCGCTAAGGGTGATGCTGGCGATGCAGGAGTAGACCCAGCGGCGGCCCCGCAGGCAGCGCAGCACGGCCAGCAGCACCAGCAGGTTCTCCACGATGATGAGGCAGCTGATGACGGCGAAGGCCGTGCGCAGAGGCCCCATGCCCTCGTCGGCGGAGTGGCGCTTGCTGAGCTTGCCTGAGAAGTTGTAGTGCTGCAGGATGATGTTGATGTTCCCGGCGGCAGCCAGCTGCAGGCAGGAGGCTTTGGGGGCGAGCAGGTGAGCAGAGTCCAGGGGAAGGAGGAGGGAGCGATTCACCAGCCAGCCCAGCATTGGAGCAGCCATCTTCTGAGCCTGGGTCGGCACTCAGCGGGTGCTCGATGCAGGAAGGGTCAGGTGAGGCTTGGGGCAGAGCAGATCCTCTGTTTGAGGGCTGCAGCCAGCCCTGCTCAGCAGAGGGGAGAGTCAGAGCCCTGTCTGCCAGCACTGCAGCACTGAAAGAGCAAGGGGAGAGGAGGGTGAGGTGTTTTGTAAGTCCACCCATGAGCATGGGCTTCCTGTTGTTTAATAAAATTTCCTGTTGTGACTGCCACTATTGACATCTCTTCTAACAACTGTCATCATTTCTTGGTAAGGGTCTGGTTATTCTGAGCTTTGCTGTGGTTGTGAAGGTGTGACATGGGTGAAGAAACGTGCCAGGGTTGGAGCAGGCTGTGTCAAACAGGGACAACGCCTTGATGGGTGGGGTCTGGGAGCCTGAACAGATCCCAGTGCTGGTAAGAGCACCCAGACAGCTCGAGACACAAAGTGCTTTGCTTGCAGAGCCTGGCAGAGAGCCACTGCCTGTTCCTCAGCTGCCCTGTGCTCAGATCATCCCTCTTCCCTCTTCAGGAGGAAGATCCATGCTGTCACTCCATGGGCCCAGCTCCTGCCACTCTCTCAGAACACATCCAGGCACATCCACCCTGTCTGTGCAGCTCCTGGCACCTGTGGGGTGCCTCCACTCCAAAGCAATCCAGCTGCTCCAAGCTGAGCACGTGCCCTGACACTGCAACTACACCTTCAACTCACCAAGCACCTGCTAGGGATGGGTGAGGATCCTCCCACAGGCAGGGAAGGAGGCAAAAAGCTGCTGTTTCCCACCTTTGAGGAGGCACAAGGTGCTGAGAGCAGAACCAAGGAACCAGAGCATGGCTCAAATGTTCATTTCCAGCATTGGCCTAATTCCTTATATTTGCAAAACTCAATAGAAGAGCCTTGGAACGTGCTAGTCCCAACTGTGGATGTGAATTTGCCTTTGCACTCACCTGTCATGCCTTGTGGGAGGCTCTTGCTGCCCCAGGGAGGTTCAGCAATGCTCTCCAGCTCCTCATCTGAGGCCCAGCACGGTGCAGGTAGTGGGGACAGCTCCTCGTGCAAAATAAGTGAAGCTTCTACCTACCAAAGTAAAAAAGGGGAAGTTACACCATCAACCACATTTCTGTGCAGGGTGGACCCCACCCAAATCAGCTGCAGAGTGGCAGAGATGAAAGAAAAGCAGAGCACCCTTTAACTCAGCGTCTCAGAGTCCTTGGGCTCTCACTCCAGACTGCCAGGGAGCCATGGAAATGTCACCAAGATGAGAGGAAAGAGCAGGGAGCTGTCCAGGGAGCCCATGGACTGATCCCAGCCTGGATGGCAGCTCAGACAAGAGGAAAATGCAAAGGTAGCTCCTGCAGAAAGCCACGTGCAAGCAAGAGTGGTTCTCATCAAAAGCTGAGGGCTCCATCCTCCACCCTCACCCTTTCAGCTGAGGCTTTGGCCTTTCCTATCAGCAGAGTGGAAAGAAAGTCACACTGATAAGGTCAGCAGATGACCCCAGATTGAAGGGGAGGAAATCAGCAGGAAGGCCGAGCCACGAGTGCAGGACTGCACGTTCAGCACCAGGAGATCACCCCCAAATTCTCCCCAAATCTGGAATCCAAAGGGTCAGTGAGACCCCGGCACATCACCCCTGAGAGCTTTGCTTTATCCTCAGGGGGAACCTCCAGCTCATGGGTCTGTTCAGGACAGAGCTGGTGGAATGTGGGAAGTGGATTTGTAGGGAGTTTTTAGGGTTTGGTTTAAGGAAACGGATTTGTAAAGTTTTAGGGCTGGATAGAAAGTTCTGGGTCTCTGGGTCTGGGTCGGGAAAAGGGTATTGTCCAACAGTGGAATGTTCCTGGGGCTCTGAGTAGCTTCTCCAAGAGCTGGCAATGTTTGAGTCTCAGGGATTCCTGAGAGATCTGTGGAGAGGATGGGACTGGGGCAGACAAACTCTTCTGCCCGAGGCAGGTGAGCTGCTGGGAGAGCTTGACCCCCTCACCCTTGGTGTTCTGCTTCTCTGGACCAGCAAAACAAGGAAAAATCTTCCTAAAAAATGCCCTTTCCACAAACACATCCAAGGCAAGGAGTCCCCAGCTCATGACTGAGGATTAATGGGGTCTGAGCCCCCACATGAAGAACTCCTGCTCTGTCTCATCCCCATTGCTCTCTGCAGCCACAGCCTGAGCTGGATCTTGGCCTTTCTCCCCTGCTGACATCCCAGTTCAGATGTTCTTTCTTTGAAGCCAAGTGGGGCAGAGGAGGGACACCCCCTCCTGCAACATTTCTCGTATTTTCCCTTCAGATCAGAGCCAGAATCTGCCTGAAACTGCTTGACACTGCCAGAAACTGTCTGAAACTGCCTGGTGGCTCCTTGTGCTGGGCTGGGAAGGGTCAGGGGACACACAGGGGACACCTGAAGCCCTCTGGACCTCTCCAGCTCCATGCCTAAAGCAGGTATTGATGGATGAGGCACCTCAGCATCCCTGGCACCCTCCAGAAGTCAACAGGAAAGCCAAAACACCTTGGCCTCAGAGAGAGGAACTTGTCTGCACTCAGAGAGGAGCAGGAGAGCAGCTCAGCTCCCTGTGCCCATGGCCTGTCCCTCCTGTCCTGGGGCTGCTGCTCCCAGGAAGGTTTCCACCCACAGATTGTGGGGCAGCCACAAGTAACTGCAGGGCAAAAAGAGCAAATTACAAACACAAGATAAAATATTGATGATTCCTCTTGAGGTTTTCCTGCTGTGCTGCTGTACAGTCCTGATTAAAGCTCGTGCTTTCAGATATTAAGATTTAAAATACCAAACCATGGGTTCAGCTCTGTGGAGAGCTCAGTGTCAGGCTGCATGGCCCCAGCACAGGCCATGGCATCCACTTGCAGGTGTTTTTGTGCTCCAGGAAGGGTGGAGCAGATTTGGTTTAAAAATGACTGAGCACTCCTGGCAGTTGGGTGGTTGCACTTCCCCGCTTTGGTCTCTTCTGCTGCACAGAGCATTTCCCACATCCCAGTCCCCAATCTTCTGCTCCCAGAGGAGCCAAGAAGAGCCAAGAAAGCCCCTCTGATCTGGGCTGACCCAAACTCTGCAGATTTGACTTTTTACAGTGCTCAAAAACCATCCCAGGCACAGCTGTTGTGCCCTTTCATTTAAATGGGTGATGGTGAATCTCTGTAAGAAAAGAGGCTCTGCAGAGCATTTCTCAAAGGAAAACAAGGATATGAAAGACCAGATTTCAGGATTGTCTCCTCAGGACCACATTCACAACTTTAAATGGCCACGTTTTTCTGATTATTTTTTTAAAGTGTTTTTTTTCCAGAACCTTACATTTCCTCAGGGCAAAAAACATTAAAGAGAAAGTGTGGGAGAATTATGAAATCACACCTCAAAATCACTTCTAATCTTGCTTTCAGCACCCCCTGAGGCTGTGACTGTGCTGTGCCAGGCTCTATCTGCCCTGGCATTTCCACCCTGGGCTATATCACCCATCAGTGCCAGTCAGGGGGACGTGGGCACTGAGCTGGCCAGGCCAGAGATGCCCTGATTAACCCAATCAGCCGTTTGCACATGGTTTCCTGGCTGCTGGGCACAGCTGCCTGCAGGCTATAAAAGCAGCTCCTGGCTAGGGGCAAACTCAGGATTGCACCCAAGTGGGCAAAGATGTGCCAGCTTTGGACAGTGCCAGCCCTGTTTCTGCTGCTCTGCTGCCCCTGGGCCAGTGCCAGTGAGTCAGGGCTGTGCTTTGGGGCTGCTTTGGGGGTCTCAGAAGCCCCTGGCTCATATTAGGCTGGGTTTTTTTGCAGGTGCTCTACAGGGTGAGATTGTGGGGGGCCACGAGGCACGGCCCCACTCGCACCCCTACATGGCATATCTGAAGATAGTAGAGCATGGGTACTGTGGGGGCTTCCTGGTGGCCCCTGACTGGGTGATGTCAGCTGCACACTGCCTGGGGTGAGTATTGATACAGGGTTTTATCCCTTTTTTTCTCCCCTAGTGTGGGAGTTCTTTCCCTGGAGTGATTTTGGAGCAGGTCCCTCCTGTGCTGGGCAGCTCTCCGCACCTGCCTGTAAAATGAGTTATATCAAATGAGGGAGGGAGGGGGTGACACCCAGCCTGATTTCCCCTTTCCCCAGCCTGATTTCCCCTTTCCTCCCCCTTCTGCCATGGCCAGGAACACCACAGTCATCCTGGGGGCTCACGACATCTTTGAACCAGAAAAATCCCAGCAGGTCCGAGGAGTGCTCAAGTATCATGAGCATCCTGAGTACAACCCCATCACCAATGCAAATGACATCATGCTGCTGCAGGCAAGGAGTTCTGAGGGTGCAGAGGGGCTGGGGGACACCAGGGGCTGGGTAGAGCTTGTCCTGGTTGGGGGCTCCTTCCCCAAAGCTGCTCCTGCCCCAGGTGCTGGAGGTTGGGAGGGATCTGGGAAGGAGCCATGGGCAGGGGTTGTGTGGGATCTCAGCACCTCAGGATGGAGGTGCAGAGTGGCCGAGAACACCCTTGGGGGGCTCGGGAGTCCTGGAATGTTGCCAGAAGTGTCTGGTGGCTGGACTTTGATCCTACACAGGAGATGACACCTGTTTGAGGACTGGGAGGAATTCACTGGGTGTATGGTGAAGGGATAAGTTAATTAGAGTGTGAAACACAGGGTTTAGGATTTTGGTACAGGGGGGTCTAAAGAAGTAAGATGGAGGAATTGGGGCGTGTCCTGTTCTTCTTCTTCTTCTTCTTCTTGGCCTCCATCTTCTGTGGTGATGGTGGCACTTTGGGATTGGTTATTACTAAAAGTGCACCGGTTAATAAGGGTAGAAGGTATTGGGGAAAAATGATAAATATTGTACACGTAACTTCGGGTATAAAGATAAGTGACCGCCCACGGGGGCTTGCAGAGTGTGCCCATGGCTGACATGCTGTGCAGACCTCTATCGGGCTGAAAGAAAATCTTTTAGATAAACAATTAATAAACACCGAGACCGAGACAAGATCAGAAGTCTCTCCTCGTCCTTTGAAGCGCCGGGCTCTTCAAGGCCATCCCTGGGCCTTTCCAGGCCACCTAAACAGCACAGAAAACTTACAAGTGGCGTCCCTGAGCCACACCGGTCATAAATCAGCAAAGAGAAACATGAAAATCTACAGGGTTGGAGCCTCGTGTGGCTCTCACAGCAGCTGGCAGAGCCTGCTAGACCCTGCCTGCCTCTGCAGAGCAAATATCCCGCTCACAGCCCTCTCTGAACCCCCTCTAGCTGACATCAAGGGTCACTCTCAATGAATACGTGCAGCCCATCCCTCTGCCCAGGACTGGCAGTGACCTCCCCACGGGCACCAAGTGCATGATTGCAGGCTGGGGTCTGATCGACGAGGACAGGCCCACCAGCAAGCTCTTTGAGACCCAGGTGTCCATCTACAGCCGCAGGAAATGCAGCCTCTTCTACCCACACCTGAATTCTGGCATGATGTGTGCTGGCAGCTTCCACCAGCTGAGGGATTCCAGCCAGGTAAGGGAGGCCACAGGGGATGTTCTGGGAGCTGGGGCAGGTGACAAATGTTTGAGCACAGGGTTTGGCTCTCTGGATGTGCTGGCACCAGCCACAGGGGTAGAGCTCAGCCCAGTTGGGAAATGGGGCAGGAATGGAGCCCCAGGGCAGGGAGGGAGCAAATCTGTTACCACAGGCAAGAAAAAAAAAAAATCTGTTGTCTCTAAAATGAACTTTATCTCTCCCCAGGGAGATTCTGGTGGGCCCCTGGTGTGCAATAAGGTGGCACAAGGAATTGTTTCCTTTGGCTATGATTCCCCACCCGGGGTCTACGCCCGCATCTCCAACTACCTGCCCTGGATCAGGAAAGTCATGAATAAGTAATGGCAGTCAGTGGGAGCATTTCTCCAGCTCTGCTGTGCCCTGGACACTGCAAATCTTCCTTCCTGCCCCTGCTGAAGGCTCAACTCCCTGCTGTCTCCTCAGGAACCCAAATTACTTGCTCAGGGCACCTTCACTGGGTTCTGGGGCTGCTGTCTGTCCCTGTCTGCCTGTCTGTCCCCCCTGGCAGGGGCAGAGATGGCCCCAGATGGCACAAAAAGAGGCTGTGCCACAAGAAACCCCACTTCCTTCAGAGATAACCCTGTTCCTGCTTGAACCCTGCTTGCACTTCGAGTAAACTCAAAGCTGCCCCTCCCAGCATGTGTTGTGTGTTTTTTGTGGCCTTGCCACAGAGAGAAGTGTTTAAATTGCATGTTTAATGTTTAAATGTTTAAATCACATGTTTAATGTTTAAATCACATTTAACAGGAGGGAGGCTCTGGCTGCTGCACCTGAGAGGTGCAGAAATCACAGCTCTGCATCCTCAATCTGTGGCAGAATCAGAAATAAGAGCTGGATTTGTCCTTCTTGGGGTGATGAGTATGGGAATGTGCCTCCTATTGATGGAGTGACAAAAGTATCTTTTGTTCCCTCAAAAAGGAAAGAAGCCCAGAAGTTTCTCTCTTCCATTAGGTGAAAAAACCTCATAGGCCTGGGGAATTTCACCTCAAATTTAAGGATAGCTAATTAGACAGAAGCCAAAAAATCCTGCTTGGGCAATTTACTAGAAAAAGAAGAGAACAAAGAAACTAAAACTAATCACTTTTGTGAGGTGTTTTACCAGGAGCAAGAACCTCTTGCACCTAGCTCAGTTTTCCTCCGTTTGTTATTTTGCCTTTTATTAAACCTTTTTGTTCCCAACACTGCCACAGCAGCCATCCTGCTGATCTTATGCCCCTAAAAGTAGCTGAGCTATCTTGGTTGAGTAACAGACCTGCAAGAACTTATGGGACCTGACTTGAAGAAGCTGCAATTACTGATGAGGAGTAAAACGGCCCAGGTAGAAATGGGCAGGATGATGGGCACAGATCCCTTCACCAACTCCAGTGTGGTGCCACCCTCCTGGGAGCATGGGCAGCAGGGCTGTGGGCACCAGCAGTGCCCAGGGCTCTGAGGGTTCCATCTCTGCTCCCTCTCAGCACCCCAGGGCACAGAGCAGCTGCACAGCAAGGTCACAGGGCACTCTTGGGTTTTCTGTGGTTAAGATGACCCCTGAGGTATTAAAAATCTTTTTACCCAGCCCTGTGACCAAAAAAGAAGTTGAGATTCCTCAGTTCTGCTTCTCAAAGTTGTTTATTTTCTCTTATCTATTCCATTCTTTCTCCAGCCTGCTGAGATCTGTCCAGCAGGTCAGGCTGTGGCACAGTGCCTGTCCTTGGGGGTGGTGTTAGCTTTTTATACTAAGAACTACGTGTACTTTATTTACAATAATTTTCCAATACCTATCACCTATGTTAGACAGTCGGCCTCCACTCTAAACCAATTCAGAAGTGTCACCATCCCAGCAGAAGATGGAGGACAAGAAGAAGGAGAAGAAGGACAGGACATACCCAGATTCCTCCATCTTGCCTCTTGAACCCTCAATCTAAATCCCTAAAATTCTGCTTTTTCACCCTGTGACAAATTAACCATCATTCTACTCAAACTTTTGTGGCTTGTAACTCTTCACACAAAGCTGGTAATTTTTTTCCATGGGCAAAAATGGAAGGCACAGGTGGTTTTGACCCCATGTCAGGGTCTCTGAGCCCCTTGCCAGGGTCTCAAATCACCCAGGGCAGCCAGAGGAATGTCCTGGTCCTGACAGGGCACAGCAGGCTGGTCTCTCTGAGCTGCAAGAGGCTCCACTGGCTGCAGGCAGCTGGATTTTCTGTGTTCTGAGCCCTTGGGTGTGGGCAGTGGCTGTTAAACCACCAGGTCAGGGCTTTGGGATCCCAGAGAGGAGGCACAGCCCAAATCCCAGCTGTCACACATCCCCTGCTCCCAGGCTTTGCAGACACAATCCATCCCCTTTTCTGGGGGTAGAAGCACAGAAAGGCTTGAGCTGAAAGGGTTTTGAAGGACCTGGCCTCACAGAAGTGCCTGACCCCAAAGCCACATCCTCCTCTCCTCCCTGCAGGGCCCTGGGGAGGGCAGGGACCAGACCTGGCTGGTGCTGGGCACATCCTTGTCCCCTGGCAACCCAAACCTCTCCCTGCAGCTTTGGGTGATGCCCAAAGATGAGTTCTCCCCTCAGAGGATGCTCAAGGGCTGTTTTCAGACATTGGTGTCTGAATTTCCTCCCATCTCCTTCTTTCCAGCTCCTTTCTGGTGGTTTCTCTTGAGTACACAGAGAGCCAAGAGTTCCCAGGGGGAGGTGATGGAGACAGAGATTAAATTAAGTTGTTTTACCTAAAATTAATCACCAATCTTTATTCAATATATTACTAAAGTTATAAAATGCAATTCGACAACACACTGAATCATATTTTAAAATATGTGTTCCAATCACACTTCTCTTCCAATATTTTTCACCAAAAGAAATATACTATAACTAATACTCTCATTGCCAACATTAGCTTAACAGTTCCTAATCACAATCTCATAAATTTTACTATTAAAATATTCAAACTTTACAACAACAATTTAACCTTAATAACAATAATACTCATTCAATTATTATTACATACCCAAAAAAGTTCCACAATTAGAATTTTTCACCGAAAAAAAAAGCTATAACTAATACTCTTATTGCCAACATTACATTAGCAATTCCTAACCACAAACAACAATCTCATCAATTTTACCATTAAAATATTCAAACTTACAACAACAATTTAACCTTAATAACAACAATACTCATTTGATTATTACTACATACTCTAAAAAAACAGTTCCACAAATTAGAATTTTTCAGAAAAAAAATGCTATAACTAATACTCTCATTGCCAACATTACCTTAGCAATTCCTAACCACAAACAACAATCTCATCAATTTTACCATTAAAATATTCAAACTTTACAACAACAATGTAACCTTAATAACAACAATATTCATTCAATTATTACTACATACCCAAAAAAAAGTTCAGCAAACAGGATTTTTCACCCAAAAAATGCTATAACGAATACTCTCATTCCCTTAACAAATCCTAACCACAAACAACAATCTCATCAATTTTACCATCAAAATATTCAAACTTTACAACAACAATTTAACCTTAATAACAACAATGCTTGTTCAATTGTACTACATGCCCTAAAAAATAAAAAGTTCCACAATTAGAATTTTTCACAAAAAAATTTAACTTTATAACCAATACTCTCATTGCCAACATTACCTTAACTATTCCTCACCACAAACAACAATCTCATCAATTTTGCCATTAAAATATTCAAACTTACAACAACAATTTAACCTTAATAACAACAATACTCATTTGATTATTACTACAAACCCTTAAAAAAAAAAAAAATTCCACAATTAGCGTTCCACTAATTAGCTCTGATGAATGAGTGAGTGCAGATGTCCCTGGCAGGGGTGAGGATGTTCTGTGATGTCAGGGGGGAGACTTTGTGAGCTGGTTTGTGGTGGCAAAAACCAGCGGGGAATTTTAAATACACAAAACCATTCTGCAGTGCAGGGGAAAGGGTGCCTGCCCTGCTCTCAGGGCCTTTCCCACTGTTCAGGAGGAGGTTTCCACAGCCCAGTTGGGATTTCTGCTCACAAATCCTCCAGATTCTTGCCTGGGATGGAGGGAAACTGAGTCAGCTGTGCCTCCAGCAGAAGGGTCCATGTTTGGGCTGCTGCTCAGAGCTGCTATCGGCTCACAAATCTGCAAGTGAACAGGCTGCAGCTGCTTATCTGTGCTGCATGAATCTCTGTCACGTCAGGGTTTTCCTTGAAGCTGCAGCTGCTGCAGGCTTTGCACGAGAATGGCAGCTTGTAAATTCAAACTGGGGTTTGCCCACTCGGCGCAGGAGGCTGAGGGGGAAACTGATTTACTGGCAGTGAGGGCAGCGAGGAAACATCAGCCCTGCTTTGTCACAGGTGAGCTGGGGATGCTCAAGGTTGGATTTTTCTGGAAAATCCCAGAATTTGGGCTGGAAGGGACCTTAGGGATCATCTCATTCCACCCCTGGACACTTTCACCATCCCAGGCTGCTCCAAGCCCATCCAGCCTGGTCTTGGGCACTGCCAGGGATCCAGGGGCAGCCACAGCTGCTCTGGGAATTCTGAATTCCATCCCAGGGAAGGATTTCTTCCCAGTATCATCAACATTCATGGCAATTTTCCTCCATTAGCCAAGAGTGAGGGATAGCAGGAGGGTCCTCACCTGCCATTCACAGCCTTTAGTAATGCCTCAGGTTTGAGTTTTTGTATTTCTCAGGTTCTGTGCTGCTTTAGTGTGTATTTTATTTGCAGACAGTAAATAAGGTACACACTAAAGTGTATTTTAGTTTGTGTGTGGGTCCAGGTTCACATGAGGGGATGGTGAGCTCAGAGCAGGGAGATAAAACAATTCCTGCTCCAGCTGGGGACCAAGGACAAATGATCCAAATCTCAGCCCCAAGAGCACAAACAACAGAGAAAAACAAGAAGGATGGGATTGCATGGGCTGGAGCTGGAATTGGCAATTAACTCCAGTACACAAATGGAGCAGAACTTATAAAAGTGATAGACCCCATGACCTGTTGTCCATTTTTGTGACTTTTTGGGTTTTATCTTGGGTGCAGCCCTGCACGGGCTGGGGCTGTAATTGGACAATTAACTGCAAGATGCAAATGGAGCAGAATTTATAGAAATGTGAGACCCCATGATCTGTTGTCCATTTTTGTGACCATTTTGGTTCATCTTGGGTTCATTTTGTGACTGTTTTGGTTCATCTCGGGCTCAGCCCTGGCTGGGCCCTTGTGCTGCCCAATGTGGATCCACTGAGGCCTCCTAATAAATAAATGAATTAATTAACTCCGTCTGGTTTCACAAGGCATCATTAGAACGGATGGAAGTGATGCATCAGGTGAGATAAATCATGTTCATGTGGGGCTCCTGATAAAAATCAAGAGGCTTTCCAAGAAAAGAAGCTGCAAAGGAAGAGCTCACTGGAAGTCAAAGAGGTGAGGGTGGGTGCATTGCCCACAGCTTCCAGAACAAACACAACATTCTAAAATTGGCTTTAGAAGGACGTCAGATCCCTCAGATCAGCCCATGATGGAGGTGGGCTGGTGCCCAAAGCCAGAACTGACTGAATTCCCCTCTCGCACTGCTGAGACATGCAACTTGTGGAGAGATTCTTCAGATGAGTCTGCCTTCTGTGGTTTCCTGGAGTCTGGTGTCGGGCTATAAAACCCTGCTGGGAGCGGGGTGAGACCCCAGAAGCTCGAAGGGACCCACAGCAGGCTGGGATGGAGCACCTGCAGAGCCTCCTGCTGCCCCTCGTGCTGGTGATGTGCCCCCCAGCCAGCAGCAGTAAGTAGAGTGGGTTGGGAATTTATAAAATCAGAGGGTTTTGGGGAAAGCTGCAAAAGGCAGGCTTCAGATACAGCAGAGGTGTATTAGAGCTAAGCAGCAGCCATGAGATAGGTCAGCAGAAAAACTGTTTAAACTGTAGAAAAGCAAGGATGAATAGAACAATGGTCTGTGTATTAACGCTTGTCTAGAATAACTCTCTAAGCTACAGAAAAGTTTATCTAGCAAGAAATTAGGAAGGTTAAAGCTTAATAATGGAGCTCTGTGCGTTGTGTTTCAAGGCTTACAAGTAAGTATTGTATTTGAAATAAGCAAGCATTGTTTAACCAACGGAATGTGTGCTTATAGTGATTGGATAGAACCACTGTCAATATAGAATATATACTATACAGATATAAATACTGTCAATGTGCTTTTGCTTTGTGTGATTGGTCAAGAAGCTTATAAAGAGAGTTGTAACATTAAGTTTTCTGGCCTGCTGCCTAGATTGTGAGCTGCTAGCATCTTTCCATTGTCATAACCATGTAATGAGACTGATGCTGGGAAATAAAACAGCTCAAGGCACGTTCCACAGCAGCCCCGTCTCGTTCGTGTCTGTAAATAATCCCCCTTGCTGGTGTCAGAGTGGGTTGGGGATGGATAAATCTCATCTCTGTGCCCTCCAAAATCCTCATTCCCATCCCCATCCATTGCAGGTTACCCCTGGAGGTGGAGGGAGAGAGGAGAAGCCAGGACACAGCCTGCTCCCTACGTGGCCCTTCTGCAGGGCAAGGACAACCACAGCTGTGGGGGGTTCCTGGTGGCTCCAGCCTGGGTGATGACAGCGGCTCAGTGCCTCCAGTGAGTCCTGCACTGAGGGCTCTGCACCTCCAGGGCCTGGGGAACAGCTCCTCTGGGGAGGGGTCACAGCTGGAGGCACCTCAGCCAACAGCTGGGAATGTCTTGGATGGCAGGAAAACCCTGGGGACAGATTGGGGATAGGGACTGCCCTGAGCCCCATCTCCCTCCCAGCCCTGGGGACAGCTTGGGGACAGCCCTGGGGACAGCCCTGAGCCCCATTTGCCTGGGGACAGGCTTGGGGACATCTTGGGAACAGTTTGGGGACAGCCCTGAGCCTCATCTCCCTCCCCAACCTTTGGGACAGCCTTGGGGACAGCCCTGAGCCCCATTTTCCTGGGGACACCCCTGGGACAGCCCTGAGCTCCATTTCCATCCCCAGCCCTGAGCTCCATTTCCATCCCCAGCCCACCCTCAGGTATTTTCCCTGATTTTTCCCCCTCCATGACTTGTTTTGTTTTCCCCAGCTGTCAGCAATGGGAGCTCAGGGTGGTTTCTCCCCTCGCTGTCAGGCTTTGTCCTTTCTGCCATCAAAATCTCTGCTGGCAGAATTATTCCCTATGAAATCCATTCCTCTGTTCCTAAAAATATTCCAGTTCCTTGCCCAGCCCTTTTCCACCCCTCTGGCTGGGGTATGGATGGACAGGAGGATTTTTCCAGGTGTGGCTCCCACATAGCCCAGGGCTGATTTAGAAATAAATATCCTGATTTAGAAATAAATGATAAATGATTTAGAAATAAATATTCTTATTTAGAAATAAATGATAAATGATTTAGAAATAAATATCCTGATTTAGAAATCCCTGGACTTCCATGGGACTTGTGGAGCCCAGAATAAGGAGAGTATTGGAACAAAGGTGGCCAGCTTGAGGTCTGAGCACTGAGATAAAGGAGATAAAGGAGGGATAAAGGAGATAAAGGAGGGATAAAGAAGAAATAAAGGAGAAAAAGGAGAGATTAAGGAGATAAAGGAGCCCTTGCTCTGCCTCTTGGCTGGGCACATTCACTGGCAGAGCTCCTTGGTTCCACCATTCTTCTTTAAAAATGATATATGTAATATATTTATATATTAATTATACATAAATATATTATATTATATTATATTATATAATATTATATTATATTATATTATATTATATTATATTATATTATATTATATTATATTATATTATATTATATTATATTATATTATATTATATTATATTATGTTGTTTTTATATTATGTTGTTTTTATATTTTATATTTTATTTTATATATTTTATATTTTATATTTTATATTTTATCTATTTTATTTTTATCTATTTTATTTTATATATAATATATATAATATATTATATATATTATATATTATATATATTATATATATTATATTATATATTATATATTATATTATTGTTGTTATATAAATATATATTTTAATATAATATATAAAAATACACATATTTATATAATATATAGATAGATAGATAGATAGATAGATATAGATATTTATATAATGATATAATATATTTTGTGCATAGGGAATATCTATTTACACTGCATTGTGCAATTGGGCTGTCCTGGCCATGCCCTGGGGGATGAACCTCAGTGTCCCCAGGTGGGACAGGGACAGGCTGGTGACACCCCTGTGCTCGATGTCACCAGGCACAAACCTCTGAGTGTCATCCTGGGAGCCCAAAGCCTGCAGAGGAGAGAGGGAAGCTGGCAAACCTTCCAGGTGAAGGAGTACCACAGCTACCCAGGCTTTACCAGCCCCAAGGAGGGCAAGGACATCCTCCTGCTGAAGGTAACCATGAGCACCCTGAGCTGCAGCCCTGGGGCACCAGGGCATGGTGGATCCCAGGGCAAACACTCATCTCTGTGTTTTCTCCTCTCTTTTTCTCTTTTTATCTCTGGTTTTTTGTGCCCTCACCCAGCTGAATGGCAATGCCAGCAGCAATGGCCACGTCAGGCCCATTTCCTTGGAGAAATCCAAAATTCGGGGTGGCGCCGAGTGCAGCCTGGCTGGCTGGGGGGACAGGACGGCCACTGTCACCATCACCAGGCAGAGGGACTGCCTCAACCACTACCCAGGCCTTGCTGACAACCTCATTTGTGGCCAGAGCTCACCCTCCAAGGTACCTGGAAAGGTCAGTGTGCTCAGGGAGGGGAGGCTTGAGCTGGGGCAAGGCACTGACAACAGGATCCTTGTGGATCCTTGCGCTCTCCCATGGCACAGGAGGAGCTGGGAGTCCCAGCAATGATTCACCCTGAGCCTCAATGTTGGTCTGAGTGAGTTTTGTGTCTGGAGCCAGCAGAAAGGCAGAAATGGAGGTTTATTGCTCCCAGACAAAGCTGTGACCTTGTGGGAGCAGAGTTGCCTGGAGAAAAGGAGGCTCAGAGGTCACCTTATTGCTCTCTTAGAGGTCACCTTATTGCTCTCTACGCCTTCCTGAAGGGAGGTTGGGACAGGTGGGGTTGGGTCTCTTCCACCAGGCGGCACTGACAGAACCAGAGGACACAGTGGATATTGGGTATTAGGAAGAAATTTTTCACCAAAAGAATAATCAAGCACTGGGATGCTCTTCCCAAGGAGGTGGTGGAATCATCATCTCTGGATGTGTTTAGAAAAAGACTGGACATGGCACTTGGTGCTATAGTCTGGTTGAGGTGTTAGTTGATGATCTTAGAGGTCTTTTCCAACCTCATTATTCTGGAATTCTGGGATTCTGTGATTCTGATTCTCAGTGATTCTGGGATTCTGATCCTCTGGGATTCTGTGATTCTGAGATTCTGATTCTCAGTGATTGTGGGACTCTGGGATTCTGATTCTCAGTGATTCTGGGATTTTGTGATTCTGTGATTCTGTTATCCTCACCCACTGCAGTCCAGGCTCTGCTGGGCAAATCCTGCCCTGAATTTGCAGCCTCCCTCCCTCCCTCCTTCCCTGCAGCTCCACCACCCAGCCCTGATTTATCTCTCTCCTCCTTTTCACAGGGTGATGCTGGGGATCCTCTGGTCTGCAACAACAAAGCCTTTGGCATCTTCTCCTACAGGCACAACAACTGGCCTGGCTTCTACACCCACATTGCTCCTTACCTGCCCTGGGTCCACAGTGTCATGAAATCCTTGTGAGGATGGGGCACTGCAGAGCCCCATCCCCACCAGCTTTTATTCCCTTTCTCCCTGGGAACATCTGCCCTGCTCCTGGTGGATGTGGCAGGGGTTTCTCTGCGAGCTCTGCCCGTGCTGGGGCTGGCACAGAGGAGCTGCCTGGGCTGGGTTTGTGCCCTGGGCTCCTGCCCTGCTGTGCCCTTGGTGGCTCCAGCTGTGGAGAGGAGCAGCAGCACAGCCCCAGAGAGGTGCCAGCAGCTCAGGGGGTGTCTGGGACCCTCGGGGGTTCCAAATCCTGCATGAGGAGATCAGAGGGATGCAGAGAGCAGCCTGTAATTTCTGCCATTTGTGGCATGTCTGGGTGTCCTCTGCCCCATTTTGGGCTCCAAGGACACTCCCAGTGCTTCACGGCTGCTCTCCCAACGTCTGAATCCTGCTGCCTCCTTTGTCCCCTCCTCTGCAGCCCCAGTGTTGGCAGAACACATAAAACCAATAAATCTCATCAGCATTTCCAAGCGTTTTCCCGGTGCTGTTTGGATTTCTCTGGGGCCCTGGCTCCAGTGCTGAGCAGCTCAGGAGAAAGCCACAGCTCCAAGAGCTGAATCCCAAACTGGAGATTTCTACCCCAAACCAGTGACCTCCATTTCTCCATTTTCTGCCCTCTAAACCTCCAGAACAGAGCTCCAGTCTGGATTTCAGATTGGACTCTCTTCACTCCCTCCAGGGATCTCCAAGCTGGTCCTTGGGTGGGATTTTGTCTCTCCCATCCTTTCCCCCCTCTCAGTTCTACCCCATCCCACCTCTGGCTGCCAAATCAGCACCTTCCTTCCCCCCAGGGCACCTCTGGCACTCTCAGTGCTCATTGTGGCACCCTGAGTCATCTTTTTAGTGATGCTGGCAGCAAAGAGAGGAACCTCACAGCCCCACCACGGCCTGACAAGTCAGGAAATATTTTATTTCTGGTTGTGGTTTTTAAGACAAAAATATACAAACCCTGCCTTTTCTACAATAGAGCTTAAACATATTGCAACCTGAGGAAATTAATCTGGAGAATTTGGAAAGAGACCAAGTGAGAGGAGCTCAAACACTTCCGTTAGATGTTTGGGATTTCATTTACAGAAACATTTCTGGGGAGTGTTTGCCTTTCCTTGTGCTCACCTCTGCCCAAAGGTGACTTGTCAGAGGCCATTCCAACATCTGTGGCAGCACTGGACACAAAACACAAGGACAAAGATGTGAAGACTCCAAATATTTTCCAAACCTTATAATTCAAAATGTCTAAAAGTCCCCAGGTCACTCACCTGACCAAGAAAAGCTGCAGCTGAGCAGAGTTATCAGTGTGGTTTTTGCTGTGGGTGGTGTTGCACAAGGAAAGCACCTCGAGCACATTTCTGCTGAGTTTTCCATGCCCAGAGTGCCCTCTTTGGGTTGGCAACAGGGTTTGTTCTTCAGGGTCCTGTCTCTAAACAACTTCCAAACGGATCCAACAAAATTCGCCTCCTCCAGTTTGGAAACAAATTCATGGCTGAGCTGAGGAAAGGCTCCTCTTATCCCCAGGGTTCTTTACATCATTTAATCTGCTCTGAATCAAGGGTTGCAAAGCTGATATTGAGATTTTTTTTTTTTTCCTGAGGCTACCAAATCCTGCCCAGAAGAATTCTATTCTATTCTATTCTATTCTATTCTATTCTATTCTATTCTATCTATTCTATTCATTTCTATTCATTTCTATTCATTTCTATTCTATTCATTTCTATTCATTTCTATTTATTTCTATTTCTATTTCTATTCTACTCTATTCAACCCCCAGGGTTCTTTACATCATTTAATCTGCTCTGAATCAAGGGTTGCAAAGATGATATTGAGAAGAGATTTCTTTTTTCTGAGGCTGCCAAATTCTGCCCAGAAGAATCTATTCTATTTTTTTCTATTTTATTCTATATTCTATTCTATTCTAATTCTATTCTATTCTATTCTATTCTATTCTATTCTATTCTATTCTATTCTATTCATTTCTATTTCTATTTCTATTCTACTCTATTCAACCCCCAGGGTTCTTTACATCATTTAATCTGCTCTGAATCAAGGGTTGCAAAGATGATATTGAGAAGAGATTTCTTTTTTCTGAGGCTGCCAAATTCTGCCCAGAAGAATCTATTCTATTTCTTTTCTATTCTATTCTATATTCTATTCTATTCTATTCTATTCATTTCTATTCATTTCTATTTCTATTTCTATTCTACTCTATTCAACCCCCAGGGTTCTTTACATCATTTAATCTGCTCTGAATCAAGGGTTGCAAAGATGATATTGAGAAGAGATTTCTTTTTTCTGAGGCTGCCAAATTCTGCCCAGAAGAATCTATTCTATTTTTTTCTATTTTATTCTATATTCTATTCTATTCTATTCTATTCTATTCTATTCTATTCTATTCTATTCTATTCATTTCTATTCATTTCTATTCATTTCTATTCATTTCTATTTCTATTCTACTCTATGCAACCCCCAGGGTTCTTTACATCATTTAATCTGCTCTGAATCAAGGGTGGCAAAGATGATATTGAGAAGAGATTTCTTTTTTCTGAGCCTGCCAAATCCTGCCCAGAAGAATCTATTCTATTTCTTTTCTATTCTATTCTATATTCTATTCTATTCTATTCTATTCTATTCTATTCTATTCTATTCTATTCTATTCTATCCTATCCTATCCTATCCTATCCTATTCATTTCTATTTATTTCTATTTCTATTCTACTCTATTCAACCCCCAGGGTTCTTTACATCATTTAATCTGCTCTGAATCAAGGGTTGCAAAGATGATATTGAGATTTCTTCTTTTTCTGAGCCTGCCAAATCCTGCCCAGAAGAATTTATTCTATTCCATTAAATTCCATTCTATTCTAATTCTATTCTAATTCTATTCTAATTCTATTCTTATGCTATTTCATTTCTAATTCTATTCTATTCCCAGTGCTCCTCCTGTGTCACCTCTTGGGCAGCTGGAGCCCAAATTCCTGACTCACTGGGAGGGAGGATGGAAGCAGCAGAGCAGGAGGGACCTGTCCTTGGGGAGCTCCATCATTTCTTTCCATGGCCAGGAGCTACAGATGCTCCCCTGAGATGAAGGAGGAGCAGCTCCAGGACAGGGAACAGCCCTGAGAAGCCACATCCTCACCCAGCTCAGCAGCTGGGGTTACCCAGAAGCTCCACACAGCCCAAATGTGGAGGCTTTGTCACACATTTCAGCCACAAAAACTCTTCTAAAGCCATGAGTTCTCCAGCCACAGTGGTGGAGATGGTACAAGAATTAAATTAGGCTGGATTTCCTGGTCAGGCTGCATGGCAGGAGATAAAGCAGCTCCAGGACAATTATACCAAACTGGTGTCACTGGGAGAGCACACAGGAAACAGCTTGGGGTGGGATAAGCCCTGGCTGAGCCCAGGGCTCAAGAAACTCTTGACAGAAACGTTCCAACAGCAGCTGCCATCGCACAGGCCAGGCTGCTCCTGAGCCCTGTGTGGGACCAGGAAAACACAGGGGACAAACCTGGGGCACAGGAGGGAGGCTTTATATTCCTGCTTTATAAATTCCACATGGCATTTTACTTTTATGCTGGACAGATGTTTCCCTCTCTTCCCCAGAGGGCAAAGGGAATGCTCAAAGGAAAGAGGAATATTCTATTCTATTCTATTCTATTCTATTCTATTCTATTCTATTCTATTCTATTCTATTCTATTCTATTCTATTCTATTCCTTTTCTGCTCCCAGCCCTGTCCAGCCTGGCCTTGGGCACTGCCAGGGATCCAGGGGCAGCCCCAGCTGCTCTGGGAATTCTGAATTCTATTCCAGCTCCTCCCAACCCTCCCAGGGAAGGATTTCTTCCCACAATCATCAGTTCCATGTTACAAACACATTCATGGCAATTTTGCTCCATTAGCCAAGAGTGAGGGAGAGCAGGAGGGTCCTCACCTGACACTCACAGCCTTTAGTGATGCCTCAGGTTTGAGTTTTTCTATTTTTCACATTCTGTGCTGCTTTAGTGGGTGGGTCTGGGTTCACATGAGGGGATGGTGAGCTCTGTGCACAGAGCAGGGAGACAAAACAATTCCTGCTCCAGCTGGGGACCAAGGACAAATGACCCAAATCTCAGGCCCAGGAGCACAAACACTGTGGAATGGAGAGAGAAAAACAAGGATGGGACTGCATGGGGTAAAGCTGGAATGGGACAATGAACTCCAATATGCAAATGGAGCAGAACTGATCAAAGTGAGAGATCCTGTGATATGTTGTCCATTTTGTGGCCATTTTGGGTTGTGCTGCCCAAGGTGGATCCATTGTGGCCTCTGAATAAATCCCTATTTTTATTTTTTGTATTTTATTCTTTAGCTCTGTCTAGGGTCTGTTCAGGTCACCCTTGACAAGGCCCCAGGGCTGGAGTGGTCCTTGGGAAAGCAGCAAGTGTGAGCCTGCTGTTCCCTCAGCTGCCTCCTTCCCTGGGCTGCTCCAGGAACAGCCCCACTCACACCTGAGGCTGCAAAAGGCCTTTGACACCCAGGATTTCCCCCCAGCTGGAAATACTGGGTGTTAAAACTTCATTTTTTCCCCCTCAACTTGTTGCTTTGGTTTATTTAAACAGAGCAGATTTGGCTCTTTGCAGAGAACACAACACATTACTCAGGACGCAAACACTGACTCTGCTCCCCAGCTGCTGAGGGGACAGAGCCTCTCAGAAAAGCAACAAAAACTCACCCAAAAAGCTGGAAAAATGACAATTTAAATCCTTGCCAGTGCTCTGGCCACCACACCATTGTTCCCTTCCTGGTGGGAGCCAACAAAACGTCTCAGGAGCTGCAGTTTCACCTGGGCTAAGTGACCTTGGAGGGAGCAGAACATCCTCAGCTGCAGCTTCCTGAAAACACAGGAAACCTTTACAGAGAGGAAATTGGCCATCTCTACCCACTCCCAGCTGATTTAGTGCAACATTCCTGGAGAATGAGCCCAGAGAAAAGGAATTAAGCTCTATAAACTCCATCTCAGGAAATCTCTCTGTGGAAGTTTTCATTTTCACAGTCAGGGATGATTTTAAGCCATGTTTTATATTTCTGTTTCTAACAGACAAGACTGGAAGCAGTTCTGGTCCCACCAACATTCCTGCTATTGGCAGCAAGATTTCCTGCTTGGAATTGTGCCTGCAAAGGGCTGACAGCACAGCAAGAGGCAGCAGCAAACACCAACCCTCAGCAATCCTGCTCCAAAATCCTGGAAAACTTCAAACCAAGATGCCACCATTGCATCCCTGCACCTTAAACCCCCAACCAGACCCTGCTCACATTTCAGAGTTAATGGTAAAATGCATTATATGTAATTATGGGCTATTATATCTTTTATTTACCAAAACATGCTTTGTTTCTATGCCTGAGAATCCTGATTTTCTGACAGGAGGCAGAGCTGCAGATCCCACAGGGTACCAGGGAGGAAGAGGAGAGAAGAAACACACACACAACCACCACACGGCTTTTAGGAACAAAATTTATTCCAATTTCAAACAGAGAGTTTATTTCAGGAGAAAGATATGAAAATCAATTTCCATCAGATATTTCTGTAATAAGCGTGAGTTGCCCAGCAGTCAGAGTGGGATCATTCCAAGAAACAATCCCACTCCTAGACTGGAATGAGACAGTTTGGAGTCTGAATAGATCCTGACACTGGGCATCTTATTCAGAAACTCCTTTCCCCTACCCTCTTCCCTCCCCGCCCCCCAACACGCACAACAATACATGCATTGCAAATGACAAGGTTTAAAAACAGCATTTTATATAGTATTCTTTTTAAATAGGATAATGTTTAAATTGTCTTAAATCAGGATCCTATAATATACAAGTATAACCAAATAATTTCCACCACATTGGCACTTGTAAAGAGTCTCTGGCACTACTAAAAGAAGGGGCATTGGCACAAACCATACTCTTAAAAAACTGGGTGCTGCATAACACACTTTATCTCTGCTGGACTCTAACGACCTGGGCTCTGTACAGGACAATACAATGGTCAGCACACTCTGGAAGTACTTTTTTTTTTTTTTTGTCTTTTTTTTTTTTTTTTCTGTTTGTTTTTTTAAGTATTTTTTGTCTTTTTTTTTTTTTTTTAAACCAATAAAACACATGAAGAAAAACCATAGTTGAACGCAAGGCCAACATTGCTAGGAAGCAACAACAAGAGACCAAAGAATCCAAGTGGAGGAGAAGGGAGGGAGGGAGGGAGGGAGGGAGGAAGGGCAGGAGCTGACACGCTGCAGCTGGAAGGGGCTTTTGCTCACCAGGTAGCCAATCCACATGGGATGGTGAAGGAAAAGGGATGCTCCTCTGCTCACTGGCTTCAAGTTTCAAACTAGTTCCAAGTATGTTGGTTTCTTCAACAGAACAAAGGTTAAAAGTGCACAAGGAGCAGAGGTTGGCAAGGAGACCCAACTCCTCAGGCTCTGGATTCCCTACAACAACAACCCAATTTTTACCTTCCTTCTGAAAGTCACTCTCAGCCTGCAGAGAGCTCTGACAGGCCTCACTTTCAGAAAGGTTGATACAGGCAAATTTGGTTTTAAGGTTTGGCACTTTTGCATTTGCCAGCCAACAGAGACAGGAGCCAGCTGTGCAGGAACACTGCACTGGCCAAGCTGGAGGCACACGAGCAGCTGCTCACTAAGGAAAGCACGTGCTGATAACACTGCAATCTTCTCACACATGATACAGCCACAGACAACTCCAGGTGACAGGTACAGCTCTGACCCATTCCTACCCCAGTCCAGGAGGAGGTTTCACAACTCAACAAGAGCCACTGAGCAAAGCTCAGCCCTTCCCTCCCCTCCCTGAGCCACTCCTCAGGCCAACCCAACCCAAGCAGGTGCCCCACATTTCCCAAATCCTTGTGCCCACAGCTTCCCTCCATGCAGAGTCACTCTGCAAGAGACAGATGCCAAGATCCCTCCTCCTGTGCCAGGGCAGCAGCTCTTAAAGAAAGGGGAAGGTACAAAACCAGACCAAAAAAAAAAATAAAGTTTCTGATTCAAGTGGAAGTACCACCATCATTCACCTTGGAAAAGAGAAACTTCTGGGAAGTTATTTTCCAAGAACCTGTGTATCTCAGTGCCAGGCTCATTGCTGGCAACAGCTGTAGTGTGAACCATTTACAAAAGGATCACAGAAGCAGAAGAGGTTGGTGCTGCTGTCTGCTTCAGAGGAACAGCACATAGAATACATTAAGATGATTATAAATTCCTCTTTATAAGACAATTTCTACAAACTGGATCATTTTGGCATAAAGATGAAAACAAAAAAAAAAAAAAAACAAAACAAAAAAAAAAGCAGTAAAATTGATGCAAAGCTGTCTGACACATGGGAATCCCTCCTCATTCCTCCCAAGGATTAAATGCAGTCCAGAGCATGGCTAGTCTAAAGAGATGCTATGTTTCCCTCAGACTGGCTCTTCAGCTGTTGGTCCCATGGCTACTGTTCCACCTCGAGCTCTGGAATCACCTGGAGCAGAGCTTGCTTTGCTCTGTAGCACTCTGAGCACACAGAGGCTTCTGGAAAATGAGGGAACCAGCAACAGAATGGTTCAAAATCATGTCCCTCCATGATTTAGTGTTCTAGATCAAAGCATCTTAAGCATCTCAGACAGTTAGATTTACTCTTACAACGTTGTGCAAAACACTGATGTAGTGCTCTGTCTACAAAAGAGACAAAATATCAACAGCCCCCTCCAACAGTGCAGCTCGTTTTGGCTTTTTTTTCTACTGGCAGCCTTCGAGGGGGCAATCTGGTTGATCCAGAGAATTTGGACCCAATTCTTCTTGTTGGAATTGAAACAGGAGCATCAGTGACTGACACACACCCAGTGGGTCTCACCTCCTGCTTCCCTCTCTCTCTCCCTGCCTTGCCAATGCACTTCTTCCTCCAGGCTGGCAGCAGCACCTTGATTTGCCTCAGCTCCTGCAAAACCAAACTCTCCTCCTGCTCAGTGGAGATTCAGTGGCATTGAGAATCCACAATTTCCTCTATTCTACTTTCCAGCTGGTGCTGCTGCCTCTGTCCTGTCCTTTCAGCACCTTGATTTGCCTCAGCTCCTGCAAAACCAAACTCTCCTATGTGCAAAGGCTTCTCCTC
This sequence comes from Ammospiza nelsoni, assembly GCF_027579445.1. NCBI lineage: Eukaryota > Metazoa > Chordata > Aves > Passeriformes > Passerellidae > Ammospiza > Ammospiza nelsoni. The sequence continues at coordinate 3,782,821 of NC_080659.1, forward strand.
CTGCTCAGTGGAGATTCAGTGGCATTGAGAATCCACAATTTCATCCACTCTGCCTTCAAACTGGTGCTGCTGCCTCTGTCCTCTCCTTTCAGCACCTTGATTTGCCTCAGCTCCTGCAAAATGAAGCTTTAAAGCTCTCCTATGTGCAAAGGTTTCTCCTCCTGCTCAGTGGAGATTCAGGTGGCACTGAGAATTCATAACTTCATCTATTCTGCCTTCAAACTGGTGCTGCTGCCTCTCTCCTCCTCTCCTGCTGCACCAAGTGCAGCCAGGGCAGGGCTCTCTGCATTCTGCAGCAGCCACTGCTAACAATTAATTAATTCATTAACCACTGCTACCACCCTGCAGCAAGGATGGGTGCAAATCCTCCAAAGAGGGGAATGCATCAACAGGAGGGACAGAACTCCCTCCCCAAGAGCCATCCTCAAGCTCCCAAAGGAACAATCCTGGCAGAGCCTCTCACCCTCCAGCTCTGGTCCTCTCCAACTCTGCAAGGCTGAGGAATTCTTACAAAGTCATTCACACACTGGCACAAAATGCAATTAAAACAAGGCTTGATTGCTATTAGGCAGCAAGAAAAGACCTAGAGGATGGCACAAGATTAAGGTTTTCAATGCAGGCAAAGTCTGATGTTGGAATGCCACAATCACTCAGTGTGCTTTTGGTAACTGCTGCATAGAGAAGTTGCTCATTGATGTCAAAAACTCTTCCCAACAAAAACAGTTCCTCTCTGCAGACTGAGCCTTGTGCACACATGGCCACGTGCTTGTGGTGTGGGTGGGATGTGTTTGTGTGTGTGGGGAAAAAAAAAATAAAAAAATGAAATAAAGGTGAAATAAAAATGAAATAAAAAAAGAACAATTACAGTCAGGCACTTCCCCAGGCTCAGCAGCTATTGCTCCAAGAGCTTCCATCATTTGTAGTCCATGAACAAAATACAGCAACACATAGCAAACTATGTATAGAACATCAATAATTTAAAAAAAGAAAAAATCACAGTCTCCATACCTTTTATAATTGATAACAAAAAATTACTCAGAACATATAAAGAATGGAAAAGTGATGGCTTTTTTTTTTGTTTGTTTGTTTTGCCTTTTTCTTTTTTTTTTTTGCACAATAGTTGGAGAGCAATTGCTCCTCCCCAACATTTCATCACAGTGAACCATGGAGCGTGTCCTGGGGAAGGAAAGGGAAAATAGGAAGGGAAGGAAGCAGAATTAGCAAATTAATTACACCAGAGGCACCCTATAGCACAAGGCAAAGGGACCAGTAGCATTCTGCACTCCCACAGTCCAGTGAATTCACAATCTCAGCTGGAAAGTGTTGGGGATTTTTTGTTTTCCTCTACATTTACCACGGGAATGAAAGGGGGGAAAAAATAAAATGAAAAAAAAAAAAACAAAAGTGGCTTAGCAACAAAGGAAAGATCAAGATGAGGCTGCCTTAGCTGCTTGGCAAAAATTAAGAAGTAAGCAAGGTGCTGAAGAAATGAGGCATATCCCCGTTAACTGTGACATAAAAGCAATTTGTTAAAAATATGAAATCAACTATTCTGTGGACAGAGACATGAGACTCCAGGGTAACACCGAGCACTTGCCACTCCACAGATCAGACAATTTGCAATCATTACATCATCAAAAATTAAAACTTTTTTTTTTTTATCCTGTCATATTTAAAATTTCTTTTTTTTTTGTTTTGTTTTGTTTTTTTTTTTGTCTTTTCTTCACAAAGAAGCCTCTCAAGGGGCAAGAGCAGAGCAGGTCAAACCAGGTTGTATTCCTTCAGGTTGAGCTGTAGGATGGTGTCCTTGACAGCTGCAAAGACGAAACGGATGTTTTCTGTGTCTGTGGCACATGTGAAATGGGAATAGATGATTTTATCACTGTCGGGATTTAAATCCACAAACATCTTGAGGATGAACTCACGGGCTGCCTGGGCATCCCTCTGTGGGCCTGCAGCAAACAGAGACACCAGTGAATGCCTTCACTCCCCCACATCCAGCAGCAATTTTATCCTAAGGGTTACACAGCTTTAAAGATGAAATTAAGATTATTTATGGGATCAAAGCTCCAGGAGATGAAGTGCCTTATGGTTTTCAGGTGTTTAACCAAATCTCTGGGCACTTTGCAGTTTTGATGGGTCAGTTCAGCCCCTGCTTTGGAATTCAGGCCCAGGGTGGGAGCATCCACTGGGAAACAGTGGCAGATACTGGACAGACACCCCTAAATGCCCTCCCATGGAAATGGGGTGTACACTTCTTCCTAATATACATTTCTTCCTAATATACAGTGAAACCAGTGAATGGTTTCAGCAGCACTTTTTTCCTAAGGGTTACACAGCTTTAAAGAAGGAATTAAGATTATTTATGGAGATGAAGTGCCTTATGGTTTTCAGGTGTTTAACCAAATCCCTGGGCACTTTGATGGGTCAGTTCAGACCCTGGCTGGGAGCATCCACTGGGAAACAGTGGCAGATGCTGGACAGACACCCCTAAATGCCCTCCCATGGAAATGGGGTCTACATTTCTTCCTAATATATATTTCTTCCTAATATCCAGTGAAACCAGTGAATGGTTTCACTCCCATGATCCAGCAGCACTTTTTTCCTAAGGGTTACAGAGCTTCAAAGAAGAAATTAAGATTATTTATGGGATTAAAGCTCCCATAGTGAAGTGTCTTATGCTTTTCTGGGCACTCTGCAGTTTTGATGGGTCAGTTCAGACCCTGGCTGGGAGCATCCACTGAGAAACAGTGGCAGATACTGGACAGACACCCCTAAATGCCCTCCCATGGAAATGGGGTCTACAGGTGAATCTCACAGTCTGAAAGACACAAGTGTGAATTTCGGAAATAAAGAGTTACTGCCAGTCAAAATACAGTCAGTCTGATCCAGCTGGTCACCTCACAGGAGCTAAAAATGCAGATTTTGGCCAGCTTTTAATTCACATTGCTGACAAGTCCCCAGAAAATAATCACCTAGCACAATTTCTTTCACTGCTGTTGTTGTATGGCAAATACCATCTCTTGAGAGGAAATCTGATGGGCAAGCTCCCACTCACAGGCCATGCTGCATCCTTGAAGGAGCTGCTTGCAGGATAAAATGGAAGCTGGGATGTGTCTCCAGCTGTTAAAGCTCCATCTGAAGTTTGGAACCCAACAAACTCCATCCCCTGTTTGGGAAGCAGCTCTTCACCCATTCCCAACCTGCTGGAAAAACTTGAGCTCCAAGCAGGAACTCCAGATGTGGGAGGACACACCAACACAATTCCACTGGTCCTCTAAATAGTAAAAGCTGTTTGCAAGATAGTAATTCTTCCTTTACTTCATATTTTTTAAGCAAATAATTGCAGAATTAGAGCATGGCAAGAGGAGTATTGCCTGATTTATCCTCCACCACTTTGATTTTATTTTCAGCCCTGTACAGATGTGTTACCAACCAGCTTTAAATGCACTCAGCTGAAGAGCCTGAAATAATATTTTGGCTAAGGAGTTTTGTTTCAGATGGGAAATTCTCTGTTTCACATAGATATTATTTCCCCACAACAGCAGATGGATTTCTGCTAATAAGCTAATAAGAATTTCAAGCTGCAGAAGATTTTGGTTTTAGCACCATCATTTAAACAACTTGACCAGGTGGTTTCTCAAAACAAAGACTGAAATCACCTCTTAACTAGAGGGTTAAAAGATCCAGAATATCAGGAAATTGTCATGGGTATGAAACTGGTTTTATGTAGAAGTTAGACTTCCATTGTGCACATTGGAGGGGTAAATTCTTCATTTAGGAGAGGCTCATTATTTCATCATCTTACCAGATTCCACTTCTCTATGCACAATTAAGATATTTTTGTGATGTTTTCTTATTGCTGTAGGCATTTTTTCTCCAATTAATGCTTTTTCCACTTCTGAGTGTTCTTTAAAAAATAAATAAATTTTAACCAAATCACCTCCACCCCACCAAGTGTTCCCTCTTAAAATCCACTCACCATCAAACTCTGGGAAATAGTCAACAAGGTGGGAATACAGGATCTTGTCTTCCAACAAATCTTTCTTGTTGAGAAAGAGGATAACAGAAGAGTTTTGGAACCATGGATAAGTTATAATGGTTCGAAAGAGAGCTTTACTCTCTTCCATCCGGTTCTGAAAGCAGAAAAACAAAACCCTGTTTGCACAGAGGAGCACTAAAATCCCTTTTTGCTGTAGGAATTCAGCATCTCAAACATTATACACAAAATATTTTGGTCCCAGGTAGATTCTGGTTCAAGCTGGATCAGTAAATGGAAAGGAAATGCAAAATCTGAGGGACTCGAGGTTCATTTATTTGCCAAGCTTTTCACATCAAAAGATTTAAAAGTCATTTTATGCTTTAACAATCATGTGAGAGCACTGTCCAATGGTACCTTGTGAGCATTTTTTGTCTACTAGAAAAAGAGCAACTATTTTTATCTAACAGCATGGTTTTGATCTATTAGCAAGTGCTAAAATTCAGATTTGCACCTTCAAAGAGTGCAGTCAGCACCTCCCAGGACAGCAAAGCCTGAAGTAACTCAGTGCAGGAGGGGAAGGGGTGATTTGGGAGCACAGTGCATGGCACAGGGGACTTGGAAACTGCAGATAATTTCATTGTTCACTTGACAAGTCCAGATGATTTGAATGCCCTCTGCCTTTTCCATCCTCAGGGACATCATGACCTGTGGAGGCTCATGTTCCCTTTGCAACAAGAACTGAAGGCCAAAACCAATAAGAGCAGCTAATCCAACTTGGTACCAAGCAGCTGGGTACCAGCCTTTGAGGAAATACAAAGAAATTCCTCCCTCTTTCCCTTTCTTCCTTCTGCAGAGTTCCCACTCTTTGGCTCACCTCATTATCAGATTCCACCAGAACTTGGTCATATTCACTAAGTGCTACTAAAAACATGATGGAAGTCACATTTTCAAAGCAATGGATCCACTTCCTTCGTTCTGATCTCTGACCTCCAACATCCACCATTCTAAAGAAGAGAAGTAAATAAGAGTATCACAGAGGTAGCAAAGGAGCAGCAAACAATGAGAATTAATTTGGTTTTTTACCATTCCTGTTAACTGGCACAGGGGTATGACAGCATCTCTCTGTTAAAAAACCATCAAATTTACAAAATACAGCAAACTGCAAGAATGGCCACAGGTGAGTGATGCCAAATTCACCCTTCACCATTTTTGTTGCATTCTGCTCTGGTTTGCTCAGCAGCAGCAGCCCTGAGTCTGAAAAGACAAGTCCTTCAAAACTGTGCTCTGTCACATGAGCAAACTATTTTTATTTTTAATTAAAGCACCTGCTTGCCTCAAAGCTTCTCCCCCACCCAAATCTTTCTTTAGTTGTTACACTTTTATTGGAATGTGCTGTTTAACAGTCAAGCACTTCAGCCTCTCAATTTCAAGTCTCACCTGTACAGCTCACTAAAGTTATTCTGGCACTCACCTGAAGTGCCACACGTGGTTCACCTTTGAGAAAATCCTACACCCACTCCCAGTTGTTGGTTTTTTTTTTTTTTTTTGCTGTTTTTCTACTCAGCAAAACAGAACAGGGAGAGGAGAATTCTGCATTTCTGTAACCAAATGGTTTAAAAGAGGGGATGCAGGTTCCTTTATTCCTCTCTGGCAATGGCACAGTGTGGTGGGGAAGGGCAGAGAGAAACACAGGAATATTGCTGGGTTCAGCCTGGTCATGCCAGGCTCAGTTTCTGGTTTAAGCTTGCAAAGATCCTCTTGCTGCAGCAACTTTTGGTGCCACCCTGAGAGCACAAGGTGGGCACAGAAAATCAGCTCTCAAAGCAGGTGCTGTGTACAAAGAAGAATTTCTGCACAAAAAGTGTCAGCCCTTGGTGGCTTCAGCCTTCAACACATCCCTCAGCTGCCTCACAAATCACAATTTCAGCAGTGCAATCCTTCCCAGGAAGGACACCAAGATGGTTCCCTGGGTTGTGAAGTGTCACTGATTCAAAAGCAGGTTGAGTTGTGAATTTTGAGTTTTCTGACAGCCAAAACATCAGACCACCCATCACATATCCACTAAAACCACGTGGACACACTGAAGCAAGCCCCAATTTATCCTTCCTGAAGCCATGTCCCTGCTGAGCAGTAACATGAAGACACCTCCAGTACCTGAAGATAATATTCTCTAGGTCAAAGGGATATTCTATAATCCTGGTTGTAGGGACTCTAACCTGTGGCACATCTTGCTGAATTGCCTCAAAAATCACAATTTCATCAGTGCAATCCTTCCCAGGAAGGACACCAAGATGGTTCCCTGGGTTTGGAAGTGTCACTGATTCAAAAGCGAGTTGAGTTCTGAATTTTGAGTTTTCTGAGTTTCCACAACATAGGACCACCCCAACCAGACCACCACACATCCACTGAAACAAGCCCCAATTTATCCTTCCTGAAACCATCTCCCTGCTGAGCAGTAACACGAAGACACCTCAGTACCTGAAGATAATGTTCTCTAGGTCAAAGAGGTACTCTATAATCCTGGTTGTAGGGACTCTAACCTGTGGCACATCTTGCTGAGTTGCCTCAAAAATCACAATTTCAGCAGTGCAATCCTTCCCAGGAAGGACACCAAGATGGCTCCCTGGGTTTGGAAGTGTCACTGATTCAAAAGCAGGTTGAGTTGTAAATTTTTTGAGTTTTCTGAGTTTCCACAACATCAGACCACCACACATCCACTAAAACAAGCCCAAATTTATCCTTCCTGAAACCATGTCCCAGCTGAGCTGTAACACGAGGACACCTCAGTACCTGAAGATAATGTTCTCTAGGTCAAAGGGGTACTCTATGATCCCAGTTTTAGGGACTCTAACCTGTAGCACATCTTGCTGAGTTACCTCAAAAATCACAATTTCAGCAGTGCAATCCTTCCCAGGAAGGACACCAAGATGGCTCCCTGGGTTTGGAAGTGTCACTGATTCAAAAGCGAGTTGAGTTCTGAATTTTGAGTTGTGAATTTTGAGTTTTCTGAGTTTCCACAACATCAGACCACCCCAACCAGAGCACTACACATCCACTGAAACAAGCCCCAATTTATCCTTCCTGAAACCATCTCCCTGCTGAGCAGTAACATGAAGACACCTCCAGTACCTGAAGATAATATTCTCTAGGTCAAAGGGATATTCTATAATCCTGGTTGTAGGGACTCTAACCTGTAGCACATCTTGCTAGGTTGCCTCAAAAATCACAATTTCAGCAGTGCAATCCTTCCCAGGAAGGACACCAAGATGGTTCCCTGGGTTGTGAAGTGTCACTGATTCAAAAGCAGGTTGAGTTCTGAATTTTGAGTTGTGAATTTTGAGTTTTCTGAGTTTCCACAACATCAGACCACCACACATCCACTAAAACAAGCCCAAATTTATCCTTCCTGAAACCATGTCCCAGCTGAGCTGTAACACGAGGACACCTCAGTACCTGAAGATAATGTTCTCTAGGTCAAAGGGGTACTCTATGATCCCGGTTGTAGGGACTCTAACCCGTAGCACATCTTGCTGAGTTGGTAGATATCCTGGGGTGGCAATACGATCCACATCGCTGAGATAGCTGCAAACAGGACAGTGGAAAAAAAAAATAACAAAGGAAAAAGGAAAAAAAAACTACCTTAGGTTGCAGCATATAGAGATACAGATGGACAAATTGCTACATGAAGTCTTTCTGTAGAGTAATGAGAAAGGTAGAAGTTGTCTGGATTATTTTAAATATGATGTGGAAACTAATTAGAAAATATTTTTGGGGAACAGTAATTCACAAGCCAGATACACTAAAAACAACTTTATCCACTCTGTATAGGAGTGGGGAATACAATCTTTACAACAGAGGAAGTTTAGATGCTTTATGTTTCAGGATCAAGTCTCATCTGAGGTTTTCTACTTATAAATGCAGAAACACCCTCTGCACATTGCCAAACTTAATGGATTTGTAATTAATAAAATCTGAGTTACACATGGCAAACTTGATGAGAAGGAGCAGCACTCCTGCTGCCCAAGAGCCAGGATCAATACAGATGGAATAATGTGGAGATTCTGGCCTCAGGTACATCCTGAAGCAGATGCATGAACACCTCAGACTCCCAGGAAAAGCAGCAAATAATAGGCAAATAAACTCTGGACTTTCATTAATAAATAAATAAATTTGTTGGAGCATCACTCCCACCACAAGCATGCCAGTGATTGTGTACTTACTATTTAGCTGAGTCAGAAAGTTGATATTCTCTTCTCCTGTCATAACACTCTTGTATTCCAGGGTCATTCCACAATGTTTTAATTGCACTTACATATGGCTGCTCAAATGTCATGACCTTTTCTACATCCACTTCTCTGATCAGCACTGCATTGGCCTGGAGATTGAAAAGAAGAAGAAAAGAGAGAAAAATTTAAAATAAACCCCAAAACTGGGGGGTATAAAACCCCTACAATGGCTAAGCAAAGTAACTACCATAGCTTGTGGTGTTTGTGAGGTGATTATCCACACCTAGGGGCTTTTTCCAACGCCCCCAATACATAAAAAACAAAATGAAGTTCTGCACAGGTTACAGCAAGCAAAATCTGGCAGATTTTATTTATCAAAACCCTTCCACCATGCCTCACATAAAGCACAGGGAAAGATTTCTCACACTCTGCCTGTTCTCACCACAGACAGGAAAGGGGCACCATCTAATCCCTACAAATAATTACTCAAAATTAAATATTCAAAATTCAAAGCTCCAAGACATTCTGTGATAGGTCAGATAAAATACAACTTCAAAATATTAAGGATACTAAGGATTAAAAAAAGCAAAATATGCTAAAAAAAAAAAAATCTATTTTCCTGGCATGCCCTCACTCTCACTGTCCTCCCCCTCAAAAAGAGAAAATAATTTAGATCAGATCTGTCTAAAATTAATTCCTGGTCCTAAAATCAGCATGTTTCTGTGGTTGAGACCAAAATTCTTCAAGAAAGGTTTGTAGCCTTGGTCAGTAGCTATCAGAAAAACAGAAGCATTGCAGAAACAGGGGTAACCACCAGCACAGGTCTGCATCTTTTGGGTCCAGCATGGATTTTGCCAGCTTCAAGTTGCAATAAAAAAAGGAGCACATGAAAAGAAACATATTTAATAACTCTGAATCCTTGAAATGAGTAAAAATAACACCTCTCCTATCCCTTCCTATCCCACAACTCACTAGGCACATCATGCACCAACCATGCAAAATTCTTCTGTCCCTTAACACAACCAAGTAAAAGGAGTTGGGTATCAAGAAAATGCCATAAAAAGTTTATAGAAAAGAGTTCAGGGATGTTGAGGTTGCAATGCAGAAAAACACAAAGAAACAAAAACTCAAAATCCTCCCTGACTAAAGATTTGTCCAAAAACTGACCAACTTACCTTGTTCTGTTCATATTTGTACAGAATCTTCAGGGTTTCCATGGCTCTTATCATAGACTGCATGGCAGTGAAGATGTTTTGGTACACCAGCTTGGTGAAGCCTTTTTTGTCCTCTTCAGAGTAGCCTGAGCCATGAATTATACGCATTTGCTTAATGAACGTGCTCTTCCCACTCTCCCCAGTGCCTACAGGATGCAAAAAAGTGAATTAGGAGCCACCAGCAGCAAAATCCACCACAGATAAAAGCTCTTATCACTACACCCAAGCACACAACCCTCTTTTTGTCACTTAAAAGGCAGCCTGGAAGGAAGACACCTTGTCCTTTGCAGCAGCCTTCAAAAGTAGCTCTGGTACTTATTCCAAATCTCACATTACAGCCACTCCCACACGTCCTGCGTCAAGGGGCCCTTGCCCGTCACACCTGACCTATTCCCAGATACTCCAGCAAGATGCTACAACAGCCAGGAAGGGCCTGGACACACTCTCAAGGCAGCAAAAGCGCTACAAACCCAGCAGCGAATGGTCAGGAGAAGCCCAGCAAGCAGCAAATTTTGTTTTGTTCTAAATTGGCACAAAACGTTTTTCTACGCGGGAAGGGAAGAAGCAAACGCAACAGGAAAAAAATAAATCAACAGGAAAAAAAAATAAATCAAAAAAATAAATCAATAATAAATAAATAATAAATAAATAAAAGAGAACTGAGCTGAAGAAACTCCGAAGAAGGCAGGCAGCACATGTGCCTTGTAGCCCAAATTTTTGCTCCCTGTGGCAGGATTGCTGTGGAGGGGAGAGAGTTAAAAATGGCGTCTGGCAGGGAGAGCAGAGTAGGCCACTGCTCCAGCTGTCGGTGCCGTGCCTGGGTCCCCACGGGCTGCAGCCTGCTCTGCGAGGCCACTGCTTCCTTCTCCTCCTTCTTTTGCAGGTTTTACTGCCGGGCTGGGAGCAGACGGGAGGGCAGGACGCGGCGCAGGGCAGCGCTTCCTGCACCGTCACTCGGGCAGGTCCTTTCCACTCCTGCGTTTATGGCCCCGCACAGGAGTGTCACTCGGCATGTGAAGGCCACCAGATGATACCAAAGGACAGCGGGAACTTTCTAACAGGGTGAGCAGGAGGGGAAAACGCCGTCAGAGGGTGTACAGGCAGTTAGAATTGCTAAATTCACAATTCAACCCCCTGGTGACACCGCCCCGTGAGGGGACAGCCAGGCCAGGTCTCACTTGGGATCAGCTCAACTCCACATTTCAGCAGCCTAAATGGACACCACGACATTTCTGTGGACTGCTTTTGCTCAATCTTCTAAAATGTGTTATCATTGTGCAGGATATTGATAAAATACCCACACCTCTCTAACACAGTGGCCCAGCTCACCTGACTACACAGATCAAAAACTCAAAATATATCATGTCAGTGATACAAATCCTTTTGACCTGGAGTTAAAATGTTGGCAGAGCCCTAAAGGCACCACCACATCCTCCTCACACTAAGGAAGAGATGGATTCAGACAGGATCTCATTCATCCCAATACACAATTAATACTCCCATGTAGATACTCAGTTACTCATTTTATCTTGGTAGGTTAAAAGGCAAACAAATAAAAAATGCCCAGATAAAAAGCAACAAGCACCCAACTATGTTGAAATGAACAGCAAGAACTGACAGAAATCACCTCAGCAGTCAGAAATTAATATTATAGACACTATCAAATTGCAGCAAACTATGTCCATCTTGAATACAAAGGTGAACCCCAAGTGGGGGAAAAACTGGAAACTCAGATCTTTTGTGGTTTCTGTCACTGTGGTGAGAAATACTTCCTTGTCTTTTACCACAGTGACCAAAACTGAGAGGAAAAAAAAAAAAAAAAGTGGTGCTTCAAAGCATTTCAACAATGAAAATATAAAAGAAACCTCAACACCAGACCTTTGCTTGCCTCAGGACTTATGGGTTCAAACACAAATTCTTCCTGTCGCTCCATCACTGCCCTTTTTTGGTTTTGGGGGTTGGTTTTGCTCATTGATGGTGGGTTTTTGGTTTGGTTTTGGGTTTTTTGAAAGTTGCCTTTTGCTCTCCCTGAGGCAGCAGGTGACAAGCTCTGGTGGGCAAAATTTACAACTCTCAGGGCACAAAATCCTTTTTAATATGACAGGGGATAAGCTGAATTCATCACTTCTTCTTCCAATATATGAAAGCAGCAGAGTTTACAGTAACTTCCTCATGATCCCCCAGTAAATACATTGCTCAGTCAACAATATCCCATGCTTAATCACAAATAATTTTTGTACAAAACATCCTCCCCACCCAGTAAAAAGACAAATTCCTACTTTGTACCAGATGTCAATGTCCAACACCTTGAATTTCTTATTAACAGGTTCATCATTGATTAGCACTGTTATTCTTCACCCTAATTTCCTGTTTTAGGCTTCAACAAAGTAACTGTCACCAGATGCAGTGACAAGAAAAACGTAACAGTTTCTACAAGGTGGAAACTCCCTCCACACACTCAAAATTTTGGAGATTTTGGGAAAGTCCTCTCATTGAGCCAATCATTAATATTTGTAAATATAAGAACTGCATAAAACAGAGAACACAGGGAGAGAGAACACAAGTTACCTGTGCCAGCTGAAGGTGGGCAATGTGCTGTGACCAGTGAAAAGCATCCTGCAAAAATTGTCTACACCTAAAATATTGCTTATCCATTAATAACCACCTTCTATATGTTTTTTTTTTAATCTGATGCAGAATCTGTATCTTTTAGAAAAGCAGAAAGGATTCTTGAGCAATTTGAATTCTTTCTAAAGTGAAATATTTAGATCCAGTGGGATCTTCTTAACCCAGATCCATCCTATAGCGACAACCTATTTTGACACAGCTGCTTCTGTGGGACTGCTTTTAGGGAAGCATGAGAGTGAGGGACAAGAAGCCTTACAGAAACTGCCACAGCATCTCCAAAGAGCAGAAAAAGCCCTCAATTTTACCTTTCACACAAAGAATAGCAATACATTAATTGTGAAGGGTTTGGGGTGAAAAGGAGAGCCCTGGGGTTTATTTGACATTTATCACCAGGTATCAGTGTTGGTACTGGAGCCCTCCAAGGGGCTGGGCACACAGAGTCTCCCCCCACTTCTGCAAAGTATTTTTTTTTTTTTTTTCCACAAGGGTCAGCCTCCTTCCTCAGCTGGACCTTAATGGCTTGTCAACAGATCCATCAGATCTGCTTCAGATTTCGTCTCAAGATAATACAATATTCATGACACAAAGCAGGATATATCCGACACACAAGCAACGCTAAATCACGGCATGCACGAAAACTGAAACTTCAGCTCAAATTTTGGGGCTCCCTAGGCACGAACACCAAACTCACGCCTGCAAGCCTCAGTTTGCAGCAGATTACCCATCCCTGGAAACTCATCTGAGCACGGCACAGATGAAACTCCTGTTTCCAGCCTCAGACCTAGATTCTCAGGGCTGCACAGGTGATCTGCACCTCCGAACACCACGGGCATCTCCTCTCTGTGCATTCCCACTAACAGGGGAATGTCTGTCCCTTACAGAACCTCCACACCGCCCTGCCCAGCCCTTGCCCCAGGGGAAACTCTGCCTTTAGGAGCTGCAGGCCCGTTTTTCCACACATCCTGAAAAGCACCAAATTACAATTACACCAAATCCACCAGCGGATTCCCACACGCCACCCGAGCCCAGCGCACTGCTGAGAAACCTCTCCCCGAGACAAATTCACAAATTCGTGCGTGCCCGCCCTCAGCACCAGGAATTCCAGCCGCTTAGTTCCTGCTCGTGTCAAAACCCATTTTGACAGCGAACGCATCATAAAATCAAACAAAGGGCAGCCAATGAGGCGGCCGCCCCGCACGGCTCGGGAGCGGCCCCGAGCGCCGGGCTTGAGGCGGGGATGGCTCCCGCCGCTTCCCCGCCACACCCGCTCCCCGCCCGGCCCGGCCCGGCCACCCGGACCTGCCGAGCCCCGGGCCGGGCCCCGCGGCAGCCGCTGAGGCGGGACCGGCGCCGCGCTCCGCACGGACTCGCTCCCTCACTCACCCAGCAGCAGCAGCTTCAGCTCGCGGCGAGCGTCGCGCTTGTCCCTCCGCAGCTGCTTCTCGATCTCGGCGTTGATGCGCTTCGACTCCTTCACCTCGTCGCTCAGGCAACAGGCCATCATGGACTCCAGAGTCATGGTCGCGCCGCGGCCGGGACGCCCCCGCCCACCCCCCCACCCCCCCGGCACCGACCACCGTTCTCCGCACGGCCGGCAGCGCCCGGCCCGGCCCGGTCCCGCGTCCCGCGCCCCCTTCCCTCCCCACCCTCCCGCCCTGCGCGGCGCCGGCCCGGCCCGGCCTCGCCCCGGCCCCGAGTGCTGCGGCCGGGCCCAGCGCCAGCGCCGCCGCCGCCGCCCCCGCGCCGCTCTCGCCCGGCTGCGCCGCCGCTCCCTCCGCACGGCTCCGCCGAGACACCGACGAGCCGGCGCAACCCAACCCGCTGCCGCCGAAAACAAGCGCTGACTGACAGCGGCCGGGGCCAATGGGAGAGCGCGGCGCGCAACGGGGCGGGCCCGGACGGGAGGGACGCGGCGCCGCAGCCAATGGGAGCGCAGGGTTTGGTTGGCCGGTCGCGGGGGAGGGGGGCGCACGGACGCGCGTTCCTGGAGCGGGGCGGGGCCGCCGGGCATTGTGGGAAGGTGGCGGACCGGGCGCCCATGGCGGGGCGGGCCGGGATGGGAGCGGAGCTTCCCGTGACCGGGCGCGGCCGGGCCCAGCGCGGAGCCGCCGTCTCCCTTCGCCCGCTACGGGCCCGCGGTTGGGCCACGCCGGCGGGTGGGGTCTTGGAGGCCGCTGGGATGACGGCACAGGGCGGGCCCGGGGCTGCCGCGGTGCCCGGAGCGGGCCGGGCCCGAGCTGTGAGGGACGGGTGCGGCTCAGCCCGCAGACCCCGCCGGCCCAGCCCAGCCCAGCCCTCAGGGCCGAGCAGCGAGAGGCTGAGGCCTCACGGGCCGACCCTGTGCTCCCGGCTCCGGCCGTGTCCCGGCAGAGCTCTCGGTGCCCCTCCCGAGCTCTCCAGCTCTCCACACAGCGTCCCAGGGCTGCCTTCTTCACGGGTGTCCTCATTGCTTCCTACCTGGCTGACCTGTAGCAGCTCCTCCAGCCAGCAGCCTGATGCATCCCCTCATGGCACAGCCTTGGGTGGTTCTTGTGCTCCAGGGCAGCCTCATCTGTCAGAGCATCCCCCGTGCCCTGTGAGACCATGGCCCAAGCAGAGCAGCTTCACCTGGACTCTCCACACACACACACTCCCCTCTCTCGCATACCTCTTACCCTGAGGTCTATATCTAAACAATCTTTTGAAGGTCCAGAAAAGCACCACGGAGCTGTTCCACGCCTGCCTTCCTTTTTTACCAGCCAGGATCATGCAGTGGTTTGCCAGTCCTTACCTTTTAGCAGTTTGCCTGAGACAGAAACACAAGATACTCACAAACAGCAGGTTCTATTTTCCACTTAAATTCTCCCTTAACCCTGTGCTATTCCAATTAGTTATTTGCCTCAGTTAAAATAAATTCCTAACTTTTTTTTTCATAGTTTGGCTTTTAACAGCAGCAATACTGACCTCCCTTTGTTCCATTCTCTTATTTCCCTCCCAGGGAACAGCCAGGAGAACTGTTCCTCCCTCATCACACACCTCTGGCAAAGGCCTCATGTTTATTTTGCTTTGGCAGCTGGAAATTACTCAGCAGACACCCAGGATCCCAACCACAGTGGCTGCTCCCTGTCTCCTGTTGCCCTTTGGAACTCCTGGACAGTCCTAAAGGCGACTGAGGGTGACACAGGTGACACTCTGGGGCTGCTAAAGAGCCCCAAGCTGGGATTGCTGGGCTGCTCTGTGTGTTCAAAGTTTGTTTTGGTTGCCTTCTCTTAAGCAGGATGAAAATCTAAAGGCCAGCAGATCCTGAGGAAATTTCCACCACAGTTTGCCAAAAGAAAAGGAGAAATAAAATTTGCATCCAGCCTCTGGAGCACCTGCTTGGCTCCTGCTGATGGGAAGTTTGGGTCCACAGATGTTGAGTTTTGATGAGTCCTGATCAAAGTGTGATTTAAGAATGCCAGAACTGCCAGTCTGCAAGCAACAACAGCCCATCCACTCCCTCCCTTTCTGCCCTAATGGAAAAGTTTTGGTGCTCAGAGGCTTCCCAGGAGATTTGAGATTTCCCTCAGCTCTGTCACCAGCGTGCTGTGCAGGTCCCTGGGCTCCATGTCCCTGTTCCTGCAGAAAGCTGATCCTGGACGTGCCAGGCCACTTCCAGAGCAGCTGTTCCCATGGCCCACATTTGGAGCAGTTAAAGCTGAGCCCAGAGATCTCCCCCATTTGTTTGCAGAGAGGAACATCCTGTGGAGATTCAGACACATCCCAATCCCATCCCTTTTCTCCATTCTGGCCCCATTTCTTACCTGGTTTTGAGTTGGCCTTGCCAGCAGGTCAGGGAGGTGACCCTGCCATACCATGGCAATGTCCCCTGGTGATAAATAGCATAAACTCCATGATTCACAGAGGGCTGATCAATAATAATCCTTATTTAAAAACCTATTGTTCTTTTAGAGACAGTTATGATACAGGTGTACTTGATTGGTCCTTTAATTAAAACACCATCACCATTAGTTAATTAGGAAACCACCCTTTGATAAACAAATCTCCATAACCCATTCCACCTGTTCACAATACTGGGTACAACAATTTAAGAATTGTTTCTAATTTTTTTCTCTGATCTGCTCACAGACTTTCCCAAAATAATACCTGGGAAATTTATCTGTTTCTCTCTGTGGCCAAAGAGAGAAACTTTTTGAAACTCGTGGCTGCTGCCACACTGCCAGGCTGAGGGAGCTGGTTGTGCTCAGCCTGGAGAAGACCAGGAGGGGATTTTACCAATTTTACCAATTTTCCCATAAATATCTGAAGGGAACTGCCAGAGGATGGAGCAGTTTCTGCTCAGCAATAGGACAATGAGCAGAAGCTGATGCACAGCAAGTTCGACCTTGAACATGAGGAAGAATTTAAAACACCATCACCATTAGTTAATTAGGAAACCACCCTTTGATAAACAAATCTCCATAACCCATTCCACCTGTTCACAATACCAGGTACAACAATTTAAGAATTGTTTCTAATTTTTTTCTCTGATCTGCTCACAGACTTTCCCAAAGTAATACCTGGGAAATTTATCTGTTTGTCTCTGTGGCCAAAGAGCTGCTGCCACACAGCTCAGCCTGGAGAGGACCAAGTGGGGATTTTACCAATTTTACCAATTCCCATAAATATCTGAAGGGAACTGCCAGGGGATGGAGCAATTTCTGCTCAGCTGCTGAGCAACAGGACAATGAGCAGAAGCTGATGCACAAGTTCCACCTTGAACACGAGGAAGAACTTTTCTGTGCTGCTGACACAGCACAGGTTGCCCAGAGTGCTTGCAGAGCCTCCTTCTCCTGTGATATTCAAAGCAGGAATGTGTCTGGCCTGATGGAGACCAGGGACCCAGCTGCAGAGCACGTGGCAAATGTTTCATCCTCCCCCAAAATTAATTTTACAAGTTCTTCAATTGCCTGTCACAGGAAGATGCCACGAGATTGGAGCTCTCTGAACAGAGGAGGAAAGGCACTGAGATCAAACAGCACTGACAAATGCAGCCCGTGACAGCAATTGCTGCATTAGTTTTTTTTTAAACCTTACGTTTCACATCTGGTTTGTCATGGTGTTGTAGGTGGGCTCAGTGCACAGTAAACTAGGATAACAAACCTACATTTTCTGTGATCCTTTCATCCCCTACCATCCCAAAACACATCATTTAATTGCACTCAACCTGCACAGAGATTTCATAAATAAAGGAATGATGAATTAGCATAGCTGCTGCAGCATTCACACAAGTTACTAAGACACAATCTCCTTGTGCAATCAATCCAGCCTCATGCTTCAGTGTTTGTCATAAATTGAGGTCAGGAAGAAATGTTCTCCCTACCTGGAGGAGTGCACAGAACAGAAAGACTCCTAAGGGTGCAGCAATCTGTCCTCCCTGCAAATCTCAGAAAATCCTGCAAATCTGCATTTGCTGCAGCTCCAGTGCAGTAGATAAACACTGATCCTGCAGGAGGGCCGGAGGAGAGCCTGGCTGATCCTTTTAACCCTAAAATTGGTATTTGGCTCCTCCCTTCGTCCAGCCAGGGAGGCAGAGGAGGGAGGGGAGAGCCCTGATCTGGCCATGCCCACAGCACAGCTGGGGCTGCTCAGGAGGCTGCTGCTGTGCCCATTCCAGCCCTGGGGTCGCTCCCTCCAGGCTCAGTTTGGGTTTCACATGCAGAGGGATTCACACACTGCTTCTGCAAAGGGTGTAGCAATCTGTCCTCCCTGTGCAAACCTCAGAAAATGCTGCAAATTGCATTTGCTGCAGCTTCAGTGCAGCAGATGAACATTGATCCTGCACAGGAGCAGGAGGAAAGCCTGGCTGATCCTTTTGACCCTAAAATTGGTATTTGGCTCCTCCCAAATACCAGGGAGGTATTTGGGGCTGCTCAGGAAGCTGCTCCTGTGCCCATTCCAGCCCTGGGGTCGCTCCCTTCAGGCTCAGTTTGGGTTTCACATGCAGAGGGATTTCACACACTGCTGCTTCTGCAAACTGGGAAGCTTCTCACGACCAAAGGGTCAGCGGATTCCCCTGCACCTCCTGAATGTCTCACAGCTCCAAATTTGCTGCTTATCTCCCACCAAATGCCTCAGGGACACCACCCAGGGAGCAAGCAGGTTCAGGCATCCCTGCCATGTGCTTCCTAATCACGGCTCAGCTGCAAAATCCCTTTCCTGCTTCCTGCAAGGAGTGTGAACTGTTCCTTGCACTTTGGCTGGTAAAAAGGATGATAATTACCCCTAATCAGTGTGCAGCAAAAACACAGGCCACAGCAGAAGGGAGGGGTGGGGGGCAGCCACCATGAGGAATGGAGCCTGATTATTCCAAGTCACTGATAAAACGGGATCAAAGAGGGTAGGAATGTTTTACCAGCTGTAAAAAGCCTGCCTGGACCAAGGCTGCTCTTGGAGAAATGCCTTTGCTGCCTACAGGCCGTTCCTGGCTGGGACCTTATGCACATCCAGGGACAATTTCTCATTTTTCTTCTCGGTGTAGGCGAGGAATTTGGGCTGCTGTTCATTTCTGCCTCTCAGAGCAAGCAGCAAGACAATTGCAGCAGGAAATGAGCATGGAACCGTGGGCATACAGAGCAGAACAAATGTCCTGCCTGCTAGCAGCCCATGTGGGCACTGAGATTCTGCTGTGTCCCATCAGGGCACCTGGGTGTGCCAGGGGATGGAGCAGCTGGGGCTGGATGGTGATGGGGACAAGGGACAGCACTGCTGGTGGCATTTGTGCCCTGCCAGTGCCATGTTTGTGCCTCTTCTGGCTCCCTGGGAACCCCACTGCTCATTCTGTGCAGTCCCACTGCTCATTCCAGCCTTTTTCTGCAGCAGGGAGATCTGCACAGCTCCTAACATCAACAGGAGAGTTAGGAAGTGGTGAGGGGGAGAAGGAAAACAGCCCCTTATGTGAAAGAGGGGTTTGAGAGGTAAGTTGTGTGTAAATCACTGCCAGGCCTGCCCAGCGCTTGCCTGGTGTCTGGCTGATTGTGTGATGCTATCTAGAGAAAGTTTAATATCAAAAGCCAATAATCCCTGTGATAGGAGGGATGATGAGGGACAGTCTGGCCTGGATGTGGCAGGGGACCAAGGTCCAGTGCCTGGCCTGCCCATCCCATCCCAGGTGGCACAGACCTGGCAGGGCTGGGCAAAACCAAAAAAAAAAAAAAATCAGGAACCAGCCCTGCTGTGTGGCATGGGCTGGCTGTGGCTAATAATCTACAAAATGCCAGCACTGGCCCTTATGAAATGCCTCACCAATGTCTGAATAGAGGGAAACAGTGGGGGATTGCAGCTCAGGGAGGGATTGGGGGTTTTTGGCAGGTGGGGGATCCAGGGCAGCTGAAGTTTAATGAGTTTGGTGGGTCTCAGCCCTGTTTCTACTGGAAGGAGGGCACAGCATTCAAAGCACAGTGAGAAGCAAAGGAGTTGCTGGCTGAGCCACCCCACACCCTGCAGGGTCCTGTGTGTGGTCAGCTTGAGGTGATGGCCCTCAACAGACACCCTGAGGATGTGGAGAAAGGCAAAAAAACCTTCCTTGTCTCAGTGCCTGAATTGCTGCTGTGCCTTTTTTTAATTTCTTCCTCTTTAATTCCAGGTAAAAGAGAGAGTATTCTCAGGGTAAAAGCAGGATCTCAGAGCCTACATTTTCATAATAATGACAGCATGGCTTTCACTTTGTGTCCAGAGCTTCAGAGCAGAAAATGTCTGTACAACCTATCTCCTTGAACCAGTGCTGGAGTGGGATATAATATCTGAATAATTTACAAAGGCTCTTCATTACACAGATTTATTTTTGGCAGCTTTGTTAGACTGCTCCTTTTAGGAACTAATAGGAAGTTTCTCTGGTTTCATTAGGACATCCCTGTATGAATTGTTCCAGCGGGGCCAGGGACTGGGACAGCTTCTTGCTCCACTAGAAATGCAAAATGTTCCTGCCCTTTCTGTCCCCTGTGGATTTTTGGAAACCCACCTGCATGCCCTGGTTGTAGCAAGAGTCCAGCTTGTCTTTATTCCTGGCCAAAATGTTGAAAGAGTGAGGGGTTTCCCCACATTGCCTTTAAACAGCTTTGCAGACAAATGTTGGTTCATTGGAGAGTTCCTACACAGAACTCCCTTTCCTGTGCTGGAAAAACCTTTATTTCTCAAGCCAGGTCTGAGGTGGGCTGTGGGAACCCCCCACTGTTCACCAGGCTGTGTTTGGGGCCACTTTCTCTGTGCCCAGACCACATCCAGCCCCTGACTCAGCCCGGGCCAGGCTCAAATCCCCTCTTCTTCACATGCAGGTGCATTGCCCAGCTGGAAACAAGCCCGTTAAAAAGTCATTTACCAGGCACAAGCAAGTTTGTGTTCCCCTGGATTGGGATTTGCCAAGATTATACCATAAATTAGAGTGTTTCCTGGAAGAATGTAAGGAGAGAGGAGGGGAGAAAAAAAAAAAAAAAAAAAGATAAAATGGAACATTTTGTAGCCAACAGCAATGCCAATAAAGGAGCATTTCATTTCCCACTTGGAAGGGAGTGACTGCAAGCTGTTGCAAGGGTAGGGCAGGGTGCCTGTGCTGCTCCAGGACCAGGGGAAGGGGACAACAGGGACCTGACTATAAATTGCATTTCTCTGCAGAAATGCAGAGCCCAAGCTGGGGTGACTCAGTTTCTCTCCATGTAAAAAGGGGGACCAGCATGCCAACCCCACTGGGGGAAGACTGTCTGCCCTGTTTTCCAACCCTTATTCTGCAGGGACACAAAGCCTGCCTGCACTATTAATAATCCTTGGCATGAAGCTGTCACAGTTTCCGCTAATATGGAGATGTTGAAGTGAAAAAGCTACTGCACAATATGCAGGAGGTGTCACAATAACTCAGCTGCTATATTGTTCTTTTTAAAAATAAATACCACAACAGGCCAGCCCACATTGCTGGAGTCATGACGTGTAGGGTTTTATTTTTAATCAGAAAATGTACTGATTTTTAAAGATAGACATGGAACAACATCCAAAATTTATGAAAGCTCCCTGTGTGCTCACACGTACCAACCGTGCTCCTGCCCGAATGGCTTCCAAGGACCTGATCTTACCCCAGCACGGGCACATTTGTGAGTGTGGCTTTGCAAGTGGCCCCATGGCAACAAAATCCTTCCAGAAATAAAGTCTGTGGCTGAATTCCCCACCTCACTGCTCTCTGGGGGGATGCAATCGATCCCATAGGACACGAACTGCAGGGTCTGCTCAAAAGGCAGCAGGTTCAGGACCAAAGTTTGCATCCAGAGCAGAATATCGCATTGTTTGGAGATCAGAGCTTTCTCTGGAGGCCACTTGTAGGCGAATTACCTTTCTCCTTTGCCTTCCCTCACGCTTAGCCAAGGGCAACGCTGAAATAAAGCAAAACGAAACTCTGGGTTAAAAAATGCCTGTTCTGCTGGGGAAGGGCGAGAAGCTCAGTGCCCGAAGGGCCGGTCCGGGGCTCCGGATGCGCCTCAGGCCAGGCGAGCCCTGGGCTCTGAGGGGCTCGGGCAGGGACACCGGAGGGACCGGGGGCTCGGGCAGGGACACCCAGCGGATCCCGGGCTCGGAAGGGCCGGGAGCTCGGGCAGGGATACCGGAGGGGTCGGGAGGCTCGGGCAGGGACACCCGGCGGGCCGCGCACCGGAGGCTGAGGGGAGCAAAGCCCGGCGGGGTAAGGCCCGTGCCGACCACGGGGCCGCATCCCCCATGCCCCGCCACAGTGGGGGCACGGAACGGGGCCCAGCCCGGTGCTCGCGGCCGGCGGCGCCGCTTGGCGGGGGCGGGGACCGGCGGGGGCGGGCGCGGCCGTGGGCCCGCCCGGGCCGGGGAGGCGGCGGCGGCGGCAGGTGGTGCCGAGCAGCCGCAGGACGGAGCCGGAGCCGCAGCCGCCATTAGACAATAGGCGCCGGCGGCGGGAGCGGCGCGGGGCGAGCGGCGCGGCCGGGGCGGGGCGGCCGCGGGGCCGGGGCGGCCGGACCCGGCGCGGACAAAGGCGGCGGCGGCGGCGCGGGGAGCCGCGGCGGGGGCGGCAGGCGGCAGCGGGCCGCTCCGTGAGGGGACCGAGCCGCAACCTGACATGATGTTTCCACAAAGCCGGCACTCGGTACGGCGCGGCCCGGGGCCGGAGCGGCCGCGGGGCGGGGCCGGGCGCCGGCGGGGCCGCGGGGGCTGCCCGGGGGCTGCCCGGCCTCCCTCGGCCCCGCGGGCTCCGGGGGATCGAGCGCCTCCCGCCGCCGGTGCCGAGGGGCGGCGGCAGGCGGGGAAGGGGCCCCACGGGTGACCTTGGGCGCGTCCCGGGCACGGGCGCTGCCCCCCGGCGGGGGCTCGGGCCCCGGGGCGGCGAGAGCGGGGCGGGCTCGGGGCCCGGCGGGCGCCGGCTCCGGCCCCAGCGCTGTCTCCTGTTGTTCAAGGGCTCCTCTCACCTGCCTCAGCAGCTGAAGTTCACGACCTCCGACTCGTGCGACCGCATCAAGGACGAGTTCCAGCTGCTGCAGGCCCAGTACCACAGGTACGTGCTGCCCACGGGGCCGTCCCGGTGCACGGGAATCGCTCCGGTTCTTCCGCTCGTTGCTTCGCTCCCGGGACCGGGTGAGGATTTGGGGAAGGGGAGCCGGTGGTGTAGCTTGGGACAGCTTTGGCCTTGGTGGTGTCCACATGGGAGCCCGGCGAGGAGAACGCCCATTCCCTTCCCCAGCCAAGGTCTTTCCTCCAAGTGCTGCTCAGCCAGGACTGCACAGACACTCGCCAGGCCTCCTGCCTCTTGCTGGGAGTTTTCCTCAGTTTTTCTCTCTGGCTGCCATTCCTGGACTGCAAATGCTGCAGGGAGCACTTAGAATCCAAAAGCATCTACTTTTCTGTGAATGTGTGTGGAAATAGTGCTGCTGACCCAAAAGCTGGCTTGAGACAATCTGTTGCTTTGCCTGTGTGTGTGTCTGACATAAACACGAAGCCCTTTGGTTTAAATTATCTGGGTGATGCCCTCTGCCACAGCCTGGTGCTGATTTTGGTGTGTGCATTGGTGCCATGTGGCTGCAATGTCCCCCAGCCCGGGCTCTGCCTGTGAGTTTGTAGTGGTGTCATTTTGGCAGGAGCAGGCAGAAAAATTGCTGGGAAGTGGCCATTTCCTTGTGTCTCTGTGCCTTGGCAGTGCCAGCAGGGGAGAAGGGGTTCCTGCTGAAAGGGAAGCTTTCCCCCCATGCCGCTCCACCCCCTTGGACTTAATCTGCTCAAGAAGGAGCAGGTTTTGTGTAGGTGAAGCTGTTTCTTGTTTGAAACATAAAACCACAGCACATGCTGGCTGCAGTTGCTTGGCTGGTGAGTTGGAGTCTCATAAAACACTGGGAGCAGCGGCACTTTCTCTGTAGGATGTGAAGAATCTAGGAGAGAGGGAAAAAATCCTTGCTTCTGGAGGGATGTGCTGCACTTGGGCCTCCCCCCCTCCCCTTCCACCCCCATTCATCCAGAAGTGGGTCTGGCTTTGGTTTTGATGTTGTATTGGAACATCTCTTGAGTGCTGCAGACAGGTTCTGTGCCAGAATCTGTCCCCAGCTGCCAGCGAGCTGTTGAGGAAAGGCAAACCCCTCCCTGGGCAGCCAACTCTGCTTCTCCCCAGCTTCCTGTGGAATGGATTTGCCTGCAGGGAGGTCAGTGCTCTGCTGGGGGATAGCCTTGTGTCCTTTCCCTGAGTGTGTGCTGAGAAAGTGGGAGCAAGGCTCTGTGTGGTCACCACAGCCTGTCTGGGCTCTGCTCTGGCCGCCCCTTGAAAAATCCAGATAATGATATCCAAGAATCCAGCCTGGCCGGGATGAGGCCGTGCAGGAAGCAGCTGCTCTGTGGAGATCAACTCTCTCACCTCCTGTTTGTGGTTTTTTTTCCTTACTGTTTTCTGGCTTTTCAGCTTGAAGTTGGAATGTGACAAACTAGCCAGCGAGAAATCGGAGATGCAGCGTCACTACGTCATGGTAAGGAGCAGCCCAGAGCAGAGTGTGTGGGTGGCAACACCAGCAGGTGCCTGTGCCTGGGCTGTGCCAGAGCTCCAGGGCTCTCAGCAGGGCTGGAATTGGCTCTTTTCTGAAAATGGGGTTGTTTTGTGTTGGCTGCATGCAGGGGGTTGTTGAAATGCATGGTGGGAGGGAGTTTTTTGATGGATTGCTTGGTGGGAGCTTGGCTCAAAGGAAGTGACAGCTTCCTTTACACACCTGAGGAGGTGATGCAAGGTGCTGGTGTGCAGGAGTTTGGGGACTCTGGGAAGGTCATGGCCAGTGCAGGTGTTTGGGGATAAAACACCTGGTGAGAGATAAAACAATACTCTGAGAAGTCGTGAAACTGGAAAACCCCACAAGCCAGCTGTGAGTTCGAAGCAGAAATCAACTTCTGTGCCCTGTGCACCTTGTGGTGACCCCACAGCCTTGCTGAGCCGTGGTGCTGAGTGCTGGCACGTGTGTCCCAGGCATGAGGAATGGTGCCACGTGTGGGCAGCAGGCTTGGCTGTGGCTTTCCAAGCAAACAGCCACGTTCTGGTGAGCAGGGTGAGGGTTTTGCCTGCCAGGTAATGCCTCAGGAGCCCTTGTGGCACAGCCAGGCAGGGCTGTGGTCTCTTCCTTTCCTGTCATGGAGTTAATGATAGGAGGCTGCAGTACTGTCCATGAAGATGAGCTGGTTCCTGCTTGCCAGCTGCTGCACCTGCCCTGGAAAGAAGAGATAAGATGTTGAAATTAATAGAGCAGCTCTTCAGAGCAGAGTTAAGACTTAAAAAAGCAGAAATAAGGGAAGCTAGCTGGCCCCTTCTCAGCTGTTGTGGCCAGACTCTGAGGCTGTGGGGAGCAAGGTGTGCTTGGGGCTGGGGACAAGGAGAAGAGCTCACAGCTTTCCTGGTGTGCTCATGGGGATGCCTGCCCCATTCTCACTGGTAAACAATTGCTTCCTGTGCAGTCTGCACGGAAACCCTCATCTCCAGCAGCGGCCAAGATACATTTTTTTAAATTTATTTTTATTTTTTCTTTCCCCTTAATGCTGGCAGTCGCCAGAATTGATTCAGGTTGCTGTCAGCAGCAGAGGGAAGGGCTGCTGCTCGTGGTGCAGTGCTGGAGGCTCTGCAGGCACAGCAGCTCCTGCTGCCGCTCCCCAGCACGGGGAGGGCTCCTGTGAATGTGCAAAGCTGCTACAGCTGCTCTGGTTTTTTTGAATAAAGTCACAATTGGCAGCTTGGGGGACGGGCTCCTGCTTCCTGCTCGGTCTTCAGAATGCAAAGAAGCCTCGAGAGCCCGCAGCAGGCTGAGATCATCCTGATACCGAGCCGGGCTCTGTCGCCCGTACCAGGGTGCCAGTGATCTTCAGCTAAAGGAGCACAGATGTGGATTGTTCTTTTTTCCCTTTGCAAGAATCAGGATTGCAGGCTGCAGGAGGAGGTTTCTAAACTCTCAAAACATCAGCTTGCTAACAGCTTCTTCCAGGGCTCAGGAATTAGCTGCTTGTGCCAATAGATTGTCTGTAGCTGCCTGTTGCTGCTGTGCAGGGGTTTTCTGGGTGGATTGTTTTTGTGTGTGGAGGGGGAGGTTTCCACATAACTCCTTCCTAAACAGCTGGAGCTGTGTGCAGCTGGATGTGTTACTTGCTAGCTGAAGTCCAGTTGTGATCTCTCCCATTTGCTGCTGAAGGAGTCGTGGGCTTTAGGACCTTGGCCAGGCAGAGCTCACAGAGCCAGGCTGCCTCTCTCTCTCCTGGCTGTGCTTAGGGGAGTCTGGAGCCCTGAGCCTTTTTCCAGGTTTGATGCAGCATCACTCACTCTCACCTCGGTGCAGACTGTGGAAAAGTGTCTGTGAGGGGAATCCTGTGGGGCAAAACTCCAGTCTGGAGCAGGGTGGGCAGGGAGCACCTGGAGGGGGTCTCTGTGCTTGCCTTTGTTTCCTGGGGCTTGCCTCTGCTCCCCTTTGTAGAAAACCCTGCCAGGGATTCAGTGGTGTTTCCCAGCACTTAAAATTCATTTTGTTCTCTTCTCTCCTGCTCTGCAGTACTATGAGATGTCCTACGGGCTGAATATTGAAATGCACAAACAGGTAGGGGGGTAAAAGCATCTCCAAGTGCTGCAGTTCCTGGGGAAGGTGGGCTGTCTGCTCTGAGCTTCCCTCTGTCACTTCAGCTGCCTTTCAGGAGCTAGAAATGCCATCAGCCTGTAAAATGTCAGAGCTGCCTTTGAGATGCAGGGCCCCCCACATCTCAGGATCACAATGGGATCCCATCCTGGGCTCTGGGCACCCTGTGGTTCTCCCCAGGATCTGAACAGGTATTTGAGCACCAGGAAGGGTCTGGAGCTTCAGCTTGGAGACTCTGTGGCAGCCTGGATGGATAAGTTTGCTCATTACCCTCAGTGGTGGTTAAGTTGTTAATTATCCCCAGTGACTAATTACCTGTGGTGTTAACAACATGAGCCTCCTCTGAGCCTGTCTCTATCTGGCTTCAGCTCCAGCCACAAAGTCCTGACTCAGTTTAAGCCTCTTAGCACAGTTCTGTTCCTCACAAAGGCACTTGGTGCTTCTGATCCCATTGCCCTTGTTGCTAAGCCCATGAGACTGGCTTCCCTGGGAAAACCTGGATCTTGGAGAAGAGTCTGAGCCACAAATCCTCCCACAAACATCTCCCAGCCTGATCTGTTCCCTGTGCTGCTCTTGGGGTCCCCTCAGCTGGTTTTGGTGTGTACCTATAGCCTTTGACTCTGTTTTGAGTCCTTTAGAAAGTGATTTGTAAAGGACTGAAAGCTTCACTATTTAGAGAAAAAAAAACATTTAACAGCCCAGAAGGTGCCAGTGCTGCTGTGAGGCTCCTGAGGAGGCTGAACAGCCATGAGTGTGTCTGTCTGTCCACATGGCAGATGTAATTCAGCACATCCCCACCTGGCTCTGCAGGAACTCTGCTCTCTGGTTGCTCCCAATTTATTAAATAAATGTTGGGGACCTGAAGAGGAATAATGAAACCTTGCTCTTTGCAGTCAGCAGCATCCCTTCATTTAACCATGCAGGGAGGAGCCTCAGGGGGGCAAGGGGATCCCCATGGCACCAGGGTGCTGCCAGGAGGGTGGGTTTTGTCACAGAAGAGGAGGGAAGGTGAGGCAGCTGATGCTGTGCCTGCTCAATCCTGATCTCTCTCACTTTTCCTTTCTATTTCTCCCACCTTTTA
The DNA here is from genome assembly GCF_027579445.1 of Ammospiza nelsoni. NCBI lineage: Eukaryota > Metazoa > Chordata > Aves > Passeriformes > Passerellidae > Ammospiza > Ammospiza nelsoni. The sequence continues at coordinate 3,810,051 of NC_080659.1, forward strand.
GGCTGAAATTGTCAAGAGGCTAAATGGGATTTGTGCACAGGTTCTGCCCTACCTTTCACAAGAGGTGAGTCCCCAGTTTGGGGGGTGTGTTGGCATGGAGGCTGCTGTCCCTCTGCGGTGTCACAGCCCTGCAGCACAGGCACCCCTGGGCTGGCAAACCCTTGCTTGCCCTCAGCCCAGCCCTTCAGGGCAGTGTTGGCTCCTGGAGCACTGTGTGGTGCTCTGTTAATCCACCCTAAAATTTCTGTCTTGCTCTATATATATTACTATATTCTAAAACTCTAAACTCTTAAGTTTTCTACCCTGTGATATTACACACTTCAAATCAAACTACACACCCATAATCCCAGTGTTATCAATCAATTTTGGAAGGTTTCTCCACACTCTCAGGTCAAATGCTGTGGGGTCAGAGTCTGTCAGCACAGAAAGTGTAAAATTCTCAGTATCCAGAACTCCAGTTCCCTTTTGTGGGACAAAGCTGCTCCTGCTCTCTCCATCAGCCACGTCAGCAGTGGCAGCTTTGGGTGGTAATTGTGGGAGAAGGACACTTAAAAAAAAATACCTCCATATGGAGGATACCTCCTCTCATCCTCTTTGAGATCTGGTTCCTCTGCCTCATTAATTAATGCAGCTGATGGGCTCCTCCCACTCCCCTGAGAAATTAATTGGGGGAGGGGGTGCTTGGGAGTCTGTGTCTGAGGCAGGGGAGGATTAAGCACTTCCAGAGCTGCATTTTCTGTCTCCCCACGGAGGCTGAGCCCTGAGCAGCTCTCCTGGCCCTTTGGGGGTTGGAGGGTTCTTGCCTGGGCTCAGTGCTGGGCTTGGGGCACAGGTTCTGCTTTTCCCACCCACCTGTTCTTAGGACAGACAAAGTCTCTTGCTGATCAGATCAGGGTTGCCTAATAACTAAGCCCCAGCTAAATCTTGTGCATCTTAATGCAATCCTTAACCCTGTCCTGCTGCCAAAATGAAAAGAAAAATCCCCTTGCTGAAGTGCAGTGGGCAGTCCTGGTGTTTCAGAGACCTCATGCTTTACAAGGAGCAAGTACAGTTCTCCTTTATTTATTTTGAATTGTATGATCCATCCATTTTTTCTGCCTGGATTTGGAACATCCAGCTGCTGCTGAAGTTGGTCTCCAGGATGTGTCTCAAGGAGTTTCACAAGAGATTCTGATTTTTAGGGCTTGTTTTGTGTAGGTGAAGGGTGGCAGGATGAGGCGCTGCCCACCCTGGAGCCTTCTGGCCAAGGATCTCTGGGTGTGTGGAGAGCAGGACAAGGGTGGGGATAAGAGGGAACCTGTTTGACCCTGTGGTGAGGAAGAGGATGAGGCAAAGGTGTTTCCTTGTCTGGGTGTGTGCAGGTGTAACCAGCCTGACTGTGTGGACTTGATGCCTGTCTGCTTCCCTGTAGCACTCCAAGTGACCCCAAATTCTTCTGTTTTTTCCTTGGCAGCATCAGCAGCAAGTCTTGGGAGCCATTGAACGAGCTAAGCAGGTCACAGCACCAGAACTGAACTCCATCATCCGTGTACGTGAGGGTTGGGTTGGGCTGGGAGGGAATTCTGGCCTCTGGGATGTGAATTCTTGACCTGGGGACATCAGGGGACCCTGCTCTGGTGCTGAGGCTGCAAGGCTGGGCTGGCACAGGGCTGGTGGCAGCCTGGTGGTGTGTGCAGGGATCCCTGCTCTGCCCCAGCAGAGGAGCTTTGGTTTTGAGCAGGACCAGAGCAGGCACTCAGCATGAAAACACCATCTGCTCTTGGTCAGAGTTGTGACTGAGGGCTTTATCTGCAGCCTTGGGACGTGCCAGAGCCTGGGGCCAGATGTCCTGTGGGGTAGGGGCTGTGTGTCCTGCTGGGGACACAGTGTTGAGTCTACCCTTGAGGCTGTCACAGCAGCAGGACTGAGAACCTCAGGTTGGGTTGGAAAAGAGCTTCAAGCTTATTTAAACCCCTACTTTAACCAAGTGCACTCAAAATGACAATGTCCCCATTGTGTCTGTGTGTCTGTCCATCCTTCCCTACAGCAGCACCTCAGGGTTGGGTGGGAAAAGAGCTTCAAGGTTATTTAAACCCCTGCTTTAACCAAGTGCACTCAGAATGACAATACCCCTGTCATGTCTGTGTGTCTGTCCATCCTTCCCTACAGCAGCAGCACTTCAGGGTTGGGTGGGAAAAGACCTTGGAGCTTATTTAAACCCCTTTTGAACCTCCATTGCTGCCACACTCTGACCAAATGCACTCAAAATGACAATTTGAGTGACATTGTGTCTGTGTGTCTTTCCATCGTTCCCTACAGCAGCAGCACCTCAGGTTTGGGTGGGAAAAGAGCTTCAAGCTTGTTTAAACCCAAGTGCACTCAAAATGACAAAACCCCTGTTGCGTCTGTCCATCCTTCCCTACAGCAGCAGCACTTCAGGGCTAGGTGGGAAAAGAGCTTCAAGCTTGTTTAAACCCCTGTTTTAACCAAGTGCACTCAAAATGACAAACCCCTGTTGTGTCTGTGTGTCTGTCCATGGTTCCCTACAGCAACAGCACCTCAGAGTTGGGTGGGAAAAGACGTTCAAGCTTGTTTAAACCCCTACTTTAACCAAGTGCACTCAGAATAACAAACCCCTGTTGTGTCTGTGTGTCTGTCCATGGTTCCCTACAGCAGCAGCTCCAGGCTCACCAGCTGTCCCAGCTCCAAGCCCTCGCTCTGCCCCTGACCCCGCTGCCCGTGGGGCTCCAGCCTCCCTCTCTGCCCGCTGTCAGCGCTGGCACCGGGCTCCTGTCGCTGTCAGCCCTGGGCTCTCAGGCTCACCTCTCCAAGGAGGACAAGAACGGCCACGATGGGGATGCCCACCAAGATGATGATGGCGAGAAATCGGATTAGAGAGCGCCCGTGGGGCCGGGGGAAGGGGCTGGGCTGGGGGAGGGAGGGAGGGAGGGAGGAGGGAGGGAGGGGCGGGTTAGTGCAAAATGCAGTATCTCTCTCTGCTCGCTGTGCAGCAGGGCCGTGGTGACCCGTGCTGGGTGGCAGCTGGCCAAGGCCCGTCCCCAAGGGCGGGTGGCATCGCCTGGGGGTGTCCCCAGCGCCGTCCCCGGCTGCTGCACAGCGATGCAAAGCGCCATAGCATTACCCGTGTGGCCAATCGTGCTGTCCCCGTGCCCAGCCTGCCTTCCCTGTCCCTCCTCCTCCTCCTCACAGAGCAGACTCTGCCTGCTCTGGGGCCACTTTGGCCCCTGGCTGTCCCTCGGTGCCATGTGGCCCCATCCCTCCACCTGCTGCTCCCTCTCTCGGTATTTAAAGATTGCCCCTTGATCCTAACGGTTCTGCACAACTCCCTGCTAGGATCCCTGGCCCAGAACAACCTCCTCCTCTTCCTCCCCCAGGTGCTCTTGGTCTCGTGTGCCCCACGTCCCTCCTGCACTAATACCAGGCCTAATAACAGCCTTGCTGTTCTGCATGTACCTGTTCTCAACCAGGGGCTTCACCCTGGGCTGGAGGGGGGTCCAGGTGGGCTGGGCAGAGGGGGCAGGCAGACCAAGAGCCTTCCCCAGCCTCCCCCTCCCTGTGCCCCTGCCCTGTGTAGAGGATACAGCAGCTTTCTCTGTTCTTATCTCCGTGCGCTAGCGTGTCTTCTTAAAAAACAAAAATGGTAAAAAAAAAAAAAATAAAATAAATAATAATCTGGTGTTTGTATATAGTTCTTTAGAAAGATCTTGTTTTGCTTTTTGTGTTTAATCACTTGACCTATAATAAGAGGAACTGAAAATGCTGTATCAAGGACGTACAAGCTGTGCCTTTCAAATAAAGAAATAAGAAGGTTGGTTAAAACAGTGACTTGCTGCTGCTTTCTTGTTGCCTTTGGGATGGCTTTAAAATACTTCCCTGTGTCTCCTGTCCTTTCATATGGGGGAATCAGCTGGGGAGAACAGAGTTTTCCTGGTGTGGGAGGTGTCTGGAGGTGCTAGGAAATCCCAGATTATTCCTTTCCTCTTGGATGTGCTGCTCTCCCTCCCTGGAGGATTCTCTGGGTTTGGGGTTAACATTCACAGCTCTGCCTTCTCTTGTAGGGGCTGATGGAATGGGGCAGTCCCTGTGGCTGGTTAAAACCATGACTTGCTGCTGCTTTCTTACTGCCTTCGGGATGACTAAAATATTTTCCTGTGCCTCCTGTCCCTTCAGATGGGGGAATCAGCTGGGGAGAACTGAGTTTTCCTGGTGTGAGAAGTGTCTGGAGGTGCAGCTCTCCTTCCTGCAGGTGCTAGCAAATCCCAGATTATTCCTTCCCCGTTGGATGTGATGCTTTCCCTCCCTGGAGGTTTCTCTGGGAACCAGGATGAGCAGAGTTAACATTCACAGCTCTGCCTTCTAGGGGCTGGTGGAATGGGGCTGTCCCTGTGGCTGGTTAAAACAGACTTGCTGTTTTAACCAGGCACATGGTTAAAATATGGTTAAAACCATGACTTGCTGTTGCTTTCTTGTTGCCTTTGGGATGACTTTAAAACACTTCCCTGTGCCTCCTGTCCCTTCAGAATCAGCTGGGGAGAACTGAGTTTTCCTGGTGTGGGAGGTGTCTGGAGTGGCAGCAAATCCCAGATTATTCCTTTCCTGTTGGATGTGTTGCTCTCCCTCCCTGGAGGTTTTTCTGGGAGCAGGGTTAACATTCACAGCTCTGCCTCTGGCTTCTCTTCTAGGGGCAGCTCCTGTGGCCTTTGTGGCTCTGGGGCAGCCCTGCAGAGGCGAGGGCAGTGCCACATCTTCAATCTGCAGGAACCAGGGCCAGGAGGATGCTCGGGCAAAGCCAGAACCAACCAACCAAAGCTCAAGGTGAAAAGTGGTGGGTGGTGAAAAGGGAGCGGGGGATTCTCCAGAAGAAAAGCAAGGAGCAAAGTGCCCCCGAGGCGCTCTGGTAACACATGTGGAGGTCCCTGGGGCTGCCACAGGTCTGTTCTGCTGTGCATAATTCATTTTTCCTCTGGGCACTGAGGATAAGCTGCTTCTGTGGCTCTCAGGCCCCTCTGGAAAATCCGGCCCGCGGTGCCCTGGGGCTGAGATTGCTGTAATGGAATTGGCTCTCGATAATTAGAGCTGTCCTCTGGCCTCAGAGCCTGCTCCACCCCGATAACATCTTCCCCTCTGCTATCTCTTAGGCCACTTGGAGTGGGAAAATTTCCTTCCTCTGGGGAGGAATCCTGGAGCACCCAGCACTGAGGTGAGGAGGGGCTGGTGGGTTACAGAGAGAGAAAAGTGATTTTTTAGGAGCCTATAGTACAAGAGAGACTCCTCTCTTCTTGATGAACTGAGAATTGATTATCTGAAGGGTGGTGATGGACTGAGAGTTGGTTATCTGAGGGGTGGTAACTGAATTGAGAATCCAAGGTTTTGTCTTACTGTGATGTGTTAGAAATTTGGTGGGGGGAGGAGGAATGTTTTAGAAGGTTTTCATTGTGAGTTCTGTGTGTGTTTCTTTTTACATATAGTTGTAAGTTAATAAAGTTGGGGTTATATATATATATATACTATTCTATTATATACTATTATATACTATACTATTATATTATATTTATTATATTATATGAAAATGGTACACTAAAACTATACTAAAGAATAGAAGAAAATATTTCATTAGAAGACTTAAAAAGAAAAGAATTATTATAAAATCTTGTGACTGCTCACAGCCTCGACACAGGTGGCTGTCATTGGTCATCAAGTAAAAACAATTTCACATGCTGGTTAAACAATTCTCCAAATCACATTCCAAAGCAGCAAAACGTGGAGAAGCTGAAACTTCTCAGAGGAAAGATCCTAATGAAAGGATTTTTCATAAAATACATCTGTGACATCCTCCCTTCCACCTGCCTGGCACTGGAGGCTCAAACCCAGCCTCCTTCCCCCATGCAGGGAGCAGCTGGGAATTTTTCACTGGATTTCACCTTTTTTGGGTCCTTCCTGCAGGACAGAACCCCCGGAGGGAGAATCTGTGCCTCCCACCCTCCTCATTTTCAGCCCTGCCTGAAACAAGGGCAGGGGAATGCAGGAGGAGCAGGGCTCCCTTCCCAGCTGCTGCTAATGCAGGAATGCCGAGCTCTTCCTGGCTGCAGCAGCAGCGCCAGATAAAAGCTAAAGGAGGCATCAATAATTAAAAACCACTCAGAGCTGCTAAGTGCAAACAGCAGCCAGCACAGGGATCAGATCGAAGGCAGAGAGCAGAGCTGGGCTGCTCTGAGGGCTCCCACTGCTCCTCTGCGGCCCTGGAACCAGGGACACCTGGAGGGGACACCTGGAGGGGACACCTGTCCCCAGAGGTCAGGGACATGTGGCTTTGGAGAGTGGACATTGGGATTTTGGGGATGAGGAGCTGCAGTTTGGTCCTGGAAGTGCAGCTTTGGCTTAGATCTCACTGGTGTAGAACCCAGGGACACTTGAAGGGGACACTTGTCCCCAAGGGCTCAGGGACAGATGTGTGTGTGGCTTTGGAGAAGCCACCAGCTGGACACCAGCACTGGGATTTTAGGGACAAGGAGCTCGAGTTTGGTCCTGGAGGTGGAGCTCAGGAAACTGGGGAATTTTGGTTTCCAGTGCAGCTTTGTCTTAAATCTCACTGGTTTGGAGCCCAGGGACACCTGGAGGGGACACCTGTCCCCAAGGGCTCAGGGACATGTGGCTTTGGAGAGTGGACACTGGGATTTTGGGGATGAGGAGCTGCAGTTTGGTCCTGGAGGTGGAGCTCAGGAAACTGGGGAACTTCGGTTTCCAGTGCAGCTTTGTCTTAAATCTCACTGGTTTGGAACCCAGGGACACCTGGAGGGGACACCCAGGGACACCAGGAGGCTCCCACTCCTCTTCTGCAGCCCCTGGAACCAGGGACACCTGGAGGGGACACCTGTCCCCAAGGGCTCAGGGACATGTGGCTTTAGAGAGTGGACACTGGAATTTTGGGGATGAGGAGCTGCAGTTTGGTCCTGGAAAGGGAGCTCAGGAGAACTGGGGAATCCTAATTTCCAGCACAGCTTTGGCTCAGATCTCGCTGCTTTGCTGCCAGATCCTTTCCTCAGCTCCCCTTCCCATCTCATGCTCATTCCAGGACTGACTCCAGCCAGGATGAGGTCCCTGCCTGTGCCAGCTGCCCTGGGAGATTCACACTGGCTGAGGGTGCCAGGAACCACTCTGTGCTGAGCTCATTCAAGCAGGCAAGCTGAGAATGGGATGGTTTGTGAGCCACAGCCACCCCTGGTGTCTCTGCAGAGCGAGGTGGGCTCTGCCCTGGAGCACCCACAGCTGCCCTGTGCCAGGCTGGCACTCAGGGAGAGCTGAAACACAAAATCCCTGAGGAAATCCCAGCAGCAGCAGCTTCTCCTGCTGGGATCCAGCCTCAGATGGAGCTCCTGGCTGTCCCTATGCTGGTTTGATTCCTCTGCTGCTGTTCAGAGAATTTCCCTCTTGATCCCAGCATGGATTTCAAACACTTTCATCCCTTGGGGCTCTTCCAGGCTCTGCCACCACCAGTCCCAAGCTGTGGCTGAGCATCCTGCAGTGGTGACAGCCATCTCTGGGCTGTGCCCACTGCCCAGCACGGTCCCTGTGGAAAATGTGTGTTTTATGATTGGCTTTTTGCAAATATTCAAATGAATCTTATGTGTGTTGTGTTAAAAAGTGATGCTGTATTAATTCTCTTAAGTAGCGTGGTAAATATAGTTTTGGGTTATTAAAAAATGTTAAAATAGAAACGGTGCTATGGAGGATACTTACAGGAAAATAGCAGGCACAGCACACTGAAATCGTTCAGAGAAAAAGAATTCATTGCTCCATTATCAGGAGAAATGAACTTCTTCCCACCTGGAAGGCGCTGTCGGGATTCAGAGGAAGAAGTCGGCGATGACCAGACAGAATCCTGTGTTTGAATGGAATTTATGTATCATGTATGAGCTGTATGAATATGCAACAGGTTATTGCTTTTAAGGGTTAATCCTCTGTTAACTGTGTCCTTTTTCGGGCTTGTGCTGCCCAGAAAAAGGTACCCGGACATCCATAACTCTTAAATTTTATTATCTCATATTGTCCTAATCCAAAACGTCCAAATTATTATTACTTTAACTGTATTACTATTTTAATAACAATTTTATTACTATTAAACTTTGCAAATTTTTTAAACAATGGATTGGCGTTTTTCACATTCCCCACGCCCGGGACAGCAGCAGGACCATCTCCTCTCGCTGCTGGGCGTGCCAAGGGTTAAGTGCCGCTGTTTTCTGCCATCCAAACACAAATTAATCTCTGGGTTACAGGCTGTGCTGCTCCAGGGCTCGTGTCAATCTCTGCTGGAGGCTGATCAGGACGCGTGTGACACCCGTCACTCCACCGGCTTTACCTGTGTCACTCTCCCGAGGCAGGAGCACAGAGATTGCCCAAGGAAAACTGGCGATTTTCAGAAAGGAGTTTCGAAAAATGCTGCAAAACATCTCCCTCCAGTCTATCCTTCCCCTTGAAACACGATCTGAAATGTTTCCAGCCTTTGAAAATACACTTTGAAAAAAAACCTCAACTCTCCCAATAAGGCAACAGAGGGAGAGGGGACACCTTTAAAACTTTACATTTGGATTAAAATATGCAGATATATGATGTAAATCCAGAAAATATCTATGTGACTGAATAGGAAGGAGAGTTTTGGTGGGTTTTAAGTTGGTGTCCACCACTGAGTCAGTGAACACCTGTGGCCAGGGAAAGGTAAAGGGGAAAAACGGCTGGGATGGATGGATGGATGGATGGATGGATGGATGGATGGATGGATGGATGGATGGATGGATGGATGGATGGATGGATGGATGGATGGATGCCATGAGGGCAAAAACAAGGAGAGCCTCCAGTGCCCAGCACCTTGTCCCTGCCACCATGCAGCACGTAAATAACACAATGAATAAAATATCAGGCTGAAATGTGAGGCATTAAATATTTAACCTCGCGCCTGCCCGCGCAGCGCCCAGGTACAGCTGGGTCCTGCAATATTTAAAGGTTGCTCCTCACTCGCTTTTACCGACCCCGAGCGCGGTCACTTCACGGCAGCCGCGGCCGGAGGGGTCTCTGGGGACCGGGAAGGGGCTCTCGGTGGGTTCCCGGGGCGGAGCAGCCCCGCGGAGCCCGAACCCGGCGGCTCCGTGTCCGCCCGCCTCAGCCGCCCCACGTTACTTTGAGTGGCAGCTGGCGGCAGCCGCAAGGCCTCGTGGGCCGCGCAGTCCGCCTGCCAGTGCCGCCCGCGGCGGGAGCCCCGCCTGCTCTCAGTGCTGGGCCGGGCCCCCGCAGCAGAGCCGGTCCGAGCCGCTCCCCGGGCCCGCGGCGGCGGCAGGGACCGCACGGACCGGCCCGGGGCGCCGCCGCCGTGAGGGCGTAGCCAAGGGCTGACTACAACTCCCAGCGTGCCCCGCGGCGCCTCTTTGGGGGCTCTGGCCGCCTGCTCGCTTCTCATTGGTGGATATGCTTTCTTGCGTCACGAGCCCATGTGGGAACCGCGCAGGGCTATTGGCTGGCGCTCCCGCAGAGGCAGCCAATGGCCGGTGCGAGCGCCGCCGCTGCGGGCTGCGGGCCGGTTAAGGTGGAGCGGGCGGAGGGGACGGGATGGGGCAGCCCCGCCGTGCCCGCTCCTCCCGATGGGGCTGCTCCGGGCACATGGAGGGCTGGTCCCGAGGGACCCCGGCCCCACTGTACACCGGAGCCCGCTGTCCTGGGGTCCCCGGCCCGGCAGGCACTGTCCGGCTGCACTTGTTTGTGATGTCCGCCTCCGGGCGCTGCCCCGCCGGTGGCCGGTGCCACCTCCGCTCGCAGCGTCGGGGGCGGTGGCAGCGCCCGGCGTCACTCCCCGGGGACCGAGCTGCTCCGGGGACGGGGGAAGCTCCGCACCGCGTTGGGGGACACGAGCGTGGCGGGTTCGGGGGCAGCGCCCGGTGAGCCCCGGTCTGGGGCGGCAGTGCAGGCGGGCACCACCCGAGCGGCTCCGTTCGGGACAGCAGCGGCATCTCCAGAGCCGGCGCCTTCCCCGGGCTCCCCTCGATCTCCAGCATTGCCGCGGTCGCTCGGCGCCTCGGCGGGCGCGGGAGCTCCGGTGTCCCGAGCCCCGCGGGAGCGCGCCTCCTTAAGCGGGCGCGGGCGGCCGGGGCGCGCGGGGCCGAGCGGCCGCTCCCCCCCGCACCGGGGCCGCCTCAGCCCCGCCCCGGCCCCGGAACGAGACCCCGGGAGCGCCGCTCGGCCAAACCCCGGCTCCCCGCCGAGCCCCGGCACGCCCGGGGGAGCGGGAGCGGCAGCAGCGCCCCGGGAGCGGCGGGGCCGGGAGCCCTCAGGATGTTCCCTCAGGGACGGCACCCGGTAAGTGCCGCGGGGGCGGCGGGGCCGGGCCGGGCCGCGGGGCCGAGCCGCAGCCTCCACAGCCGGGCTGTCTCTCCTCTACAGCCCGGGCAGCCCTTCAAGTTCTCGGTGCTGGAAATCTGCGAGCGAATCAAGGAGGAGTTTCAGTTCCTGCAGGCGCAGTACCACAGGTGGGACCAGGGCCGGTGGGACCGGGATGGGCTGGGCTGAGTGCGGGGGGATAACGGGGGAAGGAGGAGGAGGAGAGCTCCTTCAGGAGCGCAGTGTGGTCTTTAAGGACGGAGTGAAGCCATCAGAGTTGTCACAGGAGCAGCTTTGGGGCCAGGCGCTCCCCAGAGCTGCTGCTCTGCTGGTGGCACCCAGCCTTGAGTCCTAAATGGATCAGATTTGGGAGCAGGCTCTGGAGGGGTGGATGGTGGGGACAGAGCCTCGTCTGTGCAGAAGGAGCAAGGTGAGAGGGGTTTGGGCTGGGGGACAGCGTGAAAGTGAGAGCTGGGGAGCCCGTCTTGAGTGGGGGTCCCAAGGGGATGATCAGCCAAATTTCCTCTGGCTGAGCTGGGTGTAGGGGCAGGGAGGGCACAGAGCTCTGGGTGGGTGCTACAGGTGTGTGACAGCCCTGCAGGTGCCCCGGGCAGGGTGGGTGTAAGACACCCCTGCAGCACGCAGGGACAGGCAGGAGATGTGCTGGGCTTGCCCCAGGGATGGGGCAGGAGCTGCTGCAGGTCCATGAATGGAAGCCCTGGCTCCTCTTTGCAGCCTGAAGCTGGAGTGTGAGAAGCTGGTGAGCGAGAAGACAGAGATGCAGAGGCATTATGTCATGGTGAGCTGTCCCCTGCCGTGTCCTCTGAAGGGCTGTCCCCACTTCTGCTGCCCTCACACACATCTGGCTGCTGGGGCTCCTCTCAGCACTGCCCAGTGCTCACCTTGAGGCTGGGGAGATGTGGGGCAGGAAGGAGTTAATCACCATTTCTCTTGGTGCTCAGTGCTGCTTGAGCCCGGGAATCCTGCCATAGGTTTTGTTTCTCTTTTTTTTTTTTTTTTTTTTAACCTTTTTCTATCTGGCCTTGTAAGAGAGCTCCCAGCTCTTCCCTCTCTTTCTCCCAAGGGGTGGATATTTAAGAACTGATGTTCCAAAGCTCGTGGTTTGGGTGGAAGGGGAAGGAGCAGTTGCCAATGAAGGGTTAAAAGGCCCCAGGACAGACTGACCATCACTCGGAGCCTGCCAGGAGCTGCTGGGAGGAAGAGGATGGGGGGACAGCACAGCAGCTCCTTTTCCTTCATCACCTGACCTTACTGGCCCCTCTGGGGAAAGGGGGGACCCAAGTTGCACCATCCAAGAGGCAAAAAGATGGGAATTTGGGCAAAGAATATCCCAGGGGTGAGCACAGCCCTGCCTGTGAGGCTGGGTGTTGATATTGCAGGGCATGTTCCTCTCACCCCTCAGCTGGGATCCCTCCCCACATCCCTGAGGCTCACAGGGATTTCCAGAAGTGCTTTCCTGCCTTTGGAACAGGTTTTGCTGGAGGACAGCAGATCCTCTGGTGTCCTTTTCTGCCCAGGTGTGGGGATTGGGGTCAGAGTCATGGCGGCTGCTGAATGGTGAAATCTGGAACAGATTCCAAGAGCCAGGACAGGATCTGGGGGGCAGCAGAACTGGTTTCCCGTGGCTTACACAAATTGCAGGTGTAAATAAACAGCCTGTGCCTGCTCCCTGCCTTATCCCAGGCTCCTGGCACAGTGTCCCAGCCATTCCTCAGGGCTGGAGGCAGCCAAACCCCGGGCTGGTCCTGGGCCAGCTGCTCTGGACAGCTCCTAACCAGGCTGTGCTGTGCTTTTTGCTTTTCCTCTCAGTACTACGAGATGTCCTACGGCCTCAACATTGAAATGCACAAGCAGGTAAGTGCAGGGGGGCTGGGAGGGTGGCTAGAGGCTGAGGTTGGAGACTTTGTTGGAAAATGATCTCCCTTGAGCCCTGTAGCTCTAATGGCTCTAAGTGACACAGGGACTGCCTTGCAGAGGGATGCAGCAGTTGTCAGGATGTGTTATTGAGTTCCCCGTCCCAAAGAGAAGCACTCAGAGCCCTGCTGTGAGCCCTGGTGCCTCCCTGCAGTGCTTCCCTGGGGCCCCACTTGAAGGAGGGATGTGGAGGAAACAGCAGGAGCTAGAGCCCAGAGGCAAATGGATTGTCTTTCTTTTATTTTTTTTTTTTCCTTAATCCCCTTTTCCTTTCCCAAAGCCAGAGGAGTGTTTTCACCCTTCCCTGGTTCCCCTTTTGTTCCAGCCTTAATTTGCTTTCCCTCTTCAGATTTATCAATCTAGTCATCATGGGCTCTCTGCCAGGGAAATTAGTTTGGACCAATGCCTGACAAAGTGGCAAGTCAACTGCCATATCCCTCCAGCTGGCTCAGCCCCTCCGAGTTTGCTCCTTTTGTTAGCAGGGAGCCTGCTGGGGCCCACATTCCTGCCACCCTTACACACCCCAAAATCCAGTGGGAATTTGAGCCAGGGGTGGCCAAAGCCAGGTGGGGATGAGGGTTCTGCCCATGAGGTGGTGGCCAAGGGGTCGAGGAGTGGGAGCCTGGGCAGGAGGGGGTCTCAGGATCTGTGGGCACAGTGGGAGAGCAGCTGGGAGCTGCGGGTGAGCACAGGGTGCTGCTGGCTCTGGGGCACAGCAGGGAAATGTTCCCTTTGTTCTCCCTTGGCTCCCAGCCTGCTTTGACCTCTGCAGCACCGGCGGGGATTGTCAGAAACCTGAGCTGATAAAACCCTTCAGAGCAGCCAGCCTCGGGCTGCATTTACAGTTTTCCCCAGGAAATGTGGGGTTTTCTCTTGGAGTCACAGCCCCTTTCCTCAGAAGTGCTGCTTGCCCTGCTGTGGGTTTGTCTGCAACCACAGAGCCTCTCCTCGGAGGATGCACCGGGTTTTCTGCATTCCCCCGTGGGCAGGGGCAGCTCTGGGGGTGTTTTGTGCCTCTGAAGGAGCAGAGGGAGCTGTCCCAGGGTTTGGTGAGGCTGGGAGTGGAGTCCTGCTCCAGATCAGGGCAGGCACAACCAGAGAGCCATGAGGGATTTACTGGTACCGTTCCAAGAGGGCTGAATCTGTGCAGCTCTGCATCCTGCTTGCTCTGCCTGGCTTGGAGCTGGATGTTTGGGAAGGGAAGGCACAGGCAGGGCTCCCTGCCAGCTCCTGTGGCTCGGCTCCCCTCTGTCCCTGCCCGCAAAGCCAGGATGGGTTTGGGCTGAGCAAAGGCAGCTGGGCTGCAGGGACTGACAGCTTGGAGCTTGCCTTGGCCTGGGGCCACGCAGGGCTTGAGGCCTGGGGTCCCTCCCCTGTGCCTGGCAGCAGTTTGGGAAATCCCACAGGGATGCAGAGGCAGCAGGAGAATTTCCCTGGGTGGGGAGAGTTTCATCCTCTGCAGAGCTTGTGTTTGCAGGAGGGGGGACAGGATGGGGATCAGAGCCCTCCATCCATGGTGATACCTGCTGATTCCTGCTGTCCTCCTTCAGGCAGAGATTGTCAAGAGGCTGAGTGCCATTTGTGCCCAGATCATTCCCTTCCTGACACAGGAGGTAAGGAGGATGCAGCAGATTGATTTGCCCATTCCCAAGAAGCCAGAGCCAACTCCTGCCTGAACCACGGGAGGTTTTGGGGAGGAAAACTTCAAGCCTGGGCTGGAGGGGAGGGAGAAGGGGCTGTGCAGGGAAGGGTGGGGCAGTGTGGAGCTCCCTGGGGCAGGAGCAGGGTGTGACCACCCTGTGCTCTTCTGCCCAGCACCAGCAGCAGGTCCTGCAGGCAGTGGAACGGGCCAAGCAGGTGACCATGGGCGAGCTCAACAGCATCGTCGGGGTGAGTTGCACTGCCTGCCTGGGGGCAAAAACTCTTCCCTGCCTGGGGTTTGGGATTTGCAGTGATGGGGGAAATTTTTAATCTTTTAATGCATCCATTTTTTTACTAGTTTGATACACCCATTTTTTACTATTTAAGGGTTTTTACCAGTTTGACACACCCATTTGTTACTATTTAAGGGTTTTTACTAGTTGACACACCCATTATTTACTATTTAAGGGCTTTTACTATTTTGACACACCCATTTTTTACTATTTAAGGGCTTTTACTATTTTGATACACCCATTTTCCATTTTTTACTATTGAAGGGTTTTCACTATTTTGACACACCCATTTTTTACTATTTAAGGGTTTTTACTAGTTGACACACCCATTATTTACTATTTAAGGGGTTTTACTATTTTAATATGCCCATTTTTTACTATTTAAGGGCTTTTACTATTTTGATACACCCATTTTCCATTTTTTACTATTTAAGGGTTTTTACTATTTTAGTACACTTATTTTTTACTATTTAAGGGTTTTTACTATTTGACACACCCATTATTTACTATTTAACGGTTTTTACTATTTTGAAACACCCATTTTTTTATTGTTTAAGGGTTTTTACTATTTTAATATGCCCATTTTTTACTATTTAAGGGTTTTTACTATTTTAATACGCCCATTTTCCATTTTTTACTATTTAAGGGTTTTCACTATTTTGACACACCCATTTTTTACTATTTAAGGGCTTTTACTATTTTGATACACCCATTATTTACTATTTAAGGGTTTTTACTATTTGACACACCCATTTTTTATTGTTTAAGGGTTTTTACTATTTTAATACGCCCATTTTCCATTTTTTACTATTTAAGGGGTTTTCACTATTTTGACACACCCATTTTTTACTATTTAAAGGGTTTTACTATTTTAGTACATCCATTTTTACTTTTTAAGGGTTTTTACTATTTTGAAACACCCATTTTTTTACTGTTTTGAGGGTTTTTACTATTTTAATACACCCATTGAGGAGAAGGGATTATCCACAGTGTCCTGAAGGTGTTGGGTGCCCTGTGGCACAGCCATGGCCTGGGGTCGTGTCTGCAGGGAGAGACTCAAGGGTGGAAGGGGAACAGGAGGAAAACAAAGTCCAGAGGGGGAATAAAAGAGGCTGTGCTGAGCCTGCAGAGCCCAGACAGCCCCGGGGGAAGGGGCAGGGGTCTGACCCAGCCTGTGCAGCCCCCAGAGCTCCGCTGCCCCCTCCCCATTGCCATCCCTGTCTCATCCCATGAGCTTTGCACCCTGCAGGGAGGGGAGGGGAGGGCCGGGCCGTGGCTGCCTCCTCCACATCCACATCCAGCACCGTTTGCTCTTTCTCTTTCAGCAGCAGCAGCTCCAGCAGCTCTCCCAGCACGCAGCCCCCCTCCCGCTGGTCCCCCACCCCTCCAGCACTCAGCCCCCCAGCCTGAGCACGGCCAGCTCGGGGCTCCTGGCCCTCTCCGGGGCGCTGATGGCTCAGGTTCAGCTGGCCAAGGAGCACAGAGTGGCCCAGCCTGGGGAGAGCAGAGGTAAGGGGAAGAAGCACAGCTGGGTTAACCCTTGAAAGGCTGGGATGCTGTTTTGCCTCTTTGCCGAGGCTCCTGGCTGCTGCATCCCCCGGGGATGGCAAATTCATGGAATGGAATGCCTGCAGCCCCAGGAGGCTGGCTGTGTTTGTGGCTGCTCTGCAGTGATGCTGTGTGTGCAGCCCTGGGCAAGTGTTTGTGCCCACACACAGCTCTCCCTGCTCCCCTGGGTATTTCCAGTGCATGAGATCCCCACCACAAAGAAATCCTCTCTTTTTACACCAAGATCTGATACTTAAAGATGAGACTTTTAAGGAAAATTCTGTTGCAAGCCCTTGGTAGAAACTGTGACAGCCACAAGCCTGGGGCAAGGAATTCAGAGAGCAGAGCCTCATTGGGTGTGTTGTGCCCTGTAAATTACACTAATTCCTAGTCCAGATGGGTGCCTCCTCCTGTCAGGATCAGCGAGTGCCTTCCAAACATCATCAATATTTAATCATCATTAAATCAGTGCTCTGAATGCTACTGGCAGGCCTGGGCCAAATGAGTAACTGTGCCCAGCTCTCCTCCTGGCCTGTTGCACAAAGGAGGAGCTGCTCTGAGCTCAAATCACCTTTTCAGAGCACAGTGGTTGTGCTGAGAGAGGCTGGGACAAGGAGAGAGGCTCTGTGGGCTGGGAACAGGCAGCCAGATTTAGCAGGAGTGATATTTCCCTGCACATTTCCCTGCACACTCCCCTGGGGAAGGTGCTGACTGAAATGCACTTGGGTCAGGACCCCAGAGCAGCAGCAAAGCCAGGCATGGGTGGGGTTTGCTGCAGGTTCTCATGGTCTGGCTTGGCCTGCAGGATTTCAAGGTGGTGAAAAGAGCAGCAGGAAGCTGTTGGTGGCAGCTCTGCCCCCCCTCTCTGCACACAGCTGTCTGCAGCTCAAATCCTGCCCGTGTTTCTTTAAGGATGGCTTCCACAAAGGAGGAAAACAAAGTCCAGAGAGAGAGAGAGAGAATAAAAGCAGGCTGTGCTGTGCTGAGCCTGCTTAACCCTCAGAGCCCAGGCAGCCAGAACTTCTCTCAGCCTGGGTGTCTGGCTGTGGTGAGGGCCATTCCTTATTAAAAAAAAAAAAAAAAAAAAAAAAGGAAAAGACTGAAATGCTCCATCTGTCTGGGGTTAATCCTCAGTGCTCTGCCATAGAGCTGGTGTGAGTCAAGCTGAGCCAGGGGTGCACAGGGTTGATGGCAGGCATCTGGTCCCACTCCAGACCATGGCCTTGGAGCAGTGCCTACAGGAATCCCTCAGCTTCCCATCCCTGCCTGCTTCTCCTTGCCAGCAGAGACCTGGACTCATTCTCTCTAAATGCTGGTGGATCTTTAGGAGCAAAAATCAGCCAGGGAAGGTTGCTGAAGGCCAGCCCACAGCCCTGTGCTTGGGTCTGCAGTAAATGTGTTCCCTGGGCTTGGATTTGCAGTAAATGCCTGGCACTCCTTCCCTGGGCTCAGGGAAGTGGACTTGCTTTGCTGTTCATGTCCAAAAAGCCTCAGAGAGTTTCCAAGCAGGGCTTTTAGGCATGGCTTCCTAAGGAAATGGGATGGGTGTGATTCAGGGGATCTCAGCTGGCCAGCTCTCCCCTCCTGGGGCCTTTGGATATGTTTTCATGTCTGGGGAAGGGATTTCAGAGCTCTTGGAAGGAGGTGGGTGGGTAGAGATTCCCCTGCTTCCCTGAGGAGCAACAAAGTGCTGACCTCCCTTTAGACAGCACAAAATCCACATTTCAGGTGGGCAAATTGGGAAATCAGTTGTGATTTTTTTTGTTTGTTTGTTTTCTAAACATCTGTCCTGCTGTTTCCTGATTTGCCCTGCTGTGCCCCTCTGTCCTTCCTGCCTGGGTATGAGTGGCACAGGCTTGGCATTAACAACCTCTCCCTGTCCTCCCCTCTGCCCTGACATGGACCTGGGATGTTCTCCCTGCTGCTGCCTGCATCCAGAGCTCACCCCAAGCAGGGTAAGTTGTGGCAGGCCAGTGGCCTCAGCTGGCCCTGGTGGCATCTCCAGTGTGCTCCAAGCTGGCCACTGGCTCCTGGGAAGGGATGGGGCTGCTGGGTGAGCTTTGCTGGCCTGGGTGGGCTGTGTTTGCATCAGGGTTTTGTAACTGCAGCTTCTGGGCCACCTCAATTCAGTCTTTGCTGATGCAAGGAGCTAAAGATCAAGGGCTGCTCCCAAAATAACCAGCTCTGTCCTTTTCAAGGAGTTTCTAGTTTAGGAATCATTCTGAGAAGGGCTCAGAGCTCTCAGCCCCTCTGCAGTCCTTGGCTGCCCCCTCCCTTTTAGGAGGATCCTTTTAGGATCCCCCCAGTCCCAGAGCTGTGATTCTGTGAGTCCCTTCCCAAGCTCCACAGCAGCTCTGCACAATCCAGGGTCCAGGCAGGGGAAGGAAGGGTTAATGATCTCTGCTGGGGAATTGCAGGCATCGATCTGAAGGAGAGGAGGTGTTTGTGATGCCATCAGTGCCCAGGCACACCCAGGAGCAGTCAGCTGCAGGGAGCCCTGCCATGGGGCATCTCTGTCACCTCTGGCTGCATTGTCACCAGTGTGGGGATGCCAGGGCACGTGTGACACCCCTGCAGCTGCCAGCAGCACCTGGGGAGGGCTCTTCCTCCTGCTCAGCCCCATTCTGCTTCCAAAACCTCCTGGCAGGGTTGAGGTGAAGCCAACACAGCTCCAGTGGGAATTTTCTGCTTGTTGTCTCTGCAGGGCTGGATCTCCCTCACTCAGCTTGGGGTTCTGGGGTCCTTCCCAGCAGCCTGGGGGATGCTTTTACAGGATGGAGGTGGTAGTGGGGCAGGGTCTGGCCCCACTGAGAGCTGAGGGGTGGCTGCCTGCCCTCACAGTGGCTCTCTCACCTTTTTCCCCTCTGCCTCAGAGCGTTTCATCTTCCCCTGCCGAGAGCCTGCCCGACGAGCAGCGCACGGGGCTGAAGAGGAAGAGGGAGGAGAAGGAGCTGCCTGGGCATTCTGTGAGTGCCCCAAGGGCTGGGGCTGGGCTGGGGAGGGGGCTGGGCAGCCCTGTGCCCACCCTGCTGCTCAGGGAGCAAGAACAAAGCAAACGAGGAGCCCCAGGGAGGCCCCTCAGCCCAAGGCTGGGTCACTGCCAGCAGAACTGGCTGGTGTTGGTCCAGGGAGGGATGTACAGGAGAAAATGGGTCCTGGGAGTGATGTACAGGAGAAAATGGATCACTCTGGGGCAGAACAGAGCCTGCTCCAGCATCTCCCTGTGCTGACTGAGCCCTTCTGGGTTTCTCCCTCCTCGCAGGACAGCGGTGGGGACAAGAGTGACGACAACCTGGTGGTGGATGAGGTGAGCCCTCAGAGCCTGGCAAGGCATCCTCCTCTAGCTGCAGGGATTGGGTTTAGGGCTCTGGTTGCCCAGCTTTGGGGTTCTTTAGGCTGCAGCTCGTTGTGGCCAGCCAGGACACGTGCCAGCCCTGCTCCAGTGCGTTGTGCCAGCCAAGACTGATTCCACTCCCACTGCTCTGGGAGGGCTGTGCCAGCCAGGGCTCAGCTTTGCCAGCCACAGGCTTGGCTCTGCTTCGCAATCCCCTGTCAGCCCCTTTGCTGCAGCATCCCATATGGGGAGGCTGATAAGCTGGGATGAAAGCTCCATGGAGCTGGGCTCACTGCTGGCAGCTCCTGTGGGTGGAGGTGGCAGGAGCCTCATGGCACACCCTGGCACTGCCAGCCCCAGGCCTTGAGCCCCTTCCTGCCCTGCCTGGCCCTTGAGCAGCCTCAACTTTAACTCACCTCACTGAATTCCAGTCTTCTGCCATGGAACTGCCACATTCTGCTTCTGATACAGCCTTTCCTGACTGAGGCACACCTTGATCTTGATCCCAGCCACCACCACTGTTCTTGGTAGAAAAGATGTTTTTGGGGATGTGGTTATTCCCTTTTCAGAAGACAGAGGGGAGAGAAAGATATAAGGTCTTTTTGTGCCACTTCCTAAGGAAATGCAAGCCCTGAAAGGAAGATCAGGAGGAATTTCTGCAGCAAATGAGGCTTATGAAATCTGCTCATTGTGCTGATAAAATGTCACAGACCTGGTTGAACGGCAGTGCAAGAGCTGAGGGGTGGCCTTGCCTCTGAAATGGCAGCCCTGTCTCAGCTCCTCGTGTGTGCTGATCCCCATCCCTCCTTGTGAAAGCATCCCTGGCCACCAGTGTCCTCTGAACCTGCTGTCACCTCTCATTTTATCCAAAGAGCAAAACCGAGGCCGTTTCTCATCCAGGGGAGCAGAACGCAGCGCGGATGCTCCTCATCAGACCGAGGGCACTGATGGGGTGGTGCTGGCTCCCCAGGGACCCTGCCCTCCTACCCAGGGCTGTTCCTGCTTCCCACAGCGCTGTTCTCCCCCCAGGACCCGCCCTCGGAGCCCGGCAGCCCCCGGAGCCGCCCCCCGAGCCCCACGTCCGTCGGGGGTTCCAGCGGGGAGCACCGGGAGCAGAGCCCGGTGAGCAGCCCCGGGGCTGGGGTGGGAATTTCTCATTATGGCCAGTCTGGAATGCCATATACAGCCGGATAGGAATGCTGGGTTTGTGCCCATTGGGAACAGATCCGTGCCCTCGGGGCAGGGGGAGCGCTGCTGGGCACAGCACAGCTCTGCAGTGCTCTCCACCCATCTGCCTGCAGGATTCTCCCCAGAGCTGCTCACAGCAATTGATTTTTCCTCCTTTTTTTTTTTTTTTTTGCTGCTTCTGTGTGGTTTTTTTTTTTTTTTTTTTTTTCCTTTTCCTTGCCAAGCACCAGTCCAGCGCTCAGATTGAAACATCAGCATGTGGGAAGGGGGAGGGAGGGATGTTTCTGCCACTCCTTGGCCTCTCAGCCACCGCAGGGACCGAGTGATCTGTCCCCCCATCTGGGGTCAGGAGCCAGCTGGGGGCTGTGGGCAGCAGCGAGCAGCAGCTCCCCAGCACAATCGGATTAGAGCAGACAAAGCGCCCTGAGCAATCTGCCAGCACAGCACGGAGCTTTTCTCTGTTATTAATTTTTTTTTTTTTTCTCTCCTTTGCTGGTGTCGACAAAATCCCCAGACAGAAAAAAAAGCAGAAGAAATAGGAGAGGCAGGCAGGGAAAAAAAAAAAAAAAAAAAAAAAAAGCAAGGAGTGAAATAGCTGTGGGGATTGGAGAGGCCAGTTCATGCCAGGCATCCTCTTGGTGCCAGGGGAAATTTGCTTGAGGGGGCAGCAGATGTGCCCAGTGCAGGGTTGGGGCAGTTTGGGGTGATTCAAAGCTTGGATGGGGCATTTGCAGCTGTGGGGAGAGCAGGGACATGTGAGGGGCAAAGGAGAGGGGACCTGGATGGGCAATCCTTGTCCAGCTCCATCCAGGAGCTCCTTCTACCCTCCAAGGTGTGGAAGATCCTGGCCCAGGCTCTGCTCCCACAGCTGAAGCTGCTCTTCTTCCCTCTGCTGCACAGACCCACTCAGCGGCCAGCACTGCCACCTCCAAGCCCTCCTCTTCCTCACCAGCCCGTGACTCCCTCACGCCAGGCCCCGGACCCAGCTCGGCCATCGCGCTCCGGCCACCCCCGGGCAAGGCAGCGGGCACCGACAGCGCCAGTGAGTGACAGGGACAGCATGGGGGGGTCACTGAGTGACAGGGACAGCATGGGGGGGTCACTGGGTGTCCAGGGGGGTCACTGAGTGACAGGGACAGCATAGGGGGGTCACTGAGTGACAGGGACAGCATGGGGGGGGGGGTCAATGTGTCCAGGGGTGTCGCTGACTGTCCAGAGGTGTCAGTTAGTGTCCAAGAGAGCACAGGGGTTGTCACTGAATGTCAGGGGTAGCATGGGGGTGTCACTGAGTGTCCAGGAGTGTCACTGAGTGTCCAGGACAGCATTGGGGGTTTCAGTGTGTCCAGGGGGGTCACTGAGTGTCCAGGACAGCACAGGGCCTGCTCTGCTCTGCTCTGGTGGGATGGGATGGAGGATTCAGGACCTGTCTGCCACCAGCAGAGCTGGCAGGGCCATTTTGCTCCACAAGATCAGAGCTATGAACCATGGCCAAGAGGAGCCCCTCTGCCATTTCCACACACCTGCTGGGCTTGTATGGTGGTTGGGGTACAGCAGGGGTTTAATCTCTTTTTCTCTGCTCAATTGTCATTTCGGTGGGGCTGCTCGAAGCTGGCTGCTTCAGGGCTTGGCTGTGGGGTCGCAGGGGGTGTCTGTGCAGTCACCAGGTGTCCCCCCCTCTCCCCCGGGTGCCGCCAGGGCCAAGCCGTGGCTCTCTCCTCGTGCAGCTCTCTGCAGCCCCCTGAGCTCCTCCAGCCCCTTCACGTCCTCCCTGGCCATGGTGCCCCACGCCAGCCCCAGCCTCTGCACGGGCACCCAGCTGTCAGTGCCCCAGGCCAGCAGCACGCTGCTCCACGGCCGCTCACCCCTGGTGAGTCACTGAGGAGGGGTCTGGGTGTGCTGGCTCTGCTGCCTGTGCCCTGGGCACCAGCTGGGCTTGCAGCCATAGGAAAGGCTCCCTTGCACAGCTTGGTGGGATGTGGGGCTGGTGGAATCTTGAGAGAAGTCTCTACTCCTTCCACTGGTGTTTGTGGGGACACATTTTGGTCTTTGTCACTCTATGTGAGGAGGGGGCTCGCACAGAGCCAGGCTGGTCCCAGGGTGTGCAGGGAAAGGCCAGAGCACAGCTTTGGTGTCCTGTGCTCTGCTCCTCATGTGTCCTTTGTTTTGTGCAGGTGGCATTTGAGTCTCACCCTCACCTGAGGGCCTCCACCCTCTCCTCTTCACTCCCCACCTTCCCTGGAGGGAAAACGTAAGTGGTTGCAGGGAGGGTGGGGACAAGGGGCTGAGGTGGGAGTTGGGAGCATCTCCCTCGCAAGGGCTCACCTGAGGGAGAGCTGCTCTCCAATCCTGAATCCAGCTCTGCCATTTCATTCCTGGCAGCTGGAGCTGGGTAATTAAACCTTTAATTAGCCAGGGCATAATGGGCACCTTCCACCTTTTGGCTTGGGCACTCTCCACCTTTTGGCTTTGGCACCTTCCACATTGCCTTGGGCACATTCCACCTTGCCTTGAGTGTGGCTAACAGAGAGATCACCTCCTGCCCTTGGCATCACACAGGGCTTGTTCAGGCCTCTCTTCTGCTCCCTTCTAGTGTCTTCTCCTTCCATGGCTCTGACTCCAAACTGGGCTGGATGGGGGCTGTGCTGGGAGAGGAGGGGATGTGGTGGCTTCTGGGGGTGAATTTGGGCTCTGTGGACAAGCTGGGGGCAGCAGGGAGCAGAGCCTGAGGGAAAGCTGGGCTGTGGTTGTTGTGTGCCCAGCTGGCATCTGCTCATGGCTATGCCTCCAAACTGTGCTGCCTGTGTTGGACCTGCATGGCACCTGCCCACTCAGGATTCTGCTGTTTCTCACCATTCTGCTTTCTTCCAGTGCCTTCTCCTTCCATGTCCTCTGCCTCCAGACTGTGCTGCCTGTTTTGGACCTGTGTGGCACCTGTTCATGCAGGATCCTGCTCTGCTCCCTTCTAGTGCCTTCTCCTTCCATGACCTCTGACTCCAAAACATGCTGCTGTTTGTGCCACGTGCCCATGGTGCCTGTTGGAACCACATGGCACCAGCCCCTGTCTACACAGGATTCTGCTCTGCTTCCCTTTGCTCTTCTTCCCTACTCCTTCTCACTGCTCTGCTCCCGTCCAGTACCTTCTCCTTCCATGCCCTCTGCGTCCAGACCATCCTGGCTGTGTTAGACCTGTGTGGCACCTGCCCATGCACAATCCTGTTTTATTTCTCACTGCTCTGTTCCTCACTAATCTGTTTCTCACTGCTCTGCTCCCTTCCAGTGCCTTCTCCTTCCATGCCCTCTGCCTCCAGACCATGCTGCCTGTGTTAGACCTGCATGGCACCTGCCCACGCAGGATCCTGCTGTGTTCCTCACTGCTGTGCTCCCTTGCAGTGCCTACTCCTTCCACGTCAGTGCAGACGGGCAGATGCAGCCGGTGCCTTTCCCCCCCGACGCCCTGCTGGGCTCCGGCATCCCCCGGCACGCGCGGCAGCTGCACACGCTGAGCCACGGCGAGGTGGTCTGTGCTGTCACCATCAGCAACTCCACCAGACACGTCTACACCGGGGGCAAGGGCTGCGTCAAGGTCTGGGACGTGGGGCAGCCGGGCACCAAGACGGCCGTGGCTCAGCTCGACTGCCTGGTGAGGAGGAGGAGGAGGAGGAGGATGAGCAGCAATGCCTTTGGGCTGGGGCTGGCAAGGGGAATGTGCCCCTGCTGCAGTGCAGGGGACAGAGGGGCTTTTCCCAGCTGCAGGGGGAGAAGGAGAAGTGTCTCCTGCCAGGCCCCGTGTGCTCACCATGTGCTCCTTGCCTTGCCCTGCTGCCTGTGCCCCCCGTGCAGAACCGTGACAACTACATCCGCTCCTGCAAGCTGCTCCCCGACGGGCGCAGCCTGATCGTGGGGGGGGAGGCCAGCACCCTGTCCATCTGGGACCTGGCAGCCCCCACGCCCCGCATCAAGGCTGAGCTCACCTCCTCTGCCCCCGCCTGCTACGCCCTGGCCATCAGCCCTGACGCCAAAGTCTGCTTCTCCTGCTGCAGCGACGGCAACATCGTGGTGTGGGACCTGCAGAACCAGACCCTGGTCAGGTGAGTTTGGGCCAGGGGCTGCAGGGCAGCACTGCTGGGGACTCCTCGGCCCAGGATCCCCTCATTGTCCCCTGCAGCATGTCCCTGCCTGTCCCTGTGTGTGAGCCTGGCCGTGGCACAGTGCCTGTCCTTGCACTCCTCACTGCTGCCCTGCCCTTGCTCCGTGCTGCAGGTGCTGCCTGCCCTGCCAGCTGTGCCCTCTCCCTCTCCATCCCCCTCTTTCCCAGGCAGTTTCAAGGCCACACAGACGGTGCCAGCTGCATTGACATCTCTAACTATGGCACCAAGCTGTGGACAGGGGGTCTGGACAACACCGTGCGCTGCTGGGACCTGCGGGAGGGCCGGCAGCTGCAGCAGCACGACTTCAGCTCCCAGGTAGGGCTGGAGCCCTCTGGAGCACCCTGGGCCAGCTGGCACCTGCTGCTGGGCCACCCTGTGAGCCTGTGTGTCCCCTCAGATCTTTTCCCTGGGCTACTGCCCCATGGGAGAGTGGCTGGCCGTGGGCATGGAGAGCAGCAACGTGGAGATCCTGCACGTCACCAAACCTGACAAGTACCAGCTGCACCTCCACGAGAGCTGTGTCCTCTCTCTCAAATTCGCCTCCTGTGGTAGGCAAGGGCCCTTTTTTCTGCCTGGGCTGTGGATAGCCTCAGATTTATCCCTGTGGTTTAGCCCCTGAATGGTGTTCCAGCTGCTGACACCCACTCTGTCTCCTGTCCCAGGGAAGTGGTTTGTGAGCACGGGGAAGGACAACCTGCTCAACGCCTGGAGGGCGCCCTATGGAGCCAGCATTTTCCAGGTGGGCTCAAGAATCTCTGCAGGGGCATTGTGGTGGCTCCAGGCAGCAGCCCTGCTCTCACCTCCTGCCCTCTCACTCAGTCTAAGGAGTCTTCGTCAGTCCTGAGCTGTGACATCTCTGTCAACGACAAATTCATCGTGACGGGCTCTGGTGACAAGAAGGCCACAGTGTATGAGGTGGTTTACTGACTGCTGTCACCATCAGCAATGGGGACACACCTTGCCCAAAGCCACCATGGCTCAGAGAGGCCTCCAGTGCTGGACCTGCCCTCCTGCAGCTCTACTTTCCCTCCTCCTCAACTGCTTTCTGCACCAAACCAAGGCTCCAGCTCCATCTCCTGCCCTGGTTCCTGCAGGAGCTGAGGGCTGGGTGCAGCCTGGCATCCCCTGAGGCTGGGCAAGGGCTGGACTGGACAGCCTGGGTTCTGTCTGTCCTACAGGGAGCTGGCCAAAGCCTGAGCGCCTGTGTCTCCTGAGTTACTGCTACTGACTTAACAGCACCCATTTTCTGCTGCACTAACAGCTGTAAATTATCAGCAAAGAAATGTATTTAACTATGTTTTCAATCTCTTACTAATAAAAATGAACAAAAGAAGGGCTGGGCTCGTTCTGAGCAGGGACCTTTGCCAGCCAGTGCTGCCAGCTGTGCCAAGGGCTGGGCTCTGACGGGTGTCCTGGGGGGCTGATTTTGGCCAGGAACAGAGGAGAGGACACTCCCAGCATGGCAGAGGTGCGGCTGCTGGCCTGCAGCGCTCTGTGGTGCCTGTGGTGAGCTGTGGCTGGGGCAGGAGCCCAGAGCAGCTGCCACACCGCAGCCCTTGGCAGCCCCGGGCTCCTGGGAGCAGCCCGGCTCGCCCACGGCAGTGCTGGCAGGCGGCCAGACCGATAAGGCAGGCGCTGAGTGCTCACATCTCATTTCCTTCACAAACCACTTCCTCCAGGGCTGGCCTCGCCTCTCCCCCGCACCCACAGAGCCCCAGGCTGTTCTACTGGGGCACGGCAGAGCCAGCACCACGCTGTGCCCACACTGCTGCTCCAGCAGGGCCGGGGATGGGCTCTGCCCGCTGAGGAGCCCCCTCAGCACAGCAAAGGATCAGCAAGTTGTGACCAAAAGGGACAAAGTTCCTGCTGTGGTGTCACCCCTTCCCACCTGGCTCCATCCCACCCACGCAGAGCATCGAGGGTACTGCCCAGGACAAGGCACAGCTGCCTTTTTTTTTTTTTTTTTTTTTTTTTTTTTTTTTTTTTTTTTTTTATTATTAAATACACCCTGGGAGGCACAGAGGGAAGGAAACCCAGAGCCCATCCACCCTGGCAAGCCCAGAGCCTTAAACAAATAAAAACCCCACAACAAAAAGTTTAAAAACCAAAAATAAAAAAAAAAGCACCCAAACAAAACTCCCTAACAATGCCAGACCTCCCCCCCTCATCTCCAACTCCCACAGTCTAGATTTAGAAAGAAACCCACAAAGAACAAAACAAGGAGAAAGTCCCCAGGAAATCCAGCCCGAGCAGCAGCCTGCACCATGCCTGGCCACGGTGCCAGGGCCACCTCCACCCCTCTCTCCTCCAGCTGGGATGCCACAGCCATGGCTGCACGTTCTTTGGGAAGTCAGCAGCAGGGCAGGTAGAGTCCACCTGTCCATCCCCATGGACAGCTGCCTGTCCTGCAGTTGGCACCTCTGGGGCTCAGTAAATGATCTCATAAACTGTGGCTTTCTTGTCCCCTGAGCCCGTCACGATGAACTGGTCGTCCGTGGAGATGTCACAGCTGAGGACTGAGGAGGTTTCCTTGGACTGCAGAGAACAGGGGGAAGCACAAACAGCAGCCTCAGAGCAAGGTCCCAACCCTCCCATTCCTTGGGGAGGCTGCAGGGGTGGGTTTATGGGGCTGGCACATAATTAGAGCTGGGTTGTGCTGGGCAGCCTGAGCCCAGGAGCCCCCAGCCCTCACCTGGAAGATGCTGGCGCCGTAGGGCGTCCTCCAGGCGTTGAGCAGGTTGTCCTTGCCCGTGCTCACAAACCACTTCCCTGTGCAGGGACAAAACAGCCTCGTGTCACCTCACCAGAGCCAGCAGCAGATCCAACAAACAGAGAGGCAGCCAAGGAAACACAGAGAGGAGTTTGGCTCTGGCTGCCATCACTGTTCCAAAAGGGATGGATGGACACCCCTTCTCTGACCATCACCACCAGGACAGGGCTGGCTACCACTGGCTTGTCCCCAGTGCAACGAGCCCTGTGAGACACAGACAGAAGTAGAGGTGGCATCTATGAAGCTGCAGAGCAAGGGGGAGCCAGGAGAGGTTTGCCTACCACAGGAGGCGAATTTGAGAGAGAGGACACAGCTCTCGTGGAGGTGCAGCTGGTACTTGTCGGGTTTGGTGACGTGCAGGATCTCCACGTTGCTGCTCTCCATGCCCACGGCCAGCCACTCTCCCATGGGGCAGTAGCCCAGGGAGAAGATCTGAGGGGACACACAGGCTCACAGGGTGGCCCAGCAGCAGGTGCCAGCTGGCCCAGGGTGCTCCAGAGGGCTCCAGCCCTACCTGGGAGCTGAAGTCGTGCTGCTGCAGCTGCCGGCCCTCCCGCAGGTCCCAGCAGCGCACGGTGTTGTCCAGACCCCCTGTCCACAGCTTGGTGCCATCGTTGGAGATGTCAATGCAGCTGGCACCGTCTGTGTGGCCTTGAAACTGCCTGGGAAAGAGGGGGATGGAGAGGGAGAGGGCACAGCTGGCAGGGCAGGCAGCACCTGCAGCACAGAGCGAGGGCAGGGCAGCAGTGAGGAGTGCAAGGACAGGCACTGTGCCACGGCCAGGCTCACACACAGGGACAGGCAGGGACATGCTGCAGGGGACAATGAGGGGATCCTGGGCCGAGGAGTCCCCAGCAGTGCTGCCCTGCAGCCCCTGGCCCAAACTCACCTGACCAGGGTCTGGTTCTGCAGGTCCCACACCACGATGTTGCCGTCGCTGCAGCAGGAGAAGCAGACTTTGGCGTCAGGGCTGATGGCCAGGGCGTAGCAGGCGGGGGCAGAGGAGGTGAGCTCAGCCTTGATGCGGGGCGTGGGGGCTGCCAGGTCCCAGATGGACAGGGTGCTGGCCTCCCCCCCCACGATCAGGCTGCGCCCGTCGGGGAGCAGCTTGCAGGAGCGGATGTAGTTGTCACGGTTCTGCACGGGGGGCACAGGCAGCAGGGCAAGGCAAGGAGCACATGGTGAGCACACGGGGCCTGGCAGGAGACACTTCTCCTTCTCCCCCTGCAGCTGGGAAAGGCCCCTCTGTCCCCTGCACTGCAGCAGGGGCACATTCCCCTTGCCAGCCCCAGCCCAAAGGCATTGCTGCTCATCCTCCTCCTCCTCCTCCTCCTCACCAGGCAGTCAAGCTGAGCCACGGCCGTCTTGGTGCCCAGCTGCCCCACGTCCCAGACCTTGACGCAGCCCTTGCCCCCGGTGTAGACGTGTCTGGTGGAGTTGCTGATGGTGACAGCACAGACCACCTCGCCGTGGCTCAGCGTGTGCAGCTGCCGCGCGTGCCGGGGGATGCCGGAGCCCAGCAGGGCGTCGGGGGGGAAAGGCACCGGCTGCATCTGCCCGTCTGCACTGACGTGGAAGGAGTAGGCACTGCAAGGGAGCACAGCAGTGAGGAACACAGCAGGATCCTGCGTGGGCAGGTGCCATGCAGGTCTAACACAGGCAGCATGGTCTGGAGGCAGAGGGCATGGAAGGAGAAGGCACTGGAAGGGAGCAGAGCAGTGAGAAACAGATTAGTGAGGAACAGAGCAGTGAGAAATAAAACAGGATCGTGCATGGGCAGGTGCCACACAGGTCTAACACAGCCAGGATGGTCTGGACGCAGAGGGCATGGAAGGAGAAGGTACTGGACGGGAGCAGAGCAGTGAGAAGGAGTAGGGAAGAAGAGCAAAGGGAAGCAGAGCAGAATCCTGTGTAGACAGGGGCTGGTGCCATGTGGTTCCAACAGGCACCATGTGCACGTGGCACAAACAGCAGCATGTTTTGGAGTTAGAGGTCATGGAAGGAGAAGGCATTGGAAGGGAGCAGAGCAATGAGAAGCAGAGCAGTGAGAAGCAGAGCAACAAGAACCAGAGCAGATTCCTCCATGGGCAGGTGCCATGCAGGTCAACCAGAGGTCTGGAGGCAGAGGGCATGGAAGGAAAAGGCACTGGAAGGGAGCAGAGCACTGAGAAGCAGAGCAGAATCCTGCATGGACAGGGGCTGGTGCCACGCAGGTCCAACAGGCACCACGGGCACATGGCACCAACAAACCGCACGGTTTGGAGTCAGGACATGGAAGGAGAAAGCACTGGAAGGGAGCAGAGCAGTGAGAAGCAGAGCAGTGAGGAGCAGAGCAGGATCCTACATGGACAGGGCCTGGTGCCACACAGGTCCAACACAGGCAGCACAGTTTGGAGTCAGAGTCATGAGCAGAACACACCCAGCGATGCCAGCTGGGCACACAACAACCACAGCCCAGCTTTCCCCCAGGCTCTGTTCCCTGCTGCCCCTAGCTTGTCCACAGAGCCCAAATTCACCCCCAGAAGCCTCCACATCCCCTCCTCCCCCAGCCCATCCCCTCCATCCCATCCCCACTTACGGCTTGCCCGAGCTCCCCACTTGCATTCCGGCCACCAGCCCCGGGACGCGCATGTGGGGGTGCGGGTCGTAGCCCACCTGCAGGGGACAGTGGGGTGAGGGTGGCTGTCACTCTGTGACCCCACAGCCCCTCGGGGACGGGGTCACTCACCAGGGGTGAGCGCCCGTAGCCCCCGGCGGCCGCGGCGCCGTTGAGCTGCGGGGACATGAGGTGCAGGCTGGCGTAGGCGCCGCTCCCGGCCACGTCCCCGTTGACAGCAGGGTGGGCCAAGCCAAAGGCAGCAGAGTAGGGGCTCTGCACTCCCAGAGGATTCCTCAGGCCCAGGGCTGCTGGGGGAGAGGCAAAGTGAAGGGATGGGGTCCTGCAGACAGAGCTTGGACACCCACCCAGGCCTCAGTGGGGCCAAGCTCACCCAGAGGGTCCACGGGGACTTTGGCAGCCGTGGGGCGAAACTGGGCACTGCTGGAGCCTGGCAGGGTGTCACCCTGAGAGGTTGGCGTGCTGGACTTCAGGCTGGGGGTTCCTGCCTTCTCCACCTGCCAGGAACAGAATGGGGAGGTGGCAACTGCACCACGTCCCTGCCAGGGAGTCCCTCTCAATGACAGCCAAGCCCAGGCAATGCTGAAGGGTCTGTGGGATCTTCCTCCCCCTCCAGCACTTTGCCACATGGGTTTGGAGGCAGGGGGACCCATGGGTTTGGTGGTGGGGGGATCCATGGGTTTGGAGGTGGGGGGACCCATGGGTTTGGTGGTGGGGGGACCCATGGGTTTGGAGGTGGGGGACCCGTGGCCACTCTGTGACTGAGCCCAGCAAGGACACAAGCACAGCCCCAAGTGGGTCACACATACCGTGGGTGCATCCTTGCTCCGAGATGGGGACGTGCTGCTGGAGGAGGCCATGGAGGTGGGGCTGAGGGGCACGGCCTCCTTCCTGCCCAGCGGGGCCTTCTCCACCCCGTTCTCCCGGGACGAGTAGGAGTGGACGCTGTGCGGGGAGGAGGGGTCCTGGGGAGGGAGGGAAATCAGCAGGGAGCAGAGCAGGCTGGAGAGCAGGGATGTACCAGATTATTGTGGCTCAAGCAAGGGCCAGGCTGCCAGCCTGGATCCTGGGGCTCACTGCTGCCATTGGCACCTCCCTGTGATGCCACCTCTGCCTGGAGCAGCTTGTAAGTGCCACCCTCGGGGATGGACAGCCCAAACTGACCCCAGACCCCTCCCAGTGCCCCAGCACACTGACCACAGACCCCTCCCAGTGCCCCAGCACACTCACCTCATCCACCACCAGGTTGTCCTCACTTTTGTCAGCATCGCTGCCCTGAAATGCAGAGAGCACAGCTGGAGCCAGAGCAGCTGCAGCCACCCCACTCCTGCCTGCCAGGCAGCTCCATTCCTCACCCCACAGGGCAGGACGGGGTCACCCCAAGCCCCCCAGCCCTGGGCTCACATAATCTGTAACAAAATCCTTCTCCTCCACTTTCCTCTTCTTGCTGCTGCTGCTCAGGTACTCGGCGATGGCTCGCGCGCGCTCCCCGTTCGACAGCGCCAGGGAGCTCTGGGTGAGGACAGTGCCAGTGGCTGGGATGCTCTGCCCAGCTCCTGGCACTGGCAGGGCTGCCTCCAGGAGCGTGGAGTGCCCCAGCCCAGCCCTGTGTCCTGGGCACAGCTGGTGCCACCACAGAATGGTGCAAGAGAAGAGAAATGCACTTACGGGGCCGGGGTCTCGGTCTGACGCTGTGGCAACGCAGAGGAGCAGCAGGAGGAGGAGGAGGGAAAGGAGAACACTGTGTCACCACCAAGAGCCCCCCAGGAATGCCACCCACTTCACCCATGGCTGCTGGGGTTTTCAGAGCAGGGCCAGACCAGCACAACAGCAGCAGGGTGGTCCCAGACTCTTCCCCACCAGCAGGGTGGTCCCACACCCTTCCCCACCAGCCCACCTCACCCCCTCCCACGAGGGTGCTGCTCACTGGAGGATGTTCCCACCCAAGCCCCCTGCCCCTCCAGCCCAGCTGGCAGCCCTGAGGCATGGCCAGGTACCCCCAGCCCAGGGAAGTGCCCAGGGAAGAAGGGCACAGGGAGCAGAGGGAGCCCCAAGCCAGCACCATCTGTTCCCAGGTTCACTCAGATCCCCTCAGCCACCCCAAACTCTGGCTCCCTGCCATGGTATCCATGTCCACACCAGGTGCCAACATTCAAATCTCAGCATTAATTGGTTTGACCACCAAACTCCCAAAAAACTCACTTTTCAAACCAGGACACTGCCCCACACTCACCCCTGGGCTCTGTGTCATGGACTCCTCTGTCATCCTTGGCGAGGAGCTGGGCCTGGGCCCCCAGTGCCCCTGAGAGTGCCAGCAGCCCCGAGGCACTGCTGATGCCAGCCAGGCCAGCAGGCTGCATCCCAGAGGGGTGTGGGGTCAGCGGGATGGGGGGAGCGTGGTGGGAGAGGTGCTGGGTCTGCAGCTGGTGCTGGGGAGGAGAGGGGAGGGCAGAGTCAAAGGGCTGTGCCAGGACAGCTGCTGGGCAAGTGAGGGGCAGGAGGCAGCCCTGGCACAGTCAGTAATGGGGTCTGCGTTTGGGGGAGCAGGGCATGCACTCAGGGTGTCCCCAATAATGTCCTGGGGGCCACCCCATCCATCCCACCCTGGGCTGGATGTGGGACCTGCTGCAGTCTCCAGGGAATATTGAGTGGGGATGGTGGTGCCCCCCTCCACCCAGGGTGTCAGGACACGGTGACACACCCAAGCCACCACCCCCACCCCAAATTTGCACCCCAAATCCTGCTGGCACCCCCAAACCAGTGTGGTTTGCCTCTCTCCTCCTCTCATTCAGCTGCACCAGGGGCAGGGATGGCAGGAGCCTGGGAGGTGCCAGCATGCCAGGGTGGCCCTGGAAGGCGGGCAGAGGGTTCACGTACCCCGATGGCCGCGTTCAGGTCGGTCATAGTCACCTGCTTCGCTCGCTCCACAGCCTGGACCACCTGCTGCTGGTGCTGTGGGGACAGAACAGGGGCTGGGGCAGCCTGGGACAGCCTGGTCCCTTCCCCTGGGCCCCACAGGAGCTCTGCACACCTGGCTGGGCCCCAGGGCTCACCCACCTCCTGAGACAGGAACGGGATGAGCTGGGCGCAGATCACGTTGAGCCGCTTGGCGATCTCCGTCTGCCAGGGGAGCAGAGAGACACAGAGAGCCCATCAGGGCCACCCTGAGGGACCCCCGTGCTGCCAGCAGAGCCCCCTCATTATGGGGGTGAGGGCAACCTCAGGGTGCTGACACCCAGCCCAAGGGCTGCTCCATTGCCCTAGAGACAGAAGTGAGCCCTGGATGTCCCTGCCAGGACCTTGGGCACACACAGGGACAGAAGTGAGCCCTGGATTTCCCTGTGAGGACCTTGGGCACACACAGGGACAGAACTGAGCCCTGGATTTCCCTGTGAGGACCTTGGGCACACACAGGGACAGAAGTGAGCCCTGGATTTCCCTGTGAGGACCTTGGGCACACACAGGGACAGAACTGAGCCCTGGATTTCCCTGTGAGGACCTTGGGCACACACAGGGACAGAAGTGAGCCCTGGATTTCCCTGTGAGGACCTTGGGCACACACAGGGACAGAACTGAGTGACAATTCCTGTTCACAACAACACCTCCTTCAAACCCAGCACACTCCATCCCCACCCTGAGAGCTCTGGGGTGGCTCCAGCTCCTCCCTGGCAGGAACACAAAGCCCCCCAGGCCCATGGCACCGAGGCCAGCCCTGAGCAAGCCCCCAGCCCAGCAGGCTCCCCCTGCCCTCCTGTGGCACCACACCCGCCCCTTGCCGCCCTCCCAGCCCGGAGGAAGCCCTGCAGAGCTGCTCTCCTTCCTTCCAGCTGCTGTTTTCCTGCAGCACTCGAGTGCCGCTGGCAATCAAGAGCTCAGAGCGTGGGGAGGGAGAGCAGAGTTGTGCTGTGCTGTGCCATGTTCCTGTGGCATCCCTCTGCCAGCTTCTAGGGGCACCATGGCACCCCCCTGCCATCTTCCAGAGCCCCATCTTCCCATGGCATCCCCTGCCAGAGACAGAACTGACCCCTGCATTTCCCTGCCAGGACCTCGGGCACACCTCAGGGACAGAACTGAGCCCTGGATTTCCCTGCCAGGACCTTGGGCACATCTCCTATGCCCCAGGGACAGAACTGACCCTAGATTTCCCTGCCAGGACTTTGGGCACACCTCAGGGACAGAACTGACCCCTGGATTTCCCTGTGAGCACATCTCCCACACCCTAGAGACAGAACTGACCCTGGATTTCCCTGCCAGGACCTCGGGCACATCTGCCATGCCCAGGTGAGTGCCAGGGTGAGGGGGCACGGCCGGGGTGGGCACACCCACCCAGGGTCACTCCCTGCTTCCCTCCAGAGCAGCTGCTCTGCTCCCGCCAGCCCCAAAGCACAGAAACAAATCTGGCACCTGCCCTCACTTCCCCTTCTGAGGAGGGGAGGGAAAAAAGGAGAAAGAAAAGAAAGGAAGAGGAGGAGGAGGAGGGGGGAGCGAGGAGATTTGGCAGCCGGCAGTTCTGGGAAGGATTTAGCTGTCTCCCGGGGCCGGCAGTGATGGATTCTCTTCCCTAATGCACTGATGGGCAGCAGCTCCTTGGGGAGAGCTGCCTCCAATTCACTCGCACTCGTTAATGTGCAATTTACTGGCACTTTAACGCTCTCAGCATGAAAAACGATCGCGCTGTTTGCAGCCCCCCCCCAGCCACCAGCACCGGCGTCGCCTCCCCTCCGGCTCTCGGTGAGCGAGTCCAAGGCCAGGCACATTCGGGGAGGTGCTTTTAGAGAGAGATACAGGCCCCTTTCCACGCCAAAAACAAAGCAACAATAATAAAAAAATATAAATTAACGTCTCCTGCTCCTTCTTGTTTTGATCCTCTCCTGCCAAGGCTGGGGCTGCTTGCAGAGCTGCAGCAGCACTGCCAGACCCCAGCCCCATTTCCCCCAGAGAAAACCCCAAATCCTGGCTTTGGTGATGAGCACCTGGGGACATGGGGCACAGCAAGGACAGCCAGTCCCAAGCCCCATTTCCCCCCCAAAAAATCCAGAGAAAACCCCACATCTTGGTCCTTGGTGATGAGCACCTGGGGACACTGAGCATAGCAAGGTCAGAGGCACAGCACAGCCAGCCCCCAGCCCCATTTCCCCCAAAAAAACCCCACACCTCAGCCCCATTTCCACCCAAACAAAACCAGAGAAAACCCCAAACCTTGGCTCTCGGTGATGAGCCCCTGGGGAGCCCCTGGGGACACAGGGCACAACAAGGACAAAGCCAGCCCCCAGCCCCATTTCCCCCCAAAAGAACCCAGACCAAATCCCCAAACCTCAGCCCCATTTCACCCCCAAAAAACCCATAACAAAACCCCACACCAAAGCCCCATTTCCCAATGGAGCCTCAGCTCCATTTCCCCCCAGACAAACCCAGAACAAAACCCCACATCTTGGCCCTGGGTGATGAGCACCTGTGGACATGGGACACAGCAAGGACAGCCAGTCCCAAGACCCATTTCCCCCCCAAAAAATCCAGAGAAAACCCCACATCTTGGCCCTTGGTGATGAGCACCTGGGGACAGGGTACACAGCAAGGACAGAGGTACAGCAGAGCCAGCCCCCAGCCCCATTTTCCCCCCAAAAAACCCCACACCAAAGCCCCATTTCCCTCCATACAAACCCAGAGCAAACCCCACACCTCAGCCCCATTTCCACCCAAACAAAACCCAGAGCAAACCCCCACATTTGGCCCTTGGTGCTGAGCAGCTGGGGACAGGGGGCACAGCAAGGACAGAGGCACAGCACAGCCAGCCCCCAGCCCCATTTCCCCCCAAAAGAACCCAGACCAAATCCCCAAACCTCAGCCCCATTTCACCCCCAAAAAACCCATAACAAAACCCCACACCAAAGCCCCATTTCCCAATGGAGCCTCAGCCCCATTTCCCCCCAAACAAACCCAGAACAAAACCCCACATCTTGGCCCTGGGTGATGAGCACCTGTGGACATGGGACACAGCAAGGACAGCCAGTCCCAAGACCAATTTCCCCCCCAAAAAATCCAGAGAAAACCCCACATCTTGGTCCTTGGTGATGAGCACCTGGGGACACTGAGCATAGAGGCAGAGCACAGCATGGCCCCCAGACCAAAACCCCACACCTCAGCCCCATTTCCCCCAGAGCAAAACCCCACATCTTGGCCCTGGGTGATGAGCACCTGGGGACAGGGTACACAGCAAGGACAGAGGTACAGCAGAGCCAGCCCCCAGCCCCATTTTCCCCCCAAAAAACCCCACACCAAAGCCCCATTTCCCAATGGAGCCTCAGCCCCATTTCCCCCCAGACAAACCCAGAACAAAACCCCACATCTTGGCCCTGGGTGATGAGCACCTGTGGACATGGGACACAGCGAGGTCAGAGGCACAGCACAGCCAGCCCCCAACCCCATTTCCCCCCAGAAAAACCCCACACCTCAGCCCCATTTCCCAATGAGGTTTCAGCCCCATTTCCCCCAGAACAAAGCAGAGCAAAACCCCACACTTGGCTCTTGCTGATGAGCACCTGGGGACACTGAGCATAGCAAGGACAGAGGCCAAACCACAGCATGGCCTCAGCCCATGGCCATGGGGGCTCTGGGGCAGGCAGGACCCGCCTGTGCCCGTGAGCAGGGCAGGATTTGGGGCATGGGGAGGAGGGACAGACCCGATCCCCCCCAGGGCAGCGCTGAGCCCGTTCTGCTCTCACACAATGGCCGCTGGCTGTCAGAGCAGACTCAGGGCCCTTGTTAAAAGTGCCGACAGCTCCCTGGCCGGCGGCCAGCGGCACCTGGGGCTGGCAGCAAACACAGCCCGAGAGCGCGGGGAGGGAACAGCAGCCAGAGGAGAGCAGCTCGCAGCTCTGCAGGGCTGGGCAGACCCTGGGCAGGCTGCCCCAAGACCCACGATGGAAACACCACGGAGCCAGCACAGGGCTGAGAGGTGGGGGTTGAACCCAGACCCCCTTATCAGCCTCCATAGGAGACCAAAGCTGAAGGGTCTCAGGGAGAGAAATGACCCCAGAACTGTCCCAGGGACAGAACCGAATACAGAGAGACAGAACCGACCCCAGAACTGTCCCAGAGACAGAAATGACCCCAGAACTGTCCCAGGGACAGAAATGACCCCAGAACTGTCCCAGAGACTCCCAGAACTGTCCCAGGGACAGAAATGACCCCAGAACTGTCCCAGGGACCCCCAGAACTGTCCCAGGGACAGAAATGACCCCAGAACTGTCCCAGAGACAGAACCAACCCCAGAACTGTCCCAGAGACAGAACCAACCCCAGAACTGTCCCAGAGACCCCCAGAACTGTCCCAGGGACAGAACCGACCCCAGAACTGCCCTCACAAAAGCAGCACCAGCAGGGATGCCAGGGCAAGGAGGGCATCCCAGAGGGGCAGGACACCCTCCCAGCGGGCACAGAGCTGGCAGGGGTGGCTGACATCCCGCCCTGGCATGGGGACAGGGCCAGCTCTGCCCTCCCGTGCAACAGTTGGCGTCGGCGGGCGCGGGGCGGGCAGGAAGGCGGCGGCGCCTCCTCGTCAGGCTCCTCCGCAGCCTCTTTAAAAATAGATGAGGAGAAACCTTCTGTCTCAGAGCAGCTGGTGTGACCCGGAGCTCGGCTCAGGGGAGGAAGGGAGGGAGGGAGGGAGCTGAGGAAGGGAGGGAGGGGAAGCAGCGAGGGAGGATGCACAGTGTTGAGCCCCTGGAGAGCCCACCCTGCACCCAGCCCCAAAACAAACCCTCCTTTCTCCTCAGAATGCTCCTCAGTCCTGGCCCCTGGGCCAGTGGGCAGCAGACACTTGGAAAGGTGTTAATGCAGAGCCCCTCAGCCCCTCAGTTCTGACCCTGCAGTCTCCCTTGTCCTGAGGAATAAACCAATATCTCCTTCACAACACCCACAATCGGTGTGAGCAGCCATGCAAACACAAATCCTCCACCACCCCTCCCTGCCTGACACAACAACAGCACCACACTCCTGGCAGGGCACCCTGAGCCCAAAACCAGAGCACAGAGCTGTGTGGGGACCTAAGGAGGCACCACAGCCCAGGCAAGGCCACTCTGAGCCCAAAACCAGAGCACAGAGCTGTGTGGGGACCTACAGAAGCAGCCAAGGCCACGGCACAGGGATGAGGACACATCCCCCACAAACACTGAGCTCCCTGGGCTGCAGCAGGGAGCAGCTTCACTGTGGGGACAGCCCTGAAGAGCCCAGGTGGCAAAATGGGGCTGGGGAGCTGGGAAAAAGGAGGTGGAGAGAGCTCCAAACCCAGGCACACTCACCTGTTTGTGCATCTCGATGTTCAGGCCATAGGACATCTCGTAGTACTGTGAGGGAGAGAAACCAACACCAGCTCAGCTCTGGAGACCAGGGGAGCTCCCAAAGCAGAAAATCCTCTGTTCTGCTGGCACAGCAGCTCAGCCTGGCCACAAACAGGTGTGGTGTGGCCAGGCCATGGGGACAGCAGGGTCCCTAGATCCTTTCCCAGGAGCAGAGGGGTCTGTGGCACAGCAGAGGTGGCCCTTACACAGCAGAGGGGTCTGTGGCACAGCACAGGTGGCTCTGGCACTCAGCTGCACCCACAGGATGGACACAGCCCCCCAGGACACCTCCAGAAATTGGGACAACCCACCCAGGAGCAGATTTGCCACCACAAGCTGAGGCAGAACTGCTCCAACACCACGGATCTTTTTGGGGGAAAACCAGACAGGAACAGCCACAAAACCAAATCTCAGGGCCTGGCCACACAACCCAAAATCAAAGGGAAGGCAAAGCATCCCTGCACGCCCTTTGATGGTTCAGAGGAGATCCCACACCACCCTTCTCCTTTCAGGTGGAGCTCACTAACCATGACATAATGACGCTGGATTTCTGTTTTTTCTGTTGCCAGCTTTTCACATTCTAACTTCAAGCTGTGAAAATAAAGAGGAGAGAGAGGGGGAGAAGGAGCAAATCCCCCCTTGGTCCTCCCAAGTGAGAGGATGGACAGAGCGGGAGCCCTCTCAGTGTTTCAGCCTCCTCTCAGCTCCAATCCCAAATCCCAGCACAAGGCAAGATAAAACCATCTGAAAGAGGGCAGGAAGGGGCTGATGAAGAGGAGGTGGACACCAAAGGGATCTGGGCATCAGGGAGCAATTTGCACGGACTGCTCACCCCCTCCCCAGCATCTGCTTCCCAAATGGAGCGAGCTGCAAAGCTCAGCTGCATTTAAACCTGCACAGTGTGGGGAAGGGGAGGTGATCCTGGACAGCCTCAGGGATCAGAGGGAAAAGGGAAAAGGGAATGGGGAGGTGATCCTGGGCAGAGACCTCACAGATCAGAGGGACTCCAGGTCTCAGAGACGGCTCTGGCTCAGCCCAGGAGCTGGCTGCTGGAAGCCAGCACCTCCTTTTGGAGCTTTTGGCAGGCAAAGGTTGAGTTTCCCCCTCTCATTTCAAGCTACCAAGGTGATGCTTGGCACAGCCATGCTCTGGAGGGACCAGTCCACCCTGGATGGTGCTGCCCAGTGCCAGGAGGAGCCTGCTGCTGGCTGAAGTGCCCAGCTCACACAGGTGAGCCCTGGCAGCCTCTCACCTGTGGTATTGGTTCTGCAGGAACTGGAATTCCTCCTTGATGCGATCCAAGGTCTCTGGGTAAGTCAGCTTGAGGGACTGGGGGGTGCTGGGGATGGCACTGGCAGCAACAGCGGCTCCTGAGGCAGCAGAGGGTGCCTGGAGATGGGCCTGGACAGAGATGGCACCTCCAGGGTCACCTCCTGCTGCTGCCCAGCAAGGCTGGCACATCCCCAGGGCATCCCTGCACCCCAGGGTACATCCCACATGCAGGAGGGTGCACAGGGAGTTGCTGGAGAGGAAACTGCTCCCAACCAGGCACCAAGGGCTTCACCAGCACTGGTGTGACACGGAGCCAAAAGGGATTAATGACCACGGGTGGCACCGGGCATGGCACAGAGCTGGCGGCCACCACACACGGAGCTCCGTGCCTGCCCATCCCCGTCCCACCATCCATCACAGCCCGGTGAATCCCGCTACGGGCACCCCACAAACCCAGACCGGCTTGGGGAAGAGCCCCGGCACCGCTCCGAGCATCACCCGCGGTACCGAGCATGACTCCGGAGGTACCGGCACTGGCTCCGAGCATGACCCGCGGTACCGGCACTGGCTCCGAGCATCACCCCCGGTACCGGCACTGGGCTGTAGGTCAGCACCGAGCATCACCGGCGGTACCGGCACCGCTCCGAGCATCACCCGTGCTACCGGGACTGGCACCGAGCATGACCCGCGGTACCGGCACCGCTCTGAGCAGCACCCGCGGTACCGGCACCGGGCTGCGGGTCAGCACCGAGCATCACCGGGCTCGGGGGCGCAGGGCTGTGCTGGCACAGCTGAGAGGGAACGGGGCTCACCGGGGGCCTGTTCTGCGGGAACATCCTCGGCACCGGACAGGCCCGGCACCCTCCGGCCGCGCGGGCCCCGCCGCAGGCGCGGGACAGGCCCGGGACACCGCTCCCAGCTCCGGATCAGGCCCTGCAGAAGAACCGGGGGTCACCGCCCGCCCGCAGCCCCCCCCCCCGTTCCCGCGGGCACCGAGGGCGCCGGGGCTCCCCCCGGGCTCGGCGGAGCCGCCCAGCCCCGGCCCCCCGCGCCGCGCAGACAATGGCCCCGCGCCGCCCGCCGCAGGTACGGCCGCGGGGCGGCACCGGCCTGGCCGCACACCCAGCCCCGAGCGCGGCCGGACCGCGGCCGGCGAA
Organism: Ammospiza nelsoni; assembly: GCF_027579445.1. Lineage (NCBI taxonomy): Eukaryota > Metazoa > Chordata > Aves > Passeriformes > Passerellidae > Ammospiza > Ammospiza nelsoni. The sequence continues at coordinate 3,850,654 of NC_080659.1, forward strand.
CACCGAGCCGAGCCGAACTGAGCCGAACCGGGACAGGACGGGACAGGACGGGACTCACCGCGCTGAGGGTCCCAGACCCGGCCCCGGCCCCAGGCGCGCACCCCTGAGGCGGGGCGGGCCGGGCCGGGCCGAGTCCAGCCGAGCAGAGCCGAACCGAGCCGAGGCGGGCCGGACAGAGCCGAGTCCAGCCGAGCTCAGCCGAGCCGGGCCGAGCCCCCGCCCCGCCCCGCCCCGCCCCGCCCCGCCCCGCCCGCGCGGCCGCCGCTCTGCGGAGCGCGATCAATGAACGGGCGCGAGCGCCAGCTCCACGTGGGGCCTGGCCCGTGCGGGCAGGCGCCCCCGCCGCCAGCCAATGGGAGCGCGCCCAGCCCGGCCGTCCCCACGTGGGGCGCGCCGAGCTGTCTTCCTATTGGTCAGCACAAACCCGGCCGGCGCGCGAGTGTCAATCAAGGGAGGCCGAGCGGAGAACGAGGGGGCGGAGCCGCGGTTTAACCCTTGCGGGACCGGAGGGGACCGAGAAGGGATCGGAATCGGGGTCGGGCCGCTCCCGCCGCCCCACGCGGGATCCCCGGCACTGCACGGACCCTCCAGCCCCGCACTCCGCGCGGCGGCTTTGCCCGCTAAACGGAACCGGGAGGTTGCACCGGAGCCGCAGTTCCCGCCGTCCCGGGCAGCTTTTCGGTAGTAAACACAAGAAATCTTCATGTCTCGTTCCGTGACCTCCCCCCCCCCCGCCGCCGCCTCTTTGTTGTTTTTTATTAATTAAGAAAATAAAGGAACCCGACGCCACCCACGCAGCCCTGCCCGGGCCGCAGGTCCCGCCCGCCTCACCGGGAATTCCCTGCACCGGGTGATGGCGGGAGCGAGCGGCAGCGTCCCTGTGCCCGGCAGAGCTCTGGGAAAGGCTCAGAGCCAGGGCAGTTCCTGGGCTCTGACAGCCCCCGGCTCCCTGCCATCACCCCGTGTTCCCTGCGATGGGCAGACACCCGGAATGGGAAAGGGACACTCGTGTCCCTGATCCAGCGCTGTCACCTCCTCCCAGGGCTCCCCAACCCACTCTGGGTTTCCTCGTGGATTTTCTGCTGCTTTGACTCCTTTCAGGGCGATCGGTGCTTGCTCGGCTCGGTTCGGCTCTGCTCGGCTGGACTCGGCTCTGTCCGCCCCGCCTCGGCTCGGTTCGGCTCTGCTCGGCTGGACTCGGCTCTGTCCGGCCCGCCTCGGCTCGGTTCGGCTCTGCTCGGCTGGACTCGGCCCGGCCCGGCCCGCCCCGCCTCAGGGGTGCGCGCCTGGGGCCGGGGCCGGGTCTGGGACCCTCAGCGCGGTGAGTCCCGTCCTGTCCCGTCCTGTCCCGTCCTGTCCCGTCCTGTCCCGTGCTGTCCCGTCCTGTCCCGTCCTGTCCCGTCCTGTCCCGGTTCGGGACATTCTCTGCTGCTGCTGCTGCGGGTCAATCCAGGCTTACACCGAGCAGGAGATAAAACATCGGAGGAGCAGCAGCTGCGAGGAGCCTCTCCCCCTGTTTAACCTCAGTCCAGGAGGAGGCCAGCAGCGCTTTCCAGCTCCCCACAGCTCCGTCCCCTCACAGCACAGACCGTGGCCAGCAGAGCCCCTCCTCAGAGACAGGAACTCGCCTCCAGCCCCTGGAAGAGAAAAACAACAACAATCACAACCTCGGCAAACCCTCTGAGATAGAGCAGGACCGTGCAAGGGCCGCCCTGAGCCTGCCCCAAGCAGTGCTGGGTGTGATGGGCCGTGCTGGATTTTCCAGCTTCCTCCAGGTCCTGCTGCCTTTACTGAGTCAGGGACTGCCCTCAAGGAATCCCAGCTCGTTTATCCCCATTTTGCCCAATCTGTTCCCTGGCAGCCCCAGGATTTTCTGAGAAAAGGCAGGGAGAGATTGCCCCACTCTGGATCTAATGTTGCCCCTGTTCTCACTGCCCCACACCTGCAGCCAGTGGGGTTTGTGCTCTGGGGAGAGCAGCAGCAGCAGAAGAGCAGTCTCCCAAGCCTTATTATATTTTAAAATGTAATAGCAGCACAAGATGTCTATTTTGGTAGACAGAACAGATCATTTCTGGAAGAGGCCCATAAATCTCAAGCAGAGGGGAAATAATTTGGCCAAGGTCGTGTTAAGGCAAAATATTAAAATAGAAAAAATAAATTTAAAAGAAAAAAAAAAAAAAGCAGTTTAGAGCAGGACTGAGGCACCATCTCTGCTCTAAACCTCTCTCCCAGCCTGGGAATCCTGTCCCCCCTGCCCTGCTGTGAAAATAAAGAGGAGAGAGAGCATTACAGCATTACAGCATGGGGCTGAGAGACACGTCAGGGCCTGGCTGAGTGGAGAGACCAAGGCAGAAGAGAGCAGGGACCCCAGCAAGGGCCCTGGCAGGATCCTGCTGATCTCTCTGCCCCAGCTTCAGCCCCCTGCAGCAGCTGGGGAGGCCTCAGGCACTCAGAATACGGGATTAGGGACAGGCTGGGCTGTACCGATGTTGGCAGGGGTGGGGACACACCATTGCAGCACTGATGAGGAAAATCCTGTCACTTCCTCACCAGCAGCTCCTCCATCCCATTGCACCATCAGCAGGGCTGTGCATCCCAGCACGGGCACGGGGGTGGGGAGAGGCTCAGCTTTGGCACAACCTGGCTCCCACCGAGGTGTGTACCCAGCTTTGGCAGGACCTGGCTCCTAGCAGGATGTGTGCCCAGCTTTGGCACTCCTGTGGCACTCAGGACATGGGATTAGGACAGGCTAGGCCATCCCCAGGAGTGGGGAAACACCATTCTAGCACTGATGAGGAAAATCCTGTCACTTCCACACCAGCGGCTCCTCCATCCCATTGTACCATCAGCAGGGCTGTGCATCCCAGCACGGGCACAGAGGACAGGGAGAGGCTCAGATTTGGCAGGATCTGGCCCTGAGCACAGTGTGTGCCAGCTTTGGCACCACCTGGCTCCCACACAGCATGGTGTGTGCCCAGCTTTGGCACTCCCGTGGCACTCAGGATATGGGATTGGGGACAGGCTGGGCTGTCCCGATGTTGGCAGGAGTGGGGACTCACCCTTCTAGCACTGATGAGGAAAATCCTGTCACTGTCCTCACCAGCAGCTCCTGCATCCCATCCCTGGCAGTGCCATCCATCCCCAGAGCTGTGCATCCAGGCATGGGCACAGGGATGGGGAGAGACTCAGATTTGGCACGACGTGGCCCTGAGCAGGGTGTGTGCCCAGCTTTGGCACCACCCGGCTCCCAGCACGGGCAGCAGCTCCCGGTGGCACCGGGGCAATCCCCGCCATCACCGGAGCCACCGGCAGCCCGGTTCGGTAGAAACACCATGATAAAAGCGCATCATTAAAGGACTCGGAGCCTCCCCTCACCCCTCGGAGCTGCCCCAGGGCCGGTGGGACGAGCCAGGCACCCGCAGGGCCGGGGCTCGGCTGCCAAGCGAGGCGTCCCTGGCAGCTCTGAGCGCCCCTGGCAAAGGGAACACAACAAAACTGCTGCTCGTAGCCTCTGGCTGCTTCCCCGGGCTCGCCTGCCAGCTCCCCGCATGCCAGCGGTGCCAACCCAAGCCCTGCCCTGCCCAGGGGCATCCCCACAGGTGACCCGGGCCAGGCACGGGCCGGGCACGGTTCTTTCTTGCTCTGGTGAGAAGGAGGCGGCATTGAGCAGCCTCCCCCGAGAGTGCTTTCCTCTCCCCTTTCCTCCTCCTGCGCAGATTTAATTTCTTCTATCGCTCCCTTCTTCCCTCAGCGAGATCAAAGGAATCCGCGGAACCGGCGCAGTTCGGCGGAAACGGCGATTGAAGGAGAGGGGGAGGAGGGAGAGGATGAGGAGGAGGAGAGGAAGAGAGGCTGGAGGAGCTGCTGGCTCCGGGCAGTGTCCCGGCAGCGCGGGCGGCACCGGGGGCTCCTCCGGTACCGGGGCACCGGGGGCTCCTTCTGCCGGGGAACCGGGGCACCGGGGGCTCCTCCCATCGGGGCACCGGGGCTCCAGGACACCGGCGGCTCCTCCAGCCGGGGCATCGGGGATTCCTTCAGCCGGGGCACCGGGGGTTTCTCCGGCAGAGGCATCGAGGGTTCCTCCACCCGGGGCACCGGGGGCTCCTCCAGCCGGAGCACCGGAGCTCCTATGGCACCGGGGGCTTCTTCTGCCGGGACCGGGGCCTCCTCCGGCACCGGAGCACCGCGGGCTCCTCCGGCCCGGCCACCGGGGGCTCCTCCGGCACCGGGGCACCGGGAGCTCCTCCAGCCGGGGCACCGGGGGCTTCTTCTACCGGGGGTACCGGGGGTTCCTCCGCCCGGGTCACCGGGGCTCCGCTCGCCGCTCCGCCGGGCTCCTGCTGCCCCCTGCCGCCCCGGCGGGACGGGACCGTGCCCGCTCCTGGCCGGTGACCGCTCCGAGACCCCAGCCCGGGTTCTTCCATCCCTGATGTCCCCATCGCTCCGAGCCCCCCAGACGCCACGGGCCAGCGCTGCCACCTCCGCATGTCCTGGTCCGGTACCCCCCACATCCCGGGAGGGAAAAGGGGCTGCCCGATCCCACCCGAGGCCGCGATGGCATCGCTGCCCCCCAGCACATCCCCGAGCCGGGGCCACCTCAGGCTCATGTGGCCGCAGCATCGCCCGTGGCCGCCGGCCAGGGCAGGGGATGTTTGGGGGATGTTTGGGGGATGAGTAACATCCTTCCTGGCAGCGCCGCTGCCCGCTCCTGGAGGCTGCTGCAGGCACAGAGCGGCTCAGCCCCTTCGCCCGCCTCTCTCAGCCGCGGGAAGGAGCCAAAAAAGCGAGGAGGAACTCGTGTGCCAGGGAGAAGGGAGGGAGGGAGGGAGGGAGGGAGGGAGGGAGGGAGGGAGGGAGGATGCTGAGGATGCTGCGTGGCACGGTGGGAAGCAGCCAGGAGGCGCAGGTTGGGGGAGGCAGCTCCAGGCCCCCTCCAGAGCAGGGCTGCGAGCCAGATCCCGGCTGTGTGCTGCCAGAAGCGGCTTATTTTGGAAGGGAGGCGCGCTGGCAGAGCGCTGGGTGTGCGTGTGGAGCTGCTGACGCTGCCGGGGAACAGGGACGGCTCTCATCGGGTCCCTGCCGTGCCTTCAGCCCGCGGCAGAATCTGCAGGGATTCCTTCCCGGCTGCATCCCCAGCTCCTGAGTCATGCCCCGAGCAGGGTGGACGCTCAGCACATTGCCCAGGGCTCACCCCGAACACCAGAGGGGCTTCCTGGGACTCGCCAAACAGGATGGACGGAGCTCCCGACAGCTCTGAGCCATCCAGCGAGGGTCAAACTGGACAAACTGGAGCCTTGAAGCAGGAAAGAGGCACACAGGGCTCATCCCAGCCCTGGACTCTGCTTCCCTTCCCCTCAGCTCCTCAGGAGCCCAAGCCAGCCTCTCCAGGAGCTCAGACCCTCCAGGGAAGGGAAGGAAGTGGCAGCAGCGCTGAGCAGGTCTAGGATGGATCCCAAATTTCACAGCACACAAGGGACCTGCTCTGCCTTCCCAGGAGCTCTGGGGCTGAGGAGCCAGCACAGGCTCCTTGCCAGCACCCCTGTCCCTGCAGAGACACGCCAGGGAGCACACCTGGAGCAGGCATCTTCTATGGAAAATCCTTTCCTTAGGATTTTTCCTCCTGAGAAGCTGAGAGACCTCAGGAACAAAATGTAAACAATGGTTATCTGCTGCTGTGGAATCCAACAGGTGGGTCTGTGATTGGTGTGATGTGATAGTTTCTGATTAATGGCCAATCACAGAGAGTCCGAGCCACAAGCCTTTGTTATGATTCTTCTTCTTTCCTTTTCTATTCTTAGCCAGCCTTCTGATTAAATCCTTTCTTCTATTCTTTTAGTATAGTTTTAATATCATATATATCACAAAATAATAAATCAAGCCTTCTGAAACATGGAGTCACATCCTCATCTCTTCCCTCATCCTGGGACCCCTGTGAGCACCACTACAAGTGGTGACCCTGAGTGAGGAACATTCCTTTTCCCTTTTCCCTAGTTCAGCTGTCTTGGACTCTGGTCAGTCACAAGATTTTATTATCATTCCATTTCTTTCTATTCCTTGCTAGCCTTCTGATGAAATCCTTTCTTCTATTCTTTTAGTATAGTTTGAATGTAATATATATCATAAAATAATAAATAAGCCTCCTGAAACGTGGAGTCAGATCCTCATTGCTTCTCCCATCCCTGTGAACACCATCACACACACCTGGAGCGGGCAGCCGTGCCTGGACAGGGTTTGGGAGCTCCTGCAGCTCTCACATGTGGCTTGGCGTGCCACGAGTTTGGTCAGGTCTCAGCCCATCCCCGAGCAGGGCACAGCTGCGAGCCGGGGATGCAGAGCCAGCCCTGCCCTTGGGAGCACCACACGCTGCAGCATTGTGGCCTGGCTGGTTTTTCCAGAGCTGCATCCAAGGGGCGCAATCAGGAGCAGGCACGCTCCTGGCTGGGCACGGGAGCTGTCGAGGCAGTGCCAGGAACTGGGGCAGTTGCTGGGCACCGTAATAAACCAAAGGAAAATCAAGCAGGCAGCTCCCAAACCTGGGTTGTGCCTCCAGGAGCTGCTGAGCCTCTGCAGGGCTTTGTTTGCAAACCCTGGCACTTCCTCCAGCTTTATTTCACACCAACAGACATTAAAGAACCAGCCTGGAGGGCTGGGATGGGGGAAGGACCCTGGGAAGTGGTGGTGGTGGGAAGAAAGCTCTGGAGGAAAATAGAGAAGCAGTGTCAGGGAAAGGGAGTTCCCTGCACGCAGGGAGGTTGTTTTTGATCAGGGCTTGTCTAGACTGGAGTCACCCACACTGCACAAGCACAGCAACAGCACGCAGCCAGCCCGGGGCTCCCTCTGATCCCAGCAGGACACAGGAGCTGCACTCAGCATGGGCAAGAGCTGACCCTGGCACTGCCCATCCCACCCCAAAGGGACTGGGGGCACCCTCAGGCTTCCAGGTGCTGCCTCTCTGCCCCTCATGCCTTCCCTGTGCCCCCAGGACCCCCCAGCCTGGCCCTGTCACCTGTCCCAGCCCCTGGGCAGCAGAGGGACACAGGGCAGCTGCTCCAAGCTCCCAAATCCCTCCCTGCCTCCCCCAGCCAAGGAGCTGCAGGCACACACAGCGTCACTTTTTCCAGGAGCCTCTCCCTGCTTTCCCTTCCCTCCTCCCTCGCAGGGCTGGGGAGTGCAGGAGGCTCCTGGATCAGGGCAGCACTGTCAGGACTCAGCGCATCCCTCTGGGTGCCCAGAACCCTGCTGGGGGGCTCAGAGACCCTGGCACACAGCCCAGAGCACCCGGGGATTTGATTTTGACCCCTGGAGCAAGCTGCCAACTCTGCATGAGGACCTGAAAGTAACAGAAGTTTGAATAGTATAATAATAAAATTATCACAGGGTGAAAAGGTAGATTTTAGGATTTTTGGTATGGGGGTCATGGGGACAAGATGGAGGAATCTGGGCATGTCTACCCTTTCTCCTTCTTCTTCTTGTTCTCCATTTTCTGCAGTGATGGTGGCACTTTGGGATTGGTTTGGAGTACAAGTGCACTGTCTAACATAGGTGATAGATATTGGGAATTAAGGGTAAATATGTTATACATAGTTTGCGGTATAAAAGGACAACACAGAGAGTGCCTGTGGCTGCCCTGCTGAGCAGACCTCGGCTGGGCAGAAAGAAAATATTATAGATAACAATTAATAAACAACCTCAAGACCAAAAAGTGAAGAGTCCAGACTCGTTCTTCAGTTGCACGAGCTGAAGCAGAGACACAGCACCAGGATGGATCTGGCTGGTTCATCCAAGAACCCCATCACACCCACCTACATCTGAGGGGCTTCAGACACCTTTCTGTAGGAAATAAAAACCCCAAACACTTAAACCCATCCACTCCAAGGCCAGGAGCATCCATGAAAAGAAAGACAACAAGCCTGACACAGACATTCTTTAAGGATGATCTAATTTAAAAACAACATCATAATGAAAATGCACGTACTTTAAAAAGAGACCCACAGCACTGCAGTGCTGGAGGCAGCCACGTGTCAGTGATGGGACTGCTCTGTACCCATTGCCCCTGCTTTCCCAGGACATTTGGACAGCTCCACATCCCCATTTTTATTTTCCTTTACCACAGAAAATGTCTCCCCTAGCCCCGCCACACACCCTAAAGCATCAGCTGAAGCTGCAGGAGGGACAAAGGCTGGAGCAGCAGCTCCTTGCCCAAGCCAGGCGTGAAGCAGGCAGGGGGCAAACAGCTCTGGCTCCCAGCACTGCAGAATTGGGCACAGCCAGAGAAGAGCCTGCCCAGGCACCCTCTGCTCTCAGCAGCTGCTGGCGGGCAGGGCTGCTCTTAAAGATAATCAATGGAGCAGAGAAGAGCTCTGGATTGCTTTAATCCTCTCCAAAACACTACAGCTAGCCCTCCTGCTCCCTCTGTGCCTGTGAGGATTTGTACTTGTGTACGGCTGGATCATTTGACAGGGACAACATACACTGGGCCCAGGCAAGCTCAGCCTTCCCACCCCAGGAGTTTGCTGTTGTGCTCCGCCAGCCCAATAAATCCAAAATCCACCCCCACGTGCCACCCTCCCCTCCCTCCCTCCTCACAGAGGGCTGGGACAGCAGCCTTGGGGTGTGACTCAGGCGCACAGACGGGGAGGACATCCCCTCCCCATGGGCAGGGTGCTGGCAGCGCCATGGGCACGTGGGAGCGGGCAGGGCTGTCCCACCCGTGTCAGTGACAGCCAGAGGCACCGGAGCCGTGGGGCCAATGGTGAAGGCAGAGCCAGCTGTGCCCAGAGCCAGCTGTGCCCAGAGCCAGGAGCACGGCAAGGGGCAGGGCTGGCTCACGGGGCTCCCCTGTAGCTGTAGTGATTGTGGTCAGGGTCAGTCAGGGTCAGGGGCAGGCTGGGTTTGCGCTCCGGGTCCTTCTCCTCGCACTGCCGGGGCGGACGCTGCTTGAAGAAGTCAGAGACGTAGTGAACCTGAAAAAAAAATGGTTTGGGGACACTTGGTCAGGCCAGGCAGGAGCTTATGAGCTCGTTGTAGTGTGTTTTTATCCTTTGTAATAGTTTTGTTTTTGTATCCCCATATTTTTCCCAAATGTACCCCCTCCCTCTACCTGTGTGATCCCTTTCCTTTGCCGAGATCACCCCCAAATCCCACCCTGGCTCTCTCCCTGACTCAGCATCCCATCCCCTCCACCTAGAACTTTCCTCCAGGACATCAAATGATTACCCAGAGGCCAGGGGTCAGCCCCCCAAGTGTTACCCCATACACTGACCTAAATGTCCATTTCCCATTATCCATACCTTAATTTTTCTTATTGGTCAGTAAACGTTATCTACTTTAGATTTCCACCTCCCTTTAAATGCAACCTTGGCACCTCTCTGGAGGCTCTCAGCAGGAGCCCCCCGAGGTGTGGGAGCTCCAAATAAAACCTTGGATTAACCCCTGCTAAGAGTCAGCCCTTTTATCCTCTCCTGATGTCTCTGGTGTCTCTTCTGACCAGCCTGGCTGCTCCCAGCACCCTCGGGGCACAGAGAGTGTCCCCCGCTGTCTGCCGGGGTTCCTGAGGGGCTCCCAGAGGCAGGAGGGACAGGAGGCTGCAGAGGGACACTCACAATGAGGACGGCAATGAGAGCCCCCTGCAGCAGCCCCACCAGCACGTCGCTCCAGTGGTGTTTGTAGTCGGACACCCGCGTGTAGCCCACGTAGATGGCGAAGGCGATGAGGAGGAACTGGATGGTGGGACGAAGCAGCCGGGCCCATTTCCCCACCAGGCGGGCCTGCACGTACAGCTGGGGGGCAGAGAAGGGAGGATTCAGCCAGGGCAGGGTCAGCAGCCCCCCAGGGATGGGGGATTTGGGGTGTGGGAGATGCAGGGGCTCCATGGCACAGCACTCACCGCCAGGAACACCATGCAGTACATCCCAAAGGAGGAGTGTCCTGAGTAGAAGGACAATCTGTGGGGCAAAAAGGGATGGGTCAGGCCATGAGTGAGTGTAGCCATGATATTTGCTGAAAAGTCCTTTCCTTAGGATTTTTTCTCCTGAGAAGCTGGGAGGCCTCAGGAACAAAATGTAAACAATGGTTATCTGCTGCTGTGAAATGCAACAGGTGCATCTGTGATTGGTCTCATGTGGTTGTTTCTAATTAATGGCCAATCACAGTCCAGCTGTCCAGACTGTCTCAATCAGTCACAAGCCTTTGTTATTAATTCCTATTCTATTCTTAGCTAGCCTTCTGATGAAATCCTTTCTTCTATTCTTTTAGTATAGTTTTAATATAATATAGTGTATATAATATAGTATATATTATATATAGTATATATCATTATATATGTATATATAATATATACATATCTATATATTATATATAATATATAAATATATATCTATTACATATATAATATATACATATATAATATTAATATATATAATATGTATATATTAAATTATATATATAATATAGTTTTAGTATAGTTTTAATATCATATATATAATAAATAAAAAAATCAAAATAAACAATAAAATAAATAAAATAAAAATCAAGCCTTCTGAAACATGGAGTCAACATTCTCAACTCTTCCCTCATCCTGTGAACCCCACCACAAGCGAGCCCCCAGCTGGTCCCCACAAGACTCCTGCCCTGGGGCTGCCACTGTGAGCAGGTGGCAGAGACCCATCCTGTGTCACCCTGGCTCACCTGGACTCGGTGACATTCCTGCTCTCCCCCTGGCACACGTTCTCCAGCTGCACATAGATGGAGCAGTTCACCTTGGACCAGTCAGGGTTGCACACAGCCAGGAAGTTTGGCCTCAGACGGCCGATCATGTACTTGGCCAGGTCAGTCAGGGACTGGCTGATGGCTCCCCCGAAGAGAAAGGTGCCAACCACCTTGTAGAGGGCAGCCAGGTAATTGTTGTACTCTGATTTGGAGTAGAGACGCTCGGTGTAGACCAGGTATGCCTCCCCTGATGTGATCTGCAGAGAGCAGGGGGAGAGGTGAGGGCTGGGGGCTGTGAGCTGTCACAGACATCTTTAATGAAAAATCCTTTCCTTAGGATTTTTCCTCCTGAGAAGCCTCAAGAACAAAATGTAAACATTGATTATCCGCTGCTGTGGAATGCAACAGATGGATCTTTGATTAGCCCATGTTGGATGTTTCTAATTAATGGCCAATCACAGTCAGCTGGCTTGGACAGAGTCTGAGCCACAAACCTTTGTTATGATTTTTCTTTCTTTTTCTATTCTTAGCTAGCCTTCTGATGAAATCCTTTCTTCTATTCTTTTAGTATAGTTTTAATGTAATATATACCATAAAATACTAAATCAAACCTTCTAAACCATAAAGTCAGATCCTCATCTCTTCCCTCAACCTGAGACCCCTGTGAACACGGTCACAACGAGCAGCTCCCAGGGGTGCAGACGTGAGGGCTGGGGGCTATTGAGCAGCTCCCCAGGGGTGCAGGATGCTTTGGGTTTGTGGCAGAGCATCCACCCTGGCATCCACCTGCACAGGAGCCCACAGACCCTCTCTCCATCCCATGGGATGCGTCTCTCCCCACTCCAAAGCAGAGCAGGGCTCAGCTGAGGGTGTTGCTGCCCATTCAGAGCTCTGGAGGTGGCTCTGCTGAGCCCCCAGATACAACCTGACCCTGTCCTGGAGGGAAGGGGTGGCAGTTCCTTACGATGATGACAGTGCAGCTGATGGTGACCCCGGCCATGAGGCCGTGGGTGATGGTGTCAGCCTTGTAGGGGTAACGGATGGAGTCATCGTTGCAGTAGAAGCCTCGCTTGTAGGGGGAGTTCACCAGAGTGAGGATGATGAAGGGCAGAGACGCTGCAAGGCACACAGAGGTGAGGGCTGGGGACAGCAGCCAGCACGCATCTCTCACCCCTAAGTCTCTGCTCCTCGATGCCAGGGAGGGATCCCCCCAAAGAATGAATTCCTGAGCCACCTGTACCCAGGGCAGCAGGACCTGAACCCACCAGCACACTGCCCTGAGAGCGATAGGGCCCTATCAGAGCTCCCAGATGCCTGCAGCACCCAGATACCACAGGGGACAGCCACAAACGGGCACCCACGGAGCCCCCAGGGCTGCCCCGCTCCTCCCCAGGCACAGCAGGGGCAAGAACCGAGCCTGTGCCCTCTCCTCACACTGCCCAGCCTGGGGGGACAGAGCTGATAAAATTAACGAGCACAGGCATCTTGTAAACGTGTTTTATGGCAGGGAAGGGCCCCCAGATGGTCCCACAGCAGCTCCAGGAGAGGCAGCACTGGGAGATGCTGAACATGACCCAACCCAGGCACAACAGGACTTCACTGCACTTGGCTTGCTCCCCTCATCCTCCTGTCAGCCTCTCCTCTCCCCCAGCTCCTGCGGGCTCTGCAGAGAGGCTGTGCTGGCTGGGTCAGCCTGGACAAGGAGGATTTTCCACACAGCACGCTGGGGCAGCTGTGAGCTCACCCAGGACGGAAGTACCCCCAGATCCAGAGGGGTTTTGGGGTCTCTGTGTGGCATATCAGTCGTGCCAGCCCCTGCTCCATCCCTGCTCAGGGACAGCCAAGGACGAGCCCAGGACGCTCCCCAGGGAAGCGCCCCCCCCCCTCCCCGGAGGCCACCTTAGGCCGGGCTCCTCTCCCAGTTCCGCCTTTCCCGGTGGTTTCCGCCTCCCCTTGTTCCTCCGTCTCCCGGGAGCCCGCACCTTTGTCCCCGCCCGTCCCCGCTCCCACCGAGCGAACGGGAGGGACCGCGGGGGATGAAGCACCGGGGGCTGCCCCGCCACCCCCGCCGGGGGCACGGAACCGGCCCCAGTCCCTCCTCCCTCCTCGCACACCTCAGACGTCCATTTTCAGCTCAAATTAGACACCAATTTTCCTCCCGGATAATTTCATACTCCAGAAAAAGCTCCCCTAAAAATATAAAGCACCGGCCGGCCCACGGGAGGGGAAACCGGGACCCGGCCTGTGCCGCCGCCCCGCAGCCGGGGAAGCTCCAGCCGCGATCCCAAGCCGGGCCTTTATTTTTAGTCCGTCTTAATTCGTTACTTCCTTGCACGGCACTTTTAGAAACATTTACCGGCACTGGAAGGAGCAGGGGGGTCCTAAAGGGGCGCTCCGAACCCACCGGCCCCGCGGAGCGCCGCGCTCGGCGGCGGGCAGGCGGCCAGGGCGGCGGCGGAGCCGTCTCGGTGCCGCCCGAGCCGAGGGATCGTCCCGGACAGCGACAGACCGGGCTCCCACCCTCCCTTGGGACCGTTCCCGGAAAAGGGAACAGCCCCGAGAACCGGGAGGGTCCCGGTTGGGGTAGGGCGGGAGGCGCCAGCGCCGCCGGTGGGTCCCGGTGGAGGCCCGGAGCACCGGACCCCGCCGGACAGGTGGCGGACACCGGGCAGAGCGCGGCGGGATCGCGGAGCCCCGGTACCTCCGGCGGACCTGGCCCCAGCCCAGCCCCACCGGAGCCGCTCCGGAGCCGCCCGCGGCGGGCAGAGCACCGGCACGGAGCCCTCACCGACCGCCAGGCACAGCACGTCGAGCGCCACGAAGACCTTCCTGCGCTCCATCCCGCAGCCGCTGCGGCCCCGCGGCCCGGCCCCGCGCCTCACATGGCCCGGAACGGCGCGGGCCCGGCCGGGAGGTAAAGTCCGGGCGGGGCGGGGCCCGGTGCCCCCGCCCAGGGCCGGGGCGGGGCGGCAGCGGCGGGCCCGGGGCAGGTGTGGGGCTCGGTGGGGCCGGGACCCCTCTGGAGCCAAACCCCGCTCGCTCCCCGCCGTTTCCTCCGGCCCCGTTCCGGTGTTCGGCCCTCCGGAGCCCCCCGGTGCCCACCCCGCCTGGCCCGGCTCCCTACCGAGGGGAAGGGGGAGAAGAAAGCGAGCGAGGCCGCTTCGGGAGCCGCTCGAGTCCCACCCGCCTCGGGGCTATGTCCCGAGGAGAAAAGGAGGGAGAAAAAGGAAAATTCTGCCCCTGAAATGCGCTGGGTGCGCTGGCGGGGGTTTGTACAGACGGGACAGTCTTGGACAAAGCGGCTTGGCTCGGTCCGAGATGGGTTCCTGAGGGGAAGCAGGGATGTCCAGGAGCCTGTGGATGATCACACACCGGGGTGAGCACACAGGGCGAGCTGATTTAGCCGCTGAGATATTTGGCTGTATTTTCTGAGCCTCCGACGTCCTGGGGGCTCCCGGTGCTTCCCGGTGGGTTTGGGGACGTGCTGAAACCCAGAATGGGGACAGGAGCAAGGGCTGGAGCGCAGCAATTCCCCGCTGGGAGCAGGGACTGTCGCATCCCGGCTGTTTGCTCCAGGCCGGATGTCGGGAAGGAAACAAATAACACAGAAACCACCCATGGCTGATAATGCGGGCGATTGAAGCGCGGCTGAGCGGCCTGCGCGGAATGTCAAGGCTGTTTGTGGGAAGCCGAGAGAGCTGGGAATACTCTCGAGTTCCAGGAGGGGGAACAGAACCACGGAGCGGCTCTGTCACAGCTTTCCCCTGCCCTGATGTGCCCCGGTGCCGCGGGGTTCCTGGCACACGGCTGGGGCAGGATTTGCCCCACACACGCTGCCTGCAGACCCCAAGCAAACTGAGAGCCCCGAGGAAGGAGAGCTGGGTGGATGCCCAGGCTGTGTCGAAGATGTGAAGATTAAACGCCCCGGGCCGGGCCACCGTGGGGACACAGATGTGACAGCGGAGCGGGACCGGGCCGGTCCCGGGGGTGTCGCGGGGCCCGGGCGGCTCCGGTGGCTCCGGGCGGGTCCCGCGGGGAGCGGGCGGGCCCGGGCGTGGCGCGGTGTCGCCCTCTGCTGTCCGAGTGCCGCCGCTGCAGCCGGGCCCGGGGACACCGGCCCGGATCTGCCCCGGATCCCGGGGGCGGCAGAACCGGCCCGGAGCCTGTCCCGGATCCCGGAGGGCTTCGGAATCCAGCCCGAACCCGGCCCCGGAGCTGCGGAATCCAGCCCGGACCCTGGGGAACTGCGGAATCCGGCCAGGACCCTGTCCCGGGGTCTTTAATGTCCTGGAGATCCGGTCCTGCTGCTCTCACCGCCTCGGGTCACGCAGGGCTGAAACCAGCGTTTGGTGTCCAAGGATGCCAAGGAGGGATCGCGGTCCCAGCCGAACTCCAACCCGAGGTTCCCGCTGCTCATCGGGGCCTTAAAGAAGGGAGGAACCCGCTCCTGTCCCTCCTGCCCTGGGCTGTGCCCACCCTCGTACCCACCTGGTACTCTGCCTCGTGTCTGGGCAGAGCTGGAGCCCTCAGGGCAGCCTCAGGACAGGCAGAAGCAAGAGAAGAGAATTTAAGGAGTCTGTGATGGAACAGAGGGACTGTGGTGGGAAAACACAACGCAGTTGCAGCAGGAACACTCCACTTGCCTCTAGGAGCTTGTTCTGGTTGAAGTTTGGAGGCACCCCTGCATTTCAACACCCCAGCCCTGGCACCGGCATTTGGGGGACCTGTGAGAGGAACAAACAGCTCCCTCCAGCTCCAGCACAGGGAGGGAAAACTTTGGGCCTCCTCCCATGCTGGGATGGCACCCCTGGCACAGGGAATCCTGCCCTGCCTGGAGGAGAGCGCTTGTGGAGGGCAGGAGAGGATCAGACAGCAGAGGCAGGGACCTCTGTTCTTGTTTTGTCATCATTGTACGCTGGACTGCTGCATCTTGGCCTCTAAAAAGAAGACAGACTTCTGACTCACTTTCAAATTAGGTTTTTAATTAAATAAATAATGGCGAGGGGTCTTCAAGGCAGTGTCACTTCACAGTGTAGGGCTGGGGGGCAAGGGAGAAAAGAGTCCAGCATTGGGAGCGGCTCAAAGTGAATGTGCTTTGTAAGAAGGAAAAAAGAAAACCCCAACCAAAAAAAAAAAAAAAAAAAACAACCAACCAGAACCAAACCCCCTCCCTGTCCCAGCCTTTCTCACCCCTCTCCCTCAAAGTTATGTGGAAAAAGCGCTGCACTCATGTTGAAAGACCCCATGCAAATCTGTAAACAACACTGAAGGACATCGAGAGATTTCTGCCTCAGCCAGCTCCCCTCTCCTTTCACTAGGGCTTGAAATAAACCAAAAGAAAAAATGGTTTCAGGAAAAGTAAGAATGTTCTCAGCCTATGGAGGAGATGCCAAGGCCTGGCCCTCCCTGGGAGGGCTGCCTGAGCTCTCACCCTGCCTCCTCTTCTCCCTGCAGCCAAGGAGCCTCCTCTCACCCCCAGGAAAGGGGAATCACAGCCTGGGCAGTTCCACTGTGGAGCAGGCACTCGTGTTTGCTCTCTGTTCCCAGCAGAGGACAGGGGGAGGCCCCTGCTCAGCACCTCTGGCCATGCCTGGGGCTCAGCACAGAGCTGGGCACCAAAGCAAACCCCTGCCAAAGCACACAGACCACATCTGGGCCTTAGGAGGTGAGACAAGCTCCAATCCTGACATCCCATTGATGCTGTCTTCCTGCTCCTGCTGCAGGGCTGGGCACAACTTCCCAGAGCCAGGTAAAGGAAGGTGCAGCCTCCTGGGTTTAGGTACCTGCCAAATGTACCGAAATCACAGCCCCAAATTCACCAAAACCCTCAACCCAAGCCCCTTCCCAGCTGCAGAGGACAGCTGGAGGAAACACAGCTCTTGTGGGAGCTTTGCCCAGCAGGTGAGCACAGAGAATTCCCTGCATGGGAAAAAGGGAATGGGAACAACTGAGCCATGGCCAACCCCACACCTGCAACACACCTGGGAACTGAAGCAGCTTTGGACTCCAGCACAGCCAAGGACAGGCTCCTGGGGCTCTGCACAGCACCTGGCACCTTCCATGGCAAGAGAAGACACACCTTCCTCTCAGCACAGCCTGTTTTGTGGCACAGGGATGCTGTGGGACTGTGCTAACACCCACATCCCAGACACCCTGGGAGCTGAGCAACCTCCTCCCTCTGCTGACAAACTGCTGGAACAAACTGGGAAGTTACAGATGTTTTCACCTGCATTCTACCCTCTGGCACTTCAGCCCAGACAAGATCAGGTCATCCCCTGCCAGCAGCAGCAGCAGCTCTTGGCCAGCAGCACTCTGAGTCCACAACCTCCTGCTCCTCCCCACAGAAATTCTCCCTGGCCCAGCACTGCACAGGGAGGTGAGAAGGACTCGAGTGCACACGATGCTGCTGCACACACAGCATCTCCTTCCAACCCCTGACATTTCTGCCCAAGGGCTGGGCCAGGCCATGTCCCACTTGCAGCTGGTGGAGTCAGAACACGTGGCTGCTGCCAGAGCTCCTGGCATGACAGCCCAGCTGCTGTCATGGTCCTTAATGCCCAGCTTGTCCCATTCCTCTCTCTAAAGCCTGGGATAGTGTCCCAGGCAGGACTCAAGGTGACACTGCCAGCCAGGCCACCCCTTCCCTGAGCCTGCTGTGGTCCCAGGGGCTGTGCACAGGTGATGGGAGATGTCCTAGATTATTTTCCCCCCTCCAGCATATCCAAAGCACTTGTCAGCAGCATGACCCCCTTACTCACTGCTCACAGCAGTGTTTCCATCCATCAGCAGCTGTGTGTCTGTCCTGTCCATGGCTGCTGGGAGGAGGACAGGGTGAGTGGCTCCTTCTGCAGCACGCTGCCCATGGAGGAGGGATCAGCCTCCCTTGGCATCACCGTGCCCATCTCTGCAGGAAACTGCCCTGCAGCCCTCCCAGGCTCTCAGACCCCCAGCCTGCACCCTCACCATGATGGTGACACATCTCTCTTCTCAAAGCACCTCAGACTGTCCCTCTGGGGCCAAGGGACACGTCCCCATCCCGAGGCAGGGACTGTCTGAGCAGACTGGCATCACCCAGGGTGACACACGGCCAGCACAGGAGGGGGGTGAGGGACCTCCCTACTCAGGAAAGCCAGCCACCACTTTGCACAACTGTGTCAGGATACACTGGAGCAGAAAGGTGTTTGGTTTCACTGTAGCCTTGGATCAAGAAGGATGGAAAGACGGATTCCGACCGACAGCTCCAAACTGTCCCTACAGGACAGTGGAAGTTCCAGAATTTCACTCAGTCAGGTCAAAGTCCTTGCTGGGTCTGTGACAAATTTGTGACTGGAGACTTTCACTGTGACAGAGGCTCTGAGTGAGCCACAGGTGCTGGGCAAGCCTGATGAGCAGTCAGGAAAGTATTTACATCTCCAATGCCAATGAGACCGAAATCTGTGACCGATAAGGACACTTGAGCAGGGGCCACCACTGCCTCAGGGTCTCTGTCCAAATCCACAGCTCCAGCAATTAAAGGCAACTCCTCATTAATGTCTGCAGGGAGAGTGAAGTCCATGGTTATTGTCTCACCAGAGTTCTGCAACGTTTCCTGCTTCTCTGCCAGTCCTGGTGCCGCGGGTGGCAAAGCGAAGAGCTCGGGCTCGGAGGGGGTGACAGAGTGACGTGGGCAGGGCACAGGGACAGCCCCTGAGGGTGTCTCCTCCGAGGGGTCAAAGGAGCAGTTTGTCTCCGAGGGGGTGCTGCATTCATAGCCCTGCCCTGACTCACTGATGCTGCCCAGGCTGCAGGCTGTGCTCTCCACGCTCAGGGGCTCTGCTCAGGTGGGGACAGAGAGAAGAACAAGAAAGTCAAATTCAAAGTGAGTCCACAATGCCCAAGATGGTATTTGTTAGGTGGCACAAGTGTTTCTTTGTTACAGCAACCAAGATTCCCCCATCAGCCCCCACCGAGGGAAGGCAAGATGCCCACAGCAGATGGGAGGCCATCAGTGTTTCTATGGAAATTAAAGGAAACCTCACAGACACACTACAAGATAAGCCAAACCCTAAATCCTATCCCCTCGTGCCAACAACCCCTGGGAGCTGCCAACATAAAGCTTTCATCTGCAGGAGGACAGTGAGGGAATGAACCCATGTGGGGCTCCCTGGAGATCTTCTCACAGCCAGCTCTGTGTGAAAGCAGCTTGCACCTCACTTCTGGGGCCTTAACCCAGCCTCTGGAGGAGCTGTCTGTGTCAGAGCTTTGGCAGCAGCTCATTCAGGTGATCCTTTTGTTTGGGGAATGATTTAGGCCACCCCTCCTAGCCCAGAACTGTTTTACAGTCACCCCTGGTCAGTGCAGAGACAAACAAGACTCCTGCTGACACCAAAACCCCATAGCAGACAGACAAAAAGGAATTACCTGTGCTCTCAATTGCTATCTGATCCTGCCCAAAGTGAGCATCCAGGCAGCCAGCTGCAGAGGGAATTGGTGGGGAGCTCCGAGAACGATTTGTGTTTTCCACTTCAACCCCATCCAGGTCATTGTCAGTGAAATCCCTGTGGGGAAACAGAGAGAGCCTTGCCACCAGGTGCTGAGCAGGCAGGAGAAAGGTGACTGGGACTAAAACCCATCAACAAATAGAGCAATGGCACTGTAGAGACATCACTGGAATGAATGTCCATCCCTCCCTGCTCTCAGAGCCCTGAGGAGGTGATCTCAGGTAACAGCATGGCCAAGACCAGCCCATGATAAACCAAAATGAACTCTCCAGCTTCCTAAAGAGCTTTGCCCCCAATTCTGTGAGCTTCAGCCTGTTCCAAAGGGAAATAAATCCATGAACAAACACCCAGTTTGGGTGAGAACACCCAGTTTCATGCAATGACTGCGGTGGGTCCTCAGTGTGCCAGCAAAGAGCAACTGATGAGAAATATATTTTTCCACCCTGGGAAGATTTAAGATTTCAGGTATTTTCCTGTGTTGCATCAGAATTAAAAAAAAAAAAAAATTCTAAGCCTTCATCTGATATTTTTAATTGATTCAGCTTCAATATTTCATTTTGACCTATTAAGAGATTTCCGTTTCAACTTTTTTGAAAAGGTGTATTTTGAAAAGTACTTTCGGTAATTAGCATACATTTCAAAGGGAAGAATTTGCCTCAAAGGGAAATTAATTCAGGTTCCAAACCACCAGAAATAAATGCATTTTGGAATTTAAAAAGCTCCCTTCCCAAAACCTCATCAAGCAGAGTTCTTTCAAAGTCAGCTCTGAATCCCTGTCCCCAGCCTTTTGTGGATGTGCTTGGAACAAAACTACTTTTGACACACAGAAAAGGATGAGAAAGTTCAGAGCTCTTTTATCTTCCCTCCCCACACCAAGTGAGTGTTTGTGCTCTGAGAACTCCCCGTGCATCCCTCCATCCTCCCACCCCAGAAACCTTCTGGAGAAGAAAGCGCAGTCTGTTAAGCGGAGGTGCTTTGCAGCAGGAATCTTCATGGGGAGGTTAACATTACTAATTTTAGTGTGAGAATATTCCACGCACGTGGCTCCAGGGTGGAGGACGTACTTCTTCCTTCCTAGACGAGTCTGCTGAGTGAAGTAGTCATAACGTTCTGATTTTTTCCACATGTAATAATACTCCACGCACTCACCCACCGACCGCGTGCGGACCTGAGGAGAAACACCCCAGTCAGGACAGCCCACCCTCATCCTTTGCATCTCCTGGAGCAAGGAGCTAAATTCCCATTTAACCAGCACAGAAAGTTAGAAGTGCATTACAGTGATTTACATTGCTATGGACACATTGCTGCAGAACAGAAGCACGTACTGAGGTTTCCGAGGTGGCCAAGAGAAAGGAACTCCCCACAGCACACAGCTGCTGGCACAGACCCCTGTGGGCCACACACACTCGTGCAGGACTTTCCTGTGCTTCCAGCAGCAGCACACTTAGCAGAGAGAGCAAACCTGCATCCATTGGCACTGGCCAGCGTCAACATGCCTACAATTAACCAGTGGTAGAACTGGACTCTCTGGTTCTGCCAACTCCCAGCACAGCAGCATGTCCCGGGGCCCAGCTCTCCCTACAACAGCATCTGCCATTCTAGAGGACCCCAGGGGACTTTACGAAACATCCACATGCTCAACTCACTCATTCACAGAAGTACTGCAAGGGCTGAGAGTTTGGAAAGAACTTTTGAGACTCCAGAAAGGGCTAATCAGTAATTAACTGACATCACTCATGCAGGTCAGTGGTGTTTGTGACTTCTCCCACCTGGAAAATAAGGCAGAGCAGGGCAGTGAACAGCCCATCACCTGCTGGCATGAGTCAACACAAAGCCTGGGATTGGAACTCGGCCATCCTGAACTCCCTGTGTCAGCCCAGGCCCAAAACACACCTGTGGTGCCCAAGCACCTTCCTCCTTCCCCTGCTCCTCACCTGGGGGGAGCAGCCTTACCTTGTTGGCTTGGATAAGGTGAAAGTTTTTCCCATGGACCCTAAAGCCATGCTCAAAATTTCTACATTCTTCCTCGCTCCAGGCACAAAGCTCATCTGCAACAGAAAGAAAGAGTTGGGGGAGATGGAAAGAAAGAGTTGGGGGAGATGGAAAGAAAGAAGGAGTTGGGGGAGATGGAAAGAAAGAAAGAAAGAGTTGGGGGAGAAGCAAAGAAAGAGAGTTGGGGGAGAAGCAAAGAAAGAGAGTTGGGGGAGAAGCAAAGAAAGAGAGTTGGGGGAGATGGAAACAAAGAGTTGGGGGAGATGGAAACAAAGAAAGAAAGAGTTGGGGGAGAAGCAAAGAAAGAGAGTTGGGGGAGAAGCAAAGAAAGAGAGTTGGGGGAGATGGAAACAAAGAGTTGGGGGAGATGGAAACAAAGAGTTGGGGGAGATGTGCAGAATCTAGAAGGAGTTTTAGGTGCCATGATGAACCCAAAAAAGGGGGTCCTTACCTCTGATAACCTTCACGTTGAACCTTAACCTCCTCAGCGCCTCTTCTGCATTGAAGTTGCATTTCACCAGCTCATACAAAGCCTGGGGAACAGAAGGAAATCACTCCCAGCACCTACCTGAGCAACACACCACAAACCAGCCCGCTCATGACTCACATTTGTCTTGTAAAATTTCCATTTCCCAGGAGCCACCTTGCTGCTAACCCCACCTTGACCATCAGCAGAGATTACCCCACTTAAGGCATTGGGTAACAAACCCTGGCACTCAACAGATGCAATCCCACCAGAATCTAACCTGGCTAGCTTGAAGTAAACACAGCTGCTCTGAAATGGTTGATCTGCTGACTTTCCCAGTTCACCCAATGGGAGAGTAACCAACCTCCCCAGAGCACAGCTGGGCACACACCCTTACAGGAATGTGCCCCTTGTTGATGAAGTGACAAAACTATCCTTTGTCCCCTTAAAAAGGAAAAAAGCTCAGAAGTTTTTCTCCTCAATTAGGTGGAAAGACATCTTATAGGACTTGGGGGACTTCACTTCAACTGGACAGAAGTCAAAACGTCCCACCTAACTTACTAGAAAAAGAAGAGAACAAAGAAACTAATGGCTTTTGTGAGGAGTTTTACCAGCAGCAAGAACCTCTTGCACTGACTTGTTTTTTCTCTGTAAAGAGCTTTGCTATTTTGGCTTTTATTACAACCTTTTTGTTTCCAACATTACCACAGAAGCCATCCTGCTGATTTTATGCCTTCTAAAGTAGCTGAGCTATCTTGGGTGTGAAATAAATCTCAAAAAGGTTATGAGATTTGGGTAGAGGGGACCCGTATTTCACACCCTCACTTAGGATCACTGGAGTTTGACCTTATTCTGCCCTCTGTAGGGAACATGACACTGTTGGGCCAGCACCTGCTGGGTCTGTGTGGGCTGCAGGAAGCCCTGGGCTCACCTGCTCGTTGTCTTTGACCACCTCTCCCTCAGGCAGGCTGCTGCCAGCCAGCTCGTCCCACTGGCGCTTCACAGCTCGGTACAGGAACTCTTCCACCTCCCTCTCAGGGAGGATGTTTGGGTCCCAAAGCAGCTGATCTTCATTCTCATAGGCTAACAGAAAAAGCACTGAAATAAGATAATCAAACAGAGAATTCTGCTGCTTTTTGAGAAGTGGTCTGCACGGGCATGCATGGGGAAGACAGAGGAGGGAGGAAATCTTTGCTTGGTTGCTCCAATTTGGCACCAGAGATGACAAACATCTCTCAAGGCACTGCCTGTTCCCTCCTGATTTTGGAGGCAGATAAGCTCTTTATATCTCTTTTAGGGCCTTTGGCACAGGTTCAGCCTGCTTCCATTGTTTCAGAAAGGTTGGCTGACAAAAGTTTTTGTTATCATATTCTCAAAGATTGCTGTTTTGATTAATTAATCCTGGCAAATAAAAACTGTTTTAGCTTTCTTGTCCAGAAGCTCAACAAGCTGGCACTCATACTGCACTCATTATTGGACACAATCTGCAAATCAAGGCACCTCTGTCTGCTCTGCAGACATCCCAAAATCAGAAACAGATCATCTCCAGGGAGCACTGGAGGTGCTCACTACTTAAGGAAGATGTCAGAATAAATCAGAGCATCCCCAGATGAGTGTTCCTTCTCTTTGGCAACAGCTGAGACCCCCTCCTGCAAACCTGTCACACCAACCCAGATCTCAGGGAGGTTCACTAATTCTGTCCCTGTGCTCCCATCCCTATTAACTCAGCCAGTAAATCTGAATGTGAGCATTGAAAGCTGCCCAGCCTGGAGATCCAGAGCAAGGACTGGAGATCCAGAGCCCATCAGAACCCCCTGCCAGCAGCCCTACCCCAGCCCAGGCACAAAGAAGAGGCTGCCTTACCTTTCTGCCTGTGCCTGTTCAAACGGAGGATGGGAACAGTGGCCTGGTACTGAGGTCCAACCATGATCTCCTGAAATCCCACAAGAGAGAGGTGAGAAAATTGAAATGGGAAATGCTCCATGCAGGCTGTACTTCATGATTTAGGGGCTACACCACTACAAGGCTGATTTATTTACTGGGAGCCCCCTCTGTCACTGTTGTTTCTGGTGAACCCTGACTATTTGATAGGGTAACTAAGAAGATTTATTATCAACCAGATAATACTGTGGGGACCTTCAGCATTTACATAGTTTTAATGGAAAGGATCTATGGCAAGCAGCTAAGGGTGGAAATAAAGCAATGCAGAGGTTCTCCTGCAACCTTCACAGCCAAGATGAATTTGGAAACCTGCTCCTCTCTTTAGAAAGGTGGTTCCCCCTCAGTAAATCCTGCTGGGAATACTGCACAGCATTTCACCTTTATAAGGTTGCAGATTTAATTTACCAAGGCACAACAGACTTCCCTTATCAGAAGATAATTTCAAGATTGTATTAAAAACCCCTCTTGTTACCCACATCTGCCACTGCCCCCCATAAAATGCAAGCCAATTGGGGAAATAACACAGTGCTTTGGTGTCGTGCATTTTTCCAATTCAAGAGTCCCCCTTCCCAATGCACTCAGGTCATTTACCTTCTTACACTCATTGGATGGGATGGAATCCACCTCTGAGTCCTCAGCCATGGAGGAAGCACATGGTGATGAACATGGCTCTTTGTCTTCATCAGCAAGGAAGTTGTTTGCTTTGTGGGAAAGGAAAAGATCTGTAGTTAGGATTTTTTAATTCTATTCCTTTACATTCCCTCTCCTTCCCTTCATTTTCTGTCCTAAAGTCCCTTTCAGCATGGTCTACAATGACGACTTACCTATATTTTAATTTTCTCACTTTAGGTAAAACAATTTGGACATTTGCCACATGGATGGCCAACTTGGGGAAGCTCAGACTCCTTATTATTGCAAGACAGCAGAAGAAATAACATCACTTCATGCAGAGTCCCTGCCACGTGCTTTGGCTTCCCACATATTCCAACATTTAGGAACTGCCACAACACATCACTCCATTACTACTACTGAATTTATTCACTTGTAGAGGTGTCAGATGAGGTACTGATCTTTCAGACTGCAATTACAGCAGGCAGCAAAACAATTCCCACTCTCTCTCTGAGTATTCTGAGCAAATTCTCCCCTCATCCCACTGCTCATCAACGCTCTGTCCTGTCCTACCCAAAGCCCAGTAACGCCTCTGCCATGCAGACAGTCCCTAGGAGGAAAAGTGGAAAATCTGATGTCAGGAGACTGACAAAATTAAGAGAAGCATTCTCACCCTCCCCTGCACATCATATGTAAAAGTGAACAGCAGCTACTTAGGAACTAGTGACACATACAGCCAGGCTGGTTTGGGAATAAGTCCGAAGCATCGTGGGACGTGACGGATGGAGTCAGATCATCAGCTGAGGATTGTGTCTCCTCCTCTTCTTCCCCTGAAAGCAAATCCTTCGCTATTTGTTCCTTTTAACAACAACAAGAAAGTGAAAAATATTTTTAAATTAAAAAAAAAAATATAAGAGAGGGAGTGAGGACTAGAGTAAAAGCATTTTTTGGCCAGCATTGGTCACATCCACAGAGCTCTTCACCCTCCCACAGCTTGTCCAAAGACAGATTCTCTCTCACACTCCTACCACACCCAGACTATTTTCCCTAGAAGCACTTTAACAAGTGTCATCAGTGGCTTCCTATGGAAGGCAGACAGTATGAGCAAGCATCCCCTTCTGTAGAGCTGCACTCACAGCAAACAACTCAAAAATCCTGAAGGAGGAAGAAAGAAAAAAAACCCCAACCCTCTCCAAAAAACCCCACTTTCTATAGACTTGAGCTAGAACAAGAGGATACAGACTTTCCCTGGCTCTTGACACACCCCCATCAATGTACAAATACTTGTAACCAAAGCTCCATACAGTTTCTACATTTTGAAACAGATATCCTTTGTCCCTTCTTCTCTAAACACTTCACACTCTTATTTCTGCACCTGGTGCTCCCCAGAACATGGCAGGCCCCTTCCAAGCCCTCTGAAATGGGGGAAACCTCAACCCCATGTGCAGCCACCAGGCAGAGAGCTGCTCTCACCTTATCCAGAGTCATGTCAGGGAGGTTGGGAGCGATGTCATTGCTCTCACTGTCCTGCTCCGAGATGGGATCTGATGCCTCATAGCCATACAGTGCAAGCAGCTCCTCAAATGGCATTTCACTGCTCTGAGCAAGAGGAGGACAAAGCTGCATCAGGAAGAGAACAACCACAAGGGCAGCACAGCAGCTGGGACACAGACAGGGCAGCTCAGCTCCTCTGGGGGCTCTGAGCAAGTCTCAGGTGACACTGCTGGGACCCACTGTAACCTGTGCCTCTCAAAGGCATGGAAAAGCCAGGAACTTTCACTGTAACAGATATATTTTTATGAAAAATCCTTTCCTTAGGATTTTTTCCTCCTGCCTGAGAAGCTGAAAGGCCTCAGGAACAAAATGTAAACATTGATTATCTGCTGCTGTGGAATGCAACAGGTGGATCTGTGATTGGTCTCATGTGGATGTTTGTAATTATTGGCAAATCAGCCCAGCTGGCTCAGACTCTCTGTCCAAGCCACAAACCTTTGTTATCATTCCCTTCTATTCTTAGTTTAGCCAGCCTTCTGATGAGAACCTTTTCTTCCATTCTTTTAGTACAGTTTTAATGTA
The DNA here is from genome assembly GCF_027579445.1 of Ammospiza nelsoni. Lineage (NCBI taxonomy): Eukaryota > Metazoa > Chordata > Aves > Passeriformes > Passerellidae > Ammospiza > Ammospiza nelsoni. The sequence goes on from NC_080659.1 coordinate 3,876,925, forward strand.
ATATATATCATAAAATAATAAATCAAGCCTTCTGAAACGCGGAGTCAGATCCTCATCTCTTCCTTCAACATAAGACCCCTGTGAACATGGTCACATTTCACTCCAATGCATTTTTAAAAATATCTTTATCTTTTATTCTAGATTTCAAACAAGTGCCAGACAGCACAAGGGTATTTAAGCAGAGGAAGGGGAGCAGCAAATCCCCTGTACCTGGCCTGAAGAGACACTCCCTGTCACCAAGAACAGTTTGTGTTCCACTCAGGTCTCCCTGGGACCACCCACAGCTTCACACAGCAAACAACCAAATCCTCCAGGTAATTTCCCTTCCCCTCCCCTGTTGCCTTTACCTGAGAGGCACTGAAACTCTTCTCCAGCTCTTCTAAAGATTTCTGCTTCTCCTGAGCATCATCTTCCTCCCTTTCTTCCCTCACACCATAGTTCTGGGAAAGGATCTCTGCCAGGTTCAGTCGATGATCAGCTGAGCCCATTGACACAACTGCAGGGATCAGAAGGAGTTGGACACTTGGAACACATCTTGAGATGCAACAACAAAGCCAGGGATGATCCCTTCTTGTGTGTGTGCAGGCATGATAAGCCAGAGGAAGAGATTAGGCAGAACAGAGATCACAACTGGCAGCACTCACTTCATCAGCACAAAGGTTCTGTGCACATTTGAGTCCCACAGCTGACTGGAAGCTGAATTTGAAGCTTTTCTGAGTATTTGTGTGTCAGTCCTCACTGGATTCTCACAATATGTGTGCACACATTGCAGCCTCTCCTTCACCTAGAGGCATTTTTAGGGTAATCACCCCTTAATTTAAAATGGCCAAATGGACACCTGTAGGAGCTTTGGCATCACCCCTTACTCAAGAATGGCCAAATATTCCTTTTTATCCCCTACTTTTATGGATTTCCCTCTCTCCCTTCTCCCTCCTTGCAGCCCCATGAGATGCTTTTCTGGGATTGCTGCCAGTGCCATTGCACCTTGGCCAGGGTCTTACGTGCCATGACATTTGAGGATAAATCCTGTGAAATCTGGGAAGGGGTCTTGGGATACATCAATAAAAGGGAGGAAAAATGGGGGGAAAAGGTAATCACCCCTTAGTTAAGAAGAAGAGTGGCCAAATGGACACCTGTAGGAGCTTTGGCATCACTCCTTACTCAAGAATGTCCAAATATTCCTTTTTTTCTCCTACTTTCATGGATTTCCCTTTCTCCCTTCTCTGTCCTTGCAGCCCCATGAGATGCTTTTCTGCCATACCTGCCATGACCACACCTGAGGATAAATCCTGTGAAATCTGGGAAGGGGTCTTGGGATACATGAATAAAAGTGAGGAAAAATTGGGGGGGAAAGGGTAATCACCCCTTACTCAAGGTAATCTCCCCTTACTCAAGGTAATCACCCCTTACTCAAGAAGAAGAATGGCCAAATGGACACCTGTAGGATCTTTGGCATCTTTAACACTTTCCTCCTCTGTCAAACGGCGTGGGAATCAACCAACAGGCTGGGGAGATGTTGCAAGGAGAAGGGAAATTATCACAGAAACTTTGTTTCCTCTGGAAAGCAGAGCAGGAGGCAGAGGGAGGTGGGGCTGGAGGTACCTGCAGCGCTCTGAAGGGAGGGCTCTCCAGGACATAGACCACGGGCTGGGTATGGAACCACCCTGGGGCTCTGCCGGCCAACAGAGGCCTTCAGGAAAAGAGAAAAACATGGTTGAGACAGCTCTCCTTAAAACACACCACCTTTCCACACACCTCACCCCACCAGCAAATTCAATTTAAGTTCAAAACAAAAGTTACCAGAAGCCCCAGAGGGCAGTGTCAGAAACTGCTGCTCAAAAGAGCTCAGCAGGTACTGAACAGTTTTTCCTGGCCTCCTCTCAATCCATGTGTTTCCATTCCATCTATTTTACCTCCAGCACTCTGTTCATTTCTTATCCCCCCACCAGTTTGAGATCTCAGACCTTTGTGGTTTATATCTTCAATTAAATAAAGGACCTGAAGCCTTAGCCGTTATTTTAAACACACACACTGTGTCTGAGCATTTTTAGGGACTGATCCTTCAGGGAGCCACAACATCCTGGCTTCTCCCTGATGTTTCACTGCACCCAGGAGCAAAGAAACAGCAGAGCAGGCAGAGAAGTCTGGAAGGATCAGGAATACTCTGTTCACTTCTTATCCCCCCACCAGTTTGAGATCTCAGACCTTTGTGGTTTACAGCTTCACTTAAAAGGAGGATCCAGACCCTCAGCTGTTATTTTAAACACACACACTGTGTCTGACAGCATTTTTAGGGACTGACCCTTCAGGGAGCAGCCAGCCACATCTCCCTGATGCTTCACTGCACCCAGGAGCAAAGAGACAGCAGAGAAGGAGCCTGGAAGGACCAGAAATACTCTGCTCACTTCTTACCCCCACACCAGTTTGAGATCTCACAGCTTTGTGGTTTACAGCTTCACTTAAACTAAGGACCTGGACCCTCAGCTGTCATTTTAAACACACACACTGTGTCTGAGCACAGCATTTTTAGGGTCTGACCCTTCAGGCAACCACAACACCCTGGCTTCTCCCTGATGCTTCACTGCACCCAGCAGCAAAGAGACAGCAGAGAAGGAGCCTGGTGGGACCAGAAGTGGCACAGGTGAGGTGGGAGAGGCACAACCCCAGCACAGGCACCTGCAGGTGGCATTTGGTGCCAGGTCACAAGTTCAGGCAGCAGCAGGGGCTGAGGAAAACAACCCAGACAGAACATCTGCTGTGCCTGGAAATGCTGCTGATCAAGTTCAGCCTAGCAGGGAGCAAACAGGTAAACAAGCAAAGCTTTGGGGTGAGTGACAGCACCTGAGTGCAGAAGAAAATCCCAGAGTCAGTCCCCAGTGACATCTCTGTGGGATACTCAGCCATCAACAAGCTCAGCTGTGCACCACCACTCCTCACTTATTCAGCTGGAACCAGGGCATTCACAGCCTTCCACAGGAGCCGCTCACAATTTAAAATTAAACTTCACATTAAAATCTATCCTCTAACAACAAAGCAAAGTATTCACCACAAAAAGCCAGCACAGACTGTGAGTTCTCAGTGAGTTCCTTCAGACACCAACACACAGACTGGAAATTCCATAATAACCAAGAAGATGCCTCCAGTCCACCATCCCCCAAGTTAATTCCCCCAAACAGAGCCCTGCAACCATGCCCACAAAAAGAGAAGGGAGAAGTTATGGGATGATGAAAGGAGAAGGGGACAGGCTCCATTTTGAGGATGGTCATACCAGGAAATGTCTCTGTAAGTCAGGAAAGTGTCAATGTGCCTTTGTTGGGCTTTGCTGGAATGTGACCAAGCACAAAACCCTCTTGGATAAATCCTTCCAAGCAAACAAACACGGTTTCTTGGAAGGGGTGTGGTGTGCCCTGACTCCCTCCAGGTCTTGGAGAAGCTGCAGAACTCAGATTTGTTCAGGCAATGATCAATGGCACCTCCTTGCCTGGGGGTCAATAAAGATTCTGAAAACAAAGATTGAAGCTGTTGGTATGGATGGGCTGGCTTGAAAAGGTCTCAGAAATACCTCAGGAACAATGAGACCTCCTGTTAATAACCAGGTGCTGAAAGGAGGAGGTTTGGCCACTACAGCAGAGTGACAATTCCATAAATAATCAAGAATTAATGCTCCAAAGCAGTAACAGAGCACCAGAGCAATGGAATCACCATGGAATAACCAGCACTGCTCTGCTGGGCTGAGGGAACAAGAAACAAGTGACAGACAAAGAAAATAGCCCATTCCATGCCTAAATTTGAACACACATGGAACACAACAATCCCTCAGATTACTCACAAATCCATAAGATCACAGAAACAAGAGCCAAAGGAATAGAAGAGAAAGGCAGGCCTGGCTTATAAATGCAAGTGACGACAGATTATTTTGATTGCCCATTCCATGCCCAAACCTGAACACACATGGAACAGAAAAATCCCTCAGATTACTCAAAACCCAGTAGAAACAAGAACCAGAGGAATAGAAGAGAAAGGAAGGCTTGGGTTAAAAATGCAGCTGATGTCAGAATATTTCTGATTGCCCTGATTAGCAATGCCATGGGATGTGGAGTTACTTGGGCTGAAGATGAGGTAGGTGCAGCCTGACACTTCAAATCAAACATCAGACCAAGCAAATGGCCCATTCCATGCCTAAATTTGAACACACATGGAACACAACAATCCCTCAGATTACTCACAAATCCATAAGATCACAGAAACAAGAGCCAAAGGAATAGAAGAGAAAGGCAGGCCTGGCTTAAAAATGCAAGTGATGACAGAATATTTTGATTGCCCATTCCATGCCCAAACCTGAACACACATGGAACAGAAAAATCCCTCAGATTACTCAAAACCCAGAAGAAACAAGAACCAAAGGAATAGAAGAGAAAGGAAGGCTTGGCTTAAAAATGCAGCTGATATTTCTGATTGCCCTGATTAGCAATGCCATGGGAAGTGGAGTTACTCTTGGTCTGAAGGTGAGGCAGGTGCAGCCCAACACTTCTGCCTCCTGTGTGATGTTTGGGTTTGAAATGCAAGAGCCTGGCATGCACCAGAAACACAAGAGAACAGTTCTAGACCACAGTGTCACTGCTCTTGCTGCTGGTGAGAGATTCCATGGGTTATTCTCCAGTTATTCTCCCACTGCACTGTGATCAGGGAAATTTGCTCCTGTGCCCATGGGACATTGAATCTTGGGGGGGGAAAAAAGGAGATTAAATTCCTTTAATTTCACTTTCCCATCCCCAGCACTGCTTTCCTCCTGCCAGCTTCTGCTGCTCGGGCACAGGAGTAACTTTCCTCTCAGAGGTTACACTGAGGTTGTAACTACTCACTCTCATGTTTGTATTTCTGGGTGACTCCTGCACTCCTTCCTGAGGTGTGGACTCAAGGCTTTGAGCACATGGAATGAAGTTCAGCCATCATTTAGGACACACAGAGGCAGAGCCTGAGCTTTAGCCCTGACAAAGCTGTTTCCCAGTGTGAGGCCAATTGTGCCTACCTTGAGAAAACCTTCCAGACTGAAATCACTCTTGCAAAAAAAGTGAGGAAAAACCAAAATTCCCCTTTCCAGTGCCACCCTTCAATAACTAACATAGTTTCCTGAGCCAGTCTAAATCTGAATATTTCAGATTCAGTGAGAAACCTTCCTGCTTTGTACACACTCCTTGGCCATGGGGCCATTTCCACAAACCCCAGATGTAGCCAGGGAAGGAAACAGATTTGTCCTGCAAGTTCTGTCTCTGAAAAACCAAAGAACGAACAGATGACACCACACACAACCCACCTTGTGCACTGCCAAGAAGATCAGGGCCCCACCACACCTGTACCAAACCTCACCCAAGAGACAATGACAGCTCCTGGGTGTCCCCTGAGCTCTGTGAGCTGGGCAGGGTGCTGAGGCACCACTTGGACCCAAAAACGTGCCCAAACAACACTCTGGCACAAGTGAATGCAACAAGCTTGGTGTTCCACCAAAGGCCAAAGCATGGTGGGTGGGCAAACAGACCATCCTCATGTAGAACACTGAAATATCCTGGAAGAGAAGCCCTGCCCTGGGACAAGATGTAGTCACAGAGTACCTCAAAGTCTTCCCCTTGGAAGCCTTGTTCCATGTTGTGGCCACCACGAGGGTCATGCCACAGAAATGAAGCGTGGATGTGTCACAACAACCATCACAACAGGTCAAGGATGTTTGAGGGACATGGCACAGCTCGATGGGCATCACCAGCTCAAAGAGCAATAGAGCAAAAACATTTCAGCACAAGACACCAAGGCAAACACAACATGGCAACGGTGGAGGCAACGGGGAGTCCCCACCTGGTCCCTCTTTGCCTTCTGGCCCCTGGGCAAGGTGGTGAGAACCATCCCGGCCACCCAAACCAACATTTCCTCACACCATCCCCACCCTCTGCCATTCCCAGCATCCCGACCTCGCTGCTCAGGCCGCCTCTCACCTCAGAGCCCCCTCCATCAGCTCCGCACCCCCGAGCCCGGCTCCAGCCACCCCAAACCGGGTCCTGCCGGGCCGCAGCCCCGGTGCTCCCGCTCCGCTCTGCCCCCGAGGCCTTTCCCGCAGCCCCCGGCCCCTCACGCCCCTCTCCGCCGCCCTCAGGCCGCGGGGTCCCCGCGCCGGCGCCGCCCGTTCCCGCCCAGGAGCCTCTTCCCGTGCCCGGCCCCGCCGCCCCCGCCCCTCGGCCCGCTGCCGCCCAGGGCCTCAGCGTCCCCCGGCCCAAGGGCCCCCGCCCCGGTAGCCCACACCGGCCCATCACCGCGCTGGCTGCCGCAGGACGGCGGCCCCGGGCGGGCGCGGCTCGGCGCTCCCGGTGTTCCCGCCCGCCCGGCCGGGAGCGGCCCCGGGCCCGGCGCGACCCCGGCGGCGGCTCCGCGCTCACCTCCGCCATGGCCGAGCGCGAGCGGCAGGGGGCGCGGGCCCCGGATGCGGCGGCGGCCGCTGATTGGCTGGGACCGCGGGGGGCGGGGCCAGGGCAGGGGCGGTCTGAGGGGCTCCGGTTGGGGGCCCGCAGTCGGCGCCGGGCCGGGCTCGGTGCGGGTTCGGTTGTGTTGTCTCTCCTTGTTTTTTCTTGTCTGTCCCTGCGGAGCGGCACGGAGGGAAGGGAGTGGAGGCTGCACGCTGCCGGTGCCCTCAGCAATGCTCCCTGAGTACCGGCCGGGCCGTGTGGTCGCTGCCGGGACCGCCGCTGTGAGGCCCCGCGGGGCCGGTCCCGCTCCCCTGGGCCGGCTCCCACAGGCGGTTCAAGGGCCCAGGGACGCAGCGGGGACCGCATAGGTCAAAGGAAAACCGAGCTCACAACCCCCGGCCTTCCGATATAACGAAGTTTGTACCTCTAGGAAACACTCTGAGGGATCCTCACCGATCACTCCTGTGAAAAACGCCAGTCACTTGTTTTTAAATTTTTAAAAGTTTAATAGTAATAAAATGGTCATAAAAATAGTAATACAATTAGAGTAATAGTAATTTGGACAGTTTGGATTAGGACAATATGAGACAATAGAGACAAAGAGTTATGGACTGTCCAGGTACCTTTTTCTGGGCAAAATAAGCCTGAAAAAGGACACAGTTAAGAGAGGATTAACCCTTGAAAATAACAGCCTGTTGTATATTCATACACTTCATACACGATGCATAAATTCCATTCAAACACAGGATTCTGTCTGGTCATCGTCAACGTCTTCCTCTGAATCTTAACAGCCTTCAACGTGGGAAGAAGTTCGTTTCCCCTGATAATGGGGCAATAAATTCTCTTTCTCTGAAAGATTCAGGTGTCCTGTGGCTGCTATCTCACTGCGAGTCCTTTCTTAAAAAAAGTATGCTACACAGCATAGTTTCTATTTTAACATTATGTTAGAACCTAAAACTACATTTACCACACTACTTAAGAAAATTAATACAGCACAACTTTCTAACGCAACACATATAATATTAATTGTAATATTTGTGAAAAGTTAATAGTATAAATGTGCATTTTTCACACAGCACAGGGAAGGAACACATTTCCAGGAATTCCTGAAGTGAATGGAGCTCCCCTCCATCCCCGCAGCCCCTCAGGGACTCCTGGCTGAGCCCTGTGGTGCTGTTTGAGGGTCTCCAGGACGAGGAAAGAGATGAGAATCTTGACTCCATGTTTCAGAAGGCTGATTTATTATTCTATGGTATATTAAAAGAAAATGATATACTACAACTATACTAAAGAAAGAGAGAAAGGAATGATAATAAAATCTTGTGACTGACCAGAGTCCCAACACAGCTGGACCTGATTGGACATCAAGTAGAAACAACCACATGAGACCAATCACAGATGCACCTGTTGCATTCCACAGCAGCAGACAATTATTGTTTATATTTTGTTCCTGAGGCCTCTCAGCTTTTCGGGAGGAAAAAATCCCGGCAAAAGGATTTTTCATAAAATATATAAAAAACATATTTTATGAAAAATCCTCGGGGTGTGCAGTGACTTGGTTTACAGGGACATTTGTCACCTTTTGATGGGTCCCGTGGGGCATCACCCAGCTCGTGCCAATGCCTGTGCCCAGATCTGCCTCTGGCTGTGCCCACAGCAGCCTCAGGCTCTGGAGCAGCCTCTCCAGCCCGGATTTTTTCTCTCCAGGCTGGATTTTTCTCTCCACCCTGGCAGCTGGCTCCATGCTGGGTTTTTGCTCACGCTCCTGACCTCGGGAAGCAAAGTGTTATCAAGTGCTTCTCAAGTGGTGGTGGCCCTCGAGCTGAGAACCAAAGCACTTCAGCAGCCCTTTGTTGCCTTGCTTGGAGCTGTCTGGCTCTTCTCAAAGGACTGACAGTTTGCAGATGCTGTTTGTTCAATAAAAAAAAGAGTAACCTCGTCTCCAGCTTCACAAAAACTGCTGATTTCTCCTTGCTCTCAGAATCTGGGTGTTCTGTCACCACAAAAACAGAGAGGTTGAGGGTTTGAAAAACAGAGGGGTTGAGGCTTGGGGTTTGGCTCAAGGCTTGGGGTTTTGGGTTAAGATTTGGGGACATCCCCACTCGTTGTAATCCCTGTTTCCGCTTCTCCATTTAGTGCTTGCACTGACAGCTCCAGGCTGAGTCTCCTCGAGCAGCTGCAATTCCCTGAGGGAGCAGTGAAACACCTGGCAGGAGACACCTCCATTGCCCAGGACATCGATTTTTGTCCTCAGAATGACCAGGTAACACATCCTGCAGCCCCCCAGGCTCTGAGGCAGCACATCACCCACCCCTGGTGCTGAAGGCATCATCCTAAATCAGAGATTTTTAGTGCCTGACATTCAGTATTCTGAGATTTTCCAAAAGCCTGAAGGGCACTGGAATTCCAGGCGGTTCAGGCTCTGCAGGTGTTTGGCAGTGATCTGTCAGGACACTCCCACAGCAGCTCTCGGACAATTGCTGCTCTGTGGACAGAGACAACAAATCCCACATGGGTGAAGTGGCTTTGGCTGAATCTGGGGTTGATTTAGCCCTAAATCCTGCCCTCCTTTTTCTCCTCCACCTGTGTCCTGCCTGGTAAGCAATTCTCCTTCTTGGAAAAGCTTTGCAGCCCTGAGACAAAGGGCAAATTCTTTTTTTTTTTTTTTTGGATGCAGCTCAGCCACAACAGATTGTAGATTTTAAAAGTTTACATGGGTTAAAAAGCAGTGTTGCTAGGAGGTGTCAGTACTGCTAAAGGACTGATTCTGCCTGGGAAATGGGAGTGAAAAATGTGTATTTTATGATTTGCTTTTCACAAATATTAAAATGAATATTATATGTGTTGTGTTAGAAAGTGATGCTGTATTAATTCTTTTAAGTAGTGTGGTAAGTCTACTTTTAGGTTATAACAAAATGTTAAAATAGAAACTGTGCTGTGTAGGATACTTTTTTTTCTAAAGAAAGGACTCTCATGGAGATGGCAGCCACAGGACACCTGAATCTTTCAGAGAAAGAGAATTTATTGCCCCATTATCAGAAGAAATGAACTTCTTCCCACCTTGCTTGGGCAGGATGACGCTGTTATGATTTAAGAGGAAGAAGTTGACACTGACCAGGCAGAATTCTGTGTTTAAATGAAATTTATGCACCATGTATGAAGTGTATGAATATGCAACAGGCTATTGCTTTTAAAGGTTAATCATCTGTTAATGTGTGTCCTTTTTCAGGCTTATTTTGCCCAGAAAAAGGTACCTGGACAGTCCATAACCCTTTGTCTCTATTGTCTCATATTGTCCTAATCCAAATTGTCCAAATTATTATTACTCTAATTGTATTACTATTTTTATGACCATTTTATTACTATTAAACTTTTAAAATTTTAAAAACAATTGATTGGGCGTTTTTCACAGTGGAGCTGTGTCCTGCAGGGTGGGAGGGCACAGACAAGCTCAGACTCTAAAAAACTCTAAAAACCTCAGTGTTTCTGGTGGTTTGAGGCTGCTGACAGACAGACAGACAGAACAGCTCCAAGGCTCAACAAAGCAGCTGTGAATTAAGGCTTGGGTGAAGCATCAGTTCTCACCAATGCTAGATGGAGCTCTGCTACTCCAAACCCCACACCCGTGCAGGCTTTCAGAGGAGTGTTCACACTTCTGAGCTGGTGTTTCAGGATCCACCGTGCCTGTCACTGCCCAACGCAGCTTCCAGGGCTCTTTTCCAGGTTCTCTGAGCCCAGGATGGCTGGGTCAAGGTGAGCATCATGGCTACAGAGTTCCTTTCTCATCCTGTTCTCCTCCCTCCCTTCCTCTTTCCATTCAAATCATCACAACGCACAAATGTAATTTATTTACAATCAAAATACTTCATGTCACAATCTCTGCAGGGCTCACAAAAATGGGTGTGATATCCACACTGCAGGATTGGGCTGGCACACTCTGGATGAATCCTGCAGGTCAGACAATGCCCAGGCTGCCACCCCATGTGCTGAAATCCCAGCTGGCACCACAGGGCACAGGTAGGAAAATGTGTTTTGACAGCAGTTCAAGGAGGCTTTGCAGTTTCACAGCTTTTCTGCTGCCAAATAACCCCCCCCTTGGGATGGCCAATCCTCTTCAGGGTGTCACCATTCCAAAAAAGCCAGCATAGAGAGGACAGGAATGTCTTTTCCCTCCATACTCTGCTGTGTGGTGACAGCCAAAGGGACACCCAGGGGACAGCAAAGCCACACAAAGCCTCTGCTGCTGAGGGACACAACACAAAGGCTGCTGGTGGCAGTGTCCCCCTGTCCTGCTGCTGCCCCACAGCTCCTTGGCTTCCATGGGGTCAATCCTGGAGGTGGTGAAGCCCCTGCATTTGGCAGATGTGCTGTGGTTTTGCTGGTGTCAGTAATTAATAGCAGATGAGAGGAAATAATTAATAGCCCTGATGAGGGGTGTGTGGAGGCCAGCCATGCCCAGGTCCCCATGCCCCTCTGCCAGGGCAGTTTCTCCATGTCCCCATGGCTCAGGGCATCCCAGGAACCCTTCCCCACCTGGATGGGCACCTTAAACCCCTCCAGGCCTTGGCAGGGCACGCAGGTGTGTTTGTTCACCTGTGTCCTGCACTCTCAGCCCTGCAAACAACGCCCTCCCCATTCCCTCTGTGCTTGCTGGGGGTGTAACCCCGAGGGAGGGAGCTAAATGAGGGAGTGCTGATGAGGAACTCGTTAATTCTGGTGCCTGTCAGCCTCACGGGGTGATGATGATAAAATGCTGCATCCTTCTGGAGCAGCAGGAGGTGGCGGCAGGACCAGGAAGGAGCAGCCTGGCCGTGGAGCTGAATCCAGCCCCAAATCCTGCACCTTCTGTCTGACATGGAGCTGCATCCAGCCCCAAATCCTGCACCTTCTGTCTGACATGGAGCTGCATCCAGCCCCAAATCCTGCAAATCCAGCCCCAAATCCTGCACCTTCTGTCTGACATGGAGCTGAATCCAGCCCCAAATCCTGCACCTTCTGTCTGACATGGAGCTGAATCCAGCCCCAAATCTTGCACCTTCTGTCTGACATGGAGCTGCATCCAGCCCCAAATCCTGCAAATCCAGCCCCAAATCCTGCACCTTCTGTCTGACATGGAGCTGAATCCAGCCCCAAATCCTGCACCTTCTGTCTGACATGGAGCTGAATCCAGCCCCAAATCTTGCACCTTCTGTCTGACATGGAGCTGCATCCAGCCCCAAATCCTGCAAATCCAGCCCCAAATCCTGCACCTTCTGTCTGACATGGAGCTGCATCCAGCCCCAAATCCTGCACCTTCTGTCTGACACAGAGCTGAATCCAGCCCCAAATCCTGCACCCCTGGGTCTTGACATACAGCCCCCCTCTTCCCCTGGATCACCCAGGAGGGGTGGGAGTGTTGTGGTGTGGGTAAAGCTGGGATTGTGCAGGCACTGTGTCCACCACAGCTGCAATCCTGTAGCAGCAGGGTTTGGAAGGGTTGGGTGGCACCTGGAACGGGGATGATGCCCTCCTTTCCAGTCCCTGGAATGGGGGTAATGCCTTTTTCTAACCTCAGGAACAGGGATGATGCTCTCCTTTCCAACCCCTGGAATGGGGATAATTCCCTTCTTTCCATCCCCAGGAACAGGGATGATTTCTTTCTTTCCATCCCCAGGAACAGGGTTGATTCCTTTCTTTCCAGACCCTGGAATGGGGGCAATGCCTTTTTCCAGCCCCAGGAATGGGGATGATGCTCTCCTTTTCAGCTCCAGGAACAGGGATGATACCCATATTTCCAACCGCTGGAATGGGAATGATTCCCTCCTTTCCAACCTCTGGAACAGGGATGATTCCTTCCTTTCCAACCCCTGGAATGGAGATGATTCCTTCCTTTCCAACCCCTGGAACGGGGATGATTCCCTCCTTTCCAACCCCTGGAATGGGCATGATTCCCTCCTTTCCACCCCCAGGAACAGGGATGATACCCATATTTCCAGCCCCAGGAACAGGATGATGCCCTCCTTTCCAAACCCTGGAACAGGGATGGTGCTCACCTTTCCAACCCCAGCAACAGGGATGATGCTCTCCTTTCCAGCCCCATGAAAGGGGATTGATGCTCTCCTTTCCAGCACCTGGAATGGGGATGATGCCCATCTTTCCAGCCCCTGGAACAGGGATGATTATCTCCTTTCCAGCACCTGGAATGGGGATGATTCCCTCCTTTCCAACCCCAGGAACAGAAGCGATTCCCTCCTTTCCACCCCCAGCACACACAGCTCCTTTGGCATGGCCAGCACATGGTGTGTCACTGCACAGGGTGGCACCTTCAGAGGCCACCAGCCTGTGCTGCTCTGCCTGTCTGGCCTCTGCCAGCCCTCCTAACGAATTCAGTGCTGCCCTTCACATCAAACAGCCACAGGAGAAGGCATTTCTCATCCCCATCTTTATTCAATGTGCCAAACACGGGCCTCACACAACATATTGTTCACAGCTGCAGCTTCAAAAGAACCAGCGGGGAGCTTGTGTGGGAGGCACTGAGCGTGCTGGGGCTGCTTGTGGTCACCAAGTCCCATCAGGGAGGAGCTGAGAGCCCCTGGACACCACTCCAATCATCCTGCAAGGCTGTGGGAGATGCTTCAAAGCAGGTTTGGGGTGGTGGAGAAGAAGAGCAGGAGGTGGATGGAGGGTGAGGGGGCTCTCGGAGCTGCCTCTGCCCCCTCCTGCTCCTCCCTGCTCCACTCTGAGCCCGTCCCCATCCATCTCTCAGGGCTGAAACCCAATTAGGGTGCCGGGGAGGGGGTGGTGCAGCGGCACAGATGTCCATTAGCCCCGGGGATGGAGATGGAGCCATAGGAGCTCTAATGGCCTCGCCGGGGCTCTGATGACAGCCTGGCTGCCCCAGCTGCGCTGGGGTGACACCAGAGCGGTTTGCAGAGCTTCTCGATGCAGATTTGGAGCTCTGTGCATGCACACGTGTGCCTGGAGTGTGCTTGCACGATTTAAAGGCAATCCAACACCCCCAGGAGCTGCCCAGAGCTGCTCCCTCCTCACCCTCAGTCCCACTGCAAGAAGGATATTTGGCAGCGGAGCCTGCTGTGCTCTGAAGTTTAATTAACCCCATCTCCCCCCTGAACAGGCTTCCCTTCCTCTGCTCAAATGCCACAAATGATCCTTTGCAGATGCTAATCTGCAGAAGGAGGAAAAAAAATTAAAAAAAAAGACTCCACATTTAAGATTCCACATTTAAGATTCCACATTTAAGATTCCACATTTAATTGCAGAACATAAAGATATTACAGGGTCATTAAAACGCCATGAATATGGAAATGAAATCCACAGGCATCCATGCAGATAATGGCAGGGAAACGGGAGCTGCAGGTGAAGCTGGAAAGGTGGGAAGGTGGAAAGGTCAGCTCCATGTGGATGCATCATTAACCCTGCTCCAGGCAATCTCCAGCGGCCAGGGGGGGTCTCGGGGGTCTCGGGGAGGGGGTGGGCAGGGGGAGGGCGGTGCTGGCCTGGGCAGAGGCCAAGTGCTGAGGGTTAACCCTTGCTCTGGGGGTTTTGGGGATCGGCCCCTGCCCGCAGCTGCAGGAGCCTCCAAAGATGCCTCAAATCCCCACCAAACCTGGTCTGTGCCTCCGACCATGAGCCCAGGGGTGATGCTGAGATGGTTTTGCTCTTCAGGGACCCCTCCCCAGCCAGGCTCAGCCCCCTGTGTGCCTCATTACTGGGCTGATCCCAGCTCCCTGTCTCTCTCCCCTCCACCCCGGCTCCCTCCCGCTGCCGGCTTGACACTGACGTGAGCTGCTAAGTGGAAAAAATTAATGGGGGCCTCGCTAATTGGAGCTGAGACACCAGGAAAGAGAGAGAGAGACACAGGCCAGGGTGGCTCTGCAGGCGGTGATGGGTGCTGTGGTGTGGCAGGGGCCACAGCCACTTGGATTTAGGGGCTTTTTGCTGCTGTGCCTCTGTCCTTGCAGCTTTTGGGATGTCCCCAAGGAGCTGCAGCCCCTGGAGTTCCATGGGATGTCCCCAAGGAGCTGCAGCCCCTGGCAGGGGACACAGCCACCTGGATTTAGGGGCTTTTGCTGCTGTGCCTCTGTCCTTGCAGCTTTTGGGATGTCCCCAAGGAGCTGCAGCCCCTGGAATTCCATGGGATGTCCCCAAGGAGCTGCAGCCCCTGGCAGGGGACACAGCCACCTGGATCTGGGGGCTTTTTGCCATGCCCAGGGTGTGCTGTACCTCTGTCCTTGCAGCTTTAGGGATGTCCCCAAGGAGCTGCAGACCCTGGCATGGGACACAGCCACCAGGGTTTGGGGACTTTTTGTGTGCCCAGAGTGCTGCTGTACCTGTGTCCTTGCACCTTTGGGATGTCCCCAAGGAGCTGCAGACCCTGGCAGGGGCCACAGCCACCTGGATTTGGGGGCTTTTTGCCATGCCCAGGGTGTGCTGTACCTCTGTCCTTGCAGCTTTTGGGATGTCCCCAAGGATCTGCAACCCCTGGAATTCGTGTCCTGATGGGAGGGCATGGCTGAGGAGGCCGTGGTGATGCTGGGACACCTCTGGATCCTCTGGACCATCCAGACCCCTTTGTGCCGAGGTTCCAGAGTCCCCCCCTGCTCTCCCAGCAGTGGTTTTTTTTTGCCTCCAGGGAGAGCGTGAGGAGGAGAAAAGCAGATTAGAGTTATCTGAGCCGAGAGCTAAATGTCAGCTCACATCTGACACCGCTCCGAGGGGGAGGCAAGGAGTCCCGCTGCCCCCCTCATCTCAGGGGGCACCTCTGGGGGCACGGGCAGCTGGGATGCCACCAGAGGGGGGGATGGCTGCCCCGGGGTCCCGCTGCCTCGCCTGGCTGGCACAATCCCACCCGCAGCCCCAGAAACTTTCCTCCTGCTGTTCCCATGGAAACCGGGGATTTGCTTCTCCCCAAAGTTGAGCTGCGCGCCTGAGCTCTGTGCCCGAGTGGAGCCCCTTCCTCGGAGGCCCACGGGACGGTGGTTTGGGGGGAGCTGCTGGTCTGGTTGGCGCCGTGCCTCGGTGTTTGTGGAGCCAGAGCAGCTCAGGCACCGTGCCCGGGCTGTTCCGTGCCAGACCGGGATGTCCTGAGTGGGGCAGAGCTGAGGAGGAGGAGGAGGAGGATTGTCACCTTTTTGGCACTCTGTCATCTCCACAGCCCAGGCAGACAAAATGAGCAGCCTGCTGAAAAAATAGCCCGGCAGAGTGACCAGAGAGCCCTTGGTCCATCGTGAGACCCAGCCAGTGATGGGCACACAGCAGGAACCAGCCCTGCTGCGGGATCCAGCTGGGAAAGACACTCAGGGAGTGATTTGAGATCTTCCCTGGACAATCAGAGGGGGGAAGGACATTTGGGGAATGATTTGAGACCCTCCTGTGCAATCATGGGGGAAAGGACACTTGGGGAGGGATTTGAGACCTTCCCTGGGCAATCAAAGAAGGGAAGGACATTTGGGGAGTGATTTGAGACATTGCCTGGACAATCAGAGGGGAGAAAGACATCTGGGGGTTGATTTGAGACCCTCCTGGGCAATCAAAGAGGGGAAGGACATTTGGGGACCGATTTGAGATCTTGCCTGGGCAATCAAAGAAGGGAAGGACACTGGGGGAGTGATTTGAGGCGGTCCATGGGCAATCATAGGGGGAAGGACATTTGGGGAGTGATTTGAGACCCTCCCATGGCAATCAGAGTGGGGGAGGACATTTGGGGAGTGATTTGAGACCTTCCCTGGACAATCATGGGGGAAGGACATTTGGGGACTGATTTGAGATCTTGCCTGGACAATCAGAGAGGGGAAGGACACTTGGGGAGTGATTTGAGACCCTCCTGGGCAATCAGAGGAGGGAAGGACATTTGGGGAGTGGTCCCTGGGCAATCAGAGTGGGGAAGGACATTTGGGGAGTGATTTGAGACCCTCCCACGGCAATCAGAGGGTTTCAGGGCTCTGCTCACCCCCAGCAGGAAGGGGATGGCCTGATGCTGCTCTGCTGGAAGGAAAATCTTTCCCCATCCATCACTCCCTGCCGTGGGCTGGCAGGAGCTGGCACCGGGCACCAGCCCTGGGGGCACTGAAACCCTGAGGGCTGAGCTGCGGGAGCCTTTCCGTGGGATAAGTGTGGAGGAGTCAGATTTAGACAACAATGACTAAAACTGAGCTTCAGTAAAAATTAACTCTCCAAAGAGGGGAATGTTCCAGGCGCTGCCATTTGCTGTCGGTAAAAATAAACCCGCAGGTTCAACACAGCCTTTTTCCTTCTGGCTGCTCACGTGCCACATCAGGGCAGCTTCCTCCTGCTGAAATGGTTAAAAATTATAAAATCACACAGGATCAGCTCTGCCCTGCCCTGCTGAGCATCATCCCCATGGCTGAAATGGGGACCCCAAGGCTGAAATGGGGTCCCCAAGGCCTCTCAGTACTCAGGGGTGCATCAGGGCTGGGTTGAATATTTTAGCACAGATTTTGGGGGGCAGCCAGCACCTGCTCCACATCCCAGAGCTGGAAGGAGCTGGAAACACCAGGTGGTGTTTGAGGCTCGCTGGACACCTGGCAGGGCCCATCCCTGCAGCACACAGCCCCCCTGCCAGGGCTGCCTCCTTCCCTCCACCCTGCCACCCTCACTGGGGTTTTAATTAGTGCTCCTCTGTATATTCAGCAGGCAGGAGCCCGGAATGGAAATGTACAGGTGTCCCCTTGATCCAGTTTCCATGGTTGCCGCATCGAGGTGGGGGCTACATCCTATTTTTTTTTATTATTTTTTTATATTTAATAATTTTATTACAGTGGCTTCAATCCACTGGCGAAGGAGGGAAGGGGGGGAGAACGTGGGGGAATAAAAAATGCTGGATGAAAAGGGCATGTTCCCGTGGCTGGGCTTATTTGCTGTCATTCTTTTTCTCTTATTAGCCAGCGCTGTTTTCCAACATGCTCAAAGTCCAGGAGCTCACTAACGAGATCCCAGCTCTGTCTGCTGTGGGGGAACAGCCCAGGCAGCCGTGCTGGAGCCACACAAATGTCTGTGGGGCCAAGGTGGGCATGGGGAACACCACAGAGCTGTGCTGACATCCTCATCCCCATGTCCCATGCTGTGGGATTGGCCCTGCCATCCCTCACTGTAGGAACATTAATTTTCACTAGTACAAATACAAATCCTATAGCATTTCCATACAGCTTATATGAATCATTACATTACCATGGTGTGTTACATTTTAAACCCTAAAAACTCCTCTTTGGGCCCCTTCTGCCAAGCTGTAGGGTCTGCTCTGACCCTTGGGCCTGTCTGCAAGCAGAGGGTGTTGTTCCATCAAAAAGAGATTACCACACCATTGTTTTCCAGTCGTTCAGTAATTAAAGTATCTCAGACCTTGCTTTCATTTCAGTCTCACTCATAGTTTCCATATTCTCAAAATCTTCTGCCAGGCAATCATATTTATAAGGCTTTCCTGTTTCATCTTCCCCAGCACAGCAAAGCCACAAAGGGACCTCAGCCACCCCCGAGCAGCTCTTGGGGACACTGGGTTGGTGCACAAGGAAAACCCAGGGAGTGCCAGGCAGAGTCCCCAGAGCCCTGCCAGGGAAATGGGCTCGAGCTCAGGGATGCCAGCACCAGGATCTGTCTGTCCTGTGCCATCCTCACACAGAGTGGTGGCACTTTGGGAGGGTGGTGGCACTTGGGGAGGGTGGTGGCACTTGGAGGATGGTGGCACTTGGAGGGTGGTGGCATTTGATGAGGATGGTGGCATTTGGTGAGGGTGGTGGCACTTAGAGGGTGGTGGCACTTGGAGGGTGGTGGCATTTGGTAAGGGTGGTGGCACTTGGGGAGAGTGGTGGCACTTGGAGGGTGGTGGCATTTGGTAAGGGTGGTGGCACTTGGGGAGAGTGGTGGCACTTGGAGGGTGGTGGCATTTGGTAAGGGTGGTGGCACTTGGGGAGGGTGGTGGCACTTGGAGGGTGGTGGCACTTGGGGAGGGTGATGGCATTTGATGAGGATGGTGGCACTTGGAGGGTGGTGGCACTTGGGGAGGGTGGTGACATTTGGGGAGGGTGGTGGCACTTGGAGGGTGGTGACACTCAGGGAGGGTGGTGACATTTGGGGAGGGTGGTGGCATTTGGAGGGTGGTGGCATTGGAGGAGGATGGTGGCATTTGGAGGGTGGTGGCATTTGGTAAGGGTGGTGGCACTCGGTGAGGGTGGTGGCACTCAGGGAGGGAGGTGACACATGGGAAGGGTGGTGGCATTTGGGGAGGGTGGTGGCACTTGGTTATGGCAGTGGCACTCAGTGAGGGTGGTGTCACTCAGGGAGGTTGGTGGCACTTGGAGAGTGGTGGCACTCGGAGAGTGGTGGCATTTGGGGAGGGTGGTGGCACTTTGGGAGGCTGGTGGCCCTTGGAGGGTGGTGGCTGCTCCGGGTGCCAGCACCATGAACTCTCCTCCTTTCCTCTCACCAGCCTCAATCTCCTCTGCTGTGACCAGCGCAGTGTGTGAACGTCCCCATCTGCCACCACAGGATTGTTTAGCCCAAACCCTGCCTTGAAAACAGCCAAAATCTTCTCTGTTTAGCTCAGGATGTGTTTCAGCTTTTGTGCAACGGGCGTTAAAAATATCCCAGAAACGGCATGGGCCGAGAAAAATCCTCTTTGCTCGCCCTGCATTGCTCAGCTGGGCTTGCCAAGAAGGAAGAAATCCCCTCTGCTCCTGGCACCGTCCCGCGCTGTGGCAGGCAAACACACACAACCGAGCCACAGACCTATTAGTCACCAGAAAATGTTCTTTTCCTCTCCTGATTTGTTTCCCTTGAAGCTTGATGTTTTCCTCTCCTGCTGCCCGGGCCTCGCTAGGCTGCAATTAAAGCCAGGAATCAAAGCGGCGTGGTGCAATTAAAGGGATGCGGGATGCCCCGGGGCTCATGCACATCCCTGCCTGTCCCGGGGAGCTGTGACAGTGCCAGGGGGCAGGACAGGCTCAACTGTGAAGATTTTCCATCGTTTACAGCGTCATCAGCAGCTCTGGCACCTGGAGGATGAGCTGAGATGCATTCGCTCCCCAAAGGAGATGAATTTTCCTGGCTGTGAGAGTGGTAAACACACGGAGCAGCTCACGGTGGGGAGGAGACGCTGAGATTGAATCTCCATCGTGCCAGGGGAGGCTGTGCCCATCCCTGCACTGAGTGATGCTCACTGTGCCCTTCCCTGGGGTTTTCCTTGGGGACAGCCCTGAGGATGCAGATCCCACACCCAGAACCCAGACCCATCCTGCTGGTTCTTGTCCCGGTGCCAGCTCAGTGGACAGCCAGGCCATTGCTGTCCTGCCCCTGGCCAGGGAATAACAAACCAGTCCTGCCCCTGGCCAGGTAATAACAAACCATGAGATGTAACATAAACTGTCAGTGCAATATAAAATCTACCCAGTGCAAATCTCTAATCACCCAGTGCAAAACAATAATTAATAAACGATTTAGTGCAATACAGCACTGCTCCTGGCTGGGATGAGTGGGCTGGATGGAGGCCAGGATGCGAGCTCTGGGCAGTGCCCCAGCAGGAGCATTGTCAGTGCCCAGTGAGCTGTGACAGCACCCAGTGGGCAGTGCCTGGGCACAGCATGGCATGGGTGATGTGGGAGGGTCACACCACCAGAGTGCTGGGCCCAGGGCAGGGCAGGGAGCAGCTCCAGCAGCAACAAATCCACTGCCACAGCAGTTGGAGCAGGGCAGGAGCAGCTCCACCATCAACAAATCCACTGGCACAACAGGACAGGACCAGGTGGTTCCACCAGCACCAAATCCATCACCATAGCAGCTGGGGCAGGACCAGCTCATTCCACCAGCATCAAATCCACTGCCAGATCAGCTGGGGAAGGATCAAGTGTCTCCACCAGCACCAAATCCACTGGCACAGCAGCTGGGGCAGGGCAGGACCAGCTGATTCCATCAACACCAAATCCACTGAGACAGCAGCTGGGCCAGGACCAGGTGGCTCCTCCAACACCAAATCCACTGCCACAGCTGATTCCACCAGCACCAAATTTACTGCCAGAGCAGCTGGGGCAGGACCAGCTGGTTCCATCAGCACCAAATCCACTGCCACAATAGCTGGGGAAGGACCAGACAGTTCCATCAGCAGCAAATCCACTGCCACAGCAGGACAAGACCAGAGCTGGCTCCACCAGCAACAAATCCACTGGCACAGCAACTGGGCCAGGGCAGGACAAATCAGCTCGACCAGCCCCAAATCCACTGCCACAGCTGATTCCACCAGCACCAAATCCACTGCCATAGCAGCTGAGGTAGGACAGGACCAGAGCTGGTGCCCATGTGGGAAGCGCTGGGGAGCAGGAGTTGCCCCCAGAGCAGGGTTGAGCCCACCAGAGACAAACCCCCTGCCCTCCCCTGTGCCATAAACACCAGCACCCCATCGCAGCTCATCTCCCCACTGCTGGCAGCGCCGCCCCACGCAGAGGCTGCCCCAGCTCTGGAAAAATAGATAGCAACAAGTGAGCGCGGGCAGCAGAAGTGGCAAAGCATATGGTAGGTGCTGGAGTTTATTCCTGTCGGCGAGTGTCAGCAGCGACAGACGGCTGGGGGCGGCGGAGAGAGAGCAGAGGGATCGGGAGGCGCCCGTGCCACACCACGCCAGGGACACGGCGAGGGTTGGGACCCTGCCACCACCCCTGCCACCCCCTGACGGTGCCACCCGCGCTGCGATGCTCGCCTGGGCTGTCTGAGCCCCCTGCTGCCCCCCAAACCCGTGATGCATCCATACAAACCTGGGAGCCCCATCTGAATGTCACCTGCCTGGTGTGGGGTGTGGAAAATATTTTATGGTTGGCTTTTTGCAAACATTCAAATGAATATTGTATGTGTTGTGTTACTAAGTGATGCTGTGTTAATTCCCGTAAGTAGTGTGGTAAATGTACTTCTAGGTTATATCTTTTTAAAGAAAGGACTTGCAGCCACAGGACACCTGAATCTTTCGGAGAAAGGGAATTTATTGCTCCATTATCAGAAGAAATAAACTTCTTCCCACCTGGAAGGTGCTGTCAGGATTCAGAGGAAGAAGCTGACGCTGACCAGACAGAATCCTGTGTTTGAATGGAATTTATGCATCATGTATGAGCTGTATGACTATGCAAGAGGTTATTGCTTTTAAGGGCTAATCCTCTGTTAACTGTGTCCTTTTTTGGGTTTATTTTGTCCAGAAAAAGGCAGCCGGACTGTCTGTAACTCTTTGTTTTTATTGTCTCATATTGTCCTAATTCAAATTGTCCAAAAAATATTACTCTAATTGTATTGCTATTTTTCTAACCATTTTATTACTATTAAATTTTTTAAATTTTAAAAACAACTGATTGGCATTTTTAACATGCATCATATATGAGCTGTATGAATATGCAACGGGCTGTTGTTCTTAAGGGTTAATCCTCTGTTAACTGTGTCCTTTTTCGAGCTTATTTTGCCCAGAAAAATGTACCTGGATTGTCTGTAACTCTTTGTTTTTATTGTCTCATATTGTCCTAATGAAAATTGTCGAAATCATTATTACTCTAACTATATTTTATATATTTGATATATTTGATATATAAAATATATTTTATATATTTTATATATTATATCTAACCATTTTATTACTATTAAATTTTTACAGTTTTCAAAACAAGTGGTTGGCGTTGTTCACATGGGGGAACACCTGGGGAACACCTGCCTGCTCTCTGCTCCCGGGCTCTGCCAGCTGTGCCCCTTCAGCCCAACCTGGCCCTGTGACACTTGGGGACATCCATGGAATTGTCCTGGTGGCCAGAGCCACTCTCTCCACGGCCGCCTCTGCCGGGAGTGGGGCGGGCAGGGAGCCAGCAGCAGTGGGAGGGAACAGATTGCCCGCAAAAAAGCGCCTCGGCTCCCAAACGGCGCGGAGCAGGATCTCCCCAGGGTTTGCGCCTTGTTTGTCTGAGCCCCCTCAGAGGCTCTGGGGCTGTTTAGGGATTTTTCATTATGATGTGGGGCTGGGAAAGGTGAGGGCACCTTGAGGATCCCATCCTGCCCAGGATGGGCAGGGAACAGCCCTGGCAAGCACTGCAGGCATTGTGCATCCTGCCCTGGCACAAGTGAGGCAAACGCTGGCCCAGCAGCAGCTCACCTTTGGCTGATTGCAGTGTTCTCACCTTGATAAGATTAGCAATTAGCAATTACAGAAACCTCCTGCCACAATTGGTCTGGGTCAGGAGCCGTGAGAGGGAAATTGGACACGGAAGCGCAAATGGGGATTAATTATAACCTGGCAATGGACAGCTTGGAGAGTTTAAATCTGTGTTTTTATGGATTTCTCAGAGCAACCTCTGGGTGTGAAGGGTGCCAAGGGCTTCACCTCAGCAAAGATGTGCTCAGTGCTGTCCAGGCCATACAGAGGTGGGACAGGGATGTCACAGTGGTCCAGATTGCATTGCAAGATGTTTTCTATTACCATCTGTAGGGCAGATTATCTTTTGTCAGGTGGGCAGTTTGCCTTATCTCTCTCTTTTTGAGTGACCTCAATCACTCCTCCCTCAGGAGGGGACATCTGCTGATAACAGCTATTGAATGTCACTGCATGGCTGATAAGAACTACAGCATCCCATTGGGAGATGTGAGCCCAGAGGGAGGAGCCAAGCATTCCTACCTGGATATAATCTGGAGATTGTGGAACACCAGCCAAGCATTCCTGCCTGGATATAATCTGGAGATTCTGGAACACCAGCACGGCTTCTCCACTGGATTCCCCAGAGGAAAAGCAGCTGCCTCTTCTTCCACTGGATCTTCAGAGGAAGAATACACCTTTCTCCAGGATCCCTGCTCCAGCAGAACCACCCCTGACACTGCAGGAGGGCTGCAGCCACAATTCCAATGGGACTGCTACCAACAGCCTGACCCACAGGGTGTCAGGTTGTGTTCTGACTCTGTCAGTGTTGTTCTAGTGTACTGCGTTGTTTATTTTATCCTTTTTTTTTTTTTTTCTTCCCTATTAAAGAACTGTTATTTCATGCTCCCATATTTTTGCCTGAGAGCCCCTTAATTTAAAATTTACAGCAATTCAGAGGGGCAGGGAGGGTTTACATTCTCCATTTCAGGGGAGGCTCCTGCCTTCCTTAGCAGACTCCTGTCTTTCCAAACCAAGACACAGAGGACAGGCCTGAGCTGGATCCCAGTGTGAGGCACGGGTGAGTGTTGCTGGAGATCCCTGCCCTCTCTGCTCCCGCCTGGCAGCCGCCGTTGTTATCTCATTGCCATGGCAATGCCAGCCCGGTTATCACTGCATGGACACAGTGCTTCTGCCAGGCAGGAGCGGTGCCAGGCCAGGCTGGAGCCCCCTCCCACCACAGCCCCCCCCCACAGCATGGGGAGCAGGGTTAACTCACCCCCAAATCTCTGGGGATGTGCAGATGGACATGTCCCCTTACCCCAGAGGTGAGATCGGGGTGGGAAGCACAGAGAGGAGATTCTGCACCTGGAGCATCTCCCAGCCCTGCCCTGCTGTGTCCAGCCAGGTGCCTCCCACCTCATCAGGACCTCTGTCACAGACATCCTTTATGGAAAATCCTTTCCTTAGGATTTGTCCTCCTGAGAAGCTGAAAGGCCTCAGGAACAAAATGTAAACAATGGTTATCTGCTGCTGTGGAATGCAACAGGTGCATCTGTGATTGTCCCATGTTTGTTTCTAATTAATGGCCAATCACAGTCAGCTGGCTTGGGCTCTCCTTTGTTATCATTCCTTTCTATTCTTAGCTAGCATTCTGATGAAATCCTTTCTTCTATTCTTTTAGTATAGTTTTAATGTAATATCTATCATAAAATAATAAATCAAGCCTTCTGAAACACAGAGTCAGATCCTCATCTCTTCCTCAATCTGAAAACCCCTGTGAACACCGTCACAGCCCCTCTGTGCCCCACAGCCCCCCTGGGCTGGCACCAGTCCCTGGCCCCCAAAGCCACCTGGATCAGCACCCGGCTGCACTGATATTGAAGTGTTTGCCAGCAGCTGCTGGTGTTTAACAAATCCTCCTGTCCAGTTATTTATGCTGTTTTTTCTCCCTCCCACCTGGGCTTTCTTGGTGCTTTGGCAATTTTGCAAATATTTTAAAGGCAGAATTTCAGAGTCCACCAGGCAGCTAGCGAGGAGCAGGTCACCAGAGAGGGTGAGGAGAGGCAGGGAAGATCTGTTGTATTGCACTAAATACACAGATTCTTGCAAAGATCCTCCACCCTGCTGCTCTCACCCTCATCCATCCCTGCACGCTCCCTGCACTCTCCCACAGCAGCTCCTCGTGTTCTGTACACCCACCCTACCCCATCCCCAATTCAAAGCTGGATCCAGGGGCTTGAATTAATGATGAGGGGGAGACCAAAGTGCCATTTCCCATCCTCTGGTTGCCTTTTCTTGGTTATGAAGGCACAATCTGGGCCCAGATCCCTGTTGGATTGGCAGCCTCAAAGCAGGAGAGCAAAGTGCAGATGGAAAAGCAGAATAGAGGGAGCATGAGCTGGGGTTTCACCTGGCTGCTCTTTACCTGGGCACCCCTGACCCCAGGGGCTGCGTTGTGCAGTGGGGATGTGTCACCCTCTTCCTCAGAGGGTGCCTTGTCTTTTTCCTCCCAGCTCAGGAGCTTCTCTCTCAAGGCAGGAGAGCAAAGTGCAGATGGAAAAGCAGCACAGAGGGAGCATTGCTGGGGCTGACAGTGCTGGGCAGCTGCTGCCACCGAGCTGCATTTCAGCACAGAGCCAAGTGCCTCGGGGCTCACAAGGAGCTGGGGGACATCTCAGCTCCCGGTGGGCACTGGGGACCCCAGCCCTGGGGTTTCTGTGTCCCCTGGAGGAGCAGCACAGGCTGCTGGGTGCCGGGGGTAACTCAGAGGTGTCACTCTCCACTGAAGAGACTTCTGCTCTCCCCCTCATCCATCCCTGCACGCTCCCACTGCAGCTCCTCGTGTTCTGTACACCCACCCTGACCCCATCCCCAAACCAAGGCTGGATCCAGGGGCTTGAATTAACAGTGAGGGGGAGACCAAAGTGCCATTTCCGATCCTCTGGTTGCCTCTTCCTCCCCAGATCCCTGTTGGATTGGCAGCCTCAAGGCAGGAGAGCAAAGTGCAGATGGAAAAGCAGCGCAGAGGGAGCATTGCTGGGGCTGACAGTGCTGGGCAGCTGCTGCCACCGAGCTGCATTTCAGCACAGAGCCAAGTGCCTCGGGGCTCACAAGGACCTGGAGGGCATCTCAACCCCCGGTGGGCTCTGGGGAGGTTTGTGTGTCCCCTGGAGGAGCAGCACAGGCTGCTGGGTGCCGGGGGTAATTCAGAAGCGTCACTCTCCACTGAAGAGACTGCGAGATTCGATTAAGTTCTGTTTTCCTCCCAGTAACAGTGGGAGTCTCTGCTCTCCCCTCTCAGGCAGACAAGCTGCCATGGAAGACAAATGCTCTCAATAAAGCGCTGCAGCCGGGGGGAGGCCGGTGCTCCATCCCGGCACCCGCACCGCTCCCGCCGCTTCCCCGCCCCGGTCCCGGTGTCCAGAACCGTGTGGCGGAGTCACCACCGGTACCGAGCTGGCTCCGACCTCAGGACCACCCCCATCCCCGCCTGGAGCCCCCCCCGCCACCGGCCGAGCGTTGCCAAGCAACGGGAAGATGCTTTTCTGACCGAAACGGGAAATCGGCAGCGGAGTCGGGGGTTGGGGGAGGGAAAGGGCTGGGCTGGAGCACGCCAGGCTCCCCCAGCCTCGACAGCACCCAAAAAACCCCCAGAGGAGAAGGCAAAACGGCTCAGCCAAAACTGATCCCCGCACACCTCGGCATTGGGAGCCGCAGAGTGTCCCCAGTGGGACCAGGGTGTCCCCAGCAGGGCCAGGGTGTCCCCAGCAGTGACAATCTCGCTGATCTCCTCGCTGCAGAGCCCTCCTGGCAGCCTCGGCCCTGCAGAACACCCTGGATGAAATTGAACCCCTAATTTGCCCTCCCTCGCTCGCTCGCCAGCCATCACGCCACGGCTAAATGAGCTCCAGGCAATTTTCTCAGAAGTTGAGTCCTCGGCGCTGAGGGAACACAGGGCTAAAAATAGCCGTGGCCTGTGTGTGCCCCTCACCCAGGTGAGGCTCAGTGCCTCTCTCGGGAGATCAGGGCTCCTCCTCGTCCAGCTCTGCCTCAGTTTCCCCGCACAGATTGGGTCACGCATTCCTCAGGACCCCTGTGCAGGGGAAATCTCCCAGGGCTCAGACATCACTTGGTGTGCAGAGCTTCAATTTCACCTGGCTGCTCTTTACCTGGGCACCCCCTGACCCCAGGGGCTGCGTTGTGCAGTGGGGATGTGTCAGACTCTTCCTCACAGGATTCCTCATCCTCTTCCTCCCAGCTCTCAGCATGACCAAGCCCTCCCAGGTCCACCGAGGCACGCACATTTCCTTCCCACGGTGTCTCAATTACAAATTCAGAGTTAAATCTTCCCCCACAAGATGCCCCTCTCTCCACCCCTCTGGCTGCTTCAAGTGTTGGACACTTTCCAGGGATTTTCGTGTGCTCAGGCTGACCCCATCCACTCTGGTTCAGACTAACTTAATCAGCCTCGGTTTTGTTACTGACTGCTGCAGCTTTGGACCTCTAGAAAAAGCATGACTTAAATTATTAGCACCCACCAAGCTGCTTTCAGCAACCCTGTGGGGGCCAGAGGTGAGAAAACAGATCTGTTCCCACCCAGCCTCTGTAGCTACCAAAAAACGACAAATTATCAGAATTGTGGAAATTAGAAAAATGGTATTTAGGTAACAGGCAAACACTCCTCTTTTTCTTCAGCAGCATCTGGCTAGGAACAGATTTGGAAGTGGCAGGTGGGGGAGAAAAGAAAGCAACCTGAATGCTGTCAGCTGGGCAGGGGGAGTGGCAAGAACAAAACCATCACCATTTTCTTCATCTCCAGCGCTGAGGAGGGCTGCAGGGGTCAGGAGGAGGAGGAAGGACACCCACAGAGTGTCACAGCCCTGGCTGTGAGCTGGCAATGCCGTGGTTCAGCACAGCCCTGAGTCCAACCTCAAGCAGGAGCAGCACCTTTCCCCATCTCCCCTCTCACCTCACCCCATGGGGAAGGGTTTCAGAAGCTCCTTGAGCCCCTGGAAAGCTGCTTGGAAAGGGGAGCACACAGGGAGCCATGAAGAATAATGCCAGGAAATATCTTTGGGGAAAGCAGGAGCCAGGACCACACCTGCATCTGTTTTAGAAACGACTTTATTGCACTAAAAAGAGGAAATCATCTGTAAACAAACATTCCATTCAGGTATTAATATATGGGGTTTTTTTTTCACTCCAAAAAAATACATCGTTAAATCCAGCCACAGAAATATCAAAGCAGGGACAACAGAAAACAGCTCCAGCAGCAGAGAGAGACCCATCTGAGCAACAGCCCTGGCTGCCACACCACCAGCCCAGCTCAGAGCAGTGAATCCCAGGGCTCCATGCATGGTCACACACCCAAATCCAGCCCTGGGACAGGCTGGGCTGGGGCAGGACGAGGGTCCCCAACCCCTTGGGTGTCCCTTTGGGGTCAGCCTGGGCTCCTGCTCTCAGCACCCTCCTCCCCAAACCCAAAGGCACACGGTTCTTCTGAGGGGATGTCAGCCCTCACACCTCTCAGAGCACCACAGCCTTCATCCCAGCTCCCACTCCTCCTCTCCCTGCGGCCTTTTCCTCCATCCCAGCAGCTCCAGGGTACCCCCAGCACCCCAGGGAGCACAGGGTGAGGTGTGTGGGGGCTGCCAGCGGGGCAGGGTCCCCTTCCTGCCCCAGAGCTCCTCAGGGGCACAATGGTCACCCCAGAGCCTGCTTGTGACCCCTCTCCCTGTCCCCAGAGCCCTCATCCCAGGGCGTTTTGGGGCTGGGGAACCATCGCTGGTGCTGGGGTGCAGGGAAACCTCAAGTGGGAAACTCCCGGTGAAGGATGGACATGTCAGCTCCTCATGTCCTGCTCCTTTTCAGCCACAAGCTCAGCAAACAGCCACGGTCACCCTGGATCCCCCCACCCCGCCCCGCCATGCAAACAACGGCTCTGCCTCTGTTACCTGGAACGTATTTACAGACAAAATAAAACGCTGCGAAAAAGATCAGCCTCTGGTATAAATAGTCAACACTGAGATCTGCCATCTGCTGCAAAAGGACAAGGAAGGAACACGGACTGTTAACACAGAGGGGACACACACGTGTGTGTGTGTGTGTGTGTGTGTGTGTGTGTGTCCGCGGGAGCGCTGCAAGCCCTGCTCCCCGCACAGAAACATGCAGAGCCCGACACAAAGGGTGACACCACACCGAACAACGACGCAGAGTGTTTGATCCGCCAGCAGGAATGCCCCGGCTGGGCCCTCCCCGCCCTCATTGTCCCCAGGCACTCTGGAGGGTGACACGGTGGCACGGGGAGGGTCGGGAGCACCGAGCTCCAAAGGGAAGCTGAAAGCCAGGCCAGTGCTTTGGGATGGCAGATCCTGCTGGGCACAGGGGCTTGGTGGTCCCACAGGACACATCTCTGCTGCCACTTGGAAGATCCTTTCATAGACAAGGGGGGATGGAGGGTTTTGGAGCCTCACCTGCACTCAGGTGGGGCCGCTCCTGTCACCTCAGCTTTTGTCAGCAGGTACATCTGCTGGGACACTGCCTGTGCCCAGGGCAGGGGTGCCAGCCCCTGGCATCTCCCTCCTGTGGGAAAGGCACAGGCAGCCTCCTGGATTTGGGCAAAACAAACCCCCCAGGCTCCATGAGTAGTTTTCCAGTGGGGTCAGCAGTGGGGACAGTGCTGGGGTGGGCAGGGAGGGCAGCCCAGGAGGCTGCAGGGCTCAGACCAAGCCAACCTTGCAGCCTCACAGGGCTGGGCCGAGCCCAGGAAAGGCTCAAAAGCCACAACCCTGACTCATCCCCCAGGCTGACCGCCCTGGGCCCACTCTCAGGTCACCTCTGCAGTATTTTCTTTGCAGTTTCCAAGAGCAGAAACTTGTCTTTTAAATTAAAGCTGTCACCAAACTACAGGTGCTGGGGCTTTCAGAGGTGGCCCTAAGTGTGCTGCAGAGATTCACCCACCTCCAACCTGCTTGGTGGCAGCTGGAGACCACAGGGAGGGAAGTCTCCAACAGGTGCTTCCATCCTCCCTGGCGGTGGGGAATGGGCCGGAGGCTCCCCATTTTCTGCTGCATCCGGGGCAGGAGCAGGGAGGGAGCAGGGGCAGAGAGGCTGTGGCTGCCGGCTGGAGTTGGCAGAGCCCCATTCCTGGGGACCCCCACACTCTGCACCATTCCTGGGGACCCCCACACTCTGCCACGACCCCGGCCCTCCTCAGGGGGCCCTTCCAAACCCTCCTGCAGCGGGGCTGGGGGACGGTGCCGGCGCCACAGGCGGGAGGGCTCCCTCGGGGCTGGCAGCAGGTACCTACAGGCAGGAGAGCAGGGCGGTGAGCGGCAGCTCCTTCTCCCCCAGCAGCGTGTCCCGCTTAAGGCTGCTGCCCTTGTTGACCACCTTGAGCTTCAGGGACATCTTCCTGGCGTGCCCGGGGCCCAGCCCATCGAAGAAGAAGTCCTCGTTGAAGACGGGGTTGCGGCTGTTCTTGACGATGGTGCTGCGCTGCTTCTGCAGCTTGCCGGGGTTGAGGCACAGCGAGACGCAGCAGTTGATGCTGCGCAGGTCGACCAGGGCATCGTAGAGGTCCTCGGCGGACACGAGGCGCACTCGCAGCCGGGCATTGGAGGGGTCGTACTCAGCGGCCAGGCGGAGGCTCCCGCCCCGGCTCAGCCGCAGGCTGTGCTCCCGGTCCCGGTCCCGGCCCGCGGGCAGCTCCAGGGGCAGCACGGCGGTCGGCGGCTGCTGCGTCCCGGCCGGGGCGCTCCGGGCGCGGCGCTGGGCGCTGGGGCTGGTGTCGGCGGAGCTGTCGTCGGTGCTCAGCGAGCTGTTGCGGGCCACCGAGTGCTTCAGCTTGATCACCTTGGACTGGCTCTCCTGGCTGAAGAGCTTCAGCAGGGACACGGAGCGCGACAGCAGCGGCGAGCCGAAGGGTGAGGACTCGGCCGAGGAGCACGTGTCGCTCTCTCCGCCGCTGAAATACCGGCCCGGGTGCATCAGGGCGGCGCCGAGATCCGCCGGTGTCCGGCGGCCGCTGTCGCCGTTGAGCTTGGCTTTGCGCTGGGCGCCGGGCGAGGTGACGGGCGAGGGGCACAGGCTGCTGTGCTCGCTGTGGAACAGGGACTCCTTGCGCCGGGTGTGCGGGCTCTCCATCAGCGTGGCGAAGCCGTACGAGGTCTGAGCCTTGGGCACGTAGGGCAGCGACATGGCCGTCTGTGCCTGCGGGTCCACGTTGGTGCCGCCCTCGGTCCAGTCCTCGGCGGTCTCGATCTGGATGATGTGCCGCCCGCGGGTGCGGGACCGGGAGCGGCCGGACGGGCGCGGGCTGCGCGGGGCTTTGCGCTTGGCCAGGTCCTGCTCCGACACCGAGGCGCCCAGAGCGGCCCCCGCGGGCGCCTCGGAGCCCTCGGCCTCGGCGGGAGCCGCGCTCAGCTTGGGCGGGATGAAGAAGTCGGGGATCTTGTCGGGGGTGAGGACGTTGCTGTAGCGGGATCCCCGCGAGGACTCGTCCGTCCCCGCGCCCCGGGAGCCGCCGTTCTCCGCCACCCCGCGCAGCCGCTCCAGCAGCCACATGTTGCTGCGAGATGTGGGGCTGGAAGAGACCCGAGGGGCACCGCTGTCACCGGGGGCCGGGCACCGGCGGAGGCGGGACGAAGCCGGAAGCACCGGGAGCGACCGGCGGCACCGAGAGACGCGGACCGGGCGGGCGGGTGGGACGGGACAAGCACCGGAGGGACCGGGGGACGCGCCAGCCCGGGGAAGAGCGCGAAGGAAGCGGCCGCGGGGAGCGGGGACCCGGGGGACGGGGATGCGATGGGACGGGGCAGACGCGACGCGACGCCGGGACCGACGGAAGGACCGACCGACCGAGAGGCGCCGCCGCGAGCAGGACGTTGCCGGGAGCCGCCGCACCTGGAGCGGAGCCGCCGCCGCTGCAGCCCGGGCGGGGCGGGAGCGGACGCGCTTTTATACGGCGGCGGTGGCGGCGGCGGCTCCGCTCCCCGTCCGCGCCGTAATCCTCCGAGTGCGGCGCCCCCTCATTTCTGCCCGAGCGGGGCTGGAAACGGGACCGGGACCGGGCAACCGGGACCGGGACTGGGACCCCGACCGAGCGGCACCGGGACCGCAACCAGGGTTGGAAACGGGAACGGGACCGGGACCCGGACCGAGCGGGACCCGAACCGAACGGGACCGGGACTGGGACCCCGACCGAGCGGGACAGAGACCGGGACCCCGACCGAGCCGGACCGGAACCGGGACCGGGACCGAGCGGCACCGGGACTGGCGCCGTGAGCCCCCGGGTGCTGATGCTCGGGAGGTGCAGGAACCCGAGCCCCGGACACCCGGCCGCGTTACCACGGGAGTGTCGGGTTTGGGATGGGGCCAGGAGTGGGATCGGGACGGCAGCAGCCCCGCTCCGCCCCTCCCGGTGCCCCCTCTGGGTGCTGCCTCTCTCCACTCCCACCTCTTGATCTCCAAGCACTGAATGAAGCCAGCAGCATCTCGGGGCTGAGTTGTTGCCTCATCGAGTGGTTTAACATTGCCCTGGAGGAGCTGCGGGGGATGGGACAGTGCCACATGTCACACTCCCCCGTGTCACACAACCCAGCGATGCGGTCGGGGCTGGGGACACCGGGACAAAACATCGGGAGGGTTCACGGAGCATCACAGCGAGCCCCGGTGCTGCGGGGGTCGGGAGATCCAACCGAGGATCGGGCACAGCCCGTTCCCCGGGGATTTACAGCCTTGGGGACAGGGACAGTGCCACTAAAGGGTCCAGCGGCTGTTCCCTCCCTGCTGCTGCCCTGTGAGTGCCGTCAGGAAGCTCCATCATCATCCCTGAGCAGTGCAGGGCTGGCGATGGAAGGAAGAACAGCCTGGTGTGGCCAGCGCCTTCCGCGGGGGCTGTGCGGCCTCGGCTCCCTCTGCATCCGCACTCGGAGCTGGTAAAAAGAGGCGTCCGAGGGCTGGGATGTCCCAGGGACAGCAGTGGCGATGGGACGGCGATGGGACGGCGATGGGGACATCACCCTGGGGTTCCGCAGGGAGCAGAGGGCAGATGGAACCCGGGGGAGGAGGAGGAGGCTCACGGAAGGGGAAGCTGGCGAACAAAAGGCCGATGTTTGCTTTTCCTCCACCCTGCGAAACTGCGGGTAAACAAGGAGCACGAATGGTTGAGTTCCCCTGAGATAACAAAGAGCGCCGGGGCCGGGCCAGCTCTGCCGGTGCCCGCGGGGCACGGAGGGGAACGGGGGGCTCCGAGCTGAGCACCGGCAGGGCTGGGGACGCTGGCAGGGCTGGGGACACCGCTGGTGGAGCTGGCAGTGTGCTACCACCTGCTGGAAGCTGGGAAGGAGGAGGGAGAGCTGCTGTGGGAAAGGGTTTGTGCCCTGAAAAATCGAACTGGGTGTGTCTGTGGTCTGAGACATTTGAGAGAGGCGCAGGGGATGGGTTGGTCAGAGAGATTTCCAAGGAGGCCACGTTCTCTGCAGCTGCTCTTCTGTGCCTTCCAAACCTTCCCAAAACACCTCAGCCTTCCCTTCATAGGGGATGAAGAAGCAGCAGCCCTCCAGCCCAGCTCTGGGTTGAGGCACAGAGCCCCCTGCACCCATTGGCACCACAAATCAACCTCAACCAAAGTGGTTTAACCCTTGAAACAAGCTCCCCACCAGCCCTCCATCCCTCCAGGGCAGCATCCCCCTGCTGCAGGGCGAGGCACCGCCAGCAGGTGAACCACGGGAGCTCGGTTGGTTCTCCAGCTGTGAAATAAGAAAGTCGGGGGCCCTCACTGCCTTTCCCTGCCTCTATTGAGGGAACAGTGCAATTATCTCTGCAGACACATCACTCCACGGCAGAAAATAGCAGCTGAGATGGAAGCGCCGCGTCGTCCCCACGGAATCCAGCTATCAATGGAAAATTACACATTCATTACTGGGCTTTATTTAGGGGCTCATTTTATTCATTGGCTCGGCTGGCACTGGCCGGATCTGGCAGGGGCCATCCCCAGCGAGGGGCTGAGGGTGCTGGGGTGACCCTGCTCCCCAGGATGGGTGCTGGGGACGCAGAGCAGAGCCAGGATTGGAGCTGGACCCCCCAATTGTCTGTGACACAAAAGACACAGCCAGACCCACCCACAGCTCTGGCTCTGCTGTCACCCACAGTGGGTCACAGCTGGGTTTGTGCCACTCAGAGCCACCCCAGGGGTGGCTGCTCCAGGTGGAGGCAGGTTGGGAGAGTCAGTGCCAGGTGAGAGGAGGAGAGGCCATGCAGGGCCAGCCCTGGGTGCCAAAGGCCACTCTGGAGCCAGGGGGACACTGGGTGACCCATGGGGGACACTGGGTGACCCATAGGGACAGGGATAAGTGTGACTGGACAGGATGGGTTGGCCAAGGTGAGACCAGGCAGGAGCTTGTGGTGATGGAGACCTGTCCCAGCATGAACCACCTGTGTTCCTTGCTCATCTCCAGGTTTAATTAGAAATGTATTCCAAAGCACAAACCCATGCCCAGCACCAGACACAGGGCGGGTAAAGGGGGTTGTGATGGCACAAAAACCTGGCAAAACCCCTGAGCTGGCCATGGGACACCTTGTGAGCCCTCGTGAGCTCCATCCTGGCCCTGGCCTGGCTGCAGGGGCTTGGGCACACATGGAGCATCATCCTGTGGCAGCCACTCCCGGGAGAATCCAGCTGAAAAGGGACGTCCCCAACAGGAACATCCAACAGCAGCGTCCAAGAGAAGGTTGTGCCTGGCCCCACAGGCAGAGCCAAGCCAGGGGCTGCAGCAACATCCACCAGCCCCATTGCAGTGCTGGGGCAAGTGGGGACAGCCCTGCCTGAGGTGGCTTCAGGCTCTGTCCCTCCTGCTGAGGCCACTGAGCAGTTCCCACCCCAAGAGGGTTTTTCACCTGTAGGTGTGGAATTAAACCTCTGTGTGTCCAGCTGGGCAGGGCACCCCGTGCAGGTGATGGAGGTAGGCAGCACCCAGGGAGAAGCTGCAGGGCCAGGCACCACCCAGCCTCACTGGGGAGGAAAACGGGGAGCCTGACCCCAAACCTCAAAATCCAGGCACAACTGGAGAGGGGGAGCACGAAGAGACCCCAGATTTGCCCTGGGGCGAGTCCAGAGCCGGGGGAGCAGGTCAGGGGCTCACATACCCCCTTGGCATCACTGCTTCCTCTGCACAACCTGGCGCAGGTGCAGCTCGCTCTCGGCTGCCACGATGGGCTGCTCGTTCTGCCGGTGGTGGCTGATGAGGTGGCTGATGCTCTCAAACAGCACGTCCTTGGTCCTCACCTGCAGCAGGGCACAGCGGTCCTCAGCTCAGCACAGCTGCCTCTCACCCTGATTTTTTAAGATTTTCTGATGTTTGCATTCTCGTGGCAAACTTCCTCGCTTTACGCTTTCTGTAAATAACTCATTGTTTTGCATTATTTATAGAGGAAGAGAAATCTGATGGACTGTTGGTTTGTCCAGTGTCATTGCAGAGGTGGCACTGTCACCCTCCAATCCACTGTCACTTTTGGAAAACTATAAATGTTGGAATCATAAAACATGATTCCAACTTTTTCTTCACCTTGAGAGCAGCTGTGTGTTGTTTCATGTCCTATGGTGACATGGGGACACCTCACACCTGTGCCAGTGCCCTGGGGCTGTCACCCTGATTTTTTAAGATTTTCTAAGCCTTCTGATGTTTACATTCTTGTAGCAAACCTCCTCACACACTTTCTGTAAATAACTTGTTTGGCATTTGTCATAGACAACTTTTTATGAAAAATCATCTCCTTAGGATTTTTTTCCTCCTGAGAAGCTGAGAGGCCTCAAGAGCAAAATGTAAACAATGATTATCTGCTGCTGTGGAATGCAACAGGTGCATCTGTGATTGGTCTCATGTTGGATGTTTGTAATTAATGGCCAATCACAGCCCAGCTGGTTCAGACTCTCTGTCCGAGCCACCAACCTTTGTTATCATTCTTTGCTATTCTATTCTTAGCTAAGCCTTCTGAGGAGAACCTTTTCTTCTATTCTTTTAATATAGTTTTAATGTAATATATATCATAAAATAATAAATCAAGCCTTCTGAAACATGGAGTCAGATCCTCGTTCACATAAGACTCCTGTGAACACCGTCACAGCTGGAGTCAGAAAACAAACTTCAATTTTCTTCGCGTTGAGAAGAAAAGGGAAGTGGTGCGTGTGTTGTTTTGTGCCCTATAGCGACAAGCATCCACTTCCAACACCCCATCCCTGCCCATAGCTGCATCCCCACCACCCACCCCACACCCTGCCCCAATCGCCCACCCCATCCCCTGCCCTCAGCCCTCACCACTCCCTCAGGATCCACCAGCAGGAGGTGCTTGGGCTGCCCGCTGTGCATTCCTGTCAGCACGTACTGCCCGGGGTTGGTGAGGCTGTCCCGCACCAGGAAATCCCCGTCCATCTGCAGCAGCCTCTCAGCATCCCTCCTGCTCATCCTCCCGTGGTACCAGGGCTCCTTCCGCAGCTGCTCCTCCGTGGGGGCGATGGGGGCTTTCCTTGTGGGGGGGCTCGGCCACTGGTCCTCGATGGGGGGGCTGCTGGCACCCCCTGCAATGCACTCGTGGAGCTTCAGGGCATCCTCGAAGGGCCCTGTGGGATGCAGGGGTGTCGCAGACATTTCTCCACAGAAATCCTTTCTTTCAGATTTCTGTGTCTTCGGGAGGCCAGAGGCCCCCGAAGAGAAGGTAAACAATTATTATCAGCTGCTGTGGAATGCAACAGGGACACCTTGATTGGCTCATTTTCTATGTTTATAATTAAGGGCCAATCACCAGTGCAAGCTAGGGGACTGAGTCCTTGAACACAACTTTGTTGGAGATTCTTTTCTATCGATTCTTAGCTTAGCTAGCAGCTCTGCAAACCTCTCTCTATCTTCTATTTAGTATAGTAATAATGTATTATATATAATATCTTAATAAATATGCCTTCTGATTCAAGAAACAAGATTCACCGTCTCTCTCTCACCAGCCGCGCCCACGCAGGTCGCGGTAATACAGGGGTTGTGGGGTGTCACACCCAGGGCACACAGGCCCCAGCCCACAGAGCGCTGCTGTGAGCTCAGCACCTCTGGAGCTGTTTTGGGTGACCCAGCACAGCTTGGCTCCTCCACAGCACCGTTCCCCCAGGGAGCAATGGCTTACTCATGTCAAACAGATCCTTTTTGGGGCTCTCCTCTGCTGCCCCATGAGCCGCCAGCTCGGGCTCCCAGGTGTCCAGGCTCTGCGTGTTCACGTACATGTGCTCCTCGTACTCCCGTGGCCCCAGGGTGTGGCTGTCAGCCTGCAGGTACCCATCGCAGGGCTGGCCTGCGAGGACAACCATCACCCCATCACTGCTGGCCAGGGTGCCCAGAGGCACAGGGACCCCCCAGCTCAGGGCTCAGTACCCACCCTGGCTCTCCACGTCCCAGGGTGGCCCCAGGTGGCTGCTCGGGTCTCGTCTGGCTGCTGACCCACCCTA
Organism: Ammospiza nelsoni; assembly: GCF_027579445.1. Classification (NCBI taxonomy): domain Eukaryota; kingdom Metazoa; phylum Chordata; class Aves; order Passeriformes; family Passerellidae; genus Ammospiza; species Ammospiza nelsoni. Next base: position 3,913,964 of record NC_080659.1, read on the forward strand.
GGGAAGGAGGCAATGAGAGCATTGGGGGGCTCTGCACCCCCAGGGCAAGGCCAGCAGAGGCTCTGAGGGGCTCACCTGGCTGGAGGGAATGGAGCTGGAAGGTTGAGCGCGGATGTGGCGGAGCCGGGAGTCCACCAGGCCCCCTGGAGGCGGCTCCTTCCCCGGGATGCTGTTGTAGTAATCGTGCTCTGCTGCCCCCTCCTCATCCTCGCCCCAGGCTGACTCCTCTGCAGCCAGCGCCCTGCAGCAGGGATGGGTGAGCTGGGGACAGCGTGACCCTGCAGGGACAGGGCGTCCCAGAGCCACCCCCAGGCAGGGGGGACATGCCCGGGACAGGGGGGTGCAGCAGCAGGGCCCCCCGCCCCCCTACCTCTCTGGGGGTACCACCACCTTGGGGGGGCTGTGCAGGTACTGCTTGAAGCGCAGCTCGAAGGCCTGGCCCACCGTGCTGATGACACTCTGCGCCAGCCCCTCGCAGCACTCCAGGATGTGGCAGGCTGGGGACAGACAGACGGACACACAGACACACAGAGAGATGGATGGTTTGAGTGTTTCCCCCACTCTGACATCGCTCCACCCTGAGCCCACGGGGGATCTCTGTCACAGAGACCTTTTAAGGAAAATCCTTTCCTTAGGGCTTTTTCCTCCTGAGAAGCTGAGAGACCTCAGGAACAAAATGTAAACATTGATTATCTGCTGCTGTGGAATGCAACAGGTGCATCTGTGAGTGGTTGTTTCTAATTAATGGTCAATCACAGAGAGTCTGAGCCACAAGCCTTTGTTATGATTCTTCTTCTGTCCTTTTCTATTCTTAGCTAGCATTCTGATGAAATCCTTTCGTCTATTCTTTTAGTATAGTTTTAATAGAATATATACCATAAAATAATAAATCAAGCCTTCTGAAACATGGAGTCAGATCCTCATCTCTTCCCTCATCCTGGGACCCCTGTGAACACCACCACAATTGATGACCCCGAGTGAGGAACATTCCTTTTCCATAGTTCAGCTGTCTCAGACTCTCTGGTCAGTCACAAGATTTTATTATCATTCCATTCCTTTCTATTCCTTGCTAGCCTTCTGATGAAATCCTTTCTTCTATTCTTTTAGTATAGTTTTAATGTAATATATATCATAAAATAGTAAATCAAGCCTTCTGAAACGTGGAGTCAACATTCCCATCTCTTCCCTCATCCTCAGAGCCCTGAACATGGTCACAGATTTCCTCCTCCAGCCTCCATCCCTCCCCCAGAGCCCCCAGGCCGTGTCACCTCTCTGGTTGATGGGGTCCTTGGCCACGTAGGCGACGTAATCCGTGGTATCCTGCAGACAGAGGGGACATCAGCACTCATGTCCTGCTGCTCTCAGCCCCAGCCCCACGTCCTGAGCCAGGCCAGGCCACTCTGTGCTCAGCTCAGCTGGCAGAACCTGTCCCCACCACCCTGTGTGTGTGTCACTCACCATGTCCCCACCGGAGGCGAAGGAGATGGACTGCATGTGGTGGTTGGCGATGATCTGCATGGAGAACACGGCCCAGGGAGGGATCAGCAAAGGGGCTGCTGGCTCCCAGGCTGGCAGGCAGCAGGAATGTGTGCCCAGGATGCCCAGGAGCGCTCACCTGGCGCGTGGTGGGGATCATGAGGTTCAGCCCATCCACGGAGATGTTGACAGCGATGCTCATGCCGGCGAAGTGCAGGTTGCTCTTGCCCAGGATGGAGAACAGGGCTTTGTTGGGAGCCTGACAGGGGAGAGGGCGCTGGGGGCAATGAAACCACCAGGGCCAGGCCCACAAACTGAGCAGACACCCCTGGTTCCCTGTCCCACAGCCTTGGCTTGTCCCAGGGACGGACAGGATAAATGGAAACTCACCTTCTTCTTCCAGATGCCCTTCACACCCGGCACCGCCTCGTACAGTCTGTTGATGGCTTCCCTGCAATGGACAGAGCCTGGCCTGCTCGCTGCTCCACATCCCAGCTGTTTTCCCACCCCACATTGCCCTGTGGGGTCTGCTGGCCCCACATCCCCGGGCACTGCAGCGTCCCCGCAGCGCTGCCCCACGTCACGGCCCCGGCCCCGGTACGTAATCCCGGCTGGGGCCACCTCCCTTCTCCTCTTTCCACCCATTGATCTGCAGCAGTGCCCTTCCTCTGTGTCCCTGGTGCAGGGCACAGCTCTTCCAGGCCTGTGTTCCCCTTTCTGCACAGGGCCCTGGGATGATGGAGCACCCAGAGCCACCGGGGACCACCCAGAGACACCAGGGAGCATCCAGGGCCACCAGGGGCTTGGGGTGGCACTGGGATGTGGGACAGTGGGACTGCAGGGCCCTACCTGGTGACCTGTGTCCGCGTGTTGAAGTCCAGGGACCTCATGGAGCGCAGCACCTCAATGCACCCCATGTACTGAGGGGGGAGAGCAGCACAGCAGGGCAGGAAAGGGACAGGAGAGGGTGTCAGGGATATCTTCCACAGCAGCTCCAGGCATCACACAGCAGCTTTCAATCCCTACCCCAAAATGCCCCATCACACTCCCAAATCCTGTGCTAACACCCCAAAATCTCATCTGTGTGCTCCAGCTTGTGATGCCTGGTAGGGGATGGACACGCTGGAGTCCCAGCGTGGGCTCCAGGGCCCAGCAAGCCCCCGGGGCCCGGCCCCATCACGGCTGTGATGTACCAGAGGGGCTGCCCCGGTCCAGCCGTGCCGGGGGACCCGAGCGAGGGCTCAGCTGGATGAACCGGACCCCCCGAGCCCCGCACACGCCCGGGCCCGGGGCTCTCCGCGCCCTCCCGCGCCACCGGCGGGACTTACCCGGACAATGTAGGAGACGCCGGGCCCCAGCACCCTCTCGTCGGGGTGCAGCCAGCCCTGCGCCGGTTTGCGGATGAAGCTGCCCTTGCGGCTCCACTCATCCCCGCCGGGCCGGGCCCCCGCCGGTGCCGGTGCCGGTGCCGCCGCCGCGCCCCGCGCCCGCCCCGCCGCTCCCCGCGCCCTCCCGCCGCCGCCGCCCGGTAGCGCGCAGGGCGCGGCGCAGAGCGGCTCGCAGGCGCCCAGCACGGCGGCCAGCCCCGAGGGAGGCTCCGCCGCCGCGGCGGGGGCGTCCCGGGAGGCACCGGCGGGGCCGCGGCCGAGGAAGCCGCTGGAGCCGGGGAACTTCCACTGCGGCATCCGCGGCAGCAGCGCGCAGAAGGTGGTGCCGTGCTCGGGCTCCTCGCCCGCCGCGGGGCACGGAGCGGGGGCCGGCGACGGCATGGGGGCGGTCAGCGGCTCGTCGCGGAAGCGATCATACTTGGGCTCCGGGAGCATGCCCGGGGCCGCGCTCCGCTCCGCTGCCGCCGCCGCCGCCGCCGCCGCCGCGCCGGCTCGCACCCCCCGCCCGCTCCCCCGGGGCCGCGCCGCGCTGATGTCATGGTGAGAGCGCTGCTCCGCCGCCCGCCCGGCCCCGCATCCTCCGCCCCTGACCCCCCCCGAGGCCTCCAGAGCATCCCCGGCCCGCCCCGCATCCCCGCCCAGCGGCGGAGCATCCCCCGCACAGCAGAGCATCCCCGTCCTGCCCCGCATCCCCGCACACAGCGGAGCATCCCCCGCGCACAGCAGCATCCACGCCGGGTCGCCCCCGCGGACACGGCCCGTGGGGCCGGAGCCGCCCACGCTGTGCCCTCCATCCTGCTCCGAACCGTGGGACTGACCCTGAGCGTTTCCAGCTTTGCCACAAGCGCTGGGAGCGAGGGGATGGGGGATCAGGCAGGGGAGGGTGACCGGGAGCGCCTCCCGGAGCCACCGGGCTGCGGCCGCTCTCGGTGTGCGTTAGCTGGAGCCAAAGCGGCCGGTGCTGCCCTCGCCCACAACGGGGCCATTTTCTGCTCTTTCCACCTCTGCATCCCCAGGGCTGGCCGGGCAGGAGGCGGGGGAGGGCTCGGCCAGGCTTCGATGCACAGGCGGGCTGCCCTACTTGTGTGCGTCTCTCTCGCTGTGATCTCACCCACAGCCAGATCTGACTCTTTTGTTTATATCTGTCTGGAGGGCTCAGGCAGCGAACAGCGCAAACATTTTCTTGTTTTTTTCGGCTTGTAACTGCAGCAAGCGGGGGGGGGGAAAAATCCCATAAAACCCTTAAAGGGATTTTCTGACCTCAATCGAGCGGCTCGCCCTTGCTCCTGCCCCGGGGCTGCGGCGTTTTCCGAGCGGCTCAGAGGACTGGAGTGCTGGAACTCCCTCACTTTTCCCCAGCCCTGCATCTCATCCATCCCCAAAGTGGTTTTAATGTTGGGGCTGCACCATGGCAGCATCTCAGGCTCCTTTCAGCGCTTGTTTTCAGCTTTCTCGGGTCGCTTTTCGGTCCAACACCCCCCAGCCCTCGCAGTAACCGGCACAAACAACACCGGAGCCTCTCCGTGGCCCGGACGGCACAGCCGCCTTTGTCTCCTCTCCTCCTCGCTGTCTCCTGCTCCCCGGCAGGTGCCGGGGTGAGAGCCAGTAATTGCTCTAAGTGCGATCAATAAATCAAGGTAATAGAATTACATCTGCCGTTGCCATGTTGGGAAGCGCTTCCCTGCTCTCTGATCGCTCCCCTTGGTTTTGTTTTTGTGAAAAACGCCCAATCACTTGGGGTTTTTTTTAAATTTTAAAAGTTTAATACTAATAAAATGGTTCTAAAAACAGTAATGCAATTATAGTAATAATGATTTGGACAGTTTGGATTAGGACAATATGAGACAATAGAAACAAAGAGTTATGGACAGTCCAGGTAACTTTTTCTGGGCAGCACAAGCCCGAAAAAGGACATAGTTAACAAAGGATTAACCCTTAAAAGCAATAACCTCTTGCATATTCTTACACCTCATACATGATACATAAATTCCATTCAATCGCAGGATTCTGTCTGGTCAGTGTCAACTTCTTCCTCATAATCCTAACAGCGGCTTCAAGGTGAGAAGAAGTTCGTTTCTCCTGAAAATGGGGCAATAAATTCTTTTTCTCTGAAAGATTTAGGTGTCCTGTGGCTGCTGTCTGGTGCGAGTCCTTTCTTTGAGATGGGATCCATGGGATGGGATGGGATCCATGGGATGGGATGGGATCCATGGGATGGGATGGGATCCATGGGATGGGATGGGATCCATGGGATGGGATGGGATCCATGGGATGGGATGGGACGGGATGGGATCCATGGGATGGGATGGGATGGGATGGGATGGGATGGGATGGGATGGGATGGGATGGGATGGGATGGGATGGGATCCATGGGATCCATGGGATGGGATGGGACGGGATGGGATCCATGGGATGGGACGGGATGGAATGGGATCCATGGGATTTTTGGGGATGGAATCGGACGGGATCCATGGGATTTGTTCCATGGGATGGGATCCATGAGACGGGATCGTCCTGGGAAGGTGGTTGGCTGTCACCACGCCAGGATGCCGGTGCTGAGTTCAGAGCCAGCAGCTCGGTACCGGGAGAGACGCGCCGGGACAGACGCGGCCCTGCCGGTGCCGCCAGCCCCGGGGCGGCCGCGTGTCCTTGATGACCCGGCCTGCCCCAGCCGGGTGCGGTGCCCGTGACGGAGCAGCAGCCGCCCCCCAAGGCTCCCCGGAGCCCTGGGTCGCTGCCGGTGCCACCGCCCGTTCCCGGTGCCACCGCCGGACCGTGACGTCACGGCCCCGCCCAAACCACCGAGAAATCCCCGCCCCCTCCACCGGTCTAGCCAATCACAGACCAGAATGACCGATGACGAAGCTACGGAGCAGCCAATGAGACGCGAGGAGCGGCGCGGCGGAAGTGGCTGTTCCCGGTTGGGGGGCGGGGCCAGCGGGCGGAGCCGCCCCCTCCGCTCCGCACGGCCGCCCTCAGCGCCGGGCCCGGCGCTCCCCGCCCGGTGCCGGTCCCGGTCCGGTGCTGGTGCCGGGCCCGGGCTCGGCCTCTGCGCAGCGCGGCCCGCTCCGGTTCGGCCCGGCCCGCCACGGGGAGGATGGGGCAGCCGCGGCGGCCGGTGAGCGGCAGCGGCCCGGCGGCGCCATGACCGGCGAGAAGAAGAAGAAGAAGCGGCTCAACCGCAGCGTCCTGCTGGCCAAGAAGATCGTGATCCGGGACGGGGCCGGCGTGAGCGCGGGGCTGCGGGGGATGGCGGGGGGATGGCGGGCACCGGAGCGGTGCCGGTACCCGGTACCCGGTGCGGGCTGGCCCCGGTGGGCCGCGCTCCTCAAACCGGCCCCGCTGCTGCGGCGGCCGGGCCGGGACGCGGCGGATGCTGAGGATGCCGTGATGGGCGCTGCACCTGCCGGTCTGCGCCGCTGCCTGGGCGGCAAAACCGGAGCGGCACCGGGCAGGGAACCCCGCACCGACCGCCAGGGTGGATTGAAGCACCCTGGGCTGGCTGTGAACGGAAAAAATCATTTCAGAGCAGCGTCTCTCGCTGCCTCCGCTCGTGTCCGGGATCCCCCTGTCACAGATATATTTTATTAAAAATCATTTTTTAGGGTTTTTCCTTCTGAGAAGCTGAGAGGCTTCAAAAATGAAATGTAAACATTGATTATCTGCTGCTGTGGAATGCAACAGGTGCATCTGGGATTGGTCTCGTGTGGTTGTTTCTAATTAATGGCCAATCACAGTCAGCTGGCTTGGGCTCTCTGAGCAGTCACAAGATTTTATTGTCATTCCATTCCTTTCAAGGATGATGAAAGGATGAAATCCTTTCTTCTATTCTTTTAGTATAGTTTTAATATGATACATATAATAAAATAATAAATAAACCTTCAGAAACATGGAGTCAAGCTTCTCATCTCTTCCCTCATCCTGAGACCCCTGAAATCACCACCACACCCCGAGCTGTGTGAGCCCTCTCTGAGGCTGCTGAAAGGTTTTTATTTTTTATTTTCCTGTGTTTTGCAGCGCCAGGGGATTGGGGAGCCCAGTGTGTACCATGCAGTGGTGGTGATTTTCCTGGAGTTCTTTGCCTGGGGGCTGCTGACCACGCCAATGCTGACGGTGAGTGTGTGCCCATGGCAGCTCTCCTGAGAATTACGGTTTTAGCACCACCTTTCACCGGGGAACTGTGGAAAAGGAGGGTTTGGTTATGCAAAAAATACATTTAGATACATTAGTCTAGAAATCTATATTTAAATATAAAATATAAATAACATTTATATTAAAATATCTATTTTTATATATAAATATATAATATAATATAATGTATATTATATTTTATATAATATATAATTTTTATATATATAATACATATGTATATTTATGTTAAATATATATTTATATTGAAATGTCTCTCTATATTATATATATAAAAATATAAATATATTATATATAGAATATTATTTATATTTATGTATTATATATTTATATATTATATATAATTTATAATTTCATATAAATTTTATTTTTTATATTTAATTTATATTTTTTATATATTTATATAATTCATACATAAATTTTAATAAAATTATAATATAAATATAAGTATATAAAATATATTTTAAATTACATTTATGAACATAAATTTTATTTAAAATATCTATTATATATTTATAGAAAATATATTTATAAATAGAATTTAAAAATATGAATATTATATTCAATAATATATTTATGTTAATATTAAATTTATATTAAAATAGAAATATTATTTATATTTTAATATAAAATCAAGCAAACAGCACAAAGGGATACACAGAGAAGGGATGTGGTGACATAAAATAAAACCAGAGGGGGTTCAGGTGATGGGGAAAGGCTTTCTGAGCATGCTGGAGTAATTTATACACCTGCAAAGTGTTAAAGGCATTTAAAGGCAGTGATCTCCCATACTGGGAAAGGCTCCTCACATGGAGGCATTGTTGGCAGGATATTTCCCCTTTTCCCTGGATTTTGCCCTTCCAGTCCTCTGGCTCACAGAAATTCTGCAGAAGTTGCTCGCTCTGACTTTTTCATTTGGTTTTTGTTTGTTTTCCTTTGCAGGTCTTACACCAGACTTTTCCTCAGCACACATTCCTGATGAATGGTCTGATTCATGGAGTCAAGGTGAGGAATATTCCTTCCAGGATTTCCTTTAAATCTGCAAGAAGAACAAGCCATTATTTATTTATATAATTTGCTGATGCCAGCCAATATTTGGCCACTTTGGGAGGGTTCTGGCAAACCTGATGCAAAAGGGAGGACACAGATATGGGACAGCTGATTTTACTAAGCAGTAGTGACAATGTGGAGTTACAACAGATGAGTGTTTCAGCTGGAATTAATCTCACCAGCATGAGATCAGCACTATGCCCATCCTCTGGAGCATAACAGAATGAAAATCAGTGATTCCTAAATTTATTGGTGATAGAAATTAAAACCAAGTGGCCTCAGTGACCTCCAGGTTGGGATGTGCTGTGGGACTGGGGAGTTTCTTGCACTAGAGCAGAATTGCAGGCAACAGTTGTGAACAGGCAGTATTCCTGAGTGAATATTCCCTGTAATATTCCTGAGTGAATATTCCCTGTAATATTCCTGAGTGAATATTCCCTGTGAACAGGGAATATTCCTGAATTCTGACTGAGGAATTAGGCAGCACAGACAATTCTTGACTGTCTCTCCCAACAGGATCTTGGAAAACAGCCCCAGCACTGAAAGGCTCTGCCCTGCAGGCTTGGGAGACATGGCAAGGCTTTGAATAATTTTATTTGTGCTTAATGGCCCTGTCTTCTCATTGTCCTGTCTCCACATACTCCACATACAAGGGAAAGCTTTCCCCAGAGCTGCAGCAGCTGTTGCCATGCTGGAGCTGTGCCAGCAGCTCTCCAGGTCCTGGCAGGGCTGCCTGGGTGCCCAGAGCAGAGCTCTGAGGGAGCAGGAGTGCTCAGGATTTGGTTTTGGGGATTTTATTAAACTGCTCTGTTGTAACAGCATTGGAGCAATCAGGAATGGGTTGTTTCCTCCTGGAAAGCTCCTGGAAAGTTGGAAGCTCTCACTGAGGGGTTTCTCTGTCCTCTGGTCTGTGTGTCCATCCCAGGGTCTGCTCTCTTTCCTAAGTGCCCCACTGATTGGTGCTCTCTCTGATGTCTGGGGCAGGAAATCCTTCCTCCTCCTCACCGTCTTCTTCACGTGTGCACCAATTCCCCTGATGAAGATCAGCCCCTGGTGAGTTCCCCCTCAGTGCAGCCCCAGGGGTCTGAGGAGGGGCTGAGGGATGAGGGTTTGCAGCTGCTCCTTTCAGGGTGAGATGGAAGAATCTCATCCATCTCAAGAATGGAGGAGGATGCTCAGCCTAGAGACTGATTTGTCTGCTTCTGGAGGGTTTAATTGGGAATTAAGGGTTGTTCTGTCCTCTGTGCTTGTTCCTCACTCAGTGCATTATTTCTGGGAAATAATACACTGAGCATTATTTAGGGAAAATAAATGATAAAACTTCAGGGGTTTCCAGACAAGACTCCACGTTCTGGTGCACTGGAACAGGATGGACTGGAGGCAAAACAAAGCAGAGGCTCAGCTTCAGCAGCTGTGGGCCATGGTGTGGCTTCTCTCTGACTGTGCCTTGGGCTCTTGCAGGTGGTACTTTGCTGTTATTTCCATGTCTGGAGTGTTTGCTGTCACCTTCTCTGTGATTTTTGCATACGTTGCTGATATCACGCAGGAGCATGAGCGCAGCACGGCGTACGGCCTGGTAAGGAGCTGAGTCACTGGCCTGGCTCTTGACAGAAATATCTGGGGCTTTGAAGGTAGGAGAGATATAAAATGAGGGTGGGAGATTATTGACTGATCATACAGATTCCTTGTCCTTATGTTTGTGGTTTAACTCTGAGGGGGAGACTGATAGCTGCCCACTCTGAGTGCTGGCTGTGTCTGAACCAGCCTGGCCCTTCCCTTTTCCACACCAGGGAAGGGCAGCCTGTGATGCTTGCTGTGATCCTGCCCTTAATTTAGCTTTACAGCACCATCCAGGCATTCCTAGGACAGCTTTGATTCCCTTTTTGCTAGAATTTAGCCCAGCTGCACCAAGAGAATCTGTCAGCTGTGAATTCTTATTTATCAAAGATACCAGAAGGAGTTCCTTGGGTTATTGAGGAGGAGGAAATGGGCTCTAGGAAATGGGTTTTCCATCAAAGATGCCAAAAAGAGTTCCCTGGCTCACTGAGGAGGAGGAAATGTGCTGTAGGAAGAAGAAGCTGTAGGGAATTTTTATTTTTCCAGGTGTCAGCCACGTTTGCTGCCAGCCTGGTCACCAGCCCGGCCATCGGCGCGTACCTGTCCCAAGCCTACGGTGACACCTTGGTGGTTGTGCTGGCTTCAGGGGTGGCTCTGCTGGATATTGGCTTCATCCTGCTGGCTGTGCCCGAGTCCCTGCCTGAGGAGATGCGTCCTGTCTCCTGGGGAGCCCCAATCTCCTGGGAACAAGCTGACCCATTTGCTGTGAGTGAGCCTGCTGCCGTGTGGGAAATGCATTTGTCCAAAATTTCTAGAAAATCCAGCACTGCTGTTTTCCTGTGTGCTGGAAAAGCTTAATTTTTGCTTTAATCCTGCTGATTTTTAAGGTGTTAAGCCCTTGGTTTGGCTGTCTTTGTACCTGTCAAAAAAGTCAAATTTTAAAACTTTTTCTCATTCCCCGCTTTCCCTGCAGTCCTTGAGGAAGGTGGGTCAGGACTCCACAGTGCTGCTCACAGCCTGCTGCTGTGTGGGAAATGGATTTGTAGAAAATTTGTAGAAAATCTAACACTTCTCTTTTCCTGTGTGCTGGTAATGCTTAATCTTTGCTTTAGTCCTGCTGATTTTTTAAGGTTTTGCTGTTTTTGTACCTGGAGATTTTTCACTGATATAAAGTCAAATTTTAAAACATTTTTTCCTTGTTCCCCACCCCTTTCCCTGCAGTCCTTGAGGAAGGTGGGTCAGGACTCCACAGTGCTGCTCATCTGCATCACAGTTTTTCTCTCCTACCTTCCTGAGGCCGGCCAGTACTCCAGCTTCTTCCTCTACCTGAGACAGGTCAGTCTCTCAAAGCTCTGGGTGCAGGAAATAAATACAGTCAGAGCTCTATAAATACAATCAGAGTTGTGCCACCTGTCCCAAGGTGGCTTTTCTTGGCCAATAATTGTAAAAAATATTGAAATTGTAAGAAATAGTGATTTGTTCCAGCTCTCCTGAGGAATGTGTGAATGCTGACTGCTCTGGGCATTGCCTGGGGCAAGCCTGGCTTGGCTCCTTGCTGGTGTCTGCCTGGCCATCCTGGCTCTGCCACCTTCAGGCAGTGATTTAAAACCATTTTTCAGCCAGAGGAAAATCTTCTATTTGATTCCTATGTCAGACCTGTTAATAATGTGCAGGCCCCTGAGAAGGAAGTTCAGTAAACATCAGTGACATTGATGGAGGGGCTCTTGGTACAAATCTGCCTGAAAATCCCTCTTTGATGTTTTCACAGGTCATTGGTTTTTCCTCAGAGACTGTAGCAGCCTTTATTGGTGTCGTTGGAATTCTCTCTATACTGGCTCAGGTGAGAAGCAACTTCTGTGTTAGCTTGAGCAGTCCAAAATTTCTGAGATGAGAGTTGTCAGAACTCCTCTGGCAACACAGACTTTTGAAACAAAGATGTAAAACTGGGAGGGACCCATAAGGATCCCTCAGGTTCCTGCCCTCTTTCTTTGCCCCTGCCTTGAAAACTCCTGTTTTTCTTTGCAGACAGTGGTGTTGGGAATTCTCATGCGCTCCATAGGGAATAAAAACACCATCCTGCTGGGCCTGGGCTTCCAGATCCTGCAGCTTGCCTGGTATGGCTTTGGATCACAGCCTTGGTGAGGGTTTGCCCACATTTCTGTCCCTCTGTGGCCTCTCCCACCCTGCAGCAGCACAGGGTGAGGGCTCAGGGCTGCTCCTCACAGCTGCCTCTTCCTCCCCAGGATGATGTGGGCAGCAGGAGCTGTGGCTGCCATGTCCAGCATCACCTTCCCAGCCATCAGTGCCATGGTGTCGAGGAGCACAGACCCTGACCAGCAGGGTGAGTGCCTGGGGACACATCTGGGGGATTTTCTGAGACCCTGTCGAAGGGAGGAATGAGGAATCTGACTCCATGTTCTTAGGAGGCTGATTTATTATTTTATGATCTATAAAGAATATAATATGTTAGAATATTTATTATATTCGGATGTATTATGTTCTTTATAGATCATAAAATCATGTATAATATTTTAATAATAAAAATAAATAAAATATATAATATTCTAGTATAAAATAATATATAATATTATAAGAATATAAGAATATAATAACATATCAGAATATAATATATTAGACTATAACAATAATATAAGAATATATAATAATATAATAATGTAATAATATATTAGAATAGAATATATTCTATTAAAAATATATTAAGACTACTAAACTAAAACTATACTAAAGAATAGAGAAGGATACAGACAGAAGGCTAAATATTTTCTGAGACCCTGTCAAAGGGAGGAATGAGGAATCTGACTCCATGTTCTTAGGAGGCTGATTTATTATTTTATGATCTATAAAGAATATAATATGTTAGAATATTTATTATATTCGGATGTATTATGTTCTTTATAGATCATAAAATCATGTATAATATTTTAATAATAAAAATAAATAAAATATATAATATTCTAGTATAAAATAATATATAATATTATAAGAATATAATAACATATCAGAATATAATATATTAGACTATAACAATAATATAAGAATATATAATAATATAATAATGTAATAATATATTAGAATAGAATATATTCTATTAAAAATATATTAAGACTACTAAACTAAAACTATACTAAAGAATAGAGAAGGATACAGACAGAAGGCTAAATATTTTCTGAGACCCTGTCAAAGGGAGGAATGAGGAATCTGACTCCATGTTCTTAGGAGGCTGATTTATTATTTTATGATCTATAAAGAATATAATATGTTAGAATATTTATTATATTCGGATGTATTATGTTCTTTATAGATCATAAAATCATGTATATTATTCTAATAATAATAATAAATAAAATATATTCTAATATAAAATAATATATAATATTATAATATTAATATAATATATCAGAATATAATATATTAGACTATAACAATATATTAGAAAAATATAATAATATAATAATGTAATAATATATTAGAATAGAATATATTCTATTAAAAATATATTAAGACTACTAAACTAAAACTATACTAAAGAATAGAGAAGGATACAGACAGAAGGCTAAATATTTTCTGAGACCCTGTCGAAGGGAGGAATGAGGAATCTGACTCCATGTTCTTAGGAGGCTGATTTATTATTTTATGATCTACAAAGAATATAATATGTTAGAATATTTATTATATTCAGATGTATTATGTTCTTTATATATAATAAAATAATGTATAATATTCTAATAATAATAAATAAAATATATAATATTCTAGTATAAAAATATATAATATTATAATATTAATATAAGAATATAATATCAGAATATAATATATTAGACTATAACAATATATTAGAAAAATATAATAATATAATAATGTAATAATATATTAGAATAGAATATATTCTATTAAAAATATAATAAGAATACTAAACTAAAACTATACTAAAGAATAGAGAAAGGATACAGACAGAAGGCTAAATATTTTGAGACCCTGTCAAAGGGAGGAATGATGAATCTGATTCCATGTTCTTAGAAAGCTAATTTATTATTTTATGATCTATAAAGAATATAATATATTATAATAATATTAATATATATTCTAATATAATACTATATTATAATAATATATTAGAACATAATATATTCTATTAAATATTTTATTATATATAAATATAGTAAATAAATAATATAAATGGAAATATTGAATATATAAATAATATTAATATAATTTATAAAATATAATATTTTATTATATATTATATTCTTAATATATTATATTAAGAATACTAAATTAAAACTCTACTAAAGAATAGAGAAAGGATACAGACAGAAGGCTAAAAAAGATACTAATGAAAACTTGTGACTCCTTCCAGAGTCCTGACACAGCCTGACCATAATTGGTCATTAAGTCAAAACAATTCACATGAAGCAAATCTAACAATGTCCAAACCACATTCCAAAGCATCAAAAGACAGGAGAAGCAAATCAGATAATCATTATTTTCATTTTTCTCTGAAGCTTCTCAGCTTCCCAGGAGCCAATCCTGGGCAAAGAGTTCTTTTGGGAAAATATGACAGTGACACACATCTGATGGAGCTGGCACAAGGAGGGGAGGGGTTGGCAGGAACATCTGTGCCAGCTGTGCTCACAGCAATATTCACATTCTTATCTTTGACCACGGCTGGTGCTTTACTGGGGAACTCCCAAGTCATGAAAATGCCTCAGAAGGGCAACACCACACACCCAGAGGAGGCTGCTGCATTTTGCCTGCCTCACAGTACATCTCTGAATCCTCAGTTAAATTCTAGTTCATTGGAAATTATTGCTTGATGTGCCCATGCTTATTTCAGCCTGCAAAGCAGCAAGCCCCGCATTACTGATTTTTCTAGAACCTGGCACTGAGTGAAGCTGCTCATCTGCAAACCCCTCCCCTGCACATCAGCCCAGATCCAAGTGCTTGATCTTGTTTCTAAATACGTATCCTGGAATAAAACAAGGGAAACTCACTTGAATTAAACAAGAAACTCGCTTTCTTTGGAGAGCTGGAGGCATTTCCCTTGTTTTCCCTCTGTCCCCAGGTGTGGTGCAGGGGATGATCACTGGAATTCGGGGTCTGTGCAATGGCCTGGGGCCAGCACTCTATGGCTTTGTCTTCTATCTCTTCCACGTGGAGCTGAACGAAATGGCCGAGGTGGAAACGTTGGGCAAGGCCTCCAAACTCAACATGGCCAACCCTACAGATGAGGTACCTGCTCAGCTTCTCACTCTGTTTTCTGGGCTGGGTTTGCCCTCGTGCTTGAATCATTCCTGTCTCTCTGTCTCTCTCCAGAGCAGCATCATCCCTGGGCCACCCTTCCTGTTCGGGGCGTGCTCCGTGCTGCTGTCGCTGCTGGTGGCTCTGTTCATTCCCGAACACAACCTGGCCCTGAGGTCAGGCAGCCACAAGAAGCACAGTGCAGGGGCTCAGGCTCACCCCCACAGCCCACCAGCTGGGGGGTCAGATGGCAAGGAGCCCCTCCTGGAGGACAGCAGTGTGTGAGGTGGGACAGGGGAGCTGCCCCAGGCTCGACTCCACATCGAGGATGGACTGAGCAGGAGTTCAGGGAAGGGGAGAGGGATCCAAGGTCACAGACTGTGCCACTAACAGCTACTGAGGAGGGATGAGGTGTCCCTCTGAGCCAAATACACCCAGCTGGTGCAAAAAATGGAATTGTATCACCTGGTGCTGATGGAGAGGGGAGATAGGGAGCTGCTCCACTGGAGGGATTGTTCTGGAAGGCAAACCTGCCCTTGTGAGTGAGCCCTGTGTGCCCTGCTAAACCCTCTGCCTTGGTGGGAGCTGCCCCTGGAATCAAATCTGGCATTTGCTCCATGCCTCATCCCTGCCAGAGCTGTTGCTGTGGTGTCACCCTGAGGGGACAGGGGGTGTGTGAGGCACAGGGGGTGCAGCTCTGAGCTTCCTCTCTGCCCCAAGTGAGACTTAGACCAAAAGAATCTAAATCTGCTGACTTCATGTTCTGATGAAGAGGAGAAAAATGAAGAAGTTGCAGCTGAGAAGGGCAACTCCACGAATTACAAACACTTGCATGGCCACAATGGCTGTGGTTTGTTTGGTTTTTTTTTTTCTTGTCACTCTGAGGTGGCATTTGCCTGTTGCCTCCACTGGCAGTAGGTAGAAGAATTTATTTTCAGAAATCTTTTCCTGGAGCTGTGAGGGTTGTTTAGGAGATACAATTCTCTGGCAGGTTGGAGAAACAGCTTGGCTGTGCTGAGCACTTTGGAGATGAGTGGTTTCCTGGGAGAAAGGTCACAGAAATGTCTGTTTACCTTGAGCATTGTGTAAAGCATGCTGGTTTGCCTCTGGGCTCCTTCCATCTGATGCTAAACCCAAAGAGTGTCCAGAGCTGGTTTGTTCTCAACCTAATTGATCCTGATGGTGAAGGTTGTGTTGGTTTGGATTCCATGTGGCATTTCTGAGCCTGCTGTGGAGGCTTTTGTTGGTGGAACAGTGGAAGTGCAACCTCTGCTGCAGGCTCAGCTGTGCTCAGAAAGAGCAGGAGGTGCTGAAAGGAGCTGAGGCAAACAGGGAATGTGTGGTTGTTTATAGAAATGTGGCAGAGGGCAGGAAACAATTGTTCTGATTTGAGTAAATAAAAGTGGTGGCATTGAGCAGTTCTGGGAAGTAAGGACCAAACCAAGGACACTTCAGGAATCTTTTGTTAAAGGATTTGAGGGTGCAGCAGCCAAACCAGTCTTGCCTTGGCTGTTCTCTGCCTGGGGTCCCCTCTCTGTGGGTTTCGGGAAGGTTCCCCAGGGGAGAGCAGCCAAAAGGGAGGCAGTGACTGACACAGCAGTGACTGCAAATGCCATTTTATCAGAGGTGGGTATTTAAATGAAAGAATTGACAGTTTGTTCTGCATTGATCTGGCCTGGTGGCAGCTGCTGTGCTCAGAACTGGGAGCAGCTGGGACACTGAGGGATGCTGAGATGGATCTGGCTGCAGGTCTGGGGAGGAGCAGAGCCAGCAGAAACTTCCTTGACCTGCCATGACTCCATTTTTCCCTTCCCACAAGCTCCTTGTGGTGACACTCCCAATTCCCAAACATGAGTGGATGGTCAGTACTGTGTGTGCATGGCAAGCTTTTATCCTGAAGGAAATCCTGTCACTTGCACCTCCAGGCAGCAGTTCCCCCACCTCTGTTCCTCACAAAAATGCCTTTTTTAGACGGGACTTTTCTCAAGTCCTGGCAATCTGATGATTTATATGGGTTAAAGTGAGCTGAAGTAGGATTTTCCCTCACACACAGATGAAGTAAAAATGTAGAATTGTTACCTCAGAGCTTCACGGGTACGATACAGCGACACGTTACAAAAAAGATGAGCATAATTTATATGATATAAAGTATATAGAGATATATTTTTAAAAATCCTCTCCCTTATAGTTTATTGAAACCAATGTGTTTCTGATCTCATTCCCTCTCACCACTGCTGCTGCCTGTGGCCTTTTAGCCTCTCCTTCCCCTCAGACCCCAGAACTGTCCAGAATGTTCTTTCCCAGCTCATGTCCCTCACCCCTGAGCTTCTGGTGATGCTGACATGGTGGGCCTGGAGTGTTTTGGTGCCACTGGTCACCAGTGATGGCACTGGTGCAGCTGGGATGGGGATACGGCAGTGGGTGGATGGAGGGCGCACAGCACCAGGCAGCAGCAGGACCTCACAGGTGCCATCCCCGTCAGAAAAGTGGCTTGTGCTGGTGTGCAGAGCTGGCAGCAGGGGCTCTGAGGTGCAGGGAGCAAGCAGGGATCCCCTTTTACCCTCTTGGGGTTCCTCTCACCTGGTTTGGTGGGGCCTTGGCCCGGTGCCTCCCCTTCCCTCCTGCTCTGCCTCCATGGGACAGAGCAGGAGCTGGGCCAGGCAGTGCTGGAGCTGAAGTCACCAGAGCCAGATGAAGAACAGCTTGTTCTGAAGGGCTGGTGCTTCTGCAGCATCCCACGTGGAGGCTGGAAAGGCTGTGTGGAGCATTCAGCTGGTTTTTGCCAATTCTCGTTACTTTCTATGAAAAAGCAACTTTTTAAAAAGGAGTCTTTTTTTTCTTAAAATCTGCTTGATCTGCTGTGCAGTGCCTGAGCCTGGCTGTTTAACGTTGGGATTCCCAGGATTTGTCTGCAAGGGACTTCAAAATCTGGGATGGTAACAGCAATGCCCAAACACGAGGCAAAAATCATCTCAATTTGCCTGTCGGCAGCCCTGGCAGGTCGAGTGAGTTTCAGCTGATCTTGTTGCATTAAAAACCTGAGTTACACCATTGCTTTCTCTTCTGCCATTAATTTTGCAAAGTAGGAACTTTTTACTTCCCTGTTTTTATTCTTTTTCTGCACTCCAAAGGCTGTTGACAGCTGTGGTATCTTTAAAATGTGGGCACTTGGCCCCACCTCTGCTCTCTCACTGTTCACCATCACGTGTGTTTGTGTCTCTCTTTATTTTTTTTTTTTTTTTTTTAAGCTAATGATGAAAAGTATTTATTTTGGTTCAGGTTGTGTTTGGAACTGGCTAATCTCTCCCTCTGATGGATTATTTATTAAACTGCTGCTTTCCTGTTGTGTCAAAGGTCTCTGTCCTTATTCCTCTCCATCACCTGTGGTACCAGGCAGCTTCTGCCCAGAATTTAAATTCCCCTTGAGAATTAAGATGTGGGATAGATTTGGGAGAGCTGGGTGAGGGTTACCAGTCCTTGCCCTAGCCCAGGATGGGAAGCAGTCCCTGCCCCACTGCAGCCTCCTCCTGGCCTGGTTTTAGTAATCTCAACTCCTATTGTCTTAATTTTTCAGCCAGGCCTAATTTAGATCTTATCTGACTCATTTAAACACTCTTTGTGGCGGCTGAGGATAGTCCTAAGTGACTAATATAATCCAAAAAAAAAATATAAACACTTCCAAGTCAGCTCTGGGATGGGAACTGGTGCTTGATGGATGGTATCCTGGAAAAATGAGCCATTACACAGCCTGGTGCTTCTGTATGCATTTCCTCCAGACTGAATTAGCTTTTGTTTTATTGTTTCCATCTTTAATTGAGAGAAAACCTGTGACTTGTCTCACGTGAGGTGGCTGGAGAATAAAGGGCAGGTGTTGACCACCCTTCAACAACATCCTGCACTAGTGTGGTGGCTCTTGGGGCAAAGCTTCGTCCCTTCTGGTGACAGACCCCAACCCGAGGGGCTCTGGGGGTATCCTGTGCTGCAGCCAGCCCTGCTCCCTTGGTGCTCTGTGTCTCCACACTGAGCTGTTTTGTTTCCTGAGCAGCATCTCTGCACAAAGTTTTGCCTGCCCTGAGGGAGGAAGCACAATCTGCCTCCAGGAAAGGTGTTCAGGCCCCTGAGTCTGGAAAAGCAGCATTGCCTTCGCTCCTTCAAAGGCTTCCTGTGGGCTGCAAAACACTCCCGGTGTGTAATCTTGCTCCTTGTGCCCTGTGCACGCAACCTGGTGCTGTTCCTGTGGGGAAGGTCTGAATTCCACCAAGCAGGAGGTGGAGCAGGGGTTATGGTGGGTTCACCACTCAGAGTGAGCAAGAGCTGCTCTGGGAGCTCTGCCACATCATTCTGAGCTGGACCAGTCCCCTGGTTCTGTGGCTGAGCCCTTGGAACTGGAGGATTTTCAGGTTTTGACTCCATTTTCCACTGTGTTGCCCCCTCTGTGGCACTCCAAGCCCCAAAACAGAGAAAGTGCAGCACAAGGTTCTTGTAACTACTAATTTCTTAAGGTCCAGGAAAGTCTGAAAAAGCTTCTTTTTAAGATGAGGTGCTTCCCTAAATGCTCAGCTCTCATTCAGAATTGATTCAGGTATTTTTCCCATCACATCGCTGCCACAATCAGGGTTGTGGGAGAGGCAAGCGAAACCCTGGCACCACTTTTGTGCGTGTCCCCAAGGTTCCCAAACAAATTTCTGGGAAGATCCTGGCAGTGTGGGAGCAGCCCTGGCCATGGTTTATCCCAGGCTTGGCCAGGGGGGCTCTGGAGGCTGCTGGAAAATCCGGGATGTGGCTCTGTTAACACAGGATGGAAGGAACAAAAAGCCCAGCACCATTAATCACCTGCTTCGGCTGAGTGAGCACATTTGGTGGGAAGTGTTTACAGAGCACTTTCCTTGCCCTGAGGCCCTCGAGAGAATTAATGGCATGACCTTCTAAAATGATGCATGGCACGCCCAGTGCGTGGAGCTGCCTCTCAGAGCAGTTCCCAGCTGGGAAGTGTCCAAAATGTCCAAGTCCTGTGGTGGCACTGGGTGCAGAGATGGGCACATCCCTCCCTCAGGCCTTTGGGACCTTCCCCAGCTTTGGCAGGGTGGGAATGGGGCAGAACAGGGCTCATCCCTGCATGGGGAGCTGGGCAGGAACGAGGGAGTGATGCCAGACCCAGCAGTGACCCATGAGAGATGCTGGATGATGCAGGTGTTCAACACCTTCTCTGTGGTGACACTTTCTCCATCTGTACAAGATCAACCCTCACAGGAACACCTGATTCCATCCCTGAAAATGCCATTTTTGAGGAATAACAGGAATAATCAGCTCCCCAACAGGGCTGGCCATCACTCTTCCATGGGGAGCTGGGCAGGAATGAGGGAGTAGTGCCAGATCCAGCAGGGACAGATCCAGTGATGCCAGATTCAGGACAGACGCTGGATAATGCAGATGCTCAACACCTTCTCTGTGGTGACACTTTCTCCATCTGTACAAGACCAAGCCTCACAGGAACACTGATTCCATCCCTGAAAATGCCATTTTTTAGGAATAACAGGAATAATCAGCTCAGCACAGATCTGACCACAGATCCTGGCTCTGCTTTTGGGACAGGGGCTGGCAGGGCCCTTTCCACAATGCCATAGCAGCTCTTGGGGTCAGGGGAAATTTGGTTTGCCAGAGCCTCTGAGGGAATGATCCCTGTAAAAAAACAGGGATAGAGCTGGATCTGAGCCACATCCTGGGGTGTTAAAAGTGCCTGGCAGGGCTCCCTGCTGGGGTGATGAGGGCCCTGCAGTTTCACAGGGACCCTTCAGGACAGGGACTTTCCTGGGTTTGGAGGGGCTGCCGGCTTGGCCCTCGGCTGGGTGTTGTGCAAAAGCTGAACTTGGAAGAAAATCAGAAATCTCCCTCTGGAAATACCCCTCGGGCGGGAAGTTGTGGAGATCCTGGGGCCGCTGCTCCTGGGGGCGGTTCCTGCGGGGCTTAAGAAGGGCTGAGGTTGGAGCCGGCGACCAGAAGGAGACAGCACCGGCCAGCAGCTGGAAAGAGGGGAAGGAATGAAAGAAGGGAAAACCAGCGCTGCTGCTGCCCTGTGGGTGATGGAGCCGGCTCCTGTTCTCCTCCTCCTCCTCCTCGGCTCGCTGTGGGGCTGCAGCGGTGAGTGCCATGGGGCCGAGAGCCACCCTAAACCCCCGAGCTGCTCTCCTCGCTTCACCCTACAGCCTCAGGAGCTCCCTGTCCCCAAACCGCTGCTGTCCCAGCGCTGGTGGCTGTCCCCTGACCCTGCACTTTCCTCCTGCCCAGGTGGCCCTGCTGACAGGATGGTGGTGACACCTCGGGAGCCCGTGGTGCCCTTTGGGGGCTCGACAGAGCTGAACTGCTCCCTGGCATGTGCAGGGGGCAAGGTGGAGTGGAGGGGGCTGGACACAGCCCTGGGCACCATCTCCTCCTTCTCCACCCACAGCATCCTGCACATCCAGCACGCCACGGTGGCCACGGAGGGCATGAAGTTCTGCGAGGGCAAATGCCATGGGAAGGACTACAAGGAAAGTGTCACACTGAAGGTTTATGGTAAGCACTGCCTGTCACAGACATCTTTTATGGAAATTCTTTTCTTTAGAAATTTTCTTCCTCCTGAGAAGCTGAGAGGTCTCAGGAACAAAATGTAAACATTGATTATCTGCTGCTGTGGAATGCAACAGGTGCATCTTTGATTAGCCCATTTTGGATGTTTGTAATTAATGGCCAACCACAGCCCAGCTAGCTCAGAGAGAGCCAAGCCACAAACCTTTGTTATCATTCTTTGCTATTCTATTCTTAGCCAGCCTTCTGATGAAATCTTTTCTCCAATTCTTTTGGTATAGTTTTAATATAATATATATCATAAAATAGTAAATCAAGCCTTCTGAAAGATGGAGTCAGATCCTCATCTCTTCCCTCATCCTCAGACCCCTGTGAACGCTGTCACAACTCCCCAGCCCATCCCTCACTGCCTCCTCCCAGCACAATCCTGCATCCCCAGGGCAGCCCTTTTCTTTTTCTCCTGAGCTAAAAATCACCCCTGACCCTGCTCTGACTCCTTTTCAGCCCTCCCAGACACGCTGAGCCTGGAGGCATCTCCCCACACCCTGCGCCCAGGGCACCCTGCCACCCTGACCTGCTCAGCCACGCAGGTGTACCCCCCCACCGGGCTGGTCCTCACCTGGTACCGGGGCCACCACGTGCTGGAGAACCTTACAGACCCTGACTGCGAGGATCCTGATGAGGAGGAGCTGTGTAGCATCGTTTCCAGCCTGCCGGTGAAGGGCACAGAGGTGGCAGAAGGGATGGAGTTCAGGTGCGAGGTGACGCTGCGTGTCGGGCAGGAGACCTTCAGCAGGGTGGCATCTCTGGTGGCAAGGGCTGAGGGTGAGTGCCAGGAGGGGCAGGGGACCACAACCTGCATGTCCCCCAGTGCCCTGTGCTCCTCAAAATAGCTCTGCCAAGCAGCTGCACCATTCCTGAATTTCCCATCCCCGTCCCTCCTGGCACTGCCCCTTTGCTCTGGGGCTGGAGGACCTCGGGGCTGCAGCGAGCTGAGCTCCCCTGTGACCAAGGCTTGCTGTGTTTGCAGCTGTGATGACACCAGCCGTGGCCACCTCCACGGGGAGCCCCAGCACAGCCACCGTGGCCACCACAGCCCTCCCTCCAGGGCCAGGTGTCCCCACAGGTGACCCCACCACAACACGGGACCCCAATGCTGGCACCACTCAGGATCTGGCTGCTGTCACCAATGCCCCCTCCACGGAGCCCTCAGTGCCCCAGGACCCCACGGCAAGCACCCACAGGGCAGATGTGGCCACCAGCACCCTCCCTGCGGCGACAGAGCCACCTCTGGGGACAATGCCCGCCTGCAGCCTGCAGATGCGGTCGCTGCCTCCCACCGGGACGCGGGGCAGGGCTCTGCGCATCGAGTGCCACGCTCGGTGCACCGGGAACGCCACGGTGCGCTGGCTGCGGACCCCCGCAGCCCTCGGGCAGTACCGGGAGGAGTCTGCGGGCAGCAGCTCCGCCCTGCGGCTGGACAGCGCCGAGCCCTGGCACCAGGGACGCTACCAGTGCGTCCTGCGGGGCCACCACCGCGCCCAGGTGGCCAGCCTGGAGGTGATGGTGGTGGATGGTGAGTGCTGCTGGTCTGCGGACCCCTGTCCTTATCGCTGGGGTGGGCTGCAGCCCCTCGTGTCCGTGCCACAGTTGGGGGGATGTCCAGGAAGCTTCTCCAGACCTTCCTAGACCTCAAGAAATTAAGTTACCAGAAAACCCCACACCTTGTGCTGCACTTTGTTTTGGGGCTTGGAGTGCCATGGTTTAATTGAGGTGTTGGGGCATGGGTTGGACTGGATCTTGAAGGTGTATTCCAACCCAGTGATTCTGTGAATTATTCTGTGAATTATTCTATGAATTCAGTGAATTATTCAGTGAATTATTCTGAGAATTATTCTGAGAATTATTCTATGAATTCTGTGAATTATTCAGTGAATTATTCTGAGAATTATTCAGTGAATTATTCTATGAATTCTGTGAATTATTCAGTGAATTATTCTGAGAATTATTCAGTGAATTATTCTATAAATTCTGTGAATTATTCTATGAATTCTGTGAATTATTCTGAGAATTATTCTGTGAATTAGTCTATGAATTCTGTGAATTATTCTGAGAATTATTCAGTGAATTATTCTATGAATTCTGTGAATTATGCTATTAATTCTGTGGATTATTCTGTGAATTTTATTCAGTGAATTATTCTGTGACTCGCTCACCCCTCGGCACTTCCATGCAGTAACAGCCCCGTGTCTTTGCAGATTCCTTCAGCTCCAGCCCTGCCATCGCCATGGGCACAGCGGGATCGCTCTTGGGGCTCATCGCCACCGCTGCCGTGTCCCGACGCCTGTGGAAGTGGTTCAGATCCCGGTAGCCGCCGTCCCGGGACTGGGACAGCCGGGTGGCTCCAAGCCCTCCGGAGTGTCACTGCTGTCCCCGGTTGTCGCTGAAGGAGCAGGTGGGGAGCAGCTGCCGCGGGAGGCAAAGCCTGGAAGGACAATGAGCACAGGTGACACAGGACAGGATCCCCGCGGGCTGGCACCGATCACCGGATGCGTGGAGCTCCCGGTACCGGCACACGGGTGGGAGCACGGAGGTCCCGGGGGAGCGTGGGCCCAGCATGCGGGTGGGACTGGTGCTCCAATAAAGCGCTTGTTTCTGTTCGGGCCCTCAGCAAAGCGTCTGTGAAAAACGCCCAATCACTTGTTTGTAAAATTTTAATAGGAATAAAATGGTTATAAAAATAGTAATACAATTGGAGTGATAATAATTTGGACAGTTTGGATTTAGACAATATGAGACAACAAATACAAAGAGTTATGGGTGGTCCAGGTACCTTTTTCTGGGCAGCACGAGCCCAAAAAAGGACACAGTTAACAAAGGATTAACCCTTAAAAGCAATAGCCTGTTGCATATTCATACACTTCATACATGATGCATAAATTCCATTCAAACACAGGATTCTTTCTGGTCATCGTCAACTTCTTCCTCCGAATCCCAACAGCGCCTTCGAGGCGGGAAGAAGTTCGTTTCTTCTGATAAGAGAGCAATAAATTCTTTTTCTCTGAAAGATTTAGGTGTCCTGTGGCTGCTATCTCGCTGCAAGTCCTTTTCTTAAAAAAAGTATCCTACATAGCATCGTTTCTATTTTAACAATTTTTATAACCTAAAACTATATTTAACACAGTACTTAAGAGAATTAATACAGCATTACTTTCTACAAGAACACATATAATATTCATTGCAATATTTGAGAAAAGCCAATAATAACATACATGCATTTTTCACAGTGTCCTTTGGGCCCTGTCCCACGGCCCCAGGGCACCCCGGCCTGCCCGCAGTAAACATGGCGGCCGCGGCGCCAGCCGCGTTGACAACGCAGACCCTCTGCCCACACTCAAGATGGCGGCAGCGGCCTCGCCCAATGGCGCCGTTCCCTCACAGCCTTCCTGCCCACCATTGGCTGCCAGCCTGTAAGATGGCGGCACCAAAACTTCCGGCCCGGGCGGAAGCGCGGTCCAAGATGGCGGCGTACGAGAAGCGGCGAGCGGCCGCCGCCCCGGTACCGGCGGGGGGTAGCGGGCTGCCGGAACCGGGGCGGGCAGCGCCGGGGGGCGGCGGGCCGGCGGAGGGCAGCGCGGCGGAGTTCCTGCTGCGAGCAGGCGTCACGGCCATGGTGCGGGAGGCGCTGCTCAAGGTGCTGGAGGCGCGGCCCGCCGAGCCCGTGTCCTTCCTTGCTGAGTACTTCGAGCGGCTGGTGCTGGCGGAGGCGGCGGCGGAACCCCCGGGGCCGCCGCAGCGCCTGGCCCGGGCGCTGTGGTACGTGTGCCTGGCTCATCACTCGCACAGGTGCGGCGAGCGGCGGCGGCGGGGGGCGGCGGGGACGGGGGGCGAGGCCGCCTCTGTGTGTGTGTGTGCCATGTCGCGACAGGACGGCCTTCGACAGCAACACCGGCGCGGCCTACGAGGTGCTGGGCTGCGGCGGGCGGCGGCGGGCGGCGGGCGTGGACGGGCGGCTCTACAGCGAGCTGCTGAGGCGGATCTGCCAGCGCGGGGCGGCCCCGGCCGAGGCGGCGGCCGAGCTGCTGCGCCGCGTCCGGTGCCGCGACCACGAGGCCGTCCCGTTCGACGTGTTCCGCTACGGCGTCCTCACCTGCTGCGTGCTCCTGGAGTTCGCGGCCAAAGCGGACGCGCTGTTCGCCGTGCTGGGCGCCGGGGACTCGGCGGACAGCCGGCTGTGCCAGGCGGTGCTGCGGGCGCTGGAGGACGCGCTGGGAGCCGGGCACGGCCCGCGGCCCGGCCGCTACCTGGAGGCGGGCTCCAGGCTGGGCCCCGACAGGCTGGCACTGGCCATGGACCAGGCGCTGCAGGAGAGGAAGATGGGCTCCTCCATGAGCAGGGAGGAGTTCCTGAGCAAAGCCACGGCGCTGTTCATAGCCAAGGTGAAGCCTGTGGAGTGACGGAGGGTGGGAGCAGCGCTGGCTGGGGCTCCTCTCCGAGCTGGACGGTGAGCACGGGGAGCTGGCTGGAGAGCCCAGCAAGAGATTCCCAGTTTCACACTCCCTGCCTGCTCTGATGGTGCCCAGCAGCTCCGTGTCCCAGCTGGGAGATCCCTCCCAGGGATTATCCAGGACTCACATGGAGGCTGTGACCCGTGGAGCTGCTTTGGGCAGTGAAGTGACCCAGAAGGAACAAAGTGTGGGGCTGGGCTGTGGCTGCACAGGGGCAGCTGGGGAGGGCTGAGGTGGTTTGGGATGTGAGACACATCCCCTTCCTCCAGGACCAGCTGCGTGTCGGGCTGGGGGTTATTTATTTAAACTTGTCTGATCGTTATTTATACTGTTCAATTCCTGGTTTGCTGTAAGACATTAAAGCTTTTTTTATTATTTTTTAGTGGCCACTTAATTACCTCCTGGCAGCACCAAGTGCCAGAATGAGCAGCAGAAGTGCCCAGAGCCCTGGGGGTAGTGTCGGCAGCAGGTGCAGGACTGTGGCAGAGCCGGTGGGGGGATCCCCGCGGGCTCGGGATGTTGTGTTGGGGCGGATGTTCCGCTCCCTGCGGGCAGGACTGGGTGAGGCTGCGGCTGGCGGCTCCTGCCGCGGGCACAGCTGACGGGATGTGACACAAAGCCAGCTGCGAGCCGGGGATTCCTGAAGCTGAGCAGCCTCTGCTGCTGTGAATTGTCGCACAGGAGTGACACCTGCAGGCTGGCCGGGGCTCTGTGTGCTGGGGAGCGCCCGCCCATCGCTGGGTTTGCTCGGTGGGCCGGTGCCACCGGGAGCACCGGGGGAGCCGCCCTGCCCATTGTTGGGTTCGCTCGGTCAGCCGGTGTCACCGGGAACGTCACCGGGGGCACCGGCGGAGCCGCCCTGCCCATCGCTAGATTGTCTCGGTGGGCCGGTGACACCGGGAGAGTCCCAGGGCGTTCGCCCATCCCTGAATACGCTCGGTGGGTCGGTGCTACCGGGAGCCCCGGGAGGCCCCCTCATCGCTGGGTTCGCTCGGTGCCACCGGGAGCGCCATCAGGGGCACCGGCGGAGCCGCCCCGCCCACCTCCTGCCCCGCCCACCTGCCCCACCCCGCGCTCCGATTGGCCATCTACAGCGTAGGGGGCGTTTCCCTGTGAGGCCACGCCCCTCCCGGCGCTCCAGCCCCCGCCGTGCCCCGCGTGGCCCCGGTGGCGCCGCCGAGAGCCCCGGTAGAGCGGCATGGCGCGGCCCGCCGTGCCCAGCTCGCAGAAGGCGCTGCTGCTGGAGCTCAAGGGGCTGCAGGAGGAGCCCGTGGAGGGGTTCCGCGTCGGGCTGGTGGACGAGGGGGACCTGTACACCTGGGACGTGGCCATCTTCGGACCCCCGGACACGCACTACGAGGGCGGATACTTCAAGGTGAGCGGCGGGGAAGGCAGAGCAGGCGGTGTCGGGGGATGTGCTGTGTGGTATGGGAAGGAGTTTCTCAGTTTTGGGAAGGGGTGAGACCCTGTGAGGGGGATGTGGGTGTCCCGAGTGGGTGTGGGGGTCGTGACAGAGCTGCTCCCAGGCTTAGGGGTGAGTGGGGTCTTTCACTGGGCACCTGGGGGTCGCTGGGGCTTCAGGGTGGTCCTAGCAGGGAGATGGTTCCTTCTACCGAGGGTCCCCTTATGGGGGGCTCAACCACCCCCCTGCCCTCCTGGTCTGAGGGTGGACAGCAGTCACTGGGGTTCCCTCTCCTGGAGGGGATCTGAGGCATTGCCACCAGACCAGGGAAGAGATAAAGGGCCCCCGAGTCCCCCCAGAGACAGCCCAGGGTGGGAGCAGGGGGCTGGCTTAGTGAGAGAGTGTCATGGCTTGGTTTGGGGTGGAAAAAGATGTTTGTTGGTCTGACTGCGCAGTCCCCCCTCGGCAGGATGTGTGTGTGCTCTTCCCAGGTATTGTGCAACCTGGGCTAGCTGTTTTCTTCCTCTTTCTCATGCTCCCTCCTCCGTGGAGCCCTTGTGTTTTCATCCTGTTGCTGTCAGGGTGGGGATGCACAGGGTGACTCACCCAGGGTTAGCTGTGTTTGTTTTCCTGGCGCTCCAGAGCCGGGTTTCATCTCTTCACTGGAGTGCAGGGATTTTTTCCCCCACAGCATTTTAGCATGAAACCCTGTGAACTCTCACCCTTTCAGCCACTCATGCTCCTGTTTGGTGCTTGAGAGCTTCCAAACTCAGCACAGTGCTGGCGAGGCTGTGCCTAAGAGGAGAGCAGAGGGGCAGAGCATTGCCCAGCCTGTTTGTACACACAGGGTGGGGTTGTTGCTGTCCAAGCCCCCTTTGGCATCGCTTTGCCTCGGCTGGTTTTGTTCTGATCCCCTCTGACACAACAAAGGGGATTATTCTGCCATGTTCAGCTGTTTGGCCAGAGCCCAGCACGGGGCCGTGTGTCACTGCCCTGCACTCCACACACACACACACACACAACACAGCCCCCACTGCACTTTCCCCTTTTCCCACCCCCTGTCCTGTGCCGTGGATTTTTCTCAGTTCATGTACAAGAGAATCCACTGTCTGGATTTTCTTTTGGATGAACTGAGGGAGCAAGAAGCGTTCAGGGAGTTGTCGTGTTGAGTCTTGATCTGCAAGTTTGCTCCCAGGGCCTGGAAACAGCTGAAAGCTGAATCAGTCGCTGGGAATTTGTGCCGCCACACAGGGAGAAGCTGCCCACATTTTTTTGGATTCCTGGTGCTGGTGGGTTGGGGCAATCCTCTGAGGACTGTGGGATGTTGCTCTAGGTCCCTGTGCCCCCTCAGGCTTCACTCAGAGATGGACAGGGAGCCCCTCTCTGCCCAAACTCAGCCCTGTGGGTTTGGCAGCTGTGGGAGGAGCTGGTGCTGGCTGAGTGTCCCTGCTGGAGCCCTGGGCTGCAGCCTGAGCTTCATGTGATTTTATTTTTAGCCCCCAAGCTGCGCGTTGCGGCCAGTTTGGACTGGGTCTCTTCTCAGCAGTGACGGGCTATTTTTAGGTTTGGTGCGTTCATCAGAGCACCAAACACCTGATGCTTCCTTCCTGTGGGCTCTGGAGAGTAAACAACCAGTGGCACAGCCATGGTCTGGCCCTGGCAGCAGCTCTGGGGGTGCCCCAGCCTTTCTGCATGGCTCTCTGTGCTGCCGTGGGGTTTGTGCTGGGTGCCAACACCACTGGCTCCCCCTGGTTCCTCTGCATTGGAGAGCACCAGAGGGCCCTGCTGGACAGGGGGTGTGGGCAGGATGGGGGGCAAGGAGCTGCTGTTGGTCACAGCCCCTTTGCTCAACACTCTGTGTGGTGAGAGGCTGCCCCCAGGGCTGTACTTTAGCACTTTAAACACTCTACACTGGTGCAGAGACTCTGTCTCAGCAGGTGCCCAGCTGGGCTTGGCAGAGGTTCCTTTTTCTCAGAGCTATCAGAGGCTCTGTGGTTTCCATCCCTTCCTTCTCACAGGCTGATGTTCACATCTCCTTATTGTTCCCTCTCTGATTTCCATCCCTTCCTTCTCACAGGCTGGTGTTCCCATCTCCTTATTGTTCCCTCTGTGGTTTCCATCCCTTATGTCTCACAAATTTTCACATCTCCTTGTTGTTCCCTCTGTGGTTTCCATCCCTTATTTCTCACAAGTTTTCACATCTCCTTGTTGTTCCCTCTGTGGTTTCCATCCCTTCCTTCTCACAGGCTGGTGTTCCCATCTCCTTATTGTTCCCTCTGTGGTTTCCATCCCTTATGTCTCACAAATTTTCACATCTCCTTGTTGTTCCCTCTGTGGTTTCCATCCCTTATTTCTCACAAGTGTTCACATCTCCTTGTTGTTCCCTCTGCTATTTCCATCCCTTATTTCTCACAAGTTTTCACATCTCCTTGTTGTTCCCTCTGTGGTTTCCATCCCTTCCATCTCACAAGTGTTCACATCTCCTTGTTGTTCCCTCTGTGGTTTCCATCCCTTATTTCTCACAAGTTTTCACATCTCCTTGTTGCTCCCTCGCAGGCTCGTCTCCGCTTCCCCATCGACTACCCCTACTCTCCTCCTGCCTTCAGGTTCCTCACCAAGATGTGGCACCCCAATATCTACGAGGTAGGTCCCCTGGGACAGCCAGGAGGCTCTTGGACAGCCAGTGGACACGTGTGCTCTGTTGTGATGGCACTGGGTGCAAATGCCAGCCTTTGGCACTGGACGCTCAGTGCCTGGCACAGGGAACATCGCTAATGAGCTCACGACAGCATTTTGCTGTCCCAGAGCAGCGTCCAGGTCAGCCAGGCTTTGCAGGCCTGGTGGCTCCCACGCTTGGGGACATTGTGCCTGTGCCAAGAGTGGCTGCAGGGCCAGCAATGTGCCTGGCCCTGGGGCCCACGCCAGGGGCACAGCCTGCTGGGCATTGGGCAGCCTGGCCTGGACAGAGCTGGCAGTCATGGGGTGCCTGTCCACTTTTGTGTCCCTCCTATGGGGCTGAAGGGACAGCTGGGGTCACTTGTGGTGAGGTTCACAGGGGTCTTAGGATGAGGGAAGAGATGAGAATGTTGGCTTCATGTTTCAGAAGGTTTGATTTATTATTTTATTATATGTATTATATTAAAACTATACTAAAAGAATAGAAGAAAGCTTTCTGATTAAATCCTATCTAAGAATAGAAAAAGAAGGAATGATAACAAAGGCTTGTGACTGACCCAGACAGTCTGGACAGCTGGACTGTGATTGGCCATTAATTAGAAACAACCAACATAGACCAATCACAGATGCACCTGTTGCATTCCACAGCAGCAGATAATAATTGTTTACATTTTGTTCCTGAGGCCTCCCAGCTTCTCAGGAGAAAAAATCCTAAGGAAAGGATTTGCCATAAAACATGTGTGTGACAGTCACCTCACCTGGCTTCAGCCAAGGGGAAGAGCGAGTGAGGAGATACTTGGGGCAGCAGCTCCTGAGGATTCTGTTTCTCTGGTGCTTTCAGACAGGTGATGTCTGCATCTCCATCCTGCACCCCCCTGTGGATGACCCTCAGAGTGGAGAGCTGCCCTCGGAGCGCTGGAACCCCACCCAGAACGTGCGGTGAGGGATGGGGGATGGCAGGGTGGGAGGCTGGGGACAGGAGGTGCCAGGGGGCTAGAGAAGGCTCTCAGGCTGTTGGATTGGCTGAAGAACAGCCAGAGCTTGTGTATTCTCAGGTTGCTGTTGATAATTGCTGCCTCAAGATGTGCAGGATGTCTTTGCTTCGGCCTGTGCCTGAAGAACGAGTCTGGACTCTTCACTTTTCAGTCTTGAAGTTGTTTATTAATTCTTATCTATAAAATTTTCTTTCTGCCCAGCTGAGGTCTGCTCAGCAGGGCAGCCACAGGCACTCTCTGTGTTGTCCTTTTATACTACAAACTACATATATCATATTTACACTTCATTCCCAATACCTATCACCTATGTTAGACAGTGCACTTCTACTCTAAACCAATCCCAAAGTGCCAACATCACTGCTGAAAATGGAGAACAAGAAGAAGAAGAAGGAGAAATGCTGGACACACCCAAGTTCCTCCATCTTGTCCCCATAACCCCCATACCAAAAATCCTAAAATCTACATTTTCACCCTGTGATCATTTTGTTATTACACTATTCAAACCTATGTGACTTTCAGGTCCTCATACAAAGCTGGCAGCTTGCTCCAGGGGTCAAAATCAAATCCCCAGGTGTTCTGGGCTGCATGCCAGGGTCTCTGAGCGCCACAGTGGGGTTCTTGGCAACCCTGGACACCCAGAGGGATGTGCTGAGTTCTGACAGTGTATGACCCCAACAGCCCATGCCCAGCCTGCTCCCCTTTGCTGTGACCTCTCTTGCTGTGCACAGCACAAGGTTTTGGGCTGCTGGCACTGCTGGGGTGCTGCTGAGTCTCCTCAGCCCTGATCTGCTCATGTTTATCCACACCAGAACCATTCTGCTGAGTGTGATCTCGCTGCTGAATGAGCCCAACACGTTTTCCCCGGCCAACGTGGACGCCTCGGTGATGTACCGCAAGTGGAAGGAGAGCAAAGGGAAGGACCGGGAGTACACAGACATCATCAGGTGTGTGCTGAGCCCAGCCCTGGCAGCCCTGGCTGTGCTGGGATGTGGGAGTGTCAGGGGTAGGATGGTCAGGATGGATGGAGATGAGAGATCTCTGCAGCCAGGTCATGGAATTTGGGGTTTATTGCAAAGGGCCTGGGTGCAGGGCCCTGCTGGGAGCTGCCAGGCACAGCTCAGAGCAGGCCTGAGAGGAGAGAGAGGTAAAGAGAGAGGATGAGAGGGTGAGAGAGTAAAAGGGGTAAGAGAGGGAGGTTCCCGTTACAATACAATAAATCTTCTTCTGTGTTGAATATTCTAATCCTCACTAACCAATCTAGTACAATATACAAATCCTACAGCATTTACATACAGCCTATAAGAATCATTACATTACCATACTGTGCTACATTTTAAACCCTAAAAACTCCTCTTTGGGCCCCTTCTGCCAAGCTGTAGGGTCTGCTCTGTCCCTTAGGCCTGCCTGCAAGCCGAGGGTGTTGTTCCATCAAAAGGGATTACCTTCAGTCAGCCACTCCGTTGTTTTCCAGTTGTTCAGCAACTAATGTATCTCAAAGCTTGCTCTCATTTCAATCTCACTTATAGTTTCCATATTCTCAAAATCTTTTGCCAGGCAATCATATTTACAAGGCTTTCCTGTTTCATCCTCCCCAGAGCTGGGATCCTGTGGGACAGGGGCTCTGGAGGGCTGGGGTGCACAGCTCTGTTCTCACCCCCCATTTCTCACCCTGCAGGAAGCAGGTGCTGGGCACCAAGGTGGATGCTGAGCGGGATGGAGTGAAGGTCCCCACCACGCTGGCTGAGTACTGTGTGAAGACCAAGACTCCAGCCCCAGATGAGGGCTCAGACCTCTTTTATGATGACTATTATGAGGATGATGAGCTGGAGGAGGAAGCAGAGAGTTGTTACGGTGATGAGGATGACTCCGGCAATGAGGAATCTTGATGGCCCTCTGGCATTGCAAAACTTCCTATAAAGTACTGAATTTTACCTCAACTAGGACAAACTGGTTTGAATTTAGGATCTGTCAGCCCTGAAATTAACTCTCTACCTCGCAGGGAGACTGTTCTGCTGTTGCAAAGGAAATCCCATGGCTGTCTTTGTAGGAAAAGATAAAACCCCCTATTTATAAACTTCCAGGGAGGGGGAAGCTGTGTTGGGGTGTTCACAAAGCCACAGAAATTGAGGTGCTGGTGGCTTTGCCTGGCTGAGGAGTGACAACCAGGCCTGGTGTTGGCTGCCCCTCATTTAGGTCTGTTCAGCTTCTCTTCAGCCCCATGGGGTAGGAGCAGTTTGGGGCACTTGTGGGGGTGGTGAGTGGTTGCTTTGGTGGGAGAACAACATGTGAGTGCTGTCTTGGCTTTCAACACCTTTTAGGGTTCACCCTGCAGCCATCTGGGCTGTCCCACAGGACCCTTTTGCCTTCCCTGCCCTGATGCTGGAGCTGTGTTCACAGGGAGAGGGGCACCAGGGAGGATTTGTCCAGCAGCCACCAGCACTGACCATGTGGGGATGATCAGTTTGTGGTTTTTTGGTTTTTAACTCGCTGGGAGGGATGGGGTCATGCTGAGTTTTTCTGCTTCTGGTGTTTTGTTTTGTTTTTTTTTTGGACACTATTTAATAAAGTTCTTCCAGGGAAAGGTTGTGATGCACGAGTGAGGTTCTGTGCAGGCTACAAGGGATTTGTGTCGGGCATGGGCTGGCCTGGAGCAGTGGGCAGGTGTGGGTCTCACAATAACCCTCTTTCCACCTTGCAGAGTGGGCAGGAGGGTCTGGGCAGGGTTGCCTGAACATCTCTGCCCTTCCTGGGCTACATCAGTGCCTCTGCCCTGGGGCTTTGGCCAGCACTCAGTCTGTGCCTGGGCCAACCCTGCAGAAGGTGTTTGCCTTCTGTCTCCTCTGCAGGCAGCAGACCTGCCTGGGCAGTGCCTGGCTGTGCTCTGTGGTACCTGAGGGCGCCCCACGGGTGCCCAGGGCTGCTCTGATCCCATTTGGGTGTGCCCTGAGCCCACAGACTGGAACTGGCTGGGACATGTGAGCTCAGGAGGCTGCAGGGAGCTGCCCAGACTGTGCTGAGCTGGGCTGAGCAGCCTCAGAGCCAGGGCAGGGCCAGGCCCTGGCAAAGAGCCTGCCTGGGGCTCCTGCCCCTGCTGCACAAAGCTCATCAGAGGGGTAATGAGCAAAACTTCCCTGGGCTGGAGTCGTGCAAACGGGATCAGGGCTTGAGTGACACCTGCGAGTGCACGCGGCGAGGGCATGTGCGTTATTGCCTTAGGAAATGAGGCTAAAAGGTGAATAGGATTATTGTCGCTTTATTCAGGCCTGGCAAATGGCTTCCAAGGTCACCCAGCACGGAGCAGCAGCAGCCCTGGCTGCTTGCTCACAGCCAGCCTCTCCTTCCTTTCCTGGGGGGCTGCTGTGTGCACCCCAAATCTGTGTGGCTGTGCCCTGTGCTGGCTCTTTGTGGTGGCCAGTTCCCTCCCAGATCATGGGTACCAAACTCCCCAAATTTCTGCGAATTCCCCCGGTGTTGGATGCTCATGCTGCCCAGATTCATTTGGGGGTACCATACCCCCCAAATTTCTGCAAATCTCCTCGGTGTTGGATGCTCATGCTGCCCAGATCATGGGTGCCATAGGCACGAAACCCCCCCAATTTCTGCAAATCCCCCCAGTGTTTGATGCTCATGCTGCCCAGATTCATTTGGGGGTACCATACCCCCCCAATTTCTGCAAATCCCCCCAGTGCAGGGGGAGCCTGGCCAGTGGATGAGGATGGACAGGACATGAGGAAAAAACGCTCTGGAAGGAGCTGGCAGATCCCCTGGTGGGGGCTGGCGCCTGTGGCCCCATTGTTTTGGCTTTTCCTGCCCCCCTACCCAGAACCCCACGGCTGACTCAGTCAAGAATTCACCCCTGGGATGGAGAAGAGGTGGAGGCAAATCTGCTGTCCTGCAGAGGTCTCTTTGCCCAGCTGCCCTGTTGGATTTGCCTGCTCAGCCTCTCGGGCTGATTTATCCCAGTGCTCTGCAACAGCTTAAAAACTGAAAAATGCGTATTTTATGCTTGGCTTTTCGCAAATATTAAAATGAATATTATATGTGTTGTGTTAGAAAGTGATGCTGTATTAATGCTCTTAAGTAGTGTGGTAAATATAGTTTTGGGTTATAACAAAATGTTAAAATAGAAACGATGCTATAGAAAGGACTCGCACTGAGATAGCAGCCACAGGACACCCAAATCTTTCAGAGAAAGAGAATTTATTGCCCCATTATCAGGAGAAATTAACTTCTTCCCGCCTCGAAGGTGCTGTTAGATTTCGGAGGAAGAAGTTGATGATGCCCAGACAGAATCCTGTGTTTGAACGGAATTTATGCATCATGTATGATGTGCATGAATATGCAACAGGCTGTTGTTTTTAAGGGTTAATCCTCTGTTAACGGCTGTTCTTGTTCTGTTTTAGGTTACACTTTTTTAAAGAAAGGACTCGCAGCGAGATAGCAGCCACAGGACTAAATGTGAGGAACTCTGGGGGTCCGGCCGAGCTCGGGGGGCAGCGGGGTTGTGCCGAGAACCGGAGGGGGCTGTGGGACAAGGCCAGGTGGATCTGCTCTGTCCCGGTAGCGGTGTCCCCGCAGCAGCCATTGTCCCATTGTCCCATTGTCCCACTGTCCCATTGTCCCATTGTCCGTGCCGGACTCCCCGCGCTGAGGAAGCGCCGCCCGGTTCCCTTCCCACGCGTCCCGCTGTGCCCCCGGGAACCGCCGGGAACCGCCGGGACCTGCCCGGGGTGAAAAACGCCCAATCACTTGTTTTTGAAATTGTAAAAGTTTAATAGTAATAAAATGGGAATAAAAATAGTAATGCAATTGGAGTGATAATAATTTGGACGATTTGGATTAGGACAATATGGGACAATAGAGACAAAGAGTTACAGACGTCCGGGTACCTTTTTCTGGGCAAAATAAGCCTGAAAAAGGACACCCATTAACAAAGGATTAACCCCTTAAAACAATAGCCTGTTGCATAGTCATACACCTCATACATGATGCATAAATTCCATTCAAACGCAGGATTCTGTCTGGTCATCGTCGACTTCTTCATCTGAATCCCAACAGCGCCTTCGAGGTGGGAAGAAGTTCGTTTCTTCTGATAATGGAGCAATAAATTCTTTGAAAGATTGAGGTGTCCTGTGGCTGCCACCTCACTGCGAGTCCTTTCTTTAAAGAAAAGTATCTTACATAGCACCGTTTCTATTTTACCATTTTGTTATAACCTAAAACTATATTTACCGCACTACTTAAGAGAATTAATACAGCATCACTTTCTAACACAACACATATAATATTCTTTTTAAAATTTACGAAAAGCCAATCAAAATACATGCATCTTTCACGCCGGGGACCCGCTGGCTCCCCCGTGACTCTGCCCACGCGGAGCCACATGGCCTGGCGGGCGGGCGCGTCCCGGTGCTGCCCCCGGTGCGTGCGTGCCCCGGCTCGGCAGGCACGGACACGTGCAGACCTGCTCGCCTCCCCCCCCGTCCGTCCCCCCGCGCTCCCGGACCCGCCCGGGGCAGCGCCTGCACCGGGAGCACCCCCGGGACCCACAGCTCCGCCCCCACGCGCGTTCCCATTGGCTGTCCCGGTAAGTGGGCGTGGCCGGGCGGGACCGGCCCGAACCGGCTCTGCCCGCGGGGCCAGGAGAGATGAGAAGGCGCTCGGTTCGATCTCCTCTCTGATTGGCCGCTCCGCGCGGAGTGGGCGGGGTTTAAGCGGCGCAGCGCCGTGCGATTGGCTGAACGGAGGGGGCGAGGGGGCGGTGTTCGGCGTGGCCCCGCCTCCCCCGGTGCCCCCGGTCGCGGTTATAGCGCGCGCGCGGCGCCGCGGGGGCGCGTGCGGAGATGGCGGCGGGCGCGGCGGGAACGCGCGCGCTGCTGGCGCTGCTCGTCTTGTGCTCGATGGCCGCCGGCGCCGCGGGGACAAGTACGGACCGGACCGGGGCGAGCCGGGATGGCTCCGGGCTGGGGGGGATCCGTTCGGGCGGACCGGGGTGGCGGAGGGGGTTGGACCGAGGGGAGTCCCGCGGGGGCTCCGAGGGGCCTTGGCGGGATCGCGGCCCCGCGGGTGGGCTCCGGGCCGGCTCCGGGAGCGGCGGGAATGGGGGGAGGAGCGGCGGCGCGGGCGCCTGCGGCGGGGCACGTCCGCGGCGGGCGGGGCCGCGGGAACGGAGGCGCCCTGGGGTTATCCGGGAATGGCCGGGCCGGGCTGGGCTCGGTGCTGCCATCGGGCAGTCCCGAGCTCGAGCGGAGGATGCTCCGCGTGCCCGGTGATCTCTTAAACCGGAGCGGCTACCGGGACAGCGCTGGGTTGTTTTCTCCTTAGGAAAAGCCAAGAGTTTACTCCCCGCAGCCGCTTCTCCGGTTTCCGCGGCTGAGGAGCAGCAACGACTCCCCCGGGCTTTAAAAAAACCTTAAAGATACTCAGGATAATCCGCGGGGCGGGTCCGGTGCGGGGCGGCGGCTCCGCAGCTCCCGGTGGGCACCGAGAACTCTTCCCGCGGGGCTGAGCGGGTCCGGTGGTTCCGCAGCCCCGGTGGGCACCGAGAGCTCTTCCCCCCGGATTCCCCCTTTCACCCCCCGCAGGTTCGGGAGGAGCTCACGGCGAACCCGGCCGGGCTCTCCCCCTGCCCCGGTTCGGTCGCCGGTCCTGGCTGCTCGGCGTTTTGAATTCTTTAACAATTTGTAGCCTATTCGCACTTAATTCAGCCCAGTAGAACCGAAAGTTGAGACTGAAGGAGTGGGTGGATCGTGGAAAGTGTGTGCTCTAATAGTTTCTTTATACAGAATTGCATTTTAATTCCCCTTCTAAACCTCACATTTATCACCTGGAGCTGCCCAGCTTGGCCACATCCCCGCTCCTTTTGTGCCTCCGAGGGTTTCCTGAGGGTTTCTCCAGCCTGGGACTGGCACCAGTGGGATGGAGAGGAGGCAGTTCCTGCCCTGGGTGGGAAAAACCCGGGAAAAACCGAGCTGGCCCTTGGGTTGTGTAATGCCCATGTCCTGCCTGGCCATGCCTGGGCTTGGTGTGGAGCTGTGCTGGTGCCTCCAGGGAGCACAGTGGGGTTTAGAGAGTGGGGTTTGGCCTCTGAATAGGCTTAGGTTTGACTTTATAGAGCAGATTTGGGGCTGGAGAGTGGGGTTTTGCCTCTGAGCAATATTTAGGTTTGGCTTTATGGAGCAGATTGGGGGCTGGAGAGTGGGGTTTGGCCTCTGAGCAATGTTTAGGCTTGGCTTTATGGAGATTAGGAGCTGGAAAATGGGCTTTGGCCTCTGAGCAATATTTAGATTTGACTTTATGGAGCAGAGTGGGGTTTGGCCTCTGAGCCACGTTTAGGTTTGGTTTTATGGAGATTAGGGGCTGGACAGCGGGGTTTGGCCTCTGAGCAGTGTTTAGGTTTGGTTTTATGGAGCAGACTGGGTAGCAGCTCACCCCACGGACCATGGGTCAGTTTGTGCCTGGACTCTGTGCCTCCCTCAGTGGGAGGAACCCTGACTTTGACCTGGCTGTGCAAAGCTTAAGGGCAGCTTTTATAGCTGTTTAAAATGGCAAAAAAAAAAAAGAGGGTTAGATCCTCAATTACCCCCTTCCCAAAGCGAGAAACAAAGCTCAGGCCAGGCAGGAGCGCGGACCCAGCGGGGCTCTGCCACCCCGAGCACGTCCCACTGCTGTGAACACCCCAGGCACTCCTCCCTCTGCGGGGGGAGAGGTTGTTTTTAGTCTGAAGGTGACTCTGGAGAATGTTATCTGCTCTCTGCCTGCCTCCCCTGCTGTCCTGCTGGCTCGGATACCGCGCTGTGCCCGGGGAGGCATCTGGGCTCAGATCTGTGGGGATCGTGTGGGCTTTGGGAGCTGAGCCCCATTTACAGCCTCCCACCCTCTGGGAAACGTGGCAGCAGCCCCGATCGATCCCAGTGGCTTTGTGCTGGTCATTCCTCCTGTGTTTTGTGTTCCACAGGCGTTTTCCCCAGCCCATAGAGCCCAGGGAGGGCATTAATCCTATGGGAATGTGAGTGGTGCTTGCCTGGAGCCTTTTAACCTGCAACCTCTCAGCCTCTGGGAAATGTGGCAGCAGCCCCGATCGATCCCAGTGGCTTTGTGCTGGTCATTCTCCTGTGTTTTGGGCTCCACAGGCATTTTCCCCAGCCCATGGCTGGGATTTCTTGGGACGGGGAGGGCATTAATCCCATGGCAATGGGAGTGGTGCTGCTTGCTGGAGCTTTCTAACCTGTTTGAACTGCCCCACTTGCAGCCTGTGCCCTCTGGAAAATCTGGCAGCAGCTCTGATCGATCCCAGTGGCTTTGTGCTGCTCATTCTCCTCTCTCTTGTGCTCTACAGACATTTTCCCCAGCCCAGAGAACCCAGGGAGGGCATTAATCCCATGGGAATGCGAGTGCTGCTTGCTGCTGCTTGCTGGAGCCTTTTAACCTGTTTGAACTGCACGAGGCACCCTCTAACTCGCAGCAAATAACCTTGCAGGGCTTATTTTGTCAGCGTGCAGTAATCACCTTGTAGCTGTAAAACCCCTTGATCTTTACCAGCTCCCGCTTTAATTCGGGCTGCGCTCGGAGCAGACAGGGCTCACACAAAGTGCTGGGGGCACTTCCAGGGCTTGTTGGCACCCTTGGGAGTGTTTGATCACAGGGCTGTGGTGTGGAAAAAACCCTTCTGGTGTGGTTATGGGAGTGGAAGCCAGCTGGTGGCCCCATCCCATAACGTTTATGGGTACCCCTGAATCTCCTGTTTGGATAAATTGGTGTCTGCCTTCCCTGTGGTGTGGAACAACCCTTTCTGACATGGTTCTGGGAGTGTAACCCAGCTGATATCCCCATCCCATAACATCTATGGGTACCTCTGAACCTCCTACTCAGTTAAAATTCACATCTGCCTTCTCCTAAGAGTGCCTTAGTCACCCCACAATTAGGGATCCTTTCTCTTTCAGCCTTGCTTGTTCTTCAAAACTTTCATAGCTTTAGTAGGAAAAGCTACTTTTTCCTTAAGAAAATATGGAATTAATTTCTTTAGGAGTCAAGCTTAGCTTATGGGCTAACTTGTGGCTTATTGAGTTTGAGCAAACTTGGGTTTGTGACACTGATTTCTTCCTCTTAGGATTTCCGGTTGAAACATCTTCAGGCTTTCAAAACCCACCAAAAAAACTTCTCCTAAGCCCAGTTCCTCTTTGCCTGTACATCCATGGAGGGTTGTGTGTAATCACAAAGTGCTTTTAACTGAGCAAATTAATTCCTGGAAGGTTCTTGGGGTGCCTGTTAGTACAGGAAGGATGTGTCTCAATCTCAATTCCATCTGAAACCTGGCTGGGGCTGGGTCACGTAGTGAGCTCTGCTTGTGCCTGATGGATTTTCCCCAAGTGGAGCTGCTGAGCCTCCCTTCCTGCCCACCCCTGGAAGGGCTCCTGGGGCTGGGGCTGCTGCCCTGGAGCCCCAGGGTTGTTTGGCAGGTGTTTAATTCCAATAGGGACCGACCTTTGGACTGGCTGATTCCAGCAAGGGCAGAATGAAAAACACCCAAATTCCAGCCTGCAGCTGCTGCCTGTGCCTCTGGTCTGCTGTTTGCCCGTTCAGCTCTGCAGGCTAGTCTCACCTGAGATGAAAAATCAGATTTCTCTGTTTGTATGACAACAAATTTACGCATTTCCTCACCTGCCTCGTGGCATCTTGCGGTCTGCGAGAATTTTCGCCT
Organism: Ammospiza nelsoni; assembly: GCF_027579445.1. Classification (NCBI taxonomy): domain Eukaryota; kingdom Metazoa; phylum Chordata; class Aves; order Passeriformes; family Passerellidae; genus Ammospiza; species Ammospiza nelsoni. Next base: position 3,954,688 of record NC_080659.1, read on the forward strand.
CTCCCAAAAAAAGTTCTGAGCTCGGGGTTGTGCTCAGAGGTTCCTGCTGGGCATTTTGGGGGCTGAGGGATGGAAGGAGGGTGTGGGCTGGTCCGTGTGGCTGTGGCTGGTACGTGTGGCTGTGCCATGGCTCAGCAAGGGGGGGTCTGGACCCCGGCCAGCTCCCAGTTACAGTCAGGCAGCCCGGGGCTGTGCACTGAGGGGGAACAGACACGTTCCTCCTGAGGCCACAGGGAAGCTCTTTTCTCATTGCTGTTGTCTTAATTAAACTGGCTCTGAGCGGGCTCAGGGTCCTGCTGTCCCCAGCCTTCCATGGTGATGTGACCTGTGCAGCACAGGCAGGGGAGTGTGGAGGCTGCATAAGCCATTGAAACACAAATTGAGTGTTTTTATCATGCTTAGGGGCCTTGGGCTGTGTCTCACAGCAGGTGGGGCATCCAATTTGGATGGTGGCACACGTGGAGTGCTGGTTTTGCTGTTTGGATGGTGGCACTCACTGGGTGCTGGTTTGGATAGGGGCACTCACTGGGTGCTGGTTTTGCTGTTTGGATGGTGGCACACGTGGAGTGCTGGTTTTGCAGTTTGGATAGTGGCACTCACTGAGAGCTGGTTTTGCAGTTTGGATGGTGGCACTCACTGGGTGCTGGTTTTGCAGTGGAGATGCAGAATGCCAGCGAGCCAGGCAGGGCTCAGAGTGTGGAGGGGAGGGAGGGATGAGCACACTGATGTGCAGACACCCTGCAGCCTCTCCTCAGCCACCGAGTGTTGTTTTTGCTGCTGGAAGGTGAGTTCTTGCTTTGCACTAACACTTTGCACTAATACCTCTCCAACTCATAGCTGGCTTTATAAAGTCACCGCTGTCTCAAAAGAGACTGGCTCAGGACAGCGTGGAGCTGTACTGCGAGGCGATTGGCAATCCCATCCCCGAGATCCAGTGGTGGTTTGAGGGCAACGACCCCAATGAGACCCATGCCCAGCTCTGGGATGGCGCACGGCAGGACCGTGTCAAAATCAACGCCACCTACAACCTGCACTCCACCAGCACCATCTCCATCGCCAACCTCACGGCCGACGACTCGGGCATGTACGAGTGCCGGGCCAGCAACGACCCCGACCGCAACCACTTGTCGAAGAGCCCCAAAGTCAAGTGGATCCGTTCCCAGGCGAACGTTTTTGTCATCGAACGTGAGTGGCCACACGCCGAGGCCTTGGCACTTTGCTCGGACACCGGTGTCTCGAGTTCTCCCGCCGTGCTCACCCCCGTGCTCACCCGTGTCCTGAAAGCTCTCCCCACCCTCCCACCCCGGCTGTAGAAGTCAGAGGCTCCCACCCTGTGTTGATGTGTCCCCCCAAAACCACCACCACCACTACCTGTGACTTGACCCTGCTGCTCAAAAAGGGTTGTGGCTTCTCCCCGATCAATAAAATTTCGCCCTCCGGCCATCCCGCGCCTTTTCCGGAGCCAAAGAACCTGGAAGTTGCTGCTTCCCTGAGCGCCTGGCTGCAGAATAAAACCTTCATTCTGTGGTCGACTCTTCCCCAACCACCACCGACCAGCAGCCCTTCCTTGCAGCTCATCCAGCTCCTTCTCCTTGCAGCAGCCCCGCTTTCAGCTCGCTTCCATGTTATGGTGAACCCAGACTCTTGGTGGGGGAAAAAAAACCCCACAAATCTTGCTTTTGAGGTCTGAGACATGCAACCGTTTTTGAAATGGCCGTGTCTGTGTGACACCTGAGTGTTGGTGGTGTTGCTTGTCCTGTGGATGTGGCTGGGTTCCTGTGCTCACAGGATGAGGGAAGAGATGAGGATGTGAATCTGTGTTTCAGAAGGCTTGATTTATTATTTTATGATATATATTATATTAAAACTACTAAAAGAATAGAAGGAAGGATTTCATCAGAAGGCTAGCTAAGAATAGAATAAGAAACAATGATAACAAAGGCTTGTGGCTCGGACACAAAGTCCGAGACAGCCAAACTATGATTGGCCATTAATTAGAAACAACCACGAGACCAATCACAGATGCACCTGTTGCATTCCACAGCAGCAGATAATCAATGTTTACATTTTGTTCCTGAGGCCTCTCAGCTTCTCAGGAGGAAAAAATCCTAAGGAAAGGATTTTACATAAAAAGATGTCTGTGACAGGATCCCACTCACAGAGTGTTGCTGCTTCCAGAGCTAGAAACTTGGGAGGTGGATAAAATCCTTCTGAGGTCTCCCTGTGAGTGCTGCAGTTAGGAGAGCTGCATTTTCAGCAGGAATGGAGTGCAGAGCTCCAGCAGAACCCTTCTTCCAGTGGAGTTTGGATAGGAGAAAATGCAAAATGTGCTGGCAGGGGCTGTAGTGGCACTGGGGCTGTGCAGTGGTGCTGCTGATGGCAGCTGCCTTCTCGGACATCCTCCTGCGAGCAGAAATGCCTGAGTCATCTTAGCTTGCATAATTTACTGCTGCCTGGCTCATGGAGGAGGCCCGGGACCTTTGGCAGCCACGGCTCTGTGCTCTCCCTGGGGCCATTCTCACCAAACCCTTTGGGGCTGCCACACCGTCCTGTGTCACCTCAGAGGCTCCTGGCTGCCCTCTGTGCTCCCTGCAGGTGTCTGGAGCTGCTCAGGTGCTGGGAGGTGTTGCCACCCGAGCTCTGTGGTGGCTCCCAGCAGCAGCAGAGCCGTGCTCTGCCCTTCAGAGTGACCTTTTCCATTGCTTATTGAGCACTGGGGCTGCACCCAGCGATGCAGGACACAGCAGCTCCTGGTGTGCAGCAGCTGCAGGGCCATCCCAGGGCTGGGCACTGCCTTTGGGGACACCCTGGTGCTGGCCAGGTCTGGTAGGGAGCTGTGTTGAAGGTAAGTGGGAGCTGGGAATAGAGACAAGGAGCTCTGTGGGGTTTGCGTTGCAGGTTCTTGGGGCACCACGTCAGCTCTGTTGTACCCCGAGTTAACTTAAAAACCCAATTTTTTATCAATGCAGGTCCAGATATCGCTGGTAATTTCCTCGTGGATGCTGGCAAGGTGACCCTGTGGTGTAACATGTCTGAACCACAACACACCATCACTGGCCACAAGTGGATTCACAAGGAGAAGACCCTGAAGGAGGACAACGAGCCTGGTGCTTCCACCAGCTACACGTGAGTGTCAGGGCAAGGTCAGAACCTGGGCACAAAAAAAAAAAAAAAAATCAGGTTTTTTTTATGCCAGAAAGCAGCTGGTGTTTGCCTCAGCTGGAACCAGGGCTGAGTTCTTGCAGGGGTGGGGCTGACAGAGTTGTGGTGAGGCCCAGCACTCTCCTTTCTTTGTGGGCAGAAAAAAGGAGGAGAAAGGGGCACTTTAGTGCCACAAATATCCTCTTAGAAGGAGATTTCCTGGTTTTAAGCAGGTGTTCAGCTGGGCTCTGGCTGTTGGGTGTTCCAGAGCTTTGAAGGGGGCAGGCCAGCAGCTGCTCACTCCTTGTGTGTGGGGTGAGAAGCTCCAGTGCATGTTTGTCACTGTAGGACACTAAACAAAACAACACACACTGCTGTTTTCAAGGTGAAAAAAAGGGAAGTTTATTTTCTGACTTTAACATTTATAGATTTCTAAATGTGCCCATGGATTGCAGGGTGACAGTGCCACCTCTCCAATGACACTGGACAAACCAACAGTCCATCAGATTTCTCCTCCATAAAATAATAATAACTTATTTACAGAAAGTGTGTGAGAAAGTTTGTTACAAGAATGTAAACATCAGAAGGCTTAGAAAATCTAAAAAAATCAGGGTGGCACCCCCAGGGCACTGGCACAGGTGTGAGGTGTCCCTATGTCACTGTAGGACATGAAACAACACACTGCTGCTCTCAAGGTGAAGAAAATCGAAGTTTATTTTCCGACTTTAAAATGTATAATTTTTTAAAAGTGACAGTGCCACCTCTCCAATGACACTGGTCAAACCAACAGTCCATCAAATTTCTCCTCCTCTATAAATAATGCAAAACAATGAGTTATTTACGGAAAGTTTGTCACAAGAATGTCAACATCAAAAGGCTTAGAAAATCTTAAAAAATCAGGGTGAGATATGTTGTTTCTAAGTGGGCCTTCCCTTCCCAGAGTCCCAGGAGGAGCTGGGTGCAGGAATATCAGCCTTATTGTGGCAGTGCAGTGAGCTTTCCTTTCTGATTACACTCAGGGCTGGCTGGCAGTGACCCAGCAGCTGTGCAGGCCTCACGTCCCTTTGTGTGGCACTGCAGACGTGCCTGTCTCCCCATAGCAACAGGGAGCTGAACAAGGATTAAAGTATTTATAACCCAGCCTCCCTCGTGTGACCTCAATTCCTCAGCTGAGTGGTTTTTTGGAAGTGGGGAGAGCCGTGCAGGGCAGAGTGAACAAACAGCTCGTTGTCCCCGTGCAGCCATGGGACAAAGCGTGGGCCCCTTCCCTCGAGTGGGTATTACTGAGCAGCAGAATGGGATGTTTGTTGCAGGGCTGCATAATCCACTAAATCTCATTGCAGCAGCTTTACAGGAAGGAGAATGTGAGGTTTTTCTCTGAGGGGATCAATCCAAAGCAGCACGGCCTGGGTGATCTTTGCCATGTGTTTCACTGAGCTGGAACAGTGATCAGAACTTGTCAGATGTGGTGAATATGAAACCCTCTTCTGCCACCCTCAGTGTGTGAGGAGGCTTGGCTTGCTGTAGGTGCACAATAAATATTCTGCTGGAATGGGGGATATTTGTTTTTCTGGTTTTTTTTCAAAGATTTTCTAAGCCTTCTGATGTTTACATTCTCGTGGCAAACTTTCTCACACGCTTTCTGTAAATAACTCATCGTTTTGCATTCTTTTATGGAGGAGGAGAAATTTGATGGACTGTTGGTTTGTCCAGGGTCATTGGAGAGGTGGCACTGTCACCCTCCAATGTAATGAAAACTGTAAATGTTGAAGTCAGAAAATAAATTTCAATTTTCTTCACCTTGAGATCAGCTGTGTGTTGTTTCATGTCCTGCAGTGACATGGGGACACCTCACACCTGTGCCAGTGCCCTGGGGGTGTCACCCTGATTTTTTAAGGATTTTCTAAGCCTTCTGATGTTTACATTCTTGTAATAAACTTTCTCACACACTTGCTGTAAATAACTTCTTATTTTGCATTCTTTCATGGAGGAGAAATCTGATGGACTGTTGGTTTGTCCAGTGTCATTGGACAGGTGGCACTGTCACTTTTAAAAAACTATAAATGTTAAAATCAGAAAATAAACTTCCTTTTTCTTCTCTTTAAAAGCAGCAGTGTGTGCTCATGGTTTTTTTGTGTCCTATAGTGATTTAATTTGCTATGGAGGAGGCTGATGCTGTTGGGTGTGTGATTCCCTCAGTGTGGAGCTCAGAATCTCTGGATAAGTTAAATTTTGCTTACCTGAGTCCTGTTTTTTGGCAGATTTGAGGGGACGGTGGAGGAGCACTCTGGCATCTATGAGTGCATCTTTGAAGGCAACCCACAGACCAGAGGACAAGTGAATATTTCTGGTAATTTCATCTCTTTGCTCCTGGGCTCTGAGGGGAAGCTGTGACCTCCTGAGCACTTTGCTGGAGGTTGATGACTAAATAAAAAAGCTTATATTTCAGAACTAATTATTGTACAAGTTATTTGCAACCACGCCTTTACAAAACTCCAATTTAAAAGTGTTTTAAAAAACACTTTAAAAAGCAATAGCTTGTTGCATATTCATGTATTTCATGATGCAAACAATCAAACAAATTCTGACAAATTAGGCTCCCATTATGTGTGCTGTCAGATACATTACTTTTATACTGAAATTCCCATTTCTAACAGACCCAAAGACTCCCTGGGAAGATTTTTACATCATGCTGCTCCGTAATGGTCAAGATCCCCTGTCCTGGTAGAGTTTTCTAGCTTTATAATTAAAATATATCTGACAGCACCATCCATTCACAAGCCTTTGAAAGGTCAACAAGGTGCATTTGGAACAAATATTTGGAACTGAATTTCTGCTTGAAAGGTGATTTTAAAGCAGAAATTGTCTTTTCAGCTTGAAAAAGCTGCTCCCAGCCCTGAGATCTGGCATTAAACCACCTTTCTGTGGTTATGTTCCCATAGGAATAATGGATAGAGGGATAAAACCTGCACAAATCTGTTTGAGCCATTCTTGAAGCAATTTGAAGCACTTCCCTCCTATAAAAAATGCCAAACTAGTCAGAGGATCAACCTGACTGAGGTTTTTGGTGTAGCTGATTCTGTTGAAGTGAGCTGCAGCAAGCACAAATACGTGATTTCTATAATGAGATGTCCAAATTTTAATTTTTTTCATTTTTTCCTAGTTCCCCCCCAGGTGACAGCATACAAGAAGTCAGAGCATGGCAATGAGGGGGACACAGGGGTGCTGACCTGCAAGAATCCCTCTTTCCCTGCTGTCACCACCTGGTCCTGGCACAAAAGTGGGCACGGGGTAAGTACTGTTATTTTCTCCATCTCCCCTCCTGCCCAGCCCTTGAGGCACCAGAATTATTCCAAATTTCAGTGCTCCCCAGAAAAAGGGGATTTTCTCAGCACTGCCCTGATGTTCTCCCTGTTGGTGGAGTGACTAAATTATTATTTGAATGCTTGAAAAGGCAGAAAGCCCAGAAATTTCTCTCCAAATTTGGTACAAAGACACCTCTGGAGGTCATTTTTTACATTGTGCTAGTTACAACATGTATCTTACATAGCATAGTTTTTATTTTAATATTATGCTATGTAAGTATACATAGCATAATATAATAATATACTACAGCCTAAAGTAGTGGTATATTTACCACACTACTTAAAAGAGATTATACAGCATAACTTCCTTTCTTTTTTGTGAAGAGCCAATCATAAAATGCACATTTTTCACACAGCTTAACTTGAGCCAATAATTGTTCACACCATAACTTTCTAACATAGCGTGTATAATATTAATTTGAATATTTGTGAAGAGCCAATCATATAAATACACATTTTTCTCATTGCATAACTTTCTAATATAACACATATAATATTAATATTTGCGAAGAGCCAAATTTCTAACATAGCACATATAATATTCATTTTAATCTTTGTGAAGAGCCAACCATTTTTCACAACACAGCATAACTTTCTAACATAGCGTGTATAATATTAATTTGAATATTTGTGAAGAGCCAATCATATAAATACACATTTTTCTCATTGTATAACTTTCTAATGTAACACACATAACATTAATATTTGTGAAGAGCCGAATTTCTAACATAGCATGTGTAATATTCATTTTAATCTCTGTGAAGAGCCAATCATATAAATACACTTTTCTCACATTGTATAACTTTCTAATATAACACACATAACATTAATATTTGCAAAGAGCCGAATTTCTAACATAGCACATATAATATTCATTTTAATCTCTGTGAAGAGCCAACCATTTTTCACAACACAGCATAACTTTCTAACACAACACACTGAGTATTAATTTCAGTGAACAGTATTTCACTGAAATTTCAGTATTAATTTTTGTGAACACCCGACCCTATAAACCCCCGTTTTCCCCCCGTTCCTCCTCCCTGCAGCGCCTGGAGAACGCCTCTGGCAGGTACATCATCAAGTCCAGCGGCAACAAGACGGAGCTGAGGATCCTGAAGCTGGACATCGAGCAGGACACGGGGGATTATTTCTGCAACGCCACCAACCCGCTGGGCACGGGCGATGCCACCGTGAACCTGCGCGTGCGCAGCCGCCTGGCCGCCCTCTGGCCCTTCCTGGGCATCGTGGCCGAGGTGCTGGTCCTGGTCACCATCATCTTCATCTACGAGAAGAGGAGGAAGCCAGATGAGGTTCCTGACGGTAAGAGGGAGATGGGGTTGGTGAGAAATGGCTGGGCACCATTAAAAGTTTTATTTATATATATATATATATTTATTTTTATATTTATTTTTATATTTATTTTTATATTTATTTTTATATTTATTTTTATATTTATTTTTATATTTATTTTTATATTTATTTTTATATTTATTTTTATATTTATTTTTATATTTATTTACCTATAAAATATATTTTAAAATTATATATTTATATGCCTATAAAATACATTAAAAATTATACGTTGCATATCTATAAAATACATTAAAAATTATACGTTGCGTATCTATAAAATACATTAAAAATTATACGTTGCGTATCTATAAAATACATTAAAAATTATACGTTGCGTATCTATAAAATATATAAAAATTATACGTTGCGTATCTATAAAATATATAAAAATTATACGTTACATACCTATAAAATATATTAAATTTATATGTTACATATCTATAAAATGTATTAAAATTATATATTTATGTATCTATAAAAATATATTGAAATGATATATTTATCTATAAAATTTAAATTTTTCATATATAAATTTTTATCGATATTTGAATATATGTCTATATATAAAATTTATATAAATTATATACTATAAAAATAGTAATAGAGTAATAATAATTTGGACAACTTATATACTATATATAATGTATATATATTTTTTATGATTTATACACTCTAAAAATAGTAATATTTTTAGAGTAATAATAATTTGGACCATTTATATACTATATATAGTGTATATATAATGTAGATATATATTTTATATTTTTTATAATTTATACACTATAAAATAGTAATATAATTAGAGTGATAACAATTTGGACAATTTATATATTATATATAGTGTATGTATATTATAATTTATACACTATAAAAATAGCATTATAATCAGAGTGATAATTTGGACAATTTATATATTATATATAGTGTATGTATATTATAATTTATACACTATAAAAATAGCATTATAATCAGAGTGATAATAATTTGGACAATTTATATATTATATATAGTGTATGTATATTATTTATACACTATAAAAATAGCATTATAATCAGAGTGATAATAATTTGGACAATTTATATATTATATATAGTGTATGTATATTATAATTTATACACTATAAAAATAGCATTATAATCAGAGTGATAACAATTTGGACAATTTATATATTATATACAGTGTATGTATATTATAATTTATACACTATAAAAATAGTATTATAATTAGAGTGATAATAATTTGGACAATTTATATACTATATACAGTGTATATATATTATAATTTATACACTATAAAAATAGTAATATAATTAGAGTGATAGCAATTTGGACAATTTATATACTATATATAGTGTATATATATTATAATTCATACACTATAAAAATAGTAATATAATCAGAGTGATAATTTGGACAATTTATATACTATATATAGTGTATATATTTCTTTATAATTTATACACTATAAAAGTAGTAATATAGAGTAATAATAATTTGGACAATTTATATGCTGTATATATAGTGTATATACATTTTTTATAATTTATATAAGTTATACACTATAGTAATATTATTAGAGTAATAATAATATTGACAATTTGGATTAGGACAATATGAGACAATAGAAACAACGAGTTACAGGTAGTCCAGGTACGTTTTTCCGGGCAGCATACCCAGGGGTAGAGGGCATCCTTTGAATCTGCCAATCCCTTCTGGAATTCCAGGACTGACAGACAGTGCTGGGAGGGGAACGGAGAGGGGACTGACACACCTGGGAGGGAATTATCAGGGGTGGGACCCAAGGTTCCGAGGTAAACCCTGACATCACAATGCAGTAGTGTGGGAATGTCAGTGGTTTGCAGCTTGTGGGACGTTCTGAGGTCCCTCTCTCAGAGCAGGGGTGGTTTGAGGGCATTTGAGGAGCCAATCTGTGCTTCAGCCACTGTTTGAATTGCACTGTTTGTGTGCAGTGTGTCTGGAGCAGGAGACGGTTCTGAGCAGGTCAGCCTGACCCTTTGTCTCTCCAGTTCCTCTCCTTGAGTGTCTGCAGGGCTGGGTTTGCTTTGGCAGCTCCCACTCTGCACGAGGTGGTTTGTAAATAAGTTACCAGGGCTTTTGTGGTGCTGAGGGCTGTGTCTGTGACTGTAAAACTTGTGTTCACTTCAGGATGTTTTGGGTCATCAGATCCAGCACATCCTGGATCTCAAAGACCCGGTGCTATCTTTAATCTGTTCTGGAAGCAGCAGCTCCTCCCTTTCCTTATCGCTGAGGATCTGCATTGTGTCAGCTCCTTTATCTGATGCTGTTAACAATGCGGTGTGAATTCTCTGCATCCTTCCTGCCCGGTACCCTGCAGAGCCCCTGGACCCCTGCAGGAGCAGCACAGGGGATAAATGTCACATCCCTGCCCTGACTGCAGGGCTTGGAATTCCACCAGAGGCGGTTCCACAAGCAGCTGTTTTGCCCTCTGACACCCCTGATGTCCTAAAGATGTTGTGGCTGCATCTCCCAGCAAAAACACTTTGTGATCAGAGCTGTAGGAGATGCTTTGACAGACAGATAAATGTCCTGAAATGTCCTGATGCTCCTTGGCAAGAGGAGCTCAAGTTCCCAAATGCTCATAGATGAGAAGAAAGCATCACACCCCTTTGGTAACCACACCTGGCTTTACACTGCCCTGGTATAAAGTGGTTTTTTCTGCCCCCAAATCTCTCTAGCTTTGCCCCCACTTCCCTGGTATAAAGTGGGTTTTTTTCTGCCCCAAAATCTCTGTAGCTTTGCCCTCCTGTGGGGTGACAGTGGGGCCTGTCTGAGCCAGTTCCTATAGGAATGTGATTCCTGTTGATGGAGTCACAAAACTATTTTTTTTTCCCATCAAAAAGGAAAGAAGTCCAGAAGTTTCTCTCCTCATTTAGGTGAAAAACCCCACCTCATAGACCTGGGGAACTTCACCTCAATCTTAAGCGTGGCCAATTGGACAGACATCAAAAAGTCCTGCTTGGGCAATTTACTAGAAATAGAGGTGAACAAATAAACTAATGGTTTTTGTGAGGTGTTTTACCAGGAGCAAGGACCTCCTTTTTTTAGTTTTTCTCCGTTTGTTATTTTACCTTTTATTAAACCTTTTTGTTCCCAACACTGCCACAGCAGCCATCCTGCTGATTTTTGTGCCTCCACAGGTAGCTGAGCTATCTCGGCTGTGTTACAGACCTCTGAGAACTTATTAGATTTAGCTCAAGAAGGCTCCTATAACACATTCCCCCCAGAACTTTGTGTGAGCTGGACCTTGCTGGGATGGGGTGGGGACAGTCTGGCCTGGGATGGGGACAGTCTGACCTGTCTTAGGGTGATCTCCTTGCTGGTGTTACCTGTCCACTCTTCCTTTCTGTGCTGCTGGGTGCCACCTCTCCTGGTAAGTAAAGGCGGTTCCAGATGTGTCCGTCGCTGTCCCCTCGCCAGCCATGGGCAGCTCCAGTGCCCAGGGTTGGAGAAAAGGTGATGGAGGAGCCAAAGGAGACCTCAGGGAGCTGGTGAAAGGCTGCAGGGCTTGTTAGAGGTGTTTCCTTAGCTGTGCTGCTCAGAACGTGGTGTGCAGTGTTTGTTTTGGTAGCACAGCGTTGTGGGGAGGGAGGGAGGGCTTCCTGCTGCTGCTGCTTAAATCCTCGTCCTGAAACATCCTGTTTGGCTTCCCCTGTACCTGCTGGGAGTGTGCTGGGCTCTGGGAGCCATCACAGGTCCTGGGGGTGAGCACAGGGCAGCTGATCCCAGGTTTAAATGGTGAGAATGGCTGCCTGGAGTTCACTTCCCACTGCTTTAAGGGCAGGCAGAGGTCACTTTGAATGTCCTCTTCCCTGACTATTTATATTTTGTTTTTTCTGTGCTGTCCTGAATGTGAAGATGATGATGGAGGCTCTGCACCACTGTGAGTACCTTTGCCTGTTCCTGTTTAGCCAGATTTGTACTGGTACATCTCACCCAGCCAGGGAATCTGCTCTGAAGATAAAAACTTTATGCAATGATAAAAGCTAAATATGTAAAGATAAAAGCTGGTGTGGTGGTGTTCACAGGGGTCTGAGGATGAGGGAAGAGATGAGAATGTTGACTCCATGTTTCAGAAGGCTGATTTATTATTTTATGATATATATTACATTAAAACTATACTAAAAGAATAGAAGAAAAGGTTTCATCTGAAGGTTAGCTAAGAATAGAAAAGGAAAGAATGATAACAAACGTTTGTGGCTCAGGCTTTCTGTCCAAGCCAGTTGGGCTGTGATTGGCCATTAATTACAAACATCCAACATGGGCTAATCAAAGATTTACTTGTTGCATTCCACAGCAGCAGATAATCAATGTTTACATTTTGTTCCTGAAGCCTCTCAGCTTCTCAGGAAGAAAAAAATCTTAACAGATTTTCCATAAAAGATGTCTGTGACAGTGTGGGATGATCCTCAGTGTGGGCAGATGTCCCCCCATGGTTCATTTGATGTCCCCACACATCCCTGGGGTGGCACCAGTGTCTGACCCTGCTCTGGGGTCTGATTTTGCCCCTCTGCTTGGGCATTTATGGGTCAGGGGTGCTGCTGGGGGGACTCTGTGCTCTCCCTTTCCTCACATCCCTTCTCCCTCCCCAGGAAGAGCAATGCCACAAACCACAAGGACAAGAACGTCCGCCAGAGGAACGCCAACTGAGAGAGGCCCAGGTGGGTGCCTGGGGCAGGAGCTGCAGGTCTGACCCTGCTGAGGCTCCTGGGAGGAGCCAGAGCCCCTCCTGGCCCAGCTCTGCCACCCCACTCCACTTTATCTAACTGGCTTTCCTTTCTCTCCTGCCAGGTGATGCGTAGATGAAGAACTCGTCTGGACAATTTTATTTTCTTTTAATATTTTTTTTTTGGTAAAATAGCACCATGGAATATTCTAGTGCGTCCCTGAGATTCAGTTGCTTCACTTTCTAAGGAAACTTTTAAGTTGTAGAAATATAAAATACACTTTTTTTTTTTTTTTAAAGAGTCGTGGGAGGGTTTTTTTCTACCTGTAAAATGTAAAATCCTTTGTTCCTGGTAGTCTAGATCTCTTGACTGTCTCTGTCCTAGGTTATTTCATGTTGGTACAGAGTGGGGAAGGGGGGTGGGAATGCAGCTGTGTCCCACCTGCTTATGGGAATGAGGGAGGAGCTGCTTTGGTGGCTGTGGGGAGATGCCCTGAGAGGGTTCAGGAAGGGGTTTTGTGTCTTTCCCAGTGCATCACCAGGAGCAAGGCTGCACCTTTTCCCTGGCCAGGGATCCCTGTCAGCTCCTGCCAAGCTGCTCTTGGTTACTGTGCAGCCAGGGGCTGGATGCTGGATAAGTGATTGCTGGATAAATGATTGCTGGACAAATGATTGCTGTAACTTATTCCATGGGTTGTTCGTGTCTGTGCAGTGGGGAGGGGCAGGCTGAGCTGGGGCTGGGGGTGATTTTAAGGTTTAACAGCTTTGTGCTTTGTGCTTGAGCCGTTGTGATTTGGGGGCTGTGAGCAGACGGGTGCTCAGGGGAGTCTAACACCTTTACTGCTGGTTAGCATCGAGCTGTTCCATCTGTTAACACTTCACAAATAAAGATGATTCCTCTCTCTTTTTTCCACCTCTGGACTCTGGTCTCTGTCTGACCCTCTGGCTGCAGAGCACGGTGCTGTGTCTGGGTTTGGGGCCAGTTCTGGCTGTTCTTTAATTGCTGAGGAGATGAAGCTCCATGGCTGTAAAACCTTCAGGAGGGGAGGAAGAGGAGGGACAATGCTCCCTGCTCTGCAGAGCCTGGGTTTCACAGCAGCAATTATTATAATCAAAGTTGAGGATTTTAGAGCATCAGTTGAGAGATTGAGAACAACATTGCAAATATTAGGATGCATCCATTTCCAAATCCACACCATTGCGTTCACTCAGGACTTTTAAGAGTTCCAGTGATTTACGTTCATGTTACAGCTTTTGGTGAGGAGGACACTGCTGGGCTTAAATGACATTTCCATGGCAGTCTGTTCTGAACTGAACTATTGACAGAGACTGAAATATCATAAATCAACTGCTCTATGTGTAGAGTAAAACAACCACTCTACTGTATGGGACACAGCTCTGTGGGGTCAAGGAGCAGCCCCAGCCTCGAGGAGCCCTCCCAGGCCCTGCTGTTTCTGTCTCACACTTATCTGATAAGTAGGTTTTCTAGGTTTATTTGGTTTTTTCCTGCCCTTTATGGTTGGAGAGAGCAAAGGGTGAAACCTTTGGGTGTGACGGTGTTCACAGAGGTCTTAGGATTAGGGAAGAGATGAGGATCTGACTCCATGTTTCAGAAGGCTTGGTTTATTATTTTATGATATATAATACATTAAAACTATACTAAAAGAATAGAAGAAAGGATTTCATCAGAAGGCCAGCTAAGAATAGACTAGCAAAGAATGATAACAAAAGTTTGTGGCTCGGACAGAGAGTCTGAACCAGCTGGGCTGTGATTGACCCTTAATTACAAACAACCACATGAGACCAATCCCAGATGCACCTGTTGCATTCCACAGCAGCAGATAATCAATGTTTACATTTTGTTCCTGAGGCCTCCCAGCTTCTCAGGAGAAAAATCCTAAGGAGAGGATTTTTCATAAGAAGATGTCTGTGACAAATGTCAATAAGTTATTTACAGAAAGTGCCGTCGGGGCGGGAGGTGGATGTGCCGTGCCGGTGTCCTCTCCCGGTAACCGATCCCACCGGGGCGGGAGGTGGATAACCCATCCCGGTGATCGCTCCCGGTAACCGATCCCACCGGCGGGGGAGGCTGCGGGGCCGTCGGACGGGAGCTGGATGTCCCATCCCGATGTCCGCTCCCGGTAACCGATCCCACCGGCGAGGGCTGTGCCGGCGGAGCCGTCGGGGCGGGAGGTGGATGTTCTATCCCGGTGATCGGCGCCGGTAACCGATCCCCCCTCCCGAAGGCCGGCGGGGGGAGCTGCGGGGCCGTCGGGGCTGGAGGTGGATGTCCCATCCCGGCGTCCGCTCCCGGTAACCGATCCCACCGTTGAGTGCCGTGCCGGCGGGGGGAGCTGCGGAGCCGCCCGGCGCCCAGCCCAGCCCAGCCCGGCCCCGCCGCCCGCCCCCGGCCCGCCCCGGCCCGCCCCCGCCGCGCCGGCGGGCGCCACTCGGCCGCCGGTGGCCTCGGTGGCGGCGGCAGCGGCGGGAGGATGCGGGCGGGCCGCGGCGCGGCGGGCGGGGAGGCGGCGGCGGCGGCGGCCGAGGAGGAGGCGGCGGCCGATGGGGCCAAGCGCGGCGGAGCGGCGGGGCGGGCGCGGGCCCGCGGCGGGAAGGGGTCCCCGAACGGCGAGTGCCGGCGCGGGGAAGCGCCGCGGAGCCCCGGCCCGGAGCCGCCCCGCGAGCCCAAGGTCTCGTTCTCCTGCGGCGGAGGCGGCGGCGGCGGAGCGGCGTCCCCCGGCGGGGCCAAGGCGGCCGAGGAGGGAGCGAGCGAGGATGCGGCCGA
Organism: Ammospiza nelsoni; assembly: GCF_027579445.1. Classification (NCBI taxonomy): domain Eukaryota; kingdom Metazoa; phylum Chordata; class Aves; order Passeriformes; family Passerellidae; genus Ammospiza; species Ammospiza nelsoni. The sequence goes on from NC_080659.1 coordinate 3,970,036, forward strand.
GGAGGTGCGCGGGAGCCAGGCCAGCTTCATGCAGCGGCAGTTCGGGGCGATGCTCCAGCCCGGCGTCAACAAGTTCTCGCTGCGGATGTTCGGCTCGCAGAAGGCGGTGGAGAGGGAGCAGGAGCGCGTCAAGTCGGCGGGGGCCTGGATCATCCACCCCTACAGCGATTTCAGGTGCGGGGGGACCCCGGGCTTCGGCCGCATCCTGCGGGGCCGGGGGCACCTTGAGGCGCGGCGGGTGCGGGAGGGGACGAGCCGGGCACCCCCGTCCCCAGCGCGGCAGCGATGCCGGCAGCCCGAGCAAGGGCATCCCCTCGTCCCCTTGTCCTTCCCGGGCGGGTTCGGCCCGGCTCGGCCCTGCCGAGCCCCGGCGGGCCTTGATTGTGTCCCCGGAGCCCGCTGGGGTTCGGGTGTCCCCATCCCTGCGCTTTGCAGAGCGTTGGGAAGGCTCCCCCGACGAGGCCTGGTGCTGTCCCTGGGCTTCAGCCGCTTTGAGGGGGATTCTGGGGCTCCTGGGAGGACCCGAGGCCCCAAATCCAGCCTGTCTGCCGGGCGGGGAATGCCAGACCGGGGAGGAAGGCTCTGCAGCTCCATCTCCTTCCCTGGCGAGCTCCGGAGTGGCAAACGCTTTCCCGAGTCGTGTGAAAGGCACCGGCAGGGATGGCTGCGCTGGCTGGGGCAGGCAGCACGGCATCCTGCAGGGATGGGCACACCGAGCTGGCATCGCTGCTGAGCCAGCACTGGGAGCACCCTGCTCCAGAGACCCCAAAAGGGCTGGAGGAGCCTTTGGCCATGGGCTGGAGAGGCTCAGCCCCACATCGTTGTGCTGCTGTGCTGATGAGAGGTTGGGGGGGCTCAGGGAGGGTTTGCTGGGTGCCTGAGTGGGGAACCCCCACAGATCTCAGGTTCTGTGACACTGATGGGTCCCCCTGGGGTTCCCTGAGGCAGGTGAGGTGGCCACGGGCTCAGGGCAGGGAGCAGCACCTTCACTTCACCTCCTGCTTTCACCCCCTTGTGCTGCTCCTGGGCTGCTCTGGCATCTTCCAGAGGAGCACTTGGAGGCCTTTGGGCACCTCTCAGGGCTGGCTTCCTGCACTGGGGTGGGTTTGAGCCCTTCCACCCTGGAAGGTAACCCAGGGGAGCCCCCTCCTCATGTCACGGGCTGGGCACTGGGCTCTGCTGCAGGTTTGGGGTGAGATTGCTCACACTGCCTGGCCAGTGTGGCAGAGGGATCTCCACTGTCCCTGCCGTGACAGAGCAGAGGTGGCAGTGCCAGGGCGATCCTGTGGGCTGCTGAGCAGGAGAACTTCACCCTTCCTCACTCCCTTCCTCACCCTCAGCAGCTGTGGGATGCTGGGGGAGGCTGGGAGTGGGGTGACCCCCATTCCTGCACTGGGGCAGAGCCTGCCCCGTTTCTCTGAGCTGGCAGAGCCCACAGAGCTGCCAAGAGTGGGGATCTCCCTCTGGTGGGCCTGCAGTGGGCTGGAGGCCTCAGAGGATTCCCCAGAGAGCAGCAGCATCACTGCCTGGGCCGGTGCTTGCAGCAGGCAGGTGGGTGCTGGGGTGACCTTGGCGAGTCACCCTGCCCTGCACGGGCTTCATCCTCCTGGAGCGAGGAAGACTGGAAAGCCATTGGGGCAGAGTGGCTGCCTGTGTTTTGATGCTGGAAGTGGCGTAGGAGAGTTCCCTGCCCAGTGGGGAGGAGCTGCAGGCAGAGCCATGGCATCCTCCAGCTCCACAACCGTGCACAGGAACAGGATCAGCCCACGCCAGGCTGGGCTCAGGAAGCCAGGCTGTGCCCCTTGGGGACACCAGTGCATCCCTGCCATGCTGCCCTGCCTTAAAGTAATCAAAAAAAAAAAAAGCATTTATCCACTGATGATAATGGAGCGTGACCTGGCCGTGTTTGCCCTGCATTTCCCATCTTTAGAGAAAATCATTCCCCATCTGTGACATCATTTCATAATCAGGGTTGTTCAGCAATCCTGGCTCCTCACGGCCGTGGTGCTGCCGTCGTTCACGCACAATTCAGGGCAGGTTTGCTCCAGGAACCAAAGTTGCTATTTACATAAATATTGAATGATGAGGAAGCAATCAGGGCGGCTGGTGAGATGCTGAGCTGCAGATCTGATCAAAGAGACCTTGTGAGTGTGTGCTGGAGCAGGGCCACCTCCTTTTGGGTGCTGGGCAATGTTTGTCACCCACTTTGCCACTGCTGGAGGAGCAGCCAAGCCATGCCAGCTCCTTCATTGCTTCTTTTGGGCCTTCTGCTTCTTTCTGGGGTGTTTTTGCTTCTTTTTGGGCATTGCTTTGGGAGGTGGTGGAGGTTTGGAGGTGGTGGCAGTGCACATCACCCTGTGACCACCAAGGGACTGCTCAGGGGTTACTCCACAAGGCTGGGCAGGAATTGGGGTTGGAGCTGAGCAGGAGGTTCTCCCTAATGGTGATTTTTGGTTGTGAAATGAGGGTTTTCTGCTGTGAATCAGGGGCAAAGATGCATCCAGAGCACATCCCTGGCATTGCTTGGCTGGAGCCTTCCTCACCCAGGTTTAAAGGCTTCCCTCTGCCTGGATCTGCCACCACAGGGGCTCCTGAGCACAGGGACGTGGCTCAGAGCTGCTCTTGCTCCTGGTGTGTGTGGCAGCTCTGGTGTTCCCATTCCCTGTGGTGGGGCTGTTGGGCCCCTCCCTCTGCAGTGTCAGCCACCTCAAGGGGAGGACAGGCTGTGACCGACCTGGGCATGGTGAAGGTTTGGGTCCTTGAGCAGTTGGCAAAGCTTTTATGCCCCATTCCCCAGGGTAAAAGGCTTTTCCAGCGGAGAGGGCACCACTCATTCATTATAACTGTACTGGGATTTTTGTGTTGGCCACCACTGCTCATCAGCTTGGGCAAAGTTCTGCCACTGGCCCCACAGCCCACTTCTCACAGCAATCTCATTTTTAGAATGTATTTAGTGCCAGTTTGCAAAGTGCTGATCCTGCCTCAATCCCACACAATCCTTCACTGATCCTGCACTGATCCCGTGCTGCTGCTGCCCACCTGGTTGGCATCTGGGCCCCAAAGGGCTCAGGGGCACAGGGGGTCTGAAGGAGCTCTGTCCAACCTCTGTCCCATGGGATCAGCACCAACAGGAGAGTTTGGATCATCCCTGGAGCTCTGAGTGCTGCCAGTGGAGTTAACAGGGACCACCCTGGCATACATTTTCCCCTCTAGTGCTTGGACCTGACTCTTATCTTGCCCAGCACCTCAGAGCAGCACCACTGAGCCAGGCCTTGGGCGGGTGATGGAGCAGGGAGGTGGCAGCTGCCTCTTGCAGGGGCTTTGGGCATCTCCTGTCGTCATCACTGTCATACAACTGGGTCAGAAGCGAGGGAGGGGTGTCGAGGATCCTGATTAATTTGTTTGCAGATATTTTTAGCAGCCTGGATTGGATCTTTTTTTCTGTGCACATGAACCTTGCAAGGAAGCAAGATCTGGCATGGCACGCTGCACCCCGGGGCGATCACACAGGGTCAGCTGTGTGCAAGGGGGGGACCAGGAGCAGTTTATCTTTCTCTGCAGGCCCAGTTCTGCCCTGGCTCAGCCAGATTGCACAGGGATTGGAGCCAGAGGGGAGTTTTGCCCAGCTGGCGTGGTTATTTAATCTCAGTTCTTCGCAGCTTTGCATGGCTAATGCCCCTGTGGGAGCCACGCAGCGCAGCAGGGTCAGCCTGAGAGGGAGCTCTCGGGGGGTTTAGGGACACATCCAGCCCCACAGATGCTGATTTCAGCATCCCTGGCCGGCTGTGGGAGCCCAGGGGTGCAGCTGGCAGCCCGAGCTCGGTGTGGGGGTGCAGGGGGGCACACGGCTCCTCTGCCGAGGGGACCCTGGGGACCGCCCCGGTGTGAAGTCATCGTTTTGCAGCAGTGACATCACTCACGGTTGCCACGGCGATGCCTCACATGAGGAAGGTGTCATTGGAGAAAGGTCAGGAGCTGGGATGCTCGGCTCCTTCTGGTCCTGCGCTAGTCTGCGCAGTGTGGGGGGGTGGGAGGGGGTGAGGATCTGCCCCACCGCCCCCTCCCGTGTGCGTGGGGGTCTCCTCTTTATCCTCCTCATCCTCCTCATCCCGCAGGGCACAGCGCGGCCATGGCACCCCCGCCCATCCTCCCGCACTCGCGGGTGGGCTGAGCAGGGTGCGTGGGTGAGGAGGGTCCCGTGTCCGTGTCCGTGGCACCGAGAGCATCCCCCCAGTCCTGCCCCCCGGCCCGAGGCGGCCTCGCCTCATCCTGCCGCGCCAGAGCCGCTGTGACCTTGCAGATGCTCACAAAGGTCACGGGTGGCAGGGAGAGGAGAAAAAGGAGAAGGATGGGGTGAGGAAAGGGGGGAGAGGGGCAGCGCAGCCTGGGGGTGGGAGCGGCCGCTCATCCCCGCACCGCCCGCGCGTCTGCCCGGGGCTGCCGCCGCTGCAGCCGTACGTGCTCCGCTGCACCGGAGCCGCGGCCGCTCCTGCACCGCCCCCGCGCTGCGGGCAGAGCCCACCCGGCACCCCCGAGCCGTGACCCAGTCCGGTGGCACCGGGGTGAGGTGGCCCCGGCTGTCCCCTGTCCTGTCCCCTGTCCTGTCCCCTGTCCTTGGGTCCCCACTTCGTGAGCGCAGGAAGAGGGAGCTGCTCCCAAGACTCTCGGATTCTGACTCCACCCGCTGGTTTGGGGGTCCCCCAGCCCGTGGGGTGCCCCTGGAGCGTGTCCCCCTCTGGTGCGTGGTGCCATCATTGTCCCCTCCCTCAGGATCTGCTGTCATGGGCCAAATCAGACCAGCAGGAGCCTTCAGTCCCATCCTCTGCCTCAGTCAGGGGCTCTGCTGGCTGCCAGATCACCCTGGGGGCAGTTTGGAGCAGCAGGATGAAGTCTCTGGGGAGAGGAGGGGGTTCCTGTGGCTGAGGTGGCATTAGAGTGACAGTAGCCTGGTGGCACAGGTCCCTTAGGGCAGGGCATGGCCCCCTTGGCATGGAGGGGACTGTGGTGACATTCCCCCAAACATCTTCTCGCTCCCCAGATTTTACTGGGACTTCACGATGCTGCTCTTCATGGTGGGCAACCTGATCATCATCCCCGTGGGCATCACCTTCTTCAAGGAGGAGACCACGGCCCCCTGGATCGTGTTCAACGTGGTCTCTGACACCTTCTTCCTGATGGACCTGGTGCTGAACTTCCGGACCGGGATTGTCATTGAGGACAACACCGAAATCATCCTGGACCCCGAGAAGATCAAGAAGAAGTACCTCAAGACCTGGTTCGTGGTGGATTTTGTCTCCTCCATCCCCGTGGACTACGTTTTCCTCATTGTGGAGAAGGGCATAGACTCGGAGGTCTATAAGACAGCCCGCGCCCTGCGCATCGTCAGATTCACCAAGATCCTGAGCCTGCTGCGGCTGCTGCGCCTCTCGCGCCTCATCCGCTACATCCACCAGTGGGAGGAGGTGAGGGCCTGCTCCAGGAGCCCCTGCGTGGCTGGAGAGAGGGGGAGCTGGGTTCCCTGACGAGCTGGCAGGGTGCAGAGGACCTGTGGGGCTGGTGGGTGGCTGTGACCCACGCTGGAGGGTCTGGGGCATCCCTGAGCTGTGATACAGCACCCACCATGGGTACCAGCATCACTGGCACATGCTGGCACACCATCCCTGTAGGACCCTGTGTCCCTGCCCACCTCAGCAGCTCCCTCCCCTCTGCCTCCCTACCCCACCAGGAGCTCAGGGAGGACAGCAGGACCCCCAGCCCTGTGGGGTTTCCATCTTTGAGGGTCCTCCCTGCTTTGAGGGGAGACTCAGCTTTGCTGCGTGGCTCTGGCCATGCCCTGGGAGCTGCCCTGCTCCCTCCTCAGTGCCCAGGGTATTTGTGTGTCCCTGATCCTCGTCAAGGCTCGCTGCCATTAGCGCTGTCCGGGCGGCAGCGCGGCGGCACTCGCCGGCTATAAATAGGCAGGTGGAGCACAGCCACCCCCTTGAATCCAGAGCCAGGCCAGCCACAGGAGCCTCTGCCAGCTGAGGCCATGCAGGTCGGTGCCCTGAGCAGGGCTGGGCGCTGGGGGACAGTCCCCAGGCTCAGCTCCTGCCGTGCCACCCACCCACAGATCTTCCACATGACGTACGACCTGGCCAGCGCCGTGATGAGGATCATCAACCTCATTGGGATGATGCTGCTGCTGTGCCACTGGGATGGCTGCCTCCAGTTCCTGGTGCCCATGCTGCAGGATTTCCCCCAGAACTGCTGGGTGTCCATCAACGGGATGGTGGTGAGTTCCATGTGCCCCACACTGTGCTCCTGCCTGCTCCCCAGGGCTCCCATCCATCCCCACATCCTCCATCCTCCATCCTCCAGCCCCAGGAGATGCCATCCCCCATGGGCCAGGGCAGAGGAGCACAGAGCACTCGGCCCCAGATGCTGGTGTCACCCTGGTGAGGTCTCACAGGACCTGGAGCAGGGTGGGAGGAATTTGCTGACATGGGGCTCTTGGCCCCATCCCCTGCCACCTTCTCCTGCTCATTAGCCACAAAGCTGCTATTAATAAATAATGGCTCCTGTTTCTAATTGCTGCCTCTCAGCTCTGCAGCCTCCTGCAAATGGCCCTTTTCCCCCGTCTGTCTCATCCTGTTTCATCAAATTTCCATCTCTGCTTTGTTCTGCCTGGCTTCCTCCTCTTCCTCTCCTGCCTGTCTCACCCTTTTCCTTCCCTGCCTACCTCGCCGGGGGAGTTTGGGAAGTTTGAAAACTTTGCTTTTCAACAAATCCCTATTGCTGGCAGACAGCTGGGGCTGTTGATGGAGCCAAGGCCTTTCAGCAATGCTCACACACACTCATGCATGGCTGACATTGTCCCTGTCACTGCAGAACGACTCCTGGAGCGAGCTGTACTCCTTCGCCCTCTTCAAGTCCATGAGCCACATGCTGTGCATCGGCTACGGGAAGCAGGCGCCCGAGAGCATGACAGACATCTGGCTGACCATGCTGAGCATGATCGTGGGGGCCACCTGCTACGCCATGTTCATCGGCCACGCCACCGCCCTCATCCAGTCGCTGGACTCCTCCCGGCGCCAGTACCAGGAGAAGGTAGGGCTGGGCTGGATGGGGGCCACAGCTTTGTCCCCTCTTGGACAGGAAGAGGGGACAGGAAGAGACACCCCATGTGGGGTGAGGGTTCCTGTGACCGTGTTCACAGGGGTCTTGGGATGAGGGAAGAGATGGGGATCTGACTCTAATCAGAAGGCTTGATTTATTATTGTATGATATAAATTATATTAAAACTATACTAAAAGAAAATATATAGAAGAAAAAAATATAATATAATATAATATAATATAATATAATATAATATAATATAATATAATATAATATAATATAATGTAATATAATGTAATATAATGTAATGTAATGTAATATATTCAAAAGGCTTGATTTATTATTTTATGGTATATATTATATTAAAACTACTAAAAGAAAATTATAGAAGAAAATATATTAAGATATATATAATATATTATATATTATATATAATATATATAATATATGTCATATATATCATATATATCAAGAAAATATATTAAAACTATTCTAAAAGAATAGAAGAAAGGATTTCATCAGAAGGCTAGCTAAGAATAGAAAAAGAAGGAATGATAACAAAGGCTTGTGGCTCAGACTCTCTGTCCAAGCCTGCTGACTGTGATTGGCCATTAATTAGAAGCAACCACATGAGACCAATCACAGATGCACCTGTTGCATTCCACAGCAGCAGATAATCAATGTTTACATTTTGTTCCTGAGGCCTCCCAGCTTCTCAGAAGGAAAAATCCTAAGGAGAGGATTTTTCATAAAAGATGTCTGTGACAGGTTCCCAGTCAGGAACAGGAGCAGGAGTGGGACCAGCCCCGTGGATGGGGATGTCCCAGCTGACAGCAGCTCTCCCCACAGTACAAGCAGGTGGAGCAGTACATGTCCTTCCACAAGCTGCCTGCTGATTTCCGCCAGAAGATCCACGACTACTACGAGCATCGCTACCAGGGCAAGATGTTTGATGAGGACAGCATCCTGGGGGAGCTCAACGAGCCCCTGCGTGAGGTGAGGGCAGGGGAGCTGGGAGGAGGATGGGGATTACACCCCCTTGCCAAGGGAAGGGATTCCCTGCTCCTTGCTGAGGGTCCCACCAGCCATGCACATGCTTGGGGTCAAACATGTCTTTCTGCAACTCTGTGTGGGAGCGCGTCCATGCACAATCTGCATGCCAGGGTGTCCATGAGACTGGGGTGGGGAGTATATCCCTGGGGAAACACGTCCCAGCTTCCTGGGCTCACCCATTTCCCCACAGGAAATCGTGAACTTCAACTGCCGCAAGCTGGTGGCCTCCATGCCGCTGTTTGCCAACGCCGACCCCAACTTTGTCACGGCCATGCTGACCAAGCTGAAGTTTGAGGTGTTCCAGCCGGGCGACTACATCATCCGAGAGGGCACCATCGGCAAGAAGATGTACTTCATCCAGCACGGGGTGGTCAGCATCCTCACCAAGGGCAACAAGGAGATGAAACTCTCCGACGGCTCCTACTTTGGGGGTGAGCACTGGCCTGGGTGTGTGAGTCACAGGGACGCCTCTGCTGTACACCCAGTGTATGGTAGCTCTCACACCCTGCCCTGTTTTCTCCTCGATGGTGGAGTTCTGACCTTGGCCCTGGTGTTTTTCCCCCAGAGATCTGCTTGCTGACCCGCGGCCGGCGCACGGCCAGCGTCCGTGCCGACACCTACTGCCGCCTCTACTCGCTCTCCGTGGACAACTTCAACGAGGTGCTGGAGGAGTACCCCATGATGAGACGGGCCTTCGAGACTGTGGCCATCGACCGTCTCGACCGCATCGGTAAGACACAGGGGGATCTGGGGGGAAGAGGCGTGACTTGGCATAGAGGAAAGCTGTGGTCCCCATGGGAACCCAGCATAGCCCCACTAGAGGGTCTCACGGTGCTTCCTCTCCCTCTGTAGGGAAGAAGAACTCGATCTTGCTCCACAAAGTGCAGCACGACCTCAACTCAGGTGTCTTCAACAACCAGGAGAACGAGATCATCCAGGAGATCGTCAAGTACGACCGGGAGATGGTGCAGCAGGCGGAGCTGCAGCAGCACACGGCCATGTACAGCCCCGTGCAGCCCCAGGTCACCTCTGCCATCGCCACCCTCCAGCAAGCCGTGGCCATGAGCTTCTGCCCGCAGATGGCCAGCCCGCTGGTGGGCTCCATGGCGCTGGGCTCGCCCCGCATGATGCGCCGCTTGCAGTACGCCCAGGCCGTGCCCAGCCCCTTCGCCGTGTCCCCCGTGCTGCTGCAGCAGAGCCCCCCGCCGCAGCCGCAGCCCCCCGTGCCCCACGCCAACCCCTCGCCCTCGCAGGACCCGGCGCAGCCCACGGCCCTGCCCGCCTCCACCAGCGCCTTCGCCGCGGCCGCGGCCAGCCCTCCGTCCCAAAGCCCGCTGGCCAGCCGGACGTTCGCCTACGGAGGTGCCCCCGGGCCGCTGGGCTCGCAGCTGTCCCTCAGCCAGCAGCCGGCGCCCGGCTCGCCGCAGCGCCTGGCCGCCCACAAGAGCACACAGGCGCTGCACACCAGCAGCCTCAGCCAGGATTCGCGGCCCCTCTCGGCCTCGCAGCCCTCTCTGCCCCACGGGCTGGCGGCCGGCAGCACCCAGAGCCCCCCGGCGTCCGCCCGCGAGTCCAGCACCTCCATCGGAGGCGGCCCGGCCGCCGCCTCGCCGGGCCCGGGCCCTCCGGCCGGGCTGCGGGCCCAGGCGCCCTCACGGGGGGCCCCGGCCCACCCGGCGCCCACGGGCTCGGGGCTGACAGCGCCGCCCGCCCTGCCGCAGGACTCGGCGGCGGCCCGCAAGGATTCGGCGTCCAGCACGCCCGACACGGACCCGGCCAAGTCCAGGCTGTCTTCCAACTTGTGACCTCCGCGCCGGAGGGGCGGCGGCGGGGAGCCCCCCAGCTCAGCTCTCCCTGCGCCGCCGGGTGAGGGCCACGGCCGCACCGCCGGCTGCCGCCCCCCGCCCCGGCGCCAGCCCCGCTCCCCCGGTCCCTCCTGCCCCCCGCTGCAGAGCGGGGCAGCTGCCGAGGGTGGGCCTGGGGCCGCCGGGCCCTCTCCCCACCGCGGGGTCACTGGGCTGAGCCCCCCGGGTGTGTCATCTCCGACCAAAGTCTGACCCTGTTGCCCGAAGTCCCGCTGCCCCCTTGGCCTCCCCGGCTGCCCATAGAAGCCACAGCTGCATTCTCGCCATGACCAACTCTGTGTATGATATCTATGACCTGAACACATCCCTGTGTGTGACCCGCAGGACACCTCCCTGGGGCTGGCGGCGCAGCCCCGGCGCCGCGCGTGTCCCTGCGCCCCTCTCACAGACCCAAGGCGAGGGGCGATGGTCCAGGACTGGAGGTAAGTTGGGAAGGGTCTGAGGGATGGTCGCCCTGAGGCTTTTGAGCACCCACGAACACACTGTCCCCCCCTCCGGGGCTGGGGGTGAGCACGGCCCCGTGTCCCCATAGGCAGCGCTAGGACGGAGGCAGGCGCTGGAGCCCGAGCCCTGGGGCTGGGGCAGCACCTGCTGAGCGTTCCAGGTGCCTGTGCGTGTGTTGTGTGCGTGTGTGGGTGTGTGTGCAGGTGTGTGTGTGCACGTGTGCCTCGCTGCCTCGCACTCTGGAGCCTTCCACATTGAATGTACCGCGAGCGCGGGGCCCGTGCCAGCCCCGGCACCCTGCGCCCGAGCAGCCGCAGGGACAGGGCCCCACTCCAAGCGTCCACTTTCCCATCCAGCCCATCCTGTGCAATAAACGTCAGCAGCTGACAGAGCTACGCACGACTCCGGCTCTGCTTCTTCGCCACCGTCACTCCCTGCCGCGCCTCCTGCTCCTCGTGCCCGCCCCGGGAGCCGGAACATTGGGCACAGCCCCAGCTCAGGCTGTGGGATGCAGCTTTGTCCTTTGGAGAGGTGTGACTTTGCCAGGAAAGCCACAAGGTGAAAAGGCTCTGCCAGCTCCAGCAGCAGCCTGGAAGAAGCTGGGTGCAGGCTGAGTGTGAGCCTGTGGTTATGGGGCACAGCTCCAGCTGCAAGGTGCAAACATCTCCAGCACCAGCCTGGTGGAGAAGAGGTCTGGGAAGCCACAGTCCAGTGAGAAAGGGAGGGTCCTGCCTGGAAAAGCTGCAGTTGGTCCCTGTGAGAGTCCAGCTCCCGCTGTAGCTGCACTGGCACAATTCCATGTTTCTGCTACAAAAGCATTTTCAGAATGTGACACCCTGTGCCCAGCCAGTCAGCAGAACAGGGCCAGACTGGGAGGCAGCAATCCCACCTCCCCGTGCCCCTGGAAAAGATTTCAGAGGACACAGCTCCTATCTTGTATTTCAAAAAAACATTTTATTTACAATATTATACACGTTGACCCCCAAGTTAGTGATTTTCCCTGCCTGAGCCCATGAGCAGCAGCAAAACTCATCCCTGCAAAAGAGAGTGAAGAGCAGAGCTGTGCTATGAGAGTGAGGACCGTGCCCAGAGCTGGAGCAGAGCACAGAGCAGCACCGGCCCTGTGGCCAAGAGTTGCCTGCCCTGCCAAATTTGAAAACCTGCTGATGCAGAGGGAAGAAGAGGGACAGCATCCCAGGACAGGCACCAGGCCATGCTCACAGCACTGGGGTGAAGCTGAGGGGAGCCACCCTGGCTCCTGCCACCCCTTTGCCCCCAGCCCAGAGCTGCAGCCCTCTGCAGGGCTTGGTGCCCTGTCCCTGTGCTGGGACAGCAGTGACAGCAAACAGTGCAGAGCCCCTGTCCCCTTAGAGTTTGCCCCAGCACCTCAGAGTGAGGCAGGGCTGGAGGCTGCAGCTTCTTCCCCGTGAGATGTGGGACACAAGAGCATTGCAGGCCAGTGCCCACCATGGCTGCAGGTCCACAGGGCCCTGTGGGCTGCCAGGCTCAGCTGAAGAAATACGTGGAATCCATCACTTGCTTCAGGTTGAATTCACCTGAGGGGAGCAAAGGAGAGGGCAGAGAGTGATGTGGGGATGGACAAAGGGAGGGAAGTGGCTTCAGTGCACGAAGGATCCCTGCCCCTGCACTGTGCTGCCCATGGAGCCACTCCACAGAGAGGTCAGGCAGAGCCAGATGGCCTGGCAGACACAGGGCTGAGGGATTAGAAGGAGTTAAACTAATTGCCTTAATCCCATTGCATGTATATCATCTAGATCCTGGCAATTACCATGCCCAGGCCCTCGCTCCCATCTCTGAGCAAATGCTCAGGGTTGGAAACAGATGGGAGCAGAACAAGAGCAGGATGGGAAGAGCTGGGTCAGCCTGGGGGAAATCCCAGGGACGCAGGGAGGATGGCAGGGAGCACTGACAGGAATGCTACAGGGGAATGTGGACATGCTGGACTGCTCTGCCCCATGGCACTGCACTCCAGCACAGGAGAGGAACCTTGATCCAAGGAGACAGCTCTGCCTTTTTGCCTTTTGGTGGTTTTGGGGGCCACTCCATCTCATTCCCCTTGTTTCCAAAATGCTCCTGAGCTGTGCATGTTCCTGCCCCATGCTCCTACCTGTGCTGGGGACATTTGACAGCTGCTCCTTCAGTCTCTTCTGCCAGTGGGCTATGGGCTCTGTGCTGGAGTTGGATGAACTAGAAGGAAGCAAATAAACACAGGTTATCTGGAACCAGGCACACCCTCCTCTACTCCCTAATGCAGCCTCTGACAATTGGATTCAGCTCTTCCAAAACAGACCAGGCACCCCAGAGTGAGAGCAGGAGCTCAGCCCTAGCAGCCCAGGCCAGGCTTTAAGGCTGCCAAACCTTCCCCTGGTTCTTCAGCAAAAGAGTGAAGAACCCTTGGGTTTTACACAGCTGTTGAAGGTGATTTGGGTGTCAAGCAAGAAGGAAGGACAGCTTCCCCACCCAGGCAGGTGACACAATCTGTGAGCACCTGGACATGACCTCTGTGAGGTGGAAGGGAAAACCCAACAGGTCAGGAATACCTGCAGTACTTCTCCAGCATGAACTCAGACAGATCCTGCAGAATCTTCTCGCTGTGCAGAGCCACAAACTGCTGCCGACAGACCTGACCCAGGGAGACAACAGGGAGGAGCAGCTTAGCAGGTGTTTTCTCTCCTTCCAGTGACAGGTCAGAGGTGAGGGGCAGGGAGAGCAGCAGGAGTGGGAAGGGAGAGCTGCCAGACAAGGGTGAAGGGAATCAGCCTGGGGAGGTGTGAAGCACAGGTCGACCCTCATTAGCACAGAAGGCCTTGGGAAGGACCCAGGGCAGGGCAGGGACACTGGCTGCCAGAATCTGTGGATTCTGGGCTGTTTATTCCCTGTTTCCACAGATTCTTTCTCCCACACACTCCCTGCAGAGCGGGAGGAGAACGGGTACCATGAAATCAGCTGTGACCGCCAGCAAACATCCCAGGCTCACCTCACCTCAGGGTGAATCAATCAGCCTATGGAGCAAAGCCCAGGGGAGGTGAGGCCTGGCGTGGGCACAGAGCACAGATCAGCAAGATTTGCTCCCAGGGGAGCCAGGAGGACACTTTTACCTGGTTCATGACATCCACGGTGAGCGCGTGAGTCCAGTAGCAGTCGTGGACTGAGACGAAGGTCAGGCCCTTCCTGGGAGGGGGCAGAGGAGCCATGAAGCAGAGCTGGGACCCCTCTGTGTGACCCCAATCAAGAGGGGGACCCCCTGCACAGCAGCTTTTCAGAGGGAGTTCCCAATCCCAGGATCTCCCTGTCCTGCTGCCTCCTTTCCTTCTCTGCCAGGAGCCCCAAATTCCCACCCACCATGGACTCCTCAGTCCCATGTGATGCTTTGCCCCAGAAATTCTCTGCCAGGAGAGTCCTGAGCCAGGTGAGAGCCCAGCTGCCCACTCCCTACCTGAGGCAGTGCAGTGCTGTGAGCATCATGTGTGTGGAGTCCAGAGAGTGGATGAAGTTGGGGGGAAAGGCATTCTTCTGCTTCACAGTGTCAGGTTTCCTGCAGGACAAAGCAGGGCACAGAGGAGCTGGGGCATTTCAGGGCCAGAGATGACAGCACTGGCACAGAGATGGTGACACCCAGCCTGGGGGTGAGGGGGCTGCCCTGAAGAGCCCCAAGCCCTGCTGCTCTGTCCTTCTGCAGCTCAGGAGCCATAACAGGAGCTCTGGCACTCTTTGAGAGCTTCCCTGATAGGAAAGCTTTATCCCCAGAGCACAGGCTGGTGCAGGCCATGGCTTTGTACTTACTGGCTGCTGTTGGAGGTTTTCACACTCAAGCGCTGCATGCCACAATTCAGCTGTGGGGAGAGAGGGCACCAGTGTCACCCTGCTGGGCTGGGCACTGCCCCTCTCCTGTGCCTCTCCAGAGTGTCCCAGCACCACAGCAGCTCCCACTGTCCAGTGACACTTTGCCCAGCTCCCCTCCTGAGGGTTCTGGCAGGCATCTGAACCCCTTCACCCTCTCAGGGTGAATTGGCCCAGGAAGGAGCTGGGCTGGGGGGCTGTGAGTCAGCACAGCAGCACGTGGGAGGTGCCAGCACTGAGACTGAGTCACAGGAGCCCTGAGGAGGCTCTCAGAGCGGGGAACGGCCCGTGCCCCAGCTGCCTGAGTGGGATGGAGCCACAGAGCTTCCTCAGCAGCTCACCCACACACTCCAGGCTCTGCAGGGAGCCATGAGGCTAGAGGATGTGCCTGCACTCAGGGATCCTACCTGCTCTGCAGGCTCACCCACCAGCGATGCCAACCTGCCAGGCCTTAGCCCAGGCTGTGTTTTCCCTGCTCCCACCATGGCACAGGGAGGATGGGGACCATGAAACCTGCCACTGGAGCCCAGGCTGTCCTCTCCCTGCTCCCACCATGGCACAGGGAGGGTGGGGGCCATGAGTCCTGCCCCTGGACACTCACCACAGTGGACCTGGAGCGATAGTAGGGCTGGATGATGGGCAGCCCCAGAGGTGTGACCCACTCCACTGTCCGGCCTGACTGGGCGATGAGCTTGGCACTCTCTGTCAGCCAGTTCTTCAGAAAAGGAGAGGAAGGAGCTGAGTTAGTGTGGAGCTGGGAGACCCCATCCCCTCCCAGCACAGGCCACCCTCACTCCTGCCACAGAACTCCCCAGGGCTTACTGGGGGGTTTGGCACAATCCCAAACCTCTGGGCTGGGGCAGGAGGATCCTCTCTGGGCCAGGAGCCAGGAGAACCATCTCTCTCCATGGAGCATCCCCTTGTCTATGCATAAATGGACCAGGGAAGGAGAAAAAGTGGAAATAAAGGGCAACAGGCTCCCTACCTGGATATCTCGAGTTGCTGAGAACATCTCCTTGATGCTGTTGAACACCTGCTTCACCAGATAATGAGATGCTTCCCACAAATACTCCTGGCATAGATCAGAGAGCCATGGGTCATACAAAGGGACAGCCAAAAAGAGGAAAGTGACAGGACCCAGGGAGGGGGGACACACAGGAATGGTACCTCGGGGAACTCATCGATCTCCTTGAGGCGTTTCTCGATCTGCAGGCGGCCGCCGTAGCGCGTGACCCCGTACACGACCGTCATCACCGTCTGCTTCACCACCTTGCGGCTGATGAAGCCCTGCAGCACCTGGGCAATCTTCAAACCCCTCTCAGCATCCTTCTTCCGAAACTCCTCCACCTGAGAGAGTGCCTCTAGTCAGGGCTGGCATGAGCCATGCTGGCTGGAGGCCTGTAGGACCCTCCCAGCTGAGCACCGCCTGGCTCAAGCTGCCATCAGGATCCCTGCAGCCCATTTTCCCCACCCTGGAGAACAGAAGGCACCAGCTGAAGGAATCCAGTGCCTGCAGAGCCTTCCCTGCTGCTTTAGAACTTCTTCTGAAACTCCTCCACCTGAGCAGAGTGCCTCTAGTCAGGGCTGGCATGAGCCACGCTGGCTGGAGCCCCCTCTGTGGTTGGGGACCTTCTCAGCTGGGCACTGCCTGGCTCAAGCTCCCATCAGGATCCCTCCCTGCTGCCTTGGAACTTCTTCTGAAACTCTTCCACCTGAGCAGAGTGCCTCTAGTCAGGGCTGGCATGAGCCACACTGGCTGCAGGCCTGTAGGACCCTCCCAGCTGGGCACTGCCTGCCCTCAGGATCCCTGCAGCCCATTTTCCCCACTCTGGATAACAGAAAGCAGCTCCTGAAGGGATCCAGCATGGATAACAGTGCCTGCAGAGCCTTCCCTGCTGCTTTAGAACTTCTTCTGAAACTCCTCCACCTGGCTCAGAGTGCCTCTGAGTCAGGGCTGGCATGAGCCATGCTGGCTGGAGCCCCCTCTGTGGTTGGGGACCTTCTCAGCTGGGCACTGCCTGGCTCAAGCTCCCATCAGGATCCCTTCAGCCCATTTTCACCACCCTGGATAAGAGAAGGCACCTGCTGAAGGGATCCAGCATGGATAACAATGCCTGCAGAGCATTCCCTGCAGCCTCAGCACTGTCCCTTGGTGCCAGCTGGGACAAGGACACAGCTTGACTGTGGCTCAGAGCTTTGGTTCTCCTGTCTCTGCCCCCCAGTGATAACTGAGCAAATTCTGCACCCCCATGAACTCTTCCTGCTCTCTGGAGAAAACCTGCTGAGACCCAATGGGAGATGCAAGGTCCAATGCCACCTGAATGAGCCTCTCAGCACTCTCCCAGTGGCAAATTTCACATCACATCT
This sequence comes from Ammospiza nelsoni, assembly GCF_027579445.1. Classification (NCBI taxonomy): domain Eukaryota; kingdom Metazoa; phylum Chordata; class Aves; order Passeriformes; family Passerellidae; genus Ammospiza; species Ammospiza nelsoni. Next base: position 3,986,721 of record NC_080659.1, read on the forward strand.
TGCAAAGAAACCAAAGACTTTGTAGCAGGACCAAGGCTGAATCTCTACCCACTCCTTCCAACTCAGCTCAAGGAAGAAAAATCTCACAACCCATGGGCCAGCCAGCTGTAACCAAGAGATGAGGAGCATTCCTTGCTCTCTTCCACCTCTTCAGCCTAGTTCTCCCAGGCTTCATTCAGGACTAGTGAGGACAGCAGAACACAGAGGGGATTTCTCCACGAGGACAGATTTCCAGTCAGATCCACTCATGCCTCCCCAGTTCTCTGCACACTCATCCCCCACCTTTCTCCTTGGGAGGTGACACCCTGTGCACACCAAGAGGAGGAGGCAGGTCCAAAAGGACCCTGTGTGTCCCCACAGAGCCTCACCTGCTGGGCCACTGCACTGTAGACATCCTGAGGGAGCCCACAGGGCACCAGGTTGACGGAGGCAGCGCCGCTGAGGTCCCGGCCGAGCGCTGCATAGTGCTGCAGCCCGTTGCAGGAGCCATCCTGCAGGGAGAGCACCAGGAAACAAGGGGTTAATGCATGGACAGAGCCCTGCTCATCTGCCCCCTCCCCATGCACAGCTACCCTGGCCTCAGGTGGTTTTTATTTCCCCTCCCCACTCTTCAGAGCAGTGACCATCTCGCAGCAGTGACCATTTGCCTTCTGGACAGGTTTCCTGCCTGAGTCCATCCCCAGCTGCCGTGACCTGTGAGGTTTAAAATCAGAAACCTCACATCTCAACCTCTGTGGGTTTCCAAAGACATCAGAGCTCTGTGGAAACACTGAAAACCAGAAAATTGGGAAAACACCGAATGTATCTGGGATGCTAAAAGCAGCCCCAAGAGGCAGCAGTCAAAACAACCTCAGCAGTGGGATCAGAGGCAGGAAAAGGCAGAGATCCCCCAGGAAGCCCCAGCTGGCTCTGAAAACAGAAACCAGCTCCCACCCAGATTTCCCAAAGCTGCACCAGAGGCACAGTGAATGTCTGCCACAGCAGCTGCCCTTGCAGCCCTGCTGGAACCAAGAGCAGCCCAGGTGGGACAGACAGGACCTGAAGGATGGTGCAGGAACATCTTGGTTCTCCCCAGACTGCACTGGCAGTGATGTTTCTCAGAGATGTGCTGCTGTTCCTGTCCCCCTGTGCTCAGGATCTCCCAGACACCCCAGGACTGTCAGGTTCCTCAAGCAGGGCCCCCTTTCTCTCCCCACTCCCTGCAGTGTGAAAAGGCAGCACCAGGACCTGATGGCTCTGTTAATTGAGCACTGATGACTCAGGCTGAACGAGACTCTGGCACCTTCCAGAAGTCCTTGCTGATGATATTTCATAAACTGCACCCTCCACACACCCCCAGCTGCTCTCTCGACCTTTTGTTGTCATCAAAATATCAGACCTGACTGTCTCATGTATATTCCAGGCAGAAAAATTGCTGCCCTCCTCACTCAGTCATGGCCACCTGATCTCCTCAAAAGAAAAAGGAGCAGCCACCCCTCACCTATGGCCACTATCAGCCTCAAAGCTGTGCAGCCAGGGGGGACAGGTGCCTTCAGGGAGCACCTGAGCAGGCACAGGGCACATTGTGACAGGCCACTGAAGGTGGGGGACAATCACCTCTGTCCCTGTGCCCTTCCTCAGAGTTCCAGACCTAACATATTGGCTCTTGCAGAGCTGCTTGGCTTCAGGCACAGAGCAGGAGTGGAGAAAGGCCTCCAAAGCACAGCTCTGAGCATTCCAGCCAGCCAGGTGTTGCCCTGCTGGGCCAACTTCCAGTCCTGATCCTGTGCCTGCAGAAGGTGACACTGGCCTGGCTCTCACCCTGCAGCAGCTGCCAGCGAGCTCCCAGCTGGGCTCTGCTCGAGCCAAGGGAAGTGAGGCAGCCCTCAGATGTTCCAGCTCAGGGATGGCTGCGGGCAGCAGCAAATCACCAGAGTTCTCATGCCAAAATGCCCCACACTGCATTTCTATTCCTAAGAAACCCAGCCACGTGGAGCAGGGATTGCAGAGCTGGAGACCTGGATGCTCCTTCCCTGCCCTGCTGAGCCTCACACAGGCTGTGAGGACCTGCCAGGCTCCTACCTGGTGAACTGGGAAGGAGGATCTGCCAGGCTCCTACCTGGTGAACTGGGAAGGAGGATCTGCCAGGCTCCTACCTGGTGAACTGGGAAGTGAGAGATGTAGGCTGCAGGGTCTGGGGACCTCGAGGCTTTGGCGATTTCCATACAGCATGCCAAGGCTTGCCAGGGCTCATCTGTGTCCATCCACCACTTCCTGCCCTGGGAATGAGAAAGGCCAGGCTGGTGGGAGCAGGCAATGCTCCTGTGCACCTCAAATCACAAGCAGGAGCCCCTGAGCACCTGGAGTACACTGGGCACAGCACCTCCCCACCATGCCTCCACTTCCCATCATGTTTTCAGACAGGAACAGGTTATTTAGGAATTTAGGTTATTTGCCTTCTCCCTTTTTACCTCTCAAAAATCTTTCCTAATGTTTTTGTTACAAAATCCATTCTGATTTCCATTTTATTTTACTTCACGTACTGTGAGCGGGTGGTCAGCCGAGTCCAGGATGTCCTCCATGATTTCATTGGCATACTCCAGCCTCTCCTGCAAGGCATTCTTCTTCTTCAGCCCTGTCAGGTTGATGAGGTGGATCTTCAGCCAGTCAAGTCCCTTGGGGCCCAGTGGCCTCCCCTCTGCAAACAGCAGGATGGCCCTGGTGACATCGTTCCCCAGGTGGTTGAAATAGGGTGGGCATGGGTAAGTCCTGCCACGGAAATCCATGTTGTGAGGGAACCAGAACACCTTGTCCCTGACATAGTTGGCAATGGAGAGCTTGTAGAGAGCATCCATGCGCAGGCTGTGCATCTCTGCAGCCTTCTTCTTGCACAGGAACACCTCGTGCTTGAAGGATTTGCTCCAGGTGGAGGAATTGCCAGGAGGAGTGGGAGGCTTGGGAGCCTCGGAGAGGGGTGGTGGGATGTCCAGCTTCTCATCCCCTTTGTCATTGAAGATGGAGATGATGATATCCAGCACTGGCTGGTTGATCTTCCAGGCACAGTTGCCCAGCTGGTTGAGGGCATCCAGCACGGGGTGCAGGTTCACCAGGGGACACTGCTCCAGCAGCAGCTGGTGGTGGGTGGTGTCATCCATGAAACGCATCAGTTTGGTGTCATTGAGCACAAAGGCACCAAAAGTGGGGGAGGTCCAGGGCACAGGGGGGCACAGCATGGGCATGGCAGAGGAGTTGAAGGTCAGCGTGGTCTCTGCAGCGTTTGACACGAGCTGGGAGAAGATGGGATGGGGCCTTATCAGCCCGACCTGGAGAGGAGGATCAGCAGCAGAGGGTTAGGGCTGGAGTGTGGGAGAGCCTGTGGTCAGTCAGACATCCCACAAGGATCATGCCAAGTAAGGTTAAACCCTTCTCACCTGCTGAGGAGAGGTAAAATCAGCAAGAACTGCTAACTCTGGTATCTGAGTATAAAACCTCAGTCTCCTTACTTTCAAAGGACAATAGTAATCCAGTGGTCTTAGGAGCCACTCATCTTGGTGCAAGTCCAAGTGAAAGTAATGAACCTCTCACCAGTCCTAAACACATTCATACTCTTAACCCTAGTAACCCTCTCCACCCCCATCCTATTTCCACTTCTATCCAACAACCTCAATTACAAACACAGTCAAAACTTCCTTCTTATCAGCCTAATCCCAATAACAATCTAATTCCACTCTGGAACAGAAAGCCTCACCTCCTTCTGAGAATGAAGAATCAAGGGCTCCTAAAGCATCCCTGAGCAGGAATGGCAGCAAGGACACAAAAGAGCCTTGCAAGGATCTGATTTTGAGAAAGGGGGGCCCTGCACAGGAGCCCCCAGGATGAGGCTCACCTGCCAGTTACTGTAGAAGGAGTAGACGTGGTAGAGGACAGGGATAGGCTTGGACTCCAGGCGACGATTGAGGATGTTCCTGGGCACCTTCACAGCCTTCACCAGGAGCTCCAGCATGTGCATGCCCAGGCGCATGAGGAGCACACAGGGCCACGTGCAGGACTTCAGGTTGAGGGAAGGCCCAAAGCCTGCTTCTGCCACCAGCTTCTCCCAGTATTCCCGTGGCAAGTACTGCTTAGGCTGGGAGAAAATACAGTCAGCTGGAGTGGATCAATCTACCTGAGATATGGCCCTGAGAAGGAATCTCCTATCTTTGTGTCCCCAAAGGTCCTTCCTGATAGAGGTAGGAAGGCTGAGGAGGCTGTGTCACAGACACCTTTTATGAAAAATCCTTTCCTTAGGATTTTTTCTCCTGAGAAGCTGGGAGGCCTCAGGAACAAAATGTAAACATTGATTATCTGCTGCTGTGGAATGCAGCAGGTGGATCTGTGATTGGTCTCATGTGGTTGTTTCTAATTAATGGCCAATTACAGTCAGCTGGCTTGGACTCTCTGTCCGAGACACAAGCCTTTGTTATTAATTATTTCTTTTTCTATTCTTAGCTAGCCTTCTGATGAAATCCTTTCTTTTAGTATAGTTTTAATATAATATAAATAATAAAATAATAAATCGAGCCTTCTGAAACATGGAGTCAACATTCTCGTCTCTTCCCTCATGCTAAGACCCCTGTGAACACTGTCACAAGGGTGGGCTGAGCCCAACAGTGAGAATGGGAACAGTGGCACTGCACCACAGCCCAGTGCTGACACCCTGTCCCCACATCATGCTGCCCAGACTGCAGCCCTGCCTGCCCCTATGAGCACCCAGCTCTGAGAACAACCTGCTCACCTACCCAGAGCAGCAGGCTTGGCCCCTTCTCCCCTCTTGTCCTCTCCTGCCCTGCAAAGCCCAGAGCTTTCCTGCATGGACTCCTGGCCCCAAGGGCTCCTACCTGGCTGTCCTTTGCCAGCAGCTGGATGTAGCTCTCATAGATCTGCTGCACCTTCTCCAGCTGGCCACTGCGCAGCTTCCTCTGGATGATGTACCTGTCATAGACCTTGGAGCCCAGCTCCCTGGCCAGCACTGCCAGGGACTCACCTTGTGGAGACAGGTCATTGAGGATCTGGGAAAGGGAAAGGCAAAAAGGGTTTAGGAAGGAGGAACAGAGAGATACAGCAGAAAGAGCAGGAGTTAAAGCTGCTGTGCAGGGAGCACAGAAAGATGCTGATTTCCATGATACTGAACAGATGGTGAGGAAGGAAAAACAACCAGGACAGAGCATGGATTTCTCTGGCTGCTCTGCAAAAGGAGCAGACAGCCTGAAGTTAATAACCTCATGAACCTCTCAGGAAATCCCAATTCTGCTCAAGTGGGACATTAGTGCTCTGTGACACCCCCATGCTGATAGTCCAGCCCCACTCCTGGGAGGGTAGGGCAGGCTCCTACCTGCAGCATGATGTCCACATACTCCTCATCTGGCAGCAGACACAGGTAGGGGTAGAGGACGTTGTACTTGGACATCCTCTTGGGCCTGGCCATGCTGCGCTTGGAGCTCTGCAGGGCCTGCAGGATGGCATCGCGCCACTGCGAGCGCAGCGTGCCCAGCAGCTCACGCTGCAGGAAAAGGAAGGAAGAGAGCTGGTCAGCATGAGCAGCCTGGTCTCTACCTCATGGAGCCTCAGCTCTCACCCACAGGTCCTGAGGGCTGTCCCAAACCCAAACTTTACCGCTTTGATGGCCTGTGGGGTCAGGGGCTTGGCTGCCTCCACGGACTCGATGGTCACGGTGTTCTTCAGCTCCATGTCCAGCTGCTGCTGGAAGCACTCCTGCAGCTCCTGCACGGAGAAATCCAGCTTGGGGTACGCCCCCATCGTCTCCTGCAATGGGAGAGAGGCAGTCAGTGCCAAAACTGGGAGGAGAAGCCATGCTCATTCTCCAGCTTCCCTGCAAGAGGAACCATTGTGGTACAATTCTGGGTTGAAAGCACCTCGCTGGGATCTCTGGGCCCAGAGGTCTCTCACACACAAATCCCAGAGGCTGCTCTGCTCCTTGTGTTATGCACCTCTGCAAGCACCCCCTCCCACGCATGGAGGCCATCTCCAGCCCCCTGCAAACCCTCTGCTTTGCTGTTCCTCTTAGTTATTAATATTAGTAATGTCATCCATTCAATGTTTTCTGTGGGTTATTGGGCACAGATCAGGTTAAAAGGTTTTTTCTTTCTAGCCCTCCCCTGGGCTGTACCTAAGAACACCTTCAACACCTCCCTGAGCGCTGTGGCTTACTCTGGAATAGAAGTCCTGGAGCAGAGAAGACTTGCTGATCTTGGGGCTGGGTGGAGGAGGCAGCTGGTAGTTGGGCTGGACAGTCCTGATGGCAAACAGCACCTTCTCCTTCTCATCTTCCTCAAACAGGCACTTTTGGAAGAGCTCATCCACATGGAAGCCACTGCTGTTCAGCTGCTGCAGGTATCTGAGGAGGGGCAGACAGGACAGGCTGGATCTTCCCCAGGGGCCTGAGCATGTTGTACAGGAGCTGCCTCAGCACAGCCTGTCCCACAAGGTCACCAGCAGCCTCAGGTTACAGGGATCAGGTGTCCATCCCTCAGCCTGCACTGCTGCAGAGCTTCCTGGGCAGGGAGGCCTCTGCAGCTGCCCACAGGCAGCCCCGCAGCCTGTGCTGCCCTGCCACAGCTCCACACGTCCAGCACAGCCCCCTCAGAGGCAGCTGACTGGAGATATTCCCTGAAGGCATCTAGAATGTGTCAGCAGCCAGAGGACAGAGAGCAGTGATACATCCCTGAGGTTCACACGAGTGCATCAGAAGCTTTCTCCATCCTCTGAGAGGAGCTGGCTGTGCCTCCAGCCTCAGGCACTGCCCCTAGGCCCAGCCTGTGGGATCTTCCAGGGCCCTTTGAGCTGCTCCCTTTAGCACTGACACTTTGCTGTCCATGAAATCTACCATCTACAACCTTGCTATCTTTAGCACTGACACTTTCCCATCCATGAAATCTACCATCTACAACCTTGCTACCTTTAGCACTGACACTTTCCCATCCATGAAATCTACCATCTACAACCTTGCTATCTTTAGCACTGACACTTTCCCGTCCATGAAATCTACCATCTACAACCTTGCTACCTTTAGCACTGACACTTTCCTGTCCATTATTCTCTATAAAATCTACCTGAATCTCCTGACCAAGCTCCTCTGGAGAGCTCTGCAGGAACCAGCTGTGTGACTGAGCCCACCAAAATGGGCAAACCCCACAGAAGGGCCAGAAAAACAAACAGAGGAGCCATAAAATAAAGCAAGGAGCCAAGCCATTCCCACCAGGCAGCAACTGAGGGAGCAGAAGTGAGATGCCTGGGATGGCTGTGGAACCAAGGAATCCCTGACTGGAGAGGGCCTCTCCCAGCCCAGCTCTGGGGGAAACAGTACCTGTTCACACCTTCCACATCTCCTCTCCCTGCACAATCTCACACAAACTCCCCAGCAGTGGGGGTGGCAGGGAATGTGCTCCACCCACCCCAAAATCTGGCCATGGGAAGTGGCTCAGAGCATCCAGGTGGGCACACAGAGGGGACAGCTCTTCCTGACCCCAACCCAGTGCATCTGCCAGCATGTGGAGCTCCTGAGGCAGGTGTTACCTCAGGACAGCTTTGGCAGGTGACCGGGTCCGTCCTGCACACTCCAGGGCCGTAGCATAGGAGTCCAGGTTGGGCTGGAGACCTGCAGCCTCCAGGATGGAAAACAATCGGTCCAGGCGGTTCAAACAGCCCTGCAGGAGAGAGGGGAAGGAAAATGGGGTCACTGAGAAGGAAAAGGGGGCTGGGGTCACTGGGAAGGGAAGGGAAGGGAAGGGAAGGGAAGGGAAGGGAAGGGAAGGGAAGGGAAGGGAAGGGAAGGGAAGGGAAGGGAAGGGAAGGGAAGGGAAGGGAAGGGAAGGGAGTCACTGAGAAGGGAAGGAGTGAGAAGGGGAGAAGGCTGTGCACACCAAGAAGGGAAGGGGACCGTGGACATTGAGAAAAGAAAGGAGGCTGGGGTCACTGAGAAAGGAAGGAGTGAGAAGGGAAAGGGGCTGTGGACACTGAGAAGGGGGTTGTGCACACTGAGAAAGGAAGGAGGCTGTGGACATGGAGAAAGGAAAGGAAGCTGGGGTCACTGAGAAGGGAAGGGGGCTGTGGACACTGAAAAAGGAAGGAGTGAGAAGGGAAAGGGGCTGTAGACATTGAGAAAGGAAGGAGGCTGTGGACATGGAGAAAGGAAAGGAGGCTGTGGACACTGAGAAGGGAAAGGGGCTGTGGACACTAAGGGAAGGAGGCTGTGGACATTGGGAAGAAGGCTGTGCACACTGAGAAAGGAAAGGAGGCCATGCAGTCACTGAGAAGGGAAAGGGGCTGTGGACACTGTAGCCAGTGGGAAAGGAGGCTGAGCACACTGACACAAACACCCCCAAAATCACAGCTCCACACCCCTCTACTTTTCAGATTTAGTCAGATCTAACCTACCCTTTCCCCACTCCTCTCAAAGCCACCTCACAGGGATCTGTGGCCTCATGCCAGCCCAGTCCCCCTTGCCAGCAGCCCTGCTTGGACACTTGCTGCAGTGCCCAGCACAGATGAAAGCAGCTGGAGGCTGTTCCTCACGAGCCAGCCCCTCTCCCACCCGGAGCAGCAGGCTTTGGTACCTTCCTGGCCCAGATGCGCATGACGATGTTGAAGGCACCCACATCCATCACCTTCCTCTTCACGGGGGAGCTGTGGCACAGCAGGAGGTACCTCTCAGCCTCCTCTGCCTGCTGCAGGAACAGGAAGCACTCCAGGTTGGCCTGGATGGTCTGCTGCAGCACCTGCTGGTTGCTCGTGTCCTTTGGCATCTTCTGAGGCCTCTTCAGCTCTGCAGCTCCCTTCACCTCCACCACCCTGGGCTTGTTGTGGGGGCTGCCAGAGCTCTGGGTCCAGGCAGGGGCTGCTTTTGTCTTTGGGACCTTTGGGCTCTTCATGGTTTTTGTTGTGGGTGTGGCCTCTCCCTTGGCCTCCAGAGCCAGCTGGGAGGCAGCACTGCCCAACTCCTGCTTCACCTTTGGCTGCTGGCTGTACATCTCCTTCTGCAGCTTTTTGGCCCAGGTGCTGGACTGAGCCAGGCCATCACCCTGTGCCCTGGGAATGGGCTGCTTCTCCTTGGGGCCAGGGACCACAGCCTCCTGGAACTTGTCATTGTCCAGTGCAGCCACTTCCACTTTGCTGACTGTCACCTCTGGGACGCTACTGCCCTGCAGCTGCTTGGCTCGAGCCTTCAGCACTAGTGGGAAACAGAGAGGTGATGGGAGACAGGGCACAGCAAAAATCTCTGTCCTGTCCTCACCCTGGAAGTACCAGCATCGTGCTCAAACAAAAGGGTTCACACAAGAACTTCATCTCTTCTTGGCTCCAAAACAGAGACACCAACCTCTGTCTCTCTGAGATCTACCTGCACACCAGGAACCCACCTCAGCACCCCTGGAATGCACCCCAGGATCCTTGGAACCCATTCCAGCATCCCAGGAACCCACCCCATCCCAGAACCCCATCCTAGGAACCCACCCCAGCATCCCAAGAACCCACTCCAGCATCCCTGGAACCCATCCCAGCATCCCTGAACCCACCCCAGCACTCCAACCCAGCACCCAGGAGCCCACCCCAGCATCCAGAAACCCACCCCAGCACCCCTGGAACCCAGCAGTGTTACTGCCAGGGAAAAAGCAACAGCCCAGGCTGCTCTGCCTGCTGTCTGCTCACTGCATCTCTCCCAGCACTCACCTTCCAGCAGCTCTGTCCTCTCACAGGGAACATTTCTGTTCGCCTTCTCCTTGGTGCTGGCAGAGGAGTAGCTCCTGAAGATTCTCCATGGAATCCCTGCCATGAGAAACGCAGAGGTGTGGGGGGTCAGAGGGAGCTCCACACCCTCAAACACTCAATGTCCCCCACTCTGCCCCATGGCCCCAGCATGGACAGGGTGAGTGAGGGATGTTCCTCAGCTCAGCTGCTCCAGCAGCAGCACAGGAGGGACAGGGACACCCCTCACCCTCACGAACCAGAGGCTCGGAAGGAACACGACCCCAGGGACACCACAAACCCCAGCGCTGTCAATGGGGTGGCAGCACCCCGAGACCCCCAGAGCATGTGGGTGCTATCCCATACCTGGGACACGACCCAGAGCTCCCGAAAGAGCAACAACATCCCAGCACTTCCACAGCCTCCGCTCTACCCCTGGGGTGCTCACGACGCAGAAAGCGCCCCCCATGTTCCAGGTGTATCCCACAGAACGCTCGGCACCGTGGGGCGTCCCGGCCCAGCTCCGTCCGCACACTCCGCCCGTGTCCCGCTCTCCTGGTGTCCCCGCCGGTCCCCCCACGCCCCTCGGAGCCCCGGTGTCCCCCCGGTCCCCGTTCCCGCTCACCGGGCCCCCTCAGCCCGCCCGGGCCCCTCAGCACCGCCCGCAGCCTCAGCAGCGACATCCCCGGGCCACGCGCGCCGCGCGCCCCCGCGCATGCGCCGCGCCGCCGCGGGGCACGCCGGGAGCGCGAGTCCCTCCGCGCAGGACTACAACTCCCATGGTGCAGCGCGGCCGCGCTCTGCGCCCCCTGGCGGCCGCGGCGGCCCCGACGGGGTGGGACGGGAGGAGCGCGGAGCCCGGGACGCGGCGGAGGCTCCGGGAGGTGGCGGAGCCGGGGAAAACGGTGAAGCCCGGCTGACCCGCGCCTCTCCGGCCCGAGCTCGGCGCATCTCAGGTGGGGCTACAGATGGACGTCACCCTCCGCAGGTGCCCCGCGCCCTCCGCCTCTCCCCGCGGCTCTCGTCCCGAGCCCGCCCATCGCGGCAGACGGCGGATACCGGACTGTGCTGTCCCCGCGGTGGTGGGCGAGTGACCGCGGGCAGTAAGTGACCCGGGACAGCCGTCGGGGCCCCGATTTATGAATGGGAGGCACCGCCCCGGTCCCCGCCCCGCCCATTCGCCGCCACCGCCCCGCCCCGGCCGCCCATCCCGGCCGCTCGCGCCGTCGGGGCCGGTCGCCGGTCGCCGCCGTGGCCATGGCCCATGGCCCGTCGCCCGCCTGTCGCCCGCCGCCCGCTGCCATGAGGCGCGGGGGCCCCGCCGCCATCGCCGCCTGCCTGGCCGGGGCTCTCGCCGTGCTGGCGGGGCCGGGACCGGGAGCGGGCAGTGCCACCGGGACCGGCCGGCGGCCGCCCCGCAGCTACGGGCACCTGGAGGGCGACGTGCGCTGGCGGCGGCTTTTCTCCGCCACCCGCTTCTTCCTGCGCATCGACGGCGGCGGCGGCGTGGAGGGAACGCGCTGGAGGGAGCGGCCGGGCAGTGAGTGCGGACGGGACCGGGAACGGGAACCGGGGAGAGCCGGGATCGGGGGCCGCCCCCCGCCCACGGCGGGCGAGAGCGCGATCCCGCCGGTGTTGGGGCTGCGGCGGAGGCGCCTCGGGTCGGTGACGGGACCCTCCATGCCCTGCCCGGGGAGAGCCCGCGGCTCTTCCCTCTGGGGAAATCTCAGTGCCCGCTCCTCCGGGAGCGCCAGAGCGGCGGGTCCCCGCTGTCCCCGCTGTCCCCCGGCGCTCCGGGAGCGCCACCGGCACCGGCTGCCCCCGTCACTGCCCTGTAGGAACCGTCAGAGGGGCACGGGCACCGGCGGGCACTGCCCGGGCACCCGGCGGTGCTTTCCCAGCGGCTGGGGGCTTCCAGGGGGTCTTTCGGGGGCCCTTTGTCCCATCTTGTCCTGCCGGTTCACGATGTCCCCCTGCCCTGCATTCCCCATGGGCTGGAGGATCTGATCGTTCCCCCATTAACACACTGCGGGGGATGAAGGCTGAGGAGGAGGAGGAGGGGGGATGCAGGAAGCTTTGCGGTGATGCTGGTCCCAGAATGGGGCATCTGTCCGATGTGGGACAGCAGAACATCCCTGTCAGAGCAGGTTGGGACTCGAGACAGCAGGGTGGGCAGAGGGACAGAGTCCTCAAGGACGTGGCAGGGCTGCAAATGCCCAGGTATCCCATCGGGGTGCAGGGTCTGAGCTCCTGGGACACGGATGGGGGCAGCAAGCTGGCAGGACAGCAGCTGGACAAGGAGGGGGACCTTGGAAAAGATGTCCTGACAGGGTGTGGGGGTTTGGGGCAGGAGGGCTGCAGCACCCCCAGCCCATGTCCTGCTCCAGCACAGCCCCAGGACACGGCAGCCCAGCCCAGCCCAGCCCAGGGAACCCTCCTGCGGTGTCGGAGGCTGTCGGGAGTCCCGAGCAGGCACAGTGCCAGCACAAAGCACCCCAACACGTTCCCTCCATGGTGTGGCCATGGGAGCTGGCAGGCAGAGCAGCTCCGGGCTGTACACGAGGCTCACTCTGCTTATCTGCGAGCGCCTGGGCTGGGCTCTGCTCCACAGCCCTCGCAGAAGCTGCTGGACCAGCCCCACTGGCAGCTCTGGGGTGGCAGAGGATCTTCAGGGACTCCCCCACCTCAAGCTCTGCATCTGCCCCATCCTCCTTGAGACCCCTTTGGGGCTGAGTGAGACTGGGAGCACTGGGAGCTGGCTCTGGCCAGGTACTGGGCAGGCACCTGCAAACAAAGGGCGGCAGAGCGCTGGCAACAGAAGGGGGTTATTTTTAGAAAAGCACAAGTCCTTATAAATAGCAGCAGCTTCACACAGTGATCAAGTGGGATGGATTCACAGACATTCAGTCAGTGCCCGGTCAGTTCTTCCCGTGGCAGCAGGCCTGCAAATCCCGGGGGAGCCGAACGCTGCCCCGGTGCTGTATCCACCCCGCCCACTCCCAGCCTCCCGCAGGCAGGTGATGCCCAGGGAATGCCAACGATGCCAGGAGATTGATGAGAACCCCTTGCCCAGGGGCTGCAGGGTGCCCTCCCACCCTGTCCAGCCCTGCAGTGGTGCCCAGTGGCCGATCCTGCTGCGGCTCCAGCGCTTTCTGCTGCCCTGCCCACATCGCTGGACATTCCTTCTCCCCTTCCCTCCGTGCCTGGCGGGCAGCGGCGCTCGGGGCCGGCCGGCGTGAGGCAGTGCAGGAATCCAGAGGCCCCGATGATGCTCTGGGTGTTTCCCCGTGCCAGAGCCGCTGGTCTGACCGCATGCCTTTCCCATTAGCGGCCGAGCCGGAGCTCGGCGGTCGGGGCACACACACGCCAGCCCAGCTGTGGCTTCACAGCCGCCCCCTGGGCTCATCCTCAGTGCTCACAGCGCTGGGAATGGGGCTGCTCGTCCTCACTTTCCACCAGGAAATTTGGCATCCATGGACAGCACTGTCCTGGCTTATTCCTGCCCCACGGAGCTCTGCTGTGTGCCTTTGTCTACCATAACAGGATGAGTGCTGTCGCTGCCACCCCCATGCCCACTTGGCCCTGCGGGAGGCGGGTCAGGGCCCCGGGGCACCGCGGGCACCGCGCTGGGGATGGATGAACGGGCAGAGCTGCCAGGGAGGGCAGAACACACACGAGGTTGTGCTTGGCATCGCTCCCGCTTCTGGGAAGTGGCTGGACCCTGGGGAGGAGAGGAGTAAAGATCAAACCTTACTTGGATCAGAGGTTCCTCCTCCCGCTCCCAGCTTGGGCTGCAGCAACTCCCTCCCTCTAGAAGGAGGACACTGTGCCCACAGAGCCAGCAGGGGCAGGGAAGGTCGCCTGTCCCTCCCTGGCTCACGCCGCGCTTCCCTGGCCCGCAGGCATCGTTGAGATCCGGTCGGTTCGTGTCGGCGTCGTGGCCATCCGGGCGGTGCACACCGGCTTCTACCTGGCCATGAACAAGCGCGGGAGGCTCTACGGGTCGGTAGGTCGGACGCTGCCTCCTGGCAGGGACTGCTCCAGAGTCACAGGCTCAGGGCAGGCTCGCAACAGGCTCCTGCTTTCCTTCACCTGCACCCACTGCAGCCCCTCTGTCCCCACGGAGGAGCCAGGGTCCTGCCCTGCCTCACTCTTGGGGTGCGAGGGGCTCCAGCTGAGCAGAGCCAGCCCTCCTCACCCCCTTCCCTCTCCTGCCAGAAGGAGTTCAGCCCCAACTGCAAGTTCACGGAGCGCATCGAGGAGAACGGCTACAACACGTACGCGTCGCTGCGCTGGCGGCACCGCGGCCGCCCCATGTTCCTGTCGCTCAACAGCAAGGGCCGGCCACAGAGAGGGGGCAGGACAAGCCGGCAGCACCTCTCCACACACTTCCTCCCCATGCTCGTCAGCTGAACGCCGTGGGCAGCTCCAGACGGTCCTGTAGGAAGAAAGAAAAAAAAAAAAAAAAACCAAACAAAAATGTTATTTTATTTATGTACATATCTATTTTTTTGCTATTTATTGCTTTATTTTTAACGCACGGCAGAGGGATGTGGAAGGTAGGTGCTCCAGGCTCAGCCGTGCCGGGCTGTGGTTCTCCCAGTGTTCCCAAATTTGCCCTAAACCAGGACAGCCTGGCACAGGGCTGGTGTGGGGAACACGACTGGAGCAGGGGCCAGAATCTGCTTATGGTATCTCTGCAGGGCTGGGATGTACCAGCAGGTTGTCTGTGTCTGAGCTTCCGTGGCAATTAAAGCTGTGTTCGTGGTATGGAACAGGAGCAGGTCTTGGAGCTTTGATGGTGAACTTGGCTTGGGATGGGAGGGATTGGCTCCCGTGTGGTTGTGGCTGCAGCCACCAGTGTCACTGCTGCCACCGGCAGGGAGCCCAGCTGGTCCTTTGCCACATCCAGCTTTTCACTGACCCCCGCCCACCCTGCAGGAGAACAGCCACGGTGCTTCAGTGGCACAAAGGAGGGAGCAGGAGGCAGCCCAGATCCTCAGGCAGACACAGCTCCAGGGCTGTCCCTGGCCACAGCCAGTCCTGCAGCCCAGCTCTGCATCCTCATCCCCAACAAGCTGGGACAGTGGACAGTGGTGAGGAGCAGCCCCTCAGCTGGAGGGCAGCATGGCCAGGAATAGCTCCTGCACCTCAGCGTGTGGCCAGGGCACATCCCTGCACCAGGCCAGGCCCAGCATCCCGGTCACTGTCACGTCAGACAGAGCAATGGCCCCAGCAAAAACCACCAAACTCGTTCCATTTCTGACCCAACCAGCTCCAAATGAGTCTGAGAGGGAACAGCTCTGTATTAACCATGTGCTGACTGTGGTGAGCCCCTGCCAGGTGGGCAGCACCCGCCATGCACCCACCCGGGACTTTGCTCAGCCCACTTGAAACCCATCTGAGCGCTGCTCACACATGAGAAATCATCCCCAAACACCTGGGGGAGCCAGGATGCCCCTGCCACAGCTGAAACAGTGGGAGAGGGAAGGATTTTCCAGGTTTCTTGTTTTGGTGACTAAACAGCAAAGCCTTTCCTCGGTGTGGGGTCAGCCGACGGACACATGCAGGTTCAGCTGGGACCTTCTTTGCTGCCACCCACCTCAGCAGCCCAGGCTTGTGGCTCAACCCCTGGCAGAGGATGAGCCATTAACCCCGACACACCAGTCCTGAGATAAACCCTCCTGGGAGATGAAAGGCGCCGCCACACTGCCCAGCCAAGCTGAGGAAGAAAAACAGTCCGGGCAAGTCGCTCCCTGCCAGCCCCTGGCCCACAGCTGGGGACACTTTCTCCAACAAACCAACTTCTTGTGCTCTGAAAGGCTCAAGAAAGACCAAACCATCCTTCCCTCTCCTCAAGGAGGTTCATCTCTTCTCAGGAAGCTCATGGAAGGGAGTCAGACCAGGGGGTGATGCTGCTTTAGAAGAGACACCCAAGCTCTACAGGAGCAAGCACCTTCCCCAGCAGCCCCAAAAGCTGAGGGAGAGGCAGGGAACCCCCAAACTGCCAAACCCTCCACCCACTTCTCCCATGGGGACAGCTTCTCCCTTAGCTGCTCTGGCCTCTGGCACAGCAGTCCCAAATGTGGCACCATAAGAGACCCCCAGCCCTCCAGGAAACCTCCTGACCACCTCAAGTCCCTGTGAGGGGAAGGGGCTCCCAGTGATGATGGTGAGAGCTTCTCTCATGCCTCAGGGCCCAGGAAGCAGGGACATGGCAGGGAGTCACTGCCCTCTCTGGTGACATTCTTGTCATTCTCCGAGCTCCAGCTCTGTCACAGAAACTGAGTCACAAACATACCTGGATATTTTTTCTCTCTCTCCTTGTTTTAATCAGCTCTATTTTAAGTAGCTTTGCAATACAATTTTTTTTTCTCTCCAAAATGTTGTTTTCCTGGTAATTACTCAGTCACAATGAGATTTGCTGGTCCTCGTTCTGCTGCACACCCAGTCCTGTGTCGGCTCAGCAGAACAGCCTGCCCCAGCTGCGAGGAGGGGGGCAGGACTGTAAGGGGGGAAAAAGGTGTAAAAAATAGAAAACACCAGGCGAGGATGATTCCAGCTGCGATCCTTGGCTACCTGTGCAGTGATCCACAGGCTGGCAGTGGCTCCCACAGCAACTCCCAGCACGCAGGAGGGCTCAGAGAGGCCCAGCCTGCCCCTGGGGAAGGCAGGACAGCTTGGTGGCCTCAGAGCTTACCCTGTAGCTTTCCTCAAATCATGCATAATGGCTCGCAGAGCTGAAATGTCCATTTATTGACAACAGTAATAATTTAAGATTATAAAAACCCCTTTCAGTATTGAGTATCAGCGGGCGAGGTTATAAAGAGAAATAAAAGGGACTCGAGATGGGACAGGGAAGGATCCCGGGGTCTACTTGAGAGTTCCTGTTTCAGTGACAGCTATTGGTCCTCCCCAGCTGGTGATCCTGGGGGGGGGGAGGCAGCATCCTTATACTTCCATTTTAGACGTCAATCTCCAAAGCAGAAAAAAGATAGTATCCAAGGGGAGGAGGAGCAAAAGAAATAAAAAGAAAGGGATCTCAAATTCAAACCCATACAAACAACATTTCCATTCGGGATTCAACCACTCGCTCAGCACCTCGGGGTTCCCAGCCGGGGAGCGCAGCAGCCTTGCACTGCAATGGGTAAAGTCCACGCAAAGAGGATGTTTTTATTGACAGACAGAGCTCTTTTCCCCCCTTTTTTCATCACAGAACTTGAGGCTTCTCATCTCTGAAGGACCCAGAGGCTCCGTGTCTTCAGAAATCAAAAGGAAATTCTGGGGGCACTGCTCCTGCCTCGTCCCCTCCCCTCGCTCTGCTCTGGAAGCCCCTTTGGCTGCTCGTGGTGCCCAGGGAGGGAAGGGGAACAGTGGAAGGGCCCCGGGGACAGAGGGTGCGTTAAGATTCATGAGTTGTTCGATGAGTTTTCATTACTTGGTGAGCTGGAGGAAGAGGAGGAGGAGGAGGATGACGAGAAGTTCATCCCTGTGAGTCCTGGGGGGTTTGTGGCAGTGTTTTGTCCACTTAAACTTTTCCGGCAGACGGGGCACGTGTCATGCTTTGGGGAGCAGACAAAAAAAACAAAAACAAAACAAGAAATAGGGGAAACGGGATTAGAAACACAACAGGGGAGCAGCACTCGAGGAATGGGCTGGGATGACACTCCATCCTCTGACCACAGGTGCTCAGGCCTCATCGTGGAGGTAGGAAAATATTTACAGAGGGGAGCAGGAGCAGACAAAGCCCCCAGTGCTGCAGGCCCCAGGCACTCACCTGCTCCAGCCACGGGACGATGCAGCCGTCGTGGAACAGGTGATTGCACGGTAACTGCCGCACGTTCTCCCCGACTGTGTAATCTTCCTTACACACAGGGCACTCCAACCCGGAATCTGCATAGCACACAGAAAGGCAAGCCCAGCTGAGCAAAGGAGGAGAGAACGAGGTGCAAAGCCCCTGACTCCGGACTTGGCATCCCTCTCCCCTTCCCTAGCATGGCTCTGTTCCTGTCAGGAGGAAAGCTTGGAGCTCTACAGTCCCCACACCATTCCTGTCAGGGTGAATGCTTGGTTCTCTGCAGTCCTCACACCATCACCCCACTTCCCACTGCCCAGGCTATGCCTCATCCTTCCTTTCCCTTCTGCTTTTCCATCTCTGTCCACACTGAACTTCTCAAAACCTCCCCAGAGCAAATCCGTCCAACCTATATTGTTCTTTTTTTGTGTGAGTGTAACAGAGCCCCTTCAGCTTTGAAATGTTTTATGCCTCAAAGGTACAAACAGACAAATTTTAAGTCTCAAGAAAGTATTACAGAGAGCTTCCAGTGCACAACTCCATGGAGCAGACACGTACCTACGTGCTCCTGTGTGATCTGTATGGTGGGGAGGGCCTGGATCTTCTCTTTGTCCGCTGGCGGCGGTCCAGTGTTTTCAAACTGATTCAGTAACTGGAAAAACAACCAGCCAGGCAGGCAGAACAGAGAGGTGAGCTCAGCAGCACACAGAATCCACTCGTTTCCTGAGCCAGGGCACCTGGACTTAGATGCACTTACACAAGCACTGTCTGGTGTTCTTTTCTGTTTCCCCTCACAGCAAGTACAACAATTTTACAACACCTGGCAGTGACCACTGCAGATCCTTTCCCATTCCAGTCCCCCAGCCCCTCATTCCCTGCACCCCCAGAGGTGCTGCCCCTCCTGCAGCACTGCACAGGAGGATGGAGCTGCAGGGAACCCCAGTTTTACCTGTGTGATAATCGCATCCAGGCCGTTGGCACCCCAGGCGTAGTCCATCGGATTTGAGTGCAGGACTCCCCTGAGGAGCAAGGACAGCAAGTGAGTTCATCCTGGAGCACCAAGGAGACACTGTCACAGAGAGCAGCACATCCTCCAACTCACCAAGGGCCCAGGCCTAGGTTTGGAATTGTGGTCGGTGCAATAATTCCATTGACCAGCTGCTGGATAATTCTGAAAGGTAAGAAAACCAGGACTGTGTAAGAATTAAAGTTTGCTGGCTGTCACATTGTTGGAGGCAATTAAAAATAACCTACAGCAATTCCAATGGCAGCTTAGAGAGTGATCAGCCACTGATAAAGTTTCAATATTTGATTCATAAGGGGACAATTCCTGACATGATGGCGAGTGGCTCCCAAGATGCACTTCCACACTGTCTGGTGTTCTCTTCTGTTTCCCCTTACAGAAGTACAACATTTTTGCAACACCTGGCAATGACCAGGGAATATTCTCCCACTAGAGGACAAACTCCTAAGCTCAGTCCATGTCACCATCCAGCTAAAACACCCCAATAGACCCCAACAGGCTCAGGTGGGACACAGATGGCAATTAAAAATACCCTACAGCGATTGCAACGGCAGCTTAGGGAGTGATCCACTGATAAAGTTTCAATATTTGAAACTTTTAAGAGCTCTCTTTTAAGAGCTTCTTGTTCATAAGGGAACGATTCCTGACACAATGGCAAGTGGCTCCTAAGATGCACTTACACACTGCCTGGTGTTCTCTTCAAGTACAACAATTTTGCAACACCTGGCAATGACCAGGGAATATTCTCCCACACTTGGGAGCGGACAAACTCCTAAGCAGAGTCCATGTCACACCCAGCTAAAAAACCCCAAACAGATCCCAACAGGCTCAGGTGGGACACAGATGGCAAAAATACCTACAGCAATTGCAATGGCAGCTTAGGGAGTGATCAGCCACTGATAAAGTCTCAATATTTGATTCATAAGGGGACAATTCCTGACATGATGGTGAGTGGCTCCCAAGATGCACTTACACAAACAGTGCCTGTTGTTCTCTTCAAGTACAACAATTTTGCAACACCTGGCAATGACCAGGGAATACTCTCCCACTAGAGGACAAGCTCCTAAGCACAGTCTATGTCACCACCCAGCTAAAACACCCCAAACAAACCCCAAAAGCAGGAGCCGCCAACACGCTTAGGCGGCACACAGACATCACCCACGGCAGCGCTGGAAATCTTTGGGATGCCGCTCCAACAAACCAGGAGGAAAGGTGAGGAACACCAAGGATCCCCCCTGAGGTTCCAGAATGTTCCTCACCCTTCCAGCGTGGGCACTCCCTCGTGCCTGCCCGAGGCTCGGCGCGTGGCCAGGCGGGCGCGGGGCTGCCGGGCGCCGTAGCGGTGCCGGGACTGGTGCTCGCGCTCCCGCCGGTTCTCCGAGTCCCGGTTGTCCTCTGCCTGCTGCACGTTGGACCCGAAGGGAAACTCAAAGCTGTCGTCAAAGAAGCCGAAAGCAAACTGGCCATAGCCCGGGGGCAAGGTGAACAAGTGCTGATCCACGTTCTGGAGGGAGGGAGGGAATGCAGGGAACAGATTGTAACAACAGGAATGACAGTAAAATTCAGAACAGGACAAAGATGCTGCTGGCCACCTCCACCCCAGCCCCTGCAGTCTGCCACACTTGACCCAACACCCATAAGTTGTTTGATCTCACTCTGACATTGCTCTTCATGGCCACTTCTAATTGGAACATGACATACCTGCAGCAGCAGTTCCAAAGTCTATGAGTAAATACATGTGTGCCAATATTTTCTCTAATATGAGTGATTGGAGTAAATAGTTTGTAGTGAAATGGGAAGGTCAGTTCCAAATCACAGCCCCTAAAAGTTCTGGGATGCTTGGATCAAAGTGATTCATAAGGGGACAATTCCTGACACAATGGCAATTCCTGACAGGATACACTTCCACACTATCTGATGTCCTCTTCTGTTTCCCCTCACAGCAAGTACATTTCTGCAACACCTGGCAATGACCAGGGAATATTCTCCCACTAGAGGACAAACTGCTAAGCAGAGTCCCTGTCACATCCAGCTAAAACTCCCAAACAGACCCCAAGAGCAGGAGCTGCCAACAGGCTCAGGTGGCACACAGATGTCACAGCCTGGGGTGACACTGGGATCAGCACCCTCAGCAGCAGCTCAGTGAGAAACAGACACTGGAACTGCACACAAAGGCAGAAATAATCACATTTCCCTGGTTTTTCTTTGGTGTGTCACTGCTGCTTCCAAGCTGAGGCTACTGCATAGCAACACACCCAAATCCTGCTGAGCCCCCTCACAACTGGAATCAGCTGAGTGATGGTCCCATGGAACACACACAGCAAAAATATGGGATGTGGAGATTGCAGGAGCAGCATGTGGAGGATATGAATTCCCCATTTCCAAGTTCTGTCATGAGCTGGGAAATGTTTAAACAATGCACTATTGGGAAAATATTCAATCCAAGAGCAAAGCAGAAGGTGGTGGAGGAGAGAAAGGACTTGCTCACCTCAAAAGGATGCCTGCTCTGATCAGGGGCTGACGTGGAGGAGCTGGTCTCATTGTCAGCATTCCTGTGGAGAATGAAGAGCACTGGTAATCTTCTCACAGCAGCTTCCAAGGCTTTTCTGCCTCCCCTCCCCTCCCATCCCAGGGCAGAGGCAGCTGGTCCTCCCTCAGCTGCTGATTTTCTGATTGCCTCAATCAATTTTCCCTCCCAAACCTTTCATTTTCCCACATCCTCACCCATTTCTCCATACTCTATTAGAGCTCACAGGCTTCACAGAAGTGTCTGAACCATGATGTCAAGTGAGGATTTGCCCAACAATCCATCTCAAACACACCAGCTAATCCTCCAGAGCACCAGGAAGACTTAAAGCACAAACGCTGATCTCTGTGACCCCGAGACACAGAAGTCTAATCTTGAATCAAAGAAACTTCTCTACTGCAGAAGCACACAACCAAACAGCTCAGAATGTTGGGAAAACTCTAATTCTTGTCAGACTTCTGCTTTCAGAGCTGCAGGAACATTTCCTGCTCAGAGCCAAGTTCATGGTACTGAAACCACGGAGATTCAGCAAATATGGGACTCTCCCAAGGTCACAGGGAATCACCAAAACAGTCAGGATCAGCCAGCATGGATTTTCTGGCTCCAGGGCTGGTGATCAAACCAACTATCACCTGCTCAGTGCAGAAGCCCCAGGCCATGCACCACAATCATTAGGCAGCAACACCCATTGCCCCTGGCCCCTGCACTGCCAGTCACAGCTGGGGCCTCACAAACAAAACTGAAACATTTTAAAACATTCCTGCTGCTTCTGCCACCAGTGGCAGCAGAGCAGCACAGAAACATGGACTTCACTGCTCCAGGGCAGAGTCCAAAGTCTCAGCCACAACGTTTTGCTGCCCATTCCCAACACAGTCACTGCTTACACTGAGGTGTTCATGCACTCACCGTTCCCAGATCCCTGTCTGGGGTTATCTCTGCCCTGATCAGGTCAGAGCCACCACACAGCGCAGGCAAAACCTCCCTAACACTTCTTTATATTTGTTTGAAATTAAACCATTCCTGTTCCACCCCTCAGCAGAGACATTGGATGCTCAGTATTGCCATGGCAGATTGGCCTGTGGGTGCAAATTGTGCCAACAAAGCACAGTAATCCAAAAGTGAGGAAAAACTGAGCTAAAGCTGGGGCAGAAGCAATAGAAATCTCTCTGGGGTTATCTCTGCTCTGATCAGGTCAGAGCCACCACACAGGACAGAGAAAACCTCCCTAACACTTCTTTATGTTTGTTTGGAATCAAACCATTCCTGTCCCACCCCTCAGCATTGCTTAGATTGGCCTGTGGATGCAAACTCTGCCATCAAAGCACTGTACTCCAAAAGTGAGGAAAAACTGAGCTAAAGCTGGGGCAGAAGCAATAGAAATGGTGCATTTTACATCAAACATTGCCTCTAAACTAGGAAGGGAGCACTCACCATTCCCAGATCCCTCTCTCTGGGGTTATCTCTGCTCTGATCAGGTCAAAACCACCACACAGGACAGAGAAAACCTCCTTAACACTTCTTTATGTTTGTTTGGAATCAAACCATTCCTGTCCCACCCCTCAGCATTGCTTAGATTGGCCTGTGGATGCAAACTGTGCCAACAAAGCACTGCATTCCAAAAGTGAGGAAAAACTGAGCTAAAGCTGGGGCAGAAGCAATAGAAACCTCTGTCTGGGGTTATCTCTGCTCTGATCAGGTCAGAGCCACCACACAGCACAGGCAAAACCTCCCTAGCACTTCTTTATGTTTGTTTGAAATTAAACCTGCTGCACCCCTCAGCAGAGACATTGGATGCTCAGTATTGCCATGGCAGATTGGGCTGTGGGTGCAAATTGTGCCAACAAAGCACAGTAATCCAAAAGTGAGGAAAAACTGAGCTAAAGCTGGGGCAGAAGCAATAGAAACCTCTGTCTGGGGTTATCTCTGCTCTGATCAGGTCAGAGCCACCACACAGGACAGAGAAAACCTCCCTAGCCCTTCTTTATGCTTGTTTGGAATCAAACCATTCCTGTCCCACCCCTCAGCATTGCTTAGATTGGCCTGTGGATGCAAACTCTGCCATCAAAGCACTGTACTCCAAAAGTGAGGAAAAACTGAGCTAAAGCTGGGGCAGAAGCAATAGAAATGGTGCATTTTACATCAAACATTGCCTCTAAACTAGGAAGGGAGCACTCACCATTCCCAGATCCCTCTCTCTGGGGTTATCTCTGCTCTGATCAGGTCAGAGCCACCACACAGGACAGAGAAAACCTCCCTAACACTTCTTTATGTTTGTTTGGAATCAAACCATTCCTGCTCCACCCCTCAGCAGAGACATTGTGGACGCTCAGCATTGCTCAGATTGGCCTGTGGATGCAAACTGTGCCAACAAAGCACTGCATTCCAAAAGTGAGGAAAGATGAGCTAAAGCTGGGGCAGAAGCAATAAAACAAAGCATTTTATAGTAAACATTGAACTAGGAAGGGAGCAAAGCAACGTGGGCTCAGTGGAGCACCGGCCCTGGGGCAGCACAGTACCTTGGCTCCTCAGGAAGCTCTTCAATAAAACCAGACTCACACCGTGGGCAGATGTAGTCCTGCAGGAGAAGACACACACTGGGTGAGAGGAGGAGGTGGCACCCCAGAGCTGCAGGCTGTGACAGGGTGGGAGGGTGCACAGGCAACAGTCCCAGAGCCAGAGACACCCCAAAGCCCAACATTTCCCTCCCAGAGCTCAGCTTAAGCCTGTGGGAGCTCAGCTTAAGCATGATGAGGGTGATGCTGATTAATCCCCAGTACAGACAGAGCTGATGCAGCTCCAGTGAAGTGAAAGTGAAACCCCCAAGGCTCCCTGCACAACAAAGCCACAAACTTTGGCCCAGCTGCGTGTTTGAGGAGCAGGACACAACGTGGGAATGGCAGCAGGGATTTGGGGAGGTTGGGGTGCTCAGGGAGGCTGAATGGTCCCTGTCACTGACACAGCCTGAGGGTCACAGCTCATAGGGACACTCTGAGTCGTTGTGTAGCCAGGACCTCACACTCTCACACCCAGAGCTCACTACAGAGACCTGTCACCATCCCTGAGCATGCCAGGACACACAGGCTGAGTGTGCAGCCCCTGCACAGACACCTCCTCACATTTCTGGGCTTAGTGAGGAGGAATTTATCCTCTACAACCAGCCCAGGACTCTGGACACCCTGAAATGGAACTGTTTCACTTCACTTCAAGAAGCAGCACAGAGCCAATGCCATCCCTTGCCCCACACCACCCCAAATCCCTGTGCTGGCACAGCCAGGCTCAGCACAGAAGGCATTTAAGAGCTCCTAAAAATAATGTTTGCCACCTCCTTTTGCTGCTGTGCTGGAACTGGCACAGCCCTGAGCCAGACTGAGGGATTCCCCCAAGGAGCTGAGGCTGATAAAGGGTCGCTCCTCTGGCCCCTAGAGCCAACCCTGATAAGGCCCAAGGGAATGAGCACAGCTTGGAGCCCCTGAACGTGCTGTGTCTGCTCAGGGAGATACAGGAGGAGACTGGGAGAGGCGGCTGCTCCTTCTCCCACACAGGACTGAGATGGAACAACCATCTCTGCACCACTGACATCAGATCAGGCTCTGCTGGGTGAGCACAGGGAACTGTAGCCCATGAAATCCCCTGCTCATTAAAACCCCCTGCTCATTAAAACCCCATTGGTGGCACAAACTGGTGAGGGACACACATGGCATGAGGGTGAGTGGCCATGGCCTGAGCACCCTGCCCAGGGAGCTGCTGTGTGTCTGTGTGTCTCTGTGCGCTCCCAGCACAGGGATCAGCACATTCCTCTGCAGCTGGAACAGCACAAATGTCAGAGTTTGTTGTTTCTCGGGCTGTTTGAGTCCCTCCTTTGGCAGCGCTGCTTACTGCGCCTGCAGATGGGGAGTGAAACCCGAGAGAAACCTGAGGAAACCTAAATCCCCAAAACCAGCTCCTAAACTCACAGATCTGAGCCCCCAAACCCAGCTGGCACAGCCAGATGTGCACACAACCAGCTGTGAGCACAGCCCAGCACCAGCTGTTTGAACAGAAATAAAAACCAGATTTCCTGTGTCACCTCCTGGCCCCAGAGCTCAGTGAGTTTGCCCTCACTCTCCCACACCAGCATGGCCCACCCTGGCCCAAAGGAGAGGGCAAAAGGACAAAAAACACGTCACGAAGCAGCCACCCCCGGCAGCGACAGCTCTGCTTGTCCCCACAGGCTTTTCAAGCTCAGTGCCAGCACCCAGCAATGGCTTTTGGGACACGGTGCTGTGAAAAGTGGCAGGACAAAGAGACCAGCAGCACTCTCCAAACCACACTGAACACCTCAGGAAGCCAAGCAGGGGAACAATTGAGCCAGCAGATCCTCACACTCCTTTTCCACCCACACCAGCGCAAGCTCCACACTCACACACCGCGTTTTGGTGCGTGATTAAAGCACCTGCCCAGGTGCCTACACAGCATTTCTACCCACGTATTGCCGTGCACCTCCCTGCGCCCCAGCCGCCCCCACGGCCGGGCTGTCATGGTGTTCATTAAACCTCTCGAAAGAGCACGGAGAAACCCCAAACCCCGAAAAATCCCAAAACCCCGAGAAACCCCCACACCCCGCGCTGCTTCACGGGTACCGGCTGGCATCAGGCTGCTCGGGCCGGGGGTGTCACAGCCGGTACCGGGGCTGTTGTCTGACCGGCTCCCGTCCCAGCCCGGTTCCCCCTGAGGCGCCCGGAGCGCTCGAACCGCCTCGGGCCTCCCCCATCGGGCGCACCGGGCCCGAGGGCCGCTCCCGCCGCGCCGCCGCCGCCCCTCGACCCGTTCCCACCGCCGCAGCCCCGTTCCCTCGCTAGCGAGCCCCTCTCAACGCCCCCGAGCCGCGGTGCCACGGGCGGAGCCCCTCAGGGCTGCCCCCGCCTCCCCGGCCGCTCAGGCCCCCTGGGCCCCTCAGGCCTCGCCCCCCACGTGCCCGCCCCCTCGGAGCCGCCACCCGGCCCTGCCCGCTCTCCCGGCCCTCCCCGGCGGCGCTCCCCGGTGCTCCGCTCACGGGCAGGCGCGGGGCGATCTCGGCCGAGCAGCAATGGCAGAAGAACCGGCCCGGCTGCGGCGACGCCTCCGCCATCTTCCCCTACCCGCCGGCCCCGCCCCCCGCGCGCGCCGCGGCGCCGACGGCGGCCGAGGGGGGACAAGGGACAGCGCGCGGCGGAAACGCGGAGGGGGAAAAACCGCGGAGGGGGCGTGGCTAAACGAGGGCGTGGGTTTTAAATGTTAAATAATAGGCGTGGCTTGCCCAAATAAGGAGATGGGCGTGGCCAGGGAAGTGGCGGGATGGATCCCCGATTCCGGGAACCCCTCGGTATTCCCGGAACCCCCCCAATCCTTCCTGCTCCCCCCCCCAATCCTTCCTGCACCCCCTCCTCGCCCGGCCTGATCCCTCTCTCAGCCCCACGGAACCCCGAGCTTTAAAATATCAAGTTAATTTTTAAAAGAAGGGAAAAAAAATGAGCTGGGGAGAGGTTGAGCCTCCCAAGAAGAGGAAAAGGGGAGTGAAAAATAAATCCCAGTGAAAATCACGGGAGCTGCTTCAAGATGCAATAGCCCTAAAAGAACTGGAATCGTTGGGGTCCCAAAACTCAGGGGCTGTTCTGTGGCACAGCCAAACCAGGGTTTTGGGGTGATTTTGGGGTATCCACGTGATATGGGTGATTTTGGGGGGAGATTTCGGGGTGTCTACGTGATATGGCTTGTTTTGGGGTGATTTGGGGGTATTCACTTGATACGGGGGATTTTTGGGGTGATTTGGGGGTATCCACTTGGTATAGGTGATTTTTGGGGTGATTTTGGGAAGATTTTGAGGTATCCATGTGATATCGGTGATTTTGGGGAGATTTTGGGGTATCCCTGTGATCTGGGTGATTTTGGGGGCGATTTTGTGGATATTTGGGGTATCCACATGATATGGGTGATTTTGGGGGTAGTTTTGGTGTATCCACGTTATATGGATGATTTTTGGGGTGATTCTGGGGAGATCTTGGGGTATCCTCGTGATATCGGTGATTTTTGGGGCGATTTTAGAGTATCCACGCGATTCGGGTGATTTTGTGGATATTTGGGGTATCCACGCGATATCAGTGATTTTTGGGGTGATTTTGGGGTATCCATATTATATGGGTGATTTTTGGCGCGATTTCGAGGTATCCACGTAATATGGCTGATTTTGGGGTGATTTTTTGGGAGATTTTTGGGGAGATTTTGGGGTATCCACGCACTGCAGCTACAAGATTTTGGGGAGGGGGAGATAGTGAGGCTGCCGGGCAGGACTGGAATGACAGAACTGTGGGATTTTAAGGATTCTGCACAGCGGGGCTGTGTATTTTTAGGATTTCTCGCCAGCCCCGCTCCCAGCAGGTGGCATCTTCATCCCAGCATTTGCCTCTCCAGCTTTGGAGCAGCCGGGGAGGGATTTACGGAGCAGCTCAGGAGCCCTGGAAATCTCAGCAGAGCAGCGACAAGGGCTGGACATTGGTGACAAACAGCTCTGGAGGGTGGTGCCAGAATTGGGACAGGCCGGCAGAGCTCAGCGCTGATCGATGGTAGCATTTATTAATTTATTTACAGGTGATGAGGTTTATTTATTTACAGGTGATGAGGAAACTGCTGCTCCTGTAATTCAGGAGGTGGGACCAGACAGAGCCAGACAGAGCCCTGCGGCTCCGGATGGGGCATTTCCCACCCCTGGGGAAGCTCCTTCCCTCCCGTTTCACCGTCGGAGGACGAGTCAGCACTCGATCAAATGGTGTGGGATGGTGGAGGGGGGAAGGATGCGGCTGCACTGACTTTGTCCCTCTGGAATTCCCTGACGCAGGAGCTGTGCAGGGTGAGCGTGGCAGCGCTCAGATGGCAGAGGATGAGGATGCACAGGGAGATAAGGGCAGGAAAATGGGCACACAGCAGTGGGGAGGGTCCCCAAAAACCTCTCACTCGTCTGTTGGGGTCTGCATCCATGTCAGGAATAAAAACCGTGCGCCTGCCTCATTGCTGGTGCTGCTCATGGAGAGGGAATTGCCGTTTTTTGGGTGTTGAGGGTCCCCCAAAAGCCCCTCACTCATCTGTTGGGATCTTCAATCCCTGCCCATTTCTCATTGCTGGTGCTGCTCATGGAGAGAGGATCGCCCTTCTCCAGCAGCTGAGGGTCCCCCAAAAGCCCCTCACTCACCATGGGGTCTGCATCCATGTCAGGACTGCAATCCCTGCCCATCCCTCATTGCTGGTGCTGCTCATGGAGAGGGGATTGCCCTCACTCACCTGTTGGGGTCTGCATCTATGGCAGGACTAAAAACCATGGCTCTGCCTCATTGCTGGTGCTGATCATGGAGAGGGGATCACCCTTTTCTGGAGGCTGAGGGTCCCCCCAAAGCCCCTTGGGATTTCCCTCCATGTCAGGACTGCAGCCCCTGCCCACCCCTCATTGCTGATCATCGAGAGGGGATCGCCCTTTTCTGGCAGCTGAGGGTCCCCCAAAATCCCCTCACTCATCTGTTGGTGTTTCCTTCCACGTCAGGACTAAAAACTGTGCCCATCCCTCATTGCTGGTGCTGATCATGGAGAGAGGATTGCCATTTTCTGGGGTCTGAGGGTCCCCAAAGCCCCTCACTCATCTCTTGGGGTTTCCCTCTGTGTCAGGACTGCAAACTGTGCCCATCCCTCATTGCTGATGCTGATCATGGAGAGGGGATCACCCTTCTCCAGCAGCTGAGGATCCCCCAAAAACCCCTCTCTCATCTTTGGGGTCTGCATCCATGTCAGGACTGAAAATTATGCCCATCCCTCATTGCTCGTGCTGATCATAGAGAGGAAATTCCCATTTTCTGGCAGCTGAGGCTCCCAGACAGCCCCATACCCTTCTTTTGGCCCCAGCCACGATTCCTCCCCACAGAGAGCACAAAAATCCCATGGAGACCCCATCTCTGATGCCTCTCCACAGAGAGCACAAAAATCCCATGGAGACCCCATCTCTGATACCTCTCCACAGAGAGCACAAAAATCCCATGGAGACCCCACCTCTGACACTGCAGGGACACCCCAAGCCTGGGGCGTTCTGTATTTCCCTGTCCCCCTTCCCTCTGCTGCTCTGAGGGAGCTGCGTGTGCTCAGGAGCACATTTGAGTCACCCAGGTGAGGATTTTTCCCACGGTGCTGCAGAAAGACAAAACTGCAGCAAACTCACCTGGGAGGGCTGACGAGGAGGTGACACCTGCCCAGGTGGGATGGAGTCATCCTGAGGCACAGCCCGCTCCCAAATGGGCCACCCTGCTCGGGAAGGGGGTGTGGGGAAAATCTCCCGGGGCAAAATCCCAATGTTTGAGGGGTGGGAGGCTCCTCCAGCAGCTCAGAGCCACCATCCCACCTGGGCTGAGCAGTGGAGGGGACGTGTGTTGTCGCTCTGATTTTTTTTAATTTTTTTCAGCTTTCTGATGTTGACATTCTTGTAACAAACTTTCTCACACGCTTTATGTAAATAACTCATTGTTTTGCATTCTTTGATGGAGGAGGAGGAATTTGATGGGCTGTTGGTTTGACCAGTGTCATTGGAGAGGTGGCACTGCCACCTTCCAATCTCCTGTCACTTTTGGAAAATCTATAAATGTTGGAGTCAGAAATTAAAAATTTCCTTTTTGCTTTAGAAAAGCTGCGTGTCCGCATGGAGTTATTTCATATCCTATAGTGACAGGGGTCCAAAGGATTCCTCCTGTGTTTCTAAAGAAATTGGGGACTGGATCTGAAGCCCCCCACATTCTCCAGGTGCTGGAGGCACAGGGGCAGCTCCGAGCTCTTCCCATTGAGCCCTGGGAAGCACAAGCACCTCCTGGAGCCAGAGCAATTCCTGCCAAGTGAGAAGAACTGGTGCAGCTGGTCTCCCTGCTCCCCTCCACCCCACATCATATATATAATTGCCTATTTTAATTAATAAATTGGAGGCCACTCAAAGGAAAGCTGCGAGATTCCTCGCAGACACTGCCGGGGATTGTCTGCCCGCCCCGAGCCAGTCGTGTCACGGCGCATTTGAATCGGTCTCCTTTGAATTTGCTCAGACAGATCGAGAGATTTACATCCCCCACCTCATCTCCTGGAGCCTCACACCTCGGGGCTGTGGGGCTGGATCCCATCTGGCCGGGATCCAGCAGCTCAGGGTGACCCAGGAGCAGCGGCACAGGCTGAGCCCCATCCTCAGCACCCCTGGGGAAGCTGCTGGAGGGTGGTCCCAGCCCTCCATGGTTGATCCCTGCATCAGAAAGGCTGCTGGCATCTTGGTGGTCCATCCCTGGCCCAGCTGTGCTGTCCCAATGGTTCACCTTCCCTTGGGAGCAGCCAAGGCAGAGGGGAAGTTCACGGTCCCATGGGGCTGATTTTAGGCTCCACCAAAAATTTTCCTTTCTCTCTCTTTTTGGTTTTTTTTTTTTGCTTTTTGGATTCTTTCCTTTTTTATGCTTGGTTTAAACCATTGTTCTTCAAGGGAGATTTTAATGTGAAAAACATGCTTTTCTAACAACTGCCAGCCTGGGCCAAGCACTGAGGCTGACAAGGGCTGTGTGGCAGATGTTGGGTTCCAGCGAGGATGTGACCTGTGGTGGCTCTGCCCTTTAGAGGCCCATGGCA